>NC_135889.1:121385549-122003049 GCF_964194155.1 Cetorhinus maximus
GGGAGGGGGGGGTAGAGACCCAGGTACCGGGGACCATTCAGGGCCCCGGGGCCCGCGCGTCGGTCACCGGCCTTTGCCCCCCACCACCCCGGAGGTTACGGAGAAGGCTCGGGGCGGGGGGGGGTGGAATTTCAGCCCGGGCTCTTGAGTTTCCCCCTCCCCCGGGGCCCTGAGGCCTGGGCCTGGGCCTAGCGCTCCTACCTGCATAGCTCCGTCTCCCCGGCACCGCCGCCCGCAGTCCGGGAGGAGGAACTGCAGCACCCCACAACCACCGAGCCCCGCCCACCTGTCAATCACTCCCATTGGGAGAGGGGTGGTCACCTATTTGGGGAGGGGCGGTCACCCACTGGGAGAGGGGCGGTCACCCACTGGAGGTAGGGCGGTCACCCACTGGAGGTAGGGCGGTCACCCACTGGGAGTTGGGGCAGTCACCCACTGGAGTTGGGGCGGTCACCCACTAGGAGGGGGCGGTCACCCACTGGAGGTAGGGCGGTCACCCACTGGGAGTTGGGGCAGTCACCCACTGGAGGTAGGGCGGTCACCCACTGGAGGTAGGGCGGTCACCCACTGGGAGTTGGGGCAGTCACCCACTGGAGGTAGGGCGGTCACCCACTGGGAGTTGGGGCAGTCACCCACTGGGAGTTGGGGCAGTCACCCACTGGAGTTGGGGCGGTCACCCACTGGAGTTGGGGCGGTCACCCACTAGGAGGGGGCGGTCACCCACTGGGAGAGGGGCAGTCACCCACTGGGAGGGGGCAGTCACTCCCTCGCTCACTGGACGAGAGATGCCACTTCTACTCTCGTTGGGAGAGTGATGGTCACTTGGTTGGAGCGAGAGAATATAAGAACAAAAAAAATAGGAGCAGGAATAGGACATATAAATTTTCCTCTCTCTCTGCTTTTTAGTTCACAAAGGGTTTTGAACTAAAAAGCCCTATTATTAGTTGATTTGACAGGACATTAGATCCCAGCCCAGATTGAGTGAAGACTTTCCTATTGGAACAGCTCTCTTTCCTCCCCAGTACTTCTGCCAGAATCTTGAATCAAAATCCCTTGTCTTCCACCCCAATCTTTGACTCAATGCCCTGCTCTGTTTGACCCGATACCAATTTGCAAATTGGTCATTGCATCCAGAGTATATTATTTCGGAGTTAAAAGCAAAATACTGGGGATGCTGGAAATCAGAAACTAAAACAAAAAATGCTGGAAAAACTCAACAGGTCTGACAGCATCTGCGGAGAGAAAGATAGAGTTCACGTTTCGAGTCCATATGACTCTTCTTCAGAGCTAAAGAGAAGTACAAATGTGGTGAAATATATACTGTTTAAGGGGGGTGGAACAGGCGAAGCTGGATAGAAGGCCAACGATAGCAGTGCTGCTCCCAATGTGGTCTCCTCTACATTGGAGAGACCAAACGCAGACTGGGTGACCGCTTTGCAGAACACCTTCGGTCTGTCCGCAAGCATGACCCAGACCTCCCTGTCGCTTGCCATTTCAACACACCATCCTACTCTCATGCCCACATGACCGTCCTTGGCCTGCTGCAGTGAAGCTCAACGCAAACTGGACGAGCAGCATCTCATCTTCCGATTAGGCACTTTACAGCCTTCTGGACTTAACATTGAGTTCAACAACTTCAGACTATGAACTCTCTCCTCCATCCTCACCCCTTTTTGATCCCCCTTTTTTCAATATTTATTTTTTTTAAATTTTATTTATTTGTTTTTTCCACTTATTTACATTATCATTATTTTTAAAATCTATTTCCGTTTTTATTCATTGTTTTATCCCCACCTTTTAGCCTATTTTATCTTTTCTCCCACACCGTCCCCTCCCCCCACCCCACGCCTACTAGGGCCGCCTGTCACTTGCTCATCCTGCTTTCTACTCTTAATGTCACCATTAGCACCTCCTTTAGCCAGTATCACCACCATCGACACCCCTTTGACCTTTTGTCTATGACATCTTTTGCAATCTCTCCTTTGCCTCCACCTATCACTGGAGTACTTCTCTTTAGTTCTGAAGAAGAGTCATTTGAACTTGAAACATTAACTCTGTCTTTCTCTCCACAGATGCTGTCAGAGCTGCTGAGTTTTTCCAGCATTTTTTGTTGTCGTTGTTATTATTTTGGAGGTTCTGCTTACTAACTTGGACACTAGCTCCTCAAACTTTCTCAGCAAAACCTTATTTCTTATTCTACCTATGTTGTTGGACCATGACAACTGGATCATCTCCCTCCCACTCCAAGTTCTTCTCCGGCCATGTGGAGATATCTTTAACCCTGGTACTGGGCAGGGGGCCCAGCTTTTGAAACTCCCAGTCATGGCTGCAGAGAACAGTATCTATTCCCCTATTCTGTTCCATTTCACTGCTACATTCCTTTTCACTCCCCCCCACTTGAATGGCACCCTATACCGTGCTGCTGTAGTTTGTGTACTGATCCATACAGGCAGCAAGAACCTCGTATCTGTTGGCTAAGAGGCCGAACCTGGGATCTCTTTATCTCAAACATACCCTCCTGTCCCTGACCATTGACCAGTCCTGTACCACTTCCTAACCCAAGGGTTGTGAATACGTGCTGGGGCACAGCGTCCAGTAACTCTCGCCTTCCCTGATGCCCTCGCAATGCCTGCACCTTGGACTCCCGCTCAACAGCTCTGAGCTGAAATTCCTGAAGAGACAGACACCCTCTGCAGATATGGTTGTCTGGGATTGCACTGCTCTCTGCAAAGTCCCACATGCTGCAGGTGTGGCAGACTGCCTGCTTGGTTATCCCTATATAACCCTGGTTAATGTAGTTAAGTAACGAAAGTCTGTATATTTACTCAACTTATTTTATAATTTATAGCCTTTTAACACATTACTTGATCCTACTTTGAGTTATAGGTAAATTAAATGAATTATTTACCTGCAAGACGAACCACTGAAAATATCAAGCAAAAAGCAGGGCCTTGGTCCCACACTGCACCAAATTCCCAACTCCTCCACTCTGTTAGCGATGTCCTCTCGTGCACCAGCAGGTACTGTTTACTTTCATTATACCCTAAGGAGCCTCACCCAAACTACGAGTGATCCCTCAGCTTCCGGCGCAGAGTAAGGTCAGACAATCACTTCCAGCTGACTGATTGACTGATAACTGTTGTTTACCACTTACTGATGGCTCCCAGTAAATGTTGATTAACCTACAGTTTCTCTTCCAGTTTTTGAAGACTTACATTAAACGCAAAAAGTTAAACAAAATTGCAGTCAGAGACGATTCACCCAATACTACTTAGCTGAGAGTTCCACATTTATCAAATTCCCAACTTTTACTCCTCCTGTTCACACCCACTCTATGCGAGCACCGGTGTGAAGATGATATTCCACTCGGTGACTGTAAGGCTGTTACGAACTGGTCCACCTCCTCGAACTCAGTCGCAGCAGGAATTTCCCAGGAGGACAGCAGCAGAAAGGTTTTAGGGATGTCCCCAAAGCATCCATGAAGAGGTCAAGCATCCCCGCCGACCCATGGGAGACCCTGGCCTGTGACTGACCAAAATGGAGACGTTTTATTTGGGAAACAGTGATCAGAGAGTTAGACTTTGTCAGGAATGTGCAGAAGCGGAATCAAGGCATTGGAGGAAGTGCACAAATCTCCAAACAACCCATCTACCCAACCCCTTCAACACCACCTGCCCCGCATGTGGCTGAGTCTGCAGATCATGCATTGGATTATCAGCCATTTCGGAACCCATTGAACTGGAGTAGAAACAATCAATCCTGAGGAACTGCCTAAGAAGGAGGTTCATCTATGAGCGATTTCTTTTTAATTGTTTTGTTAAGCATTTGTTCCCTTTTGGGAGAGCTCACTTGCTGATAATGCAGTGCCTTCCAATACGAACTACATGCGACTGCAAGCGAGATATGAAGATGGCGGATAGTGACACTGACAACTGGGAGACAGTCGCTAACGGCCGTGACCTCTGGAGTCTGACCGTTTGGAGGGACCGTTGGAAGAGGCGAACAGGAATGGAAAGCTCAGCTGGCCAAGAAGAGAGGCCAGTGAATAATACACCTTCTCAGCCCACTCTCTTCCTCTGCAGCAAATGCAGCAGAGACTGACATACCAGACTGGGGCTCCTGAGCCACACCAGGTGATGTTTAATACAGAGCTAACCACCACGGGGCAAACCATCGCCCGACAAGATGGAAGGCTGCAACAGAGGCATGTCTGAATGGGCCTCTCTTAAACAAGCCTGTGCTTGACATTAGTGAGTAAGTGAAACTTGAGAGCCACATTGATGGTAATTATTGTATGTTAAGGATTGATAAAACAAGCTAAGAAATGTCACAGAAAGCAAATGTTGCATCAGACTAAAGCAGGTGGCAGGATGGGACCCTCTACGCTGCAGGGACAACAATAACTGGACGTATGAAACCAGATAAGTTTAAACTCGGTGCGGTTGAAGGTGATTGAATGCCTGGAGTCAGATGACCAGCACTTTTGAGGCATAAAAGAGGAATGATTGTGAATGGCTCACAGCAGAAATAGAGGAAAAGGTGAGGTTGTTGGACTTGTGTGGGTGGATGTAAATACTGGAGATTGACACTCGTCTAGTCAAATGAACGGAGACATCGTGCGTGATTCTGCCCCGTCACTAAATGGGTAATAACGAATCGGAGCTGTAAACCACTCCCATGGTACACCACTTCATATTGATCTCAGCATTATGTTCAATAAAGACCTTCTGTCACCAATTGGTATCAGGTTGAATGCTTAAGTAAAAATTGTACATGATGGTCATTCACTCTGCGAGTGGTGGTTATTCATTCGTTGGGAGAGTGATGGTCATTCACTCTGGGAGTGATGGTCATTCATTCATTCATTGGTAGACTGATGGCCATTTGCCTGTTGGGACAATAGTGGCCATTTGTTCATTCAGAGAGTGATGGTCATTTACTCATTGAGGAGTGATTGCAATTCTTTGAGAGATTGATGGTAATTTGTTGGGAGACTGATGATCATTCATTGAAAACGTCATGGTCATTCATTGGGAAAGAATCATTTTTATTGTGCCTTTCATGACCACAGCGTGTTTCAAAGTGCTTTACGAACAATCAAGGACTTTTGAAGTGTGGTCCCTTTTGTTATGTAGGAAAAGTGGCAGCCAATTTGCACACAGCAAACTCCCACAAACAGCAATGTGATAATGATGAGATAATGTGCTTCAGGGATGTTGGCTGAGGGGTAAATATGGACCAAGACATGTGGGAGAATTTAGCCGTTCTTCAAAAAGTGAAGTGGTATCTTTCATATCCAGCTGAGAGGATAGACAGGCCTCATTTTAGCATTTGATCTGAAATTTAGCACCTCTGGCAGTGCAGCACTCCCTCAGTGCTGCACTGGAGTCTCAGCCAAGATCATGTGCTCAAGTCCCTGGAGAACATAATTGAACCAACAACCTACTGACACAGAGGTGAGAGCGCAATCAACTGAGCCACTGCTGACACCATGTGCATATAATTGAACTCCCCTTATCTTGTGATAAAAACAAAAAACTGCGGATGCTGGAAATCCAAAACAAAAATAAAAATAGCTGGAAAAACTCAGCAGGTCTGGCAGCATCTGCGGAGAGGAACACAGTTAACGTTTCGAGTCCGTATGACTCCTCAACAGAACAGTTCTGTTGAAGAGTCATACGGACTCGAAACGTTAACTGTGTTCCTCTCCGCAGATGCTGCCAGACCTGCTGAGTTGTTCCAGGTATTTTTATTTTTGTTCCGCTTATCTTGTATTGAGCTTATTGCAAATTGAGAATGCTGATGTGTATCAAAAAATGCTCATCCATGACCTTGTTAGTTCTAGACCTGATTTTTACTCGGACCCGGTCCTATTCACCCATCACCCCTGTGCTTGCTGACTTAGGGCACTCCCAGTATGGCAATGCCTCAATTTTAAAATCTGCATCTTTAATATTGCTGAAAAAAGAGACATGTCAAAGCTTTTTGTCTGGTACTCAACAGGACCCTTCGCAAGAATACCAACATAAGGAAAAAAGAACAATTTATACTGTATGTGAAGAGAGTGCTGATTGGTTGGCAAGTGGACTCTGATTGGTAGAGAATACACAGAATAGATACATTCCAGTGAGTAATGTTGGTCCTATAGAACGTGGGTCTGGAGAATTGATAATGGAAAGCAAGGAGATGGCAGATGAATTGAACAGGTATCTTGCAACAGTCTTCACTATAGAGGATACAAGTAACATCCCAGAAGCAGCTATAAATCAGGAAATGGAAGGGAGGGAGGAACTCAGCAAAATTACAATCGCCAGAGAAATGGTACTGAGTAAATTGTTGGAGCTGTGGACTGACAAATCTCCAGGTCCTGATGGACTTCATCCTAGGGTCTTAAAACAAGTGGCTAATGAGATAGCTTATGCATTGGTTTTAATTTTCTAAAACTCCCTAGATTTCAGAAAGGTTCCATTAGATTGGAAGATAGCAAATGTAACTCCACTATTCGAAAAGAGAGTGAGACCGAAAGCAGGAAACTACAGGCCAGTTAGCTTAACATCTCTCACAGGGAAAATGTTAGAAGCTATTATTAAAGAAGCTATAGCAGGGCACTTAGATAAGTTCAAGGTAATCAGGCAGAGTCAACATGGTTTTGTGAAAGGGAAATCATGTTTAACCAACTTATTGGAGTTCTTTGAGGAAGTAACGTGCTGTGATAAAGGGGAACCAGTGGATGCACTATACTTAGATTTCCAGAAGGCACTTGATAAAGTGCCACATCAAAGGTTATTGCAGAAAATAAAAGCTCATGGTGTAGGGGTAACATATTGGCATGGACAGAAGATTGGCTGGTGAACAGGAAGCAGAGAGTAGGCATAAATGGGTTTGTTTCAGGTTGGCAAGGTGTAATGAGTGATGTGTCACAGGGATCAATGCTGGGGCCTCAACTGTTTAAATTTATGTAAATGACTTGGATGGAGGGATGGATGGGATGGTTGCCAAATTTGCTGATGACACAAAGCTAGGTAGGAAAGTAAGTTGTGAAGAGGACATAAGGAGGCTACAAAAAGATATAGATAGGTTAAGTGAGTGGGCAAAGATCTGGCAAATGGAGTATAATGTGGGAAAATGTGAAATTGTCCATTTTGGCAGGAAGAATAAAAGAGAGGTATGTTATCTAAATAGAGATTGCAGAGCTCTGAGATGCAGAGGGATCTGGGTGTCTTAGTGAATGAATCACAAGAGACTAATATGCAGGTAGAGCAAGTAATTAGGAAAGCTAATAATGTTATCATTTATTGTGAGGGGAATTGAATACAAAAGCAAGGAGGTTATGCTTCCATTATACAGAGCATTATTGAGACCACATCTGGAGCACTGTGTACAGAATTGGACACCTTATTTAAGGAAGGATGTAAATGCATTGGAATCAGTTCAGAGAAGGTTTACCAGACTAATACCAGGAATGAGCGGGTTGTCTTATGAGGAAAGGTTGGACAGACTGGGCTTGTATCCGCTGGAGTTTAGAAGAATAAGAGGTGACTTGATTGAAACATATAAGACCCTGAGGGGTCTTGGACAGGGTGGATGGGGAGAGGATGTTTCCTCTTGTGGACGAATCTAGAACTGGGGGTCACTGTTTAAAAATAAGGGGTCGCCCATTTAAAATGGAAATAAGGTGAAATCTTTTCACTCAGAGGGCCAAGAGTCTTTGGAACTCTCTTTCTGAAAAGGTGGTGGAAGCAAAGTCTGAATATTTTTAAGGCAGAGGTGGATAGATTCTTGGTAAGCAAGGGGGTGAAAGGTTACTGGAGGTAGGCGGGATGCAGATTTGAGTTTACTATCAGACCGGCCATGATCTTATTCAATGGCGGAGGAGGAGGCTTGAGGGGCTAAATGGCCTACTCCTGCTCCTTGTCCGTCTGTTTGTATGCTACATGCATCATGAAGAGAGTAACATGGAGAAAGACAAGGGATTTTTAAAGCTGCGTTGGTGGGGTGTTGATCACACGGAAACTGCCACGCCTGCAAAGTGGGTCTGCGTACGTGCATCACTCTCAGCACCGGTCCCAAATGGTGACGTGGGAAGTCAAGTTGGCGATGGAAGAAGGGAAAATTAGTCTAGAATGCAATATCAAGGAATGGTTTCAGCGCACAAGGCGGCCATTCGGCCCATCGTGTCTGTGCTGGCCCTTTAAAGGAGCGATTCACCTCGTACCTTTTCCCCTTCCTTTTCCCCGCAGCCCTGCAAATTTTTCCTTTTCAGACGATGATCCAATTCCATCTTGAAAGCCTCGAGGGAACCTGCCTCCGCCTCACCCTCGGGCGGTGAATTCCAGATCCTAACGTCTCGCAGCGCAAAAAGGTTTTTCCTCCTCATGTCGACATTACTTCTTTTGCCAACTGTTGCAATTCTGTTTAGAGAGCATTAACGTTTAAAAATGAAATCTGAACAGCCAGCAATGAACCAACAGAACTTTGCCACAAGATTTCACGTTCCCAAACAGAGACAAGATTTATTGTATATCAAAAGGAATTAAACAGAGTGAGCACTACTAACTCAACACTGTAGTTTATCACTATGAACTCAGTTTACTTTTTTACTCTCCCCCCACCTCCCCCCCGCATTTCTTACAAAACCCTGAAGGCTTATTCATTTTTCCTGGGACCAAATCAGTGGATAAATCACAGGGTAAAAGGCACTCTGTCCACCAGAGGGAGAGGGGGAATCAGTCCTAACGCCTGGCAGAGCTCCAAGAAATGAGTAAGAGTTTCTCCTTTAGGGCATTGCCTCACACCAAAAATACATGTGAGGTTAAACCGCTCGAGCAAACGCAGGAATCGCAAGGAAAGGGCCTCTTTGAGTTTTAATCTGAGTTCAGCCTCCAATTATTGCTGATTCAACAACAACTTGCATTTCTATTGCACTTTTCACATTGTATAGCGCCCCAAGGTGCTTCACGGGAGCGTTAATCAAAACCAACATTTGACACTGTGCTACATGAGGCGGTATTAGGACGGGTGACCAAAGAGACCATAAAACCATAAGACATAGGAGCAGAAATTAGGCCATTCGGCCCATCGAGTCTGCTCCGCCATTCAATCATGGCTGATAAGTTTCTCAACCCCATTCTCCCGCCTTCTCCCCGTAACCTTTGATCCCCTTACCAATCAAGAACCTATGTATCTCGGTCTTAAATACACTCAATGACCTGGCCTCCACAGCCTTCTGTGGCAATGAATTCCATAGATTCACCACTCTCTGGCTAAAGAAGTTTCTCCTCATCTCTGTTCTAAAAGGTCTTCCCTTTACTCTGAGGCTGTGCCCTCGGGTCCTAGTCTCTCCTACTAATGGAAACATCTTCCCCACGTCCACTCTATCCAGGCCTTTCAGTATTCTGTAAGTTTCAATCAGATCCCCCCTCATCCTTCTAAACTCCATCGAGTATAGACCCAGAGTCCTCAAACGTTCCTCATATGTTAAGCCTTTCATTCCTGGGATCGTTCTCGTGAACCTCCTCTGGACCCTCTCCAGCGCCAGTACATCATGCAGACCCTTTGCAACAGCAACTCAGCTACTCCCATTCCCATGCCTTTTCCCTGTAGTCCTGCAAACATTTTCGCTTTCAATCATTATCCGATTCCCTTTTGAAAGCCGCAATTGAACTTGTCTCCATCACATTCTCAGGTAATGAGGGACTTCAGCTCTGTGGATAGCTTAGTGGAGCTGGGACTGTTCTCCTTAGGGAAGGGAAGGTTGAGGGGAGATTTGATAGAGGTGCTCAAAATCATGAAGGGTTTGGACAGAGTACATAGGAGAAACTGTTCCCAGAACCAGAGGAGACCAACTTAAGGTGATCGGCAAAAAAACTAGATGTAACGTGGTGAAAAACCTTTCCACACGGCGAGTGGTTAGGGTCTGTGATAAAAGCAAAATACTGCAGATGCTGGAAATCTGAAATAAAAACAGAAAAGGCTAGAAAAACTCAGCAGGTCTAACAGCATCTGTGGAGAGAGAAACAGAGTTAACGCTTCGAGTCCAGATGACTCTTCTTCAGACCTGAAGAAGGAGTCATACGGACTCGAAACGTTAACTCTGTTTCTCTCTCCACAGATGCTGTTAGACCCGCTGAGTTTTTTTCGAGTATTTTCTGTTTTGGTTAGGGTCTGTCATGCTCTGCCTGACAGTGTGGTGGAGGCAGATTCAATCGAGGCTTTCAAAAGGGAATTGGATAATTATCGGAAGCGAAAATGTTTGCAGGAGTACGGGGAAAAGGCAGGGGAGTGGGAATAAGGTGAATTGCTCTTGCAGAGAGCTGGCACGGACACAATGGGCTGAATGGCCTCATTCTGTGCTGTAACCATTCTATGATTCTGTGGTGTTTCTATCACACCTTTCACAATGTCAGGGCATCCCTAACGCTTCACAGCCAATAGACATTGTTTTGAAGTTTAATCACTGTCATAAAGTAGGAAACGCAACATAACGCAAAGTTATGCACAGCAAGCTCCCAAAAAGAACAATGTGACACTAACCATATAATCTGTTTTAATGAAGTTGGTTACGGGATAAATATTGGCCAGGACACCAGGGAAAACTCCTTTTCTCTTCTACGGAATAGCCCCATGGGATCTTTTACATCCACCTGAGAGGGCAGATGGGGCCCCAGTTTAACATTTTTTCACCCAAAATCTGCACCTCTGACAGTGCAGCACTCCCTCAGTGCCGCACTGGGAGCGTCAGCTTAGATTTTGCGTTCAGGTCTCTGGAGTTGGGACTTGAATCCAAATGTTCTCATACAAAAAGATGAAAATGACTTTCTCAGACACAGCTTAAAAACTCTGAATCTCAGAACGGTTGCTATGACATAGACAGCTGCCTTTATAACACAGCTTTATCTGGTGACCCATGCGTCCGTGCTGCAGTGTCAGAAATGTCTATTCTTGGCTGTCTCAGCTCAGCCTTAAACATTCCTCTTGATTTGGCAACAAAACCCCTTTAAATAGGAGAGCAGAGACAGAAGGAATGTCTTTCACAGATGGTCTTTCGATACAACCAGACCTTTTGCATCAGCAGCTGTTAATGAGCACATCCATCTCCCCTAATGTATGTCAAATACACTCCCTGCCCTGTCCGCCGCGTCCCTGTGGGTGGTGCCTTCCCTCGTCTCGGAATCAGAAGGTTGTGCCTCTAAGTCCCATTCCAAAGACTTGAACACAAATTCAAGGCTAACACTCCAGTGTAGTATTGAGGGAGTGCTGCACTGTTGGAGGGTCAGTACTGAGGGAGTGCTGCACTGTTGGAGGGTCAGTACTGAGGGAGTGCTGCACTGTCGGAGGGTCAGTACTGAGGGAGTGCTGCACTGTCAGAGGGTCAGTGCTGAGGGAGTGCTACACTGTTGGAGGGTCAGTGCTGAGGTAGTGCTGCACTGTCGGAGGGTCAGTACTGAGGGAGTGCTGCACTGTCGGAGGGTCGGTATTGAGGGTGTGCTGCACTGTCAGGGGGTCAGTACTGAGGGAGTGCTGCACCGTCAGGGGGTCAGTACTGAGGGAGTGCTGCACTGTCGGAGGGTCAGTACTGAGGGAGTGCTGCACTGTCAGAGGGTCAGTGCTGAGGGAGTGCTACACTATTGGAGGGTCAGTGCTGAGGTAGTGCTGCACTGTCGGAGGGTCAGTACTGAGGGAGTGCTGCACTGTCGGAGGGTCGGTATTGAGGGTGTGCTGCACTGTCAGGGGGTCAGTACTGAGGGAATGCTGCACTGTCGGAGGGTCAGTACTGAGGGTGTACTGCACTGTCAGGGGGTCAGTGTTGAGGGAGTGCTGCACTGTCGGAAGGTCGGTATTGAGAGTGTGCTGCACTGTCAGGGGGTCAGTACTGAAGGAGTGCTGCACTGTCAGAGGGTCAGTACTGAGGTAGTGCTGCACTGTCAGAGGGCCAGTACTGAGGGTGTGCTGCACTGTCAGAGGGTCAGCACTGAGGGTGTGCTGCACTGTCAGAGGGTCAGTACTGAGGGTGTGCTGCACTGTCAGGGGGTCAGTACCGAGGGAGTGCTACACTGTCGGAGGGTCAGTGCTGAGGGAGTGCTGCACTGTCGGAGGGACAGTGCTAAGGGTGTGTTGCACTGTCAGAGGGTCAGTGCTGAGGGTGTGCTGCACTGTCAGGGGGTCAGTACTGAGGAAGTGCTACACTGTCGGAGGGTCAGTGCTGAGGGAGTGTTGTATTGTTGGAGGTTTTTGGATGAAATATAAATAAATGGAAATATTTCTTTTCATAGAACTGTAGTCTGGTGTCCCGCCATTAGGCCTTCAGCCCTACATCCCTCTGTGATCTCCACACTCCTCAAATTCTGACCACCTGCACATCCTAAATTGTAATCACTCAACCATTGGCGGCCGTGCCTTCAGCTGACTGGGCCCAAGCTCTGAACATCCTTCCCTAAATTTCTATGCCTCTCTCTCTTCCTTTAAGACGTTCCTTAAAAAACCCTCTTGGAGGGACAGCAAGAAATGTTTCATTGGTTGAATGTCAGCATTAAAGGGGAGTTTTCTAGCCAATCAAAACCCTGCATTCTGGCTGCATTTCCATTGATGGGGCAGAGTCCAGGGCAAACACAGTCTAAAACAAGTTGGAGGCAGGCCACTCAGGAGGCATTCTTCACACAAAAGGGAGCGGAAATCCAGAACTCTCTCTCCCAAAAAGCTGTGGATACCGGGGGGCAATTGATATTTTCAAAATGGAGATGAATAGCTTTTCTTGAGTAAGGATATTGAGGGTTATGGGGCCAGGTTGGGTTGATGGAGTTGAGGTGCAGATCAACCATAATTAATTGAATGGCGGAACAGGTTAGAGGGGCTGAATGACCTCCTTTTGGAACATTTCAATAAGAGCTGCCAATTCTGGTTGAATATTATCCTGCAAGTTTGATCATGTGAACTCTGAACTCCAACTGTCCCCACTTCACACACACCCGCCATTGGTTACCTGATACACCTATCAGTACAATGTCCCGCCTTCCCATTGGAGTACAAGCGGACTCTTTCTTACCTGACTGGATGATTGTTAACTGTCTGTCAAATGTCTTTTCTTCCTCCATCGCCAATATTTTGATAGCCAAGGGGGCGTGAGGTTTGGTTCAGCGGGTCGTTCTCTTGCCTTGTGAGTCAGATGGTTCTGGCTTCACATCCCACGCCAGGGTTTGAGCCCAAAAACCCAGGCTGACGTTCCCATGTAGTGCTGTATTGTCAGAGGTGCTGTCTTTCAGGTGAGATGCTGAAGTGAGGCCCTAACTGCCCTGTAAGGTGGATGAGAAAGATCCTGTGGTGTTATTTTGAAGAAGAGCTGAGGAGTTTTCCTGGCTGATTTTTATCCCTCAATCAACATCACAAGAAACAGATTATCTGGTCTTTTCACATTGCTGTTTGTGGGAGCTTGCTGTGTATATATTGGCTGCTGTATTTCCTATGTTACAACAATAACTACACTTCAGATGTGCTTCGGTGGCTGTAAAGCGCTTTGGAATGTCCGATGGTCATGAAAGGCGCTCTATAAACACAAGTCATTCTTTCTTTCAAGGTTAAGTGTGAAAAGCACACCTTTTCTTTTCATGTCGCTGTGATTATTTTTCTCCCGGGGTTTGCTCTCAGCAGTGTGCTGGAGATTAATCTTCAATTCCAAGAGACTCTAGGCCAACCCTCGAGGCTTGGCAACCTCACTTTCCCCTACTCTGATGGGATGACATTCACTCAAAACCAAACAAGGATGAACACAGGACCTCGAGCCGATCGTACAGTGGCTCATACAGGATTCTGGGAGCAGCATAACATCAGCATGTGTTGCCAAAGGCATTCATCAACCAGTCGGAGTCTTGTCAAAACAACCCATCTCGCCATGGCCCCGAGAAGGAAGACGTGACAGGAAGACGGAGGGGGGGGGGGAAACATGACAAGGGTTTCCTAAAATGGACTGGATCTGTGAAGCCTGGGCAGGGTGCTCAGGGTTCATGAGCAGACTCCAAAACAGTGCTGAGTCCTATCGGGTGCCTCCAGCACATTAACAATCTCTGGGTTACGGCATCGCTTGCAAGCATCTCGGTCACACGCTTTCCCAGAAACAATAAAATGGTTCCTCTTTTATCAGTCCCATCCCATGCCCAGTTTTCTCCCCTTCTCCTCTGCTGCATTGTCCTGCTGGTGTCGAGTTCCAGTGGTGACCTCTCCCCTCCTTCCCCTCAGCTTTCTACCTCAACATAGAACAATACACAACTTACAATTCGGAAACTGGCCTTTTGGCCAAATTTGTATATGCGGTTTAACAGTTTTTTCACAGGACGGGGGCGTCGCTGGCTAAGCCAACATTTATTGCCCATCCCTAATTGCCCTTGAGGAGGTGGTGGTTGGCGTAATGTGCCCTTAAGGGATCCAGTTTTCGTTTCACATTTGCTTTCAGCAGAGAACACACACAGAGCCCTGCTGCTCCGATGTCTTCAAGATTTATATCCATGTATATCTGTTCACATGTGCTCAGACTTAATAAATGAATCAATAGCGTGATTACCCAATCCCTTATTGAGTGATTGGTGACCTTACATCACTATAACACACATGAAGGTGGTGAGCAACCCTCTTGAACCGCTGCAGTCCATGTGGTGTAGGTACACCCACTGTGCTGTTAGGGAGGGAGTTCCAGGATTTTGACCCAGCGACAGTGAAGGAACGGTGATATATTTCCAGTCAGGATGGTGAGTGGCTTGGAGGGGAATTTCCTGGTGGTGGTGCTCCCATGTATCTGCTGCCCTTGTCCTTCTAGGTGGTAGTGGTTGTGGCTTTGAAAGGTGCTGTCTAAGGAGTTTTAGTGAGTTGCTGCAGCGCATCATGTAGATGGTACACACTGCTGCTACTGTGCATCAGTGGTGGAGGGAGTGAATGTTTAAGATGGCAGATGGGATGCCAACCTAGTGGGTTGCTTTGTCCAGGATGATGTTGAGCTTCTTGCATGTTGGTTGGAGCTGCACTCATCCGGGCAAATGGAGAGTATTCTATCACACTCCTGATTTGAGTCTTACAGTTGATGGACAGGTTTTGGGGAGTCAGGAGGTGAGTTACTCACCACAGGATTCCTAGCCTGCTCTTGTAACCACAGTATTTATGTGGCTAGTCCAGTTCAGTTTCTGGTCAATGGTAACCCTCTGGGTATTGATAATGGGAGATACAGTGATGGTAATGTCGTTGAATGTCAAGGTGATGATCCATATGGGCCTCTCTGTACCCTATTTATTCCACCTCACTAGCCCCTGCCACATTCCCTCTCCTCCATAACCATCTGTTGGCATCAAGCCCCACAGCTGATGGAGGTGCTGTCTTTTGGATGAGACATTCAACGAAGATCCCGTCTGAAACGGACATAAAAGATCTCAAGGCCACTATTTCGAAGATGTGCAGGTTAGTTCACCTCTGAGTTCTGATTTATCCCTCGATTGGACATGACTGATAGGCCAGATGATCTGGTCATTATCACATTGCTGTTTGTGGGATCTTGCTGTGTGCAAATTGGCTGCTGCTTTTCCTACACTACAGAAGCAGCTGCACTTTAAAAAGTGCTTTCTTACTTGTGAAGGACTTTGGGGAGTCCTGAGGCTGTGAAAGGTGCTATATAAATGCAAGTCCAATCCTTTTCTCTTCTATGTAAGTGGGTAGTTGTAAAAAAAATTGTTCGCGAACACCCTCCAAGGAAAGGAAAATGGTGCCCTGGACCAATCTAGTCCTCGTGTGACTCCAGCCTCTCACTACCTGGTTGACACTAATGGCCTGTAAATGTAGCCTCGCCAGCAGTGTCCAAAGTCGAAGAATAGATATTTCATTGGACAGTGAAACAAATTGCACACTGGTGAGTGCAGACCACTCCAGAAAAAAAATGATGCTCAAAACACTTCCTGACAAATTGTTAATAGCCTGCGATAATCCTTTGCAAGTCACAGAGTTATTACAAAATCACAGAACTCTTATAGTGCAGAAGGAGGCCATTCAGCCCATGGTGTCTGCATCAGCTCTCCAAAAGAACAATGCACCTAGTGCCACACCACCCACTTCTCCCCGTAACCCTGCACATTCTTCCTTTTCAGATAATAATCCAATTCCCTTTCGAGTGCCTCGATTGAACCTGCCTCCATCGCACTCTCAGACGGTGTGTTCCAGACCTTAACTGGTCACTGTGTGAAAAAGTTTATCCTCGTGTCTCCATTGCTTCTTTTGCCAATGACCTTAAATCTGTGCCCCCTGGTTCTCGATCCTTCCACCAACGGGAACAGTTTCTCTCTATCTACTCTATCCAGACCCCTCATCATTTTGCATACCTCTATCAGATCTCCTCTCAGCCTTCCCTTCTCCAAGGAAAACAATCCCAACTTCTCAAGTCTAATCTACGTAACTGATGTTCCTCATCCCTGGAACCATTCTTGTGCATCTTTTCTGCGCCCTCACTGATGGCTTTCACGTCCTTCCTAAAGTGCGGCGTCCGGAACTGGACACAATTCTCCATCTGAGGCCAAACTATCGTCTAACAATCTCACGATGATGAGAGTCATTACAGCACAGAAGGAGGGCAATAAGTCCCTGCCCAATTCTTGGAATGGGGCAGAATGCAAGAGTAGCAAAGTGACAGTAAGAAATGTATCTGGGAAGAGCCTGGGTCGGTGGGTTTAAGCAGAGGCTGCAATGGGCTGGGTGTCAATGACTACACAGTTGTACCTATAAAGATTCAAGACTAGGTATCAATCTCAGAGTGAGGAACATCTCAAGGACCAAAGTGAACTGCCCGTAATTGTTTCCTAGGGTGGGTGAAAGAGGGAAATGGGACTCCTGTTTCTATTTGAAAATCTAACAGCGGTACACAAATCACCCTGACAGTTTCCATAGCTGTGACTAAATAAACACACAGATGGAGGCTGTGCCAACTGATTTATTTCAGGCTGGAAGGTTGTTTGCAAAATTCAGAATCGACAAGTCATTGCCCAGCTGAGCTGTCATTCCGATTAATGGGAAATTTGATTAGGGACGGGCTGCCTGTCCGAATTGCAGTCCTGGATCGGCCGAAATTTCACCCAATTCAATGTAAGGAAGATTTTATTCATTGTTTTCAACCTCTGCTGAACTTTCAGTTATGGCTCAGTGGGTCACACTCTTTTCTCTCAGCTACAAGATTGTGGGTTCAAGTCCCAGGACTTGGAGCATATAAGAAAACAAGGTCGACACTCCCAGTGCAGCACTGGGGGAGCGCTACACTGTCAGAGGTGCTGTCTCATGTGTGAGATGTTAAACTAAGGCCCTGTGTGCCCTCTCTGATAGATGTAAAACATCCCATGGTACTATTTTCAAGAAGTGCGGGAGAGTTATCCTCAACATCCTGGCAATTATTTATCCCTCATTGAACATCACAAAACAGATTATTTGGTCATCACCACATTGTTTTTTGTGGGATCCTGCTGTGCATAAATTGGCTGTTGTGTTTTCTACGTTATAACAGTGACTTTACGTCAAAAAGTACTTCATTGGCTGTAAAGTGCTTTGGGCCATCCTGTGATTGTGAAAGGTGCTATAGAAATGCAATTCCTCCTTTTTCCCTCTGTTCCCTAACGGCCAATTCCACCCCTCACACTTTGTTCACTGACTGAGGCTGAACCTAACCATTCACAACCTCAGCATTCGATTTGATTCTGAGCTGAGCTACAGATTCTATATCTACTCTAACACCTAAAACCACCGACTTCCACCTTTATCCCTGCCTGCGCTCATCCGCTGCTGAAACACTCGGTCATCCCTTCATTATTTACCAAAATGGCACCAGGGCTGAGGGGTTTTAGCAACAAGGTTAGATTGGAGAAGCTGCAGTTGTTCTCCTGGGGGCACTTGAAGGCATTTGACAAGGCGCCACGTCAAGGGTTACTACACAAAATAAGAGCTCATGGCATAGTTACTTACTGGAATGGATAGAGGATTGGTGAGCTAACAGAAAACAGAGAGTAGGTATAAATGGGTCATTTTTGGGTTTGGCAAGATATAATGAGTGGAGTGCCACAGGGATCAGTCCTGAGACCTCAACTATTTACAATTTATATCAATGGCTCGGTTGAAGGCACTGAACGTAAGGTGGCTAAATTTGCCTATGACACCAAGATAGGTAGGAAAGTAATTGTGAAGAGGACATAAGGGGTCTTGCAAAGGTATATATATAGGCTAAGTGAGTGGACAAAAATTGACAGGTGGAGTATAATGTGGGAAAATGTGAACTTGTCCACTTTGGCAGGAAGAATAGAAAAGCAGCAGATTATTTAAATAGGGAAAGATTGCAGGACTCTGAGGTACAGAGGGATCTGGGTGTCCTGGTACAGGAGTCACAAAAAAGTTATTATGCAGGCACAGTGAGTGATTAGGAAGTTTAATGGAAGGTTGGTGTTCATTGCAAGGGGAATGGAATATAAAAGCAGGGAAGTTTGTATTGTTGAGATCCTATCTAGAGTACCGTGCACAGTTTTGGTCTCCTTATTTAAGAAAGGACATATTGCATTAGAAGCAGTTCAGAGAACATTTACTCGACTGATTCCTGGAATGAGGGGGGTTATCCTATGAGGAAGGGTTGGAAATATTAGGCCTGTATCCATTGGAGTTTAGAAGAATGAGAGGCGATCTTATTGAAACATATTAGATCCTGAGGGGACTTGACAGGGTGGACGCTGAAAGGATGTCTCCCCTTGTGGGAGAGACTAGAACCGGGGACACAGTTTAAAAATAAGGGATCACCCATTTAAGACGGAGACGAGGGCAATTTTTTATCTCTCAGGGGGTCGTGAATCTTTGGAATTCCCTTACCCAGAGAGTGGTGAAGGCAGGGTCATTGAATGTTTTTAAGGCTGAGTTGGATAGATTCTTGGTTGACAAGGGAGCCAAAGGGTATAGGGGGTAGGAAAGAAAGTGGAATTGAGACCACAGTCAAATCAGCCATGATCTTATTGAATGGTGGAGCTGGCTTGAGGGGCCGAATGGCCTACTCCTCCTCCTAATTTGTATGTTTATATGAGCAAAAGGGATTGAGGGGAGATCTGCTAGAGGTGTACAAGATTGAGGCAGGTTTCAATAACATAGACAAAGAGAAGCTGTTCCCATTGGCAGGTGGTGCAAGGCCTAGGGGACAGAGATTTAAGATTTTGGACAAGAGATGCCAGGGTTGGGTTGGGGTGGGGGAATGGGGAATGGGGGTGGTGGAAGGAAGAACTTTTTAATGCAGTGAATGGTGATGACGTAGTATTTGCTGCCTCCAAGGGTGGTGGAAGCGAAGATGATGAATGATTTCAAAAGGAAATTGGATGGATGCTTGAAGGAACTAAACTTGCAGTGCTCCAGAACAGTGCGGGGAAATGGGGCTGACTGGTTTGCTCCATTGGGAGCTGGCATGGACCCGATGGGCCGAATAGCCTCCTTCTCTGTGATAAAATACTCTATGACCTTATTACTTGACTATTACGATGCTCTCCTAGTCATGGGAGGCCATGGGTTGTAGGATTTGAACTTGCATTTATCTAGGTAATTAGTCCAGGTCTTTGGTTCACCAGACCAGTGACATAACCAAGGCTGGAAAATCTTGATAAAGAAAAGTTAGCAGCGAGATGCCTGTAAATTTGAGATCATCCAAAACTTTGCTGCCCATGTCCTTACTCGCACTAAGTCCTCTACAACCCTCCAACAGCAGCTCAGAGGCTGGGAATTCTGCAGTGAGTAACTCATCTCCTGACTCCCCAAAGCCTGTTCATCATCTACAAGGCACAAGTCAGGAGTGTGATGGAATAACCTCCACTTGCCTGGATGAGTGCAGCTCCAAAAACACTCAAGAAGCTTGACACCATCCAGGACAAAGCAGTCCGCTTGATTGGCACCACATCCACAAACATTCACTCCCTCCACCATCGACGCACAGTAGCAGCAGTGTGTACCATCTACAAGATGCACAGCAGAAACTCACCAAGCCTCCTCAGACAGCACCTTCCAAACCCACGACCACTACCATCTCGAAGGACAAGGACAGCAGATAGATGGGAACACCACCACCTGGAAATTCCCCTCCAAGCCACTCACCATCCTGACTTGGAAATATATCACCGTTCCTTCACCGTTGCTGGGTTAAAATCCTGGAATTCCCTCCCTAACAGCACTGTGGGTGTACCTACACCACATGGATTGCAGTGCTTCAAGAAGGCAGCTCACCACCACCTTCTCAAGGGCAATTAGGGATGGGCAATAAATGCTGGCCTTGCCAGAGGTGCCCATATCCCGTGAATGAATAAAAGAAAAATATTTTTTCAATTCTGGCCTCTTAAGCATCTCCGATTTTAATCCGTCCACCATTGGCGGCAGTGTCTTCAGCTGCCTGGATCCTGCTGCAGTTTGTTTCTGACACTTTATGTCTTTGTTTCATATCTTGGATCTTGCAGTGGGAGGGGGAGGATCCAGTTGTCGTGGTCCATGTAGTTACCGTTGACATAGATAGGACTGGGAAGGAGGTTCTGCTTAGAGATTATGAGCAAGTAGCGGATAAATTAAAAAGCAGAACCACAAAGGTAATAATCTCTGGATGTGTTGAATGTGTTGCTCAAAGATTGTGGGGGGAGAAATGGTTTTGATTCATGGGGGCTCTGGCACCAGCACTGGGGAAAGTGGGAGCTGTGCCGTTGGGACAGTCTTCACCTGAATCGTGCTGGGACCAGTGTTCTGGCGTGATGCATCACTAGGGTGGTAGAGAGGGCTTTGAACTAAACAGTGGGGGGGAGGGGATCATGTGAGAGGAGATGTAGTAAATCCAAGGGTGACAATGACATAACAGAGCAGGGTAATGATAATCAGGGTATGGCAGGAAGGGACAGAGTACAACTTACAAGTGCACCAATAGACAAGGCCAGAGATTACAAAAATGGAAGAGAGACAGAGTTAAAGGTTCTGTATCTGAACGTGCACACCATTCGTAACAAAATGGATGAATTGTTAGCACAGATAGAAATAAACATGTATGACCTGCTAGCCATCACAGATACATGGTTGCAAGGTGATGAAGGCTAGGACCTGAATATTGAACGGTATTTGGCATTTCGAAAAGATAGGATGCCAGGAAAAGTTGGTGGGGTAGCTCTGTTAATTAAGGATGGTATTAGTATGGTCGTGAGAGATGATGTTTGCTCAAAAGAGCAAGATGTGGAATCAGCTTGACGAGAAATAAAAAATATGAAAGGTAAGAGGTCACTTGAGGGAATAGTTTATAGGCTCCCTAACATTTGTTACACTGTAGGACAGAGCATACAGGGGAAAAAAATGGGGTGTGTAAGAAAGGAACGGCAATGATCATGGGTGGCTTTAATCCACGTGTAGGTTGGGTGAATCAGATTGGCAAAGATAGCCTGGAAAATGAGCTCATAGAGTGTATTCAGGACAATTTCAGAGCAGTGCATTCAGGAACCAACCAGGGAACAGTCTGTTATGGACCTGGTAATGAGCAATAAGACAAGATTAATAAAAGCCTCATAGTAAAAGAGCCTTTAGGTGACATCAATCATATCATGATAGAATTTCACATTCACTTTGAAGGAGAGAAGTGTCAGTCTAAGACAAATGTTTTAAACCTGAATAAAGGTAATTAGAACGTAAGAACATAAGAACTAGGAGCAGAAGTAGACCATTCAGCCCCTCGTTCGCGCTCCACCATTCAATAAAATCATGGCTGATCTGTCTGTGTTTCGCGTTCCACATTCCCATCTGCTCCCAATAACCTTTGATTCCCTTGCCTAACAAGAATCTATCTACCTCCGCCTTAAAAATATTCAATGACCCCGCCTCCACCTCCTTCTGAGGCAGAGAGTTCCAAAGTCACACAACCCTCTGAGAGAAAGAATTCTCATCTCTGTCCTAAGAGAGCGCCCCCTAGTTCTGGACTCACCCACAAGGGGAAATATCCTTTCCACGTCCACCTTGTCAAGACCATTCAGGGTCTTATGTACTTCAATCAAGTCACCCATCACTCTTCTAAATGCCAGTGGAAACAAACCTAGTCTGTCCAACCTTTCCTCATAAGACAACCCGCTCATTCCAGGTATCAATCTAGTAAATCTCTTTTGAACCGCCTCCAACGCATTTACATTCTTCCTTAAATAAGGAGACCTAAACTGCACACAGTATTCGAGATGTGGTCTCACCAATGCCCTGTATAACTGAAGCATAACATCCTTACTTTTATGTTCAATTCCTCTTGTAATAAAGGATAGCACCCCATTAGCCTTCTTAATTATTTGCTGTACCTGCATACTAACTTTTTGTGACTCATGTACTAGAACACCTAGATCCCTCTGCACCACGGAATTCTGCAGTCATTCTTTGTTTAAGTAATGCGCTGCCTTTTTATTCTTCCTGCCAAAGTGAACAACTTCACATTTTCCCACATTATACTCCATTTGCCAGATCTTTGCCCACTCACTCAACCCATCTATATCTACCTGCAACCTCCTTATATCCTCTTCACAACATACTTTCCTACCTATCTTTGTATCATCTGCAAAGTTAGCTACTATGTCTTCACTCCCCTCATCTAAGCAATTGATGTAAATTGTAAAAAGTTGAGGCCCCAGTACAGACCCCTGCGGGACTCCACTAGTCACATCCTGCCAGTCAGGAAAAGACCCATTTATGCATACTCTCTGTTTTCTGCCAGGCACTCACTCTTCTATCCATGTTAATATGTTACCCCCCACACCATGAGCTTTTATTTTCTGCAGTAACCTTTGATGTGGCACCTTATCAAATGCCTTCTGGAAATCCAAGTATAGTATGCCTACAGGGTCCCCTTTATCCACAGCGCATGTTACTCCTTCAAAAAAAACTCCATTAAATTGGTTAAACATGATTTCCCTTTCACAAACCATGCTGACTCTTCCTGATTACCTTGAGTTTTACTAAGTGCCCAACTATAACCTCCTTAATGATTAATTCTAGCAACTTCCCATGGACAGATGTCAAGTTAACTCATCTATAGTTTCCTGTTTTCTACCTCCCTCACTTCTTGAATAGAGGGGTTATATATTTGCTACTTTCTAGTCTGAAGGAACCTTTCTAGAATCTAGGGAATTTTGGAAAATTAACACCAACATATCTATTACCTCATTAGCCACCTCTTTTAAGGCCCTAGGATGAAGTCCATCAGGACCCTGAGACTTGTCAGCCCGCAGCTCCATCAGTTTGCTCAGTACCACTTCCCTAGTGATTGCAATTTCACCAAGTTTCTCTCTTCCTTCCACCTCCTGATTTACAGCTATTACTGGAACATTGTTGAAAAAAGAGACATGTCTAAGCTTTTCGTCTTGCACTCATCAGGACACTCGCAAGAATACCAATATAAGGGGAAAACAACAATTTATACTGTACGTGAAGAGAGTGCTGATTGGTTGGCAAGTAACTTGCCATGGAGAATGCATCACGATGGTGACTGGCAGTTAACTGCCAAGTATTGTTCGAAATTTAAATGAGGAAGCTTGACCTGATTCGTCAAGGCATTGCCCTGAGGAATGAGTCAGCGAATGGCTGTCACTTATTTTGTTTAGCTGAAACAGGCGCAATGCGTGTACATATTCTTTCTGTCTGCAAAAAACAGGGCCCTGTGTATTAATGTATGTAGCTTCCGGTAGACGCAAATGCGCCACATTGCGACCCCAGCTGACAATCTTAAGTTGGTTATCAACAGCACATTGAGGATGAGCCTGATGAGGGGATAATCCCGCCCATAATTTCGTTAGAAGCAGGTTGGAAAAGGTTCTCTCGACTCATTCCTGGGATGGAGAGAGGTTGGGCAGTTGGCCCATATCCATTGGAGTTTAGGAGAATGAGAGGTGTCTTATTGAAACATAGAAGATGCTTAGGGGTCTTTATAGGATAGACACAGGGAAGATGTTTCCACTTGTTGGGGAGACAAGATCCAGGGGATGCAGTTGAGAATAAGATGTTTACCATTTAAGACGGAGATGGGGAGAAAGTTTTTTCTCTAAGAGGGTTGTTAGTCTGTGGAATTCTCTTCCCCAGAAAGCAGTGGAGGCGGGGTCATTGAACACATTCAAGGCCGAGTTAGACAGATTTTTGATGGACAAGGGAGTCAAGGGTTATGGGGACAGACAGGAAAATGGAGCTGAGACCACAACCAGATCAGCCATGATCTTATTGAATGGCAGAGCAGGGTTGAAGGGCTAAATGGCCTATTCCTGCTCCTAAGTCCCATGTTCCTATGTTCCTATTTATGACCCCGAGGCCAAGATGTCCCTCACTGAGTTTTCTTTATTCATCGCGGGATGTGGGTGTCGCTGGCTAGTCCAGCATTTATTGCCCATCCCTAACTGCCCTTGAGAAGGTGGTGGTGAGCTGCCTTCTTGAACCACTGCAGTCCATGTGTCCAGTGGATGTAAAAGGTCCCATGACATTCTTTCAAAGGCAAGAAAGGGCAGTTCTCCTCGGTTTCCAGAGCCAACGTTTATCCTTCAAACAACGCCCTAAAAAGCAGATGACCTGGTTAATTATCACATCGCTCTTTGTGGGAGCTTGCTGTGCACACATTGGCTGCTGTGTTTCCTGTGTCACAATGGTGACTGTATTTCATTTGCTGTAAGTGTTGCACTTTTCAATAGGATGGGGGTAGTCTGCCTGCTGGCTCTCGTTGTAGCCTATACTGCCAAGCTGCTGAGGCACCAGAGACTGACTCTGGGACCTTCCTGATTCAGTGAATTAACGCACACAGCCAAGGGAACGCGACAACCATTTTAAAGTGTGTAGAATAAGCGAAATGTTAATACAGTGAACAACACGTTTCAGTAGACACTGTTTCCTTGCCCACTACCACCGCAGTGACTTTCACACTGACACTCCACCCTTAAAACCACCTTAATCAGCAGCAGTTGGAGGCAGCACCAATTTCTCTTGCTATCACCTGGCTTTCAACAGAGCCTGATCGGAGATCTGATGCAGCTGTTAGACTCTCAACACTGTCAAGTGTCCAGTGTTTCATCCTATTCTTAGCTCTGCAGCATCAAATAGCTACTGGTAGCTGACTGCCTGAATAAAAAACAGATACTCCCGGGGTGACTCAGGCACATTTTTCTGTTCCACCAATAAAATAAATTATGAGTAACTAAGAGCACCATGCCAGCAGCTGAAGGTGATCCAATGTCTCTGGAGGGTGCAAGGGAATGGAACCAAGCACTAGCCACGGCTCAGTGGTCAGCGCTCTCGCCTGTAATGGGAGGTTTGGATTTGAGCCCCCATTGACTCTGAATGAGGCATTAAATAGAGTCTCTAGGATGTGTACAATGCTTTTAAAGAAGAGCAGGGAGATCTCCTCAGTGTATTGACCAATATTTATCCTCTGACTAACATTACCAAAAGCAGATTATCTGGTCATTATCACATTGCTGTTTGTGGGAGCTTGCTGTGCACAAATTAGCTGCTGTGTTTCTCTACATCGCATCAATGACTCTACTTCAAACGTACCGCATTGGCTGCTGAAGTGCTTTGGGATGTCCTGAGGTTGTGAAAGGGATAGAAGTCTATCTTCATCTTTCATTGGGGAGGGGGCTTCAGTTATGTGGAGAAACTGGAGAAGCTGGGATTATTCTCCTTAGAGCAGAGAAGGTTAAGAGCAGATTTAATAGAGGTGTTCAAAATTATGATGGATTTTATTAGGGTACACAGGGAGAAACTGTTTCCAGTGGAAGGAGGGTCAGTAACCAGAGGACACAGATTTAAGATTACTGGCAAAATAGCCAGAGAAGAGCGCTGTACTATAGTGCGTGGTGGTGTCTCAATGATGAGATCCTGCAGAGTTGTAAATTTAAACATGAACCCTTTATTGCTAACCTTTAACTGTTTACAGATCCAGGTTACTGTCATGTATGGTGCTGTTATCTCCATGCAGGCTGGTTCCAGAGCGCTCTCCCTGACTGTTCTCTCAGTCTATTACTATGTGACTCTATACATCATACGGTGACACCGCTATTATCCAGTCCCACATTAACTCTTGCTCTGCCGAGCACCTTTACATTACAATTGCACGCAGGCACACCATACAACAAAAAGGTCAGTTTTTTTAACTCAGTGAGTTGTTGTAACCTGGAGTGCGCTGCCTGAAAGGGCAGTGGAAACAGATTCATCACGACTTTCAAAAGAGAATTGAGTAACTATTTGAAAAAGAAAAAAAATTGCAAGGCTGTGGGGAAAGAGCGGGGGATTGGGGCTAATTGGATAGTCAGAGAACTGACACGATAGGCCGAATGGCCTGCTTCTGTTGTGTAAGTTTCTTTGATTCCCTATTAACCCTTTGGTGATTGTTCTGGTAGCATGACAGCTGTGGCTGCTCCATCGCTGAGTATATTCAAGGCTGGGATGGATGAATGTTTGATTTCTCAGGGATCAAAGGATAAGGGGAGCGGGCAGGAAAGTGAAGTTGAGGCAATGGTCGTATTGAATGGTGGAACAGGCTCGATGGGCCAAATGGTCTACTCCTGCTCCTATTCCTTATGTGCTTATAAATACCAGGCTACCATAAGAAAACTTGCATTTATACAAAGCAATGACCCCAGCATGTCCCAAAGCGCTTTACGGCCAATCGAGTACTTAGGCATTGTGATGATGTAGGAAACACCGCAACCAATTTGCACACAGCAAGATCCCACAAACAGCAATGTGGTAATGACCACACAGCCTGTTTTAGTGATGTTGCTTGAAGGACAAACAGGACACCCAGGATAACTCCCCTGCTCTTCTTCTCAAGGTCAAATGGGTGATAACCAGCTGGCCAGTGACAGCTGTATCGCAGAAAATAATTGAAAAGATATTTGAACTAGCCTGAGTAAACAAAGGAGCTTTTTTGTGCTGTTGCTCTGTTACGAGGTGGTTTCCTCCTGAAGACAATTAGTAACTGAGCAAAGCTAAAGCTTCAGGTTATCTGGCAGATGACAGGGCAACCAGCAAAAGCGAACGCAGAGAATAACTGGGGATTGCAAAGCTTCCCTGGAAGTCTTCCAGCCAAGTAGAGATGTGGCTGGCTTCAGCCCAGTCAGGTACCCTGTACAAGATCAGAGAGAGGAAGGTGGAGCTTATGACTGAATGCTCATCCTATTTATACCATGGCTCCCTCAGCTGCCTGGGCCCTCAGCTGTGGAATTCCCTTCCTAAACCTCTCCACCTCTCCACCTCTCCCTCTCCTTCTTTAAAGACTCTCCTTAAGGGGAGGCGATGGCATGTGGTATCGTCACTAGTCTAGTATTCCAGCAGCCCAGGGAAATGCTCTGGGGTCCTGGGTTTGAATCCCACTACGGCAGGTGATGAAATTTGAATTCAATAAAAAAAATCTGGAATTATAAATCTGATGATGACCACAAAACCATTGCTGATTGTGTTGTAAAAACCCATCTGATTCACTAACGCCCCTTGGGGAAGGAAATCTGCCGTCCTTACCTGGTCTTGACTACGGTTGACTCTTATATGCCCTCTGAACAAGGGAAATTAGGGATGGGCAATAAATGCTGGCCTAGCCAGCAATGCTCACGTCCCATGAACAAATATGTAAAAAAAACTACCCCTTTGGCTAAATTCTTGTTCACCTGTCCTAAAGTCTCCTTCTTTGTGTCAATGTCAATTCTCCAATCCACTCAAGCTCAAACTCTTCTGGAGTTTAGAAGAACGAGGGTGATCTCTCTGAAACATACAAGGTTCTGAAGGGGGTTTGATAGGGTGGATGCTGAGAGATTGTTTCCCCTGTCTGTGGAATCTAGAACATGGGGGGCACAGTTCTCAGAATAAGGGGCCAATCATTTAGGACTGAGATGGGGCGAAATTACTTCACTTAAAGGGGTTGTGAATCTTTGGAATTTTTTTACCCCAGGAGGGTTGTGGATGCTCCGTCATTGAATACATTTAAGGCTGGGATTGACAGATTTTTGATCTCTCAGGGAACTAAGGGATATGTGGAGCAGACAGGAAAGTAGAGTTGAAGCCTAAGATCAGCCATGATTGTATTTAACGCAGGCTCAACGCACCATATGGTCTACTCCTGCTCCTGTTTCTAGCGCTCTTGTGTTCATTTAACTACGTTAAAAAAGAAAGACGTTGCATTTATATAGTGCCTTTCACAACCCCAGGACATCCCAAAGTGCTTTGCAGTGTATTTACTGTTGTCATTGTTAGAACCATATTTTCAAGACCTATAATTCATTTTAAAATGTGGATGGCCATTGCTTTATTCGGACACTTGAGAGCTGACCTGGATTTTTTTCAAAAAAAACAGCATAAATTCATCTTGGACTGAAGCCTTTTCTCAGAAATCACATGACAGCAGCTAAATGACCGGCATGGCAATTGTGGAGGAGAGCTATTTGTTTGTTTGAACTGCAATCACTTTAATTGCTGGAAAATAAAACCTGTTTTAAAGGCAAAAGCCTTAGTGATTTATTGTAAATCACTTGTTGGAGGAACTTCATCTTTTGAACTCAGTTTGGAATCAACTGAGGAGGGAATAGCTGCCCAGCTCACACTATCCGTGCCTTGCTGGAAATACAGTGTGGCTCTCAGTATCCAGCTAGGAATCCTTATCTCGGGGAACTCGTTTGTATTTGGACACCTGAGAGGCTGAGACAAAAAGGATTAATCCGGCTCTATTTTCCTCCATGCTGATGCTCCGATGGTGAGAACCTCCACCAGTCCTCGCGTGAGGGGGCACCAGATCAATAGCATCAAAACCCTCCGAACCTTCTTAGAAGGTTTTTTCCTTCAACTGTGGAGACCCTATTTGTTTGTCCTTTGTTTGTTTGTGTGTGTGTGTATGTGCTGGGGTATTGTAAAAGGGATAGATAGTCACACTTCCAAATTAGAAATTGTGTGTTAACCAGTTCTTGCAACTTATTTTAAAAAAGAATTTTCGCTTTATAATAAATCAGTCATTCTGGGGTTATTGAAAGAATCCTGGCTAAAGTTTCTTTTATTCTGGGTCTAACAGTAGCGAAGGTAAATAATTGGCCATTTTGGTGATTAAATTAAACATCTACGCTAATGGTACAACCAGTGGAGTAGTGGGGCTAGACAAACTGTGCACTCCTCCCATGCCAGTCATGACATATTGTAGGAAACCCATTTGCACATAGCTAGCTCCCACCAACAGCAATGTGATAAATGATCGGATAATCTGTTTTTTCATTAATGACATTTGTTGAGGGATAAATGCTAGATTGTCCATCATCTTACATAGATGCAAGGATGCTAATGACAAAATACTAGGCAAGACATAAGACCTTTTTTAAATGAATTCTTTCAGGGGATGTGAGCATTGCGCGAGGCCAGCATTTATTGTCCATCCCTGATAGCCCTTGAGAAGGCTGTACTGCAAAATAGGGACTTTTTTGCAGCTACCTGAGAGGGCAGACAGGGCCTCACCTGAAAGACAACACTTCCAACAATGCAGTACTCCCTCAGTACTGACTCTAGGAGTGTCAGCCTGCATTATGTGCTCGAGTCTCTAGAATGGAAGTGAAACCCACTGCCTCAGCCTCAGAGGTAAGAGTGCTACCCACCAAGCATTGACTGATACCTAAATGCGTGACATACAGCAAGCCTTTGCTATTATGTCAAGAAAAAAAAGATAAAAGATGTCTAATATAGTCAAATTATGATTATAGATCCCTCTAAGGAGAATATAACCCAAAGAGCTCATGCACAATAAATCTAAAACTTTGGAGTGCTCTTTCCAATCAGGGCTCACACTCGGAGACTGGATTCTTAGCAATTTCGTGGTAGCCTTAATGACTGATGTCTCAAACCACCAGTCAATACCTAGCAAACAGGAGGAAACTTCAGATCAATTGTATGCATGTATTTCTATGTAAATGATCAATTGATCTGTTTCTAATTGATCGAGGGATGATTGAGAGCACATGGGGGACATTAGCTACGGAGAGCGCTGTCGCATTTGTGATTTTGTCCCTGAGTGTGACAGTCCTCTCAAAGGCTAATCTGCCAAGTCTGCTAGCACTCAGTGAGCAGAGAGGACCTTGCTGGCTCGGACACGCTCACTGGACAGAAAACAGATGCATAGCCGAAGATTTTCCCTCTGGCCGGAGCCAGATGACCCAAAACTCCGCTCCAAGGATACTTGCAAGTGTGACCTGATGGCCCCGAACGTTGACCTTCACAGCCAGGAGACACTAACCAATGACAGGGGCACCGAACATTGACCTTCACAGCCAGGAGACACTAACCAATGACAGGGGCCCCGAACATTGACCTTCACAGCCAGGAGACACTAACCAATGACAGGGGCCCCGAACATTGACCTTCACAGCCAGGAGACACTAAACCAATGACAGGGAGAAATGAGGACATCACCCTATGTGCTGGTGTGCACCACCCTGACAACCAGTGGCTATAGTGGCTTGGCAACAGGTGCCAACACTGAAAACAACAACCCCCAACGACACCTAATAACCACTTCATGTGCAGCACTTGTGGCAGAACCTGCCTCTCACGGATTGGTCTCTTCGGCCATCAGCAAAAGTGCACCATGCGAAACTACCCCATCCTCGATGGATTGGATTCGCTGCATGTCCATCATCTGATGTGGATGGAAGGAGGCTGACGATTGGATGAGGGATAAATGCTGGGCAGGATACCCAGAGCTAACTCCCCTCGGTCTTCCTTCAAAGAGCGCTGTGGGATCCTTTGAATCCACCTGGGCAGGAAGACAGAGCATGGAACCTTGTGCTCTCGTGAACTTGGACGCGGGAAGGGTACGTGATTAGGTGGGATGGTGGCATATCGGAACTCGCTGCTTTCCCGTCTCCACCAGAATTAAGTTCTCGGTGGGAAGGACCATAGTCAATCTTCCCGTTCTGCCGACTATTGAGACCCTTAAGTGGCCAATTAATGACCATGTAAGGGCCTCATCCTGCCACCAATGGTATTAACCCAGCTGCAGGCGGATTTGTCACCATGAGGCCTACATGGCAGCTACAACTGTGAGGCTGGCTTCTCACCTCTGGGAGGGGGGATTGTGGGGGACAGGGATGGGTGGGAATGGGGCAGGGTCCCTCGATCCAAGGCACCTCAGTCCAGATCAAGTGACTTGACATCAGGAAGGGAGGTGCCCCACTCAGAGCCAGCCCCTGCTCTTGCTGCAGACCCCCCGGTACCCCTCTCCCTGTGACCTCTCCCACCCCACGAAATCCCCCTGCCCCTCCACCACATTATTTACCTGTGGCCTGGCTGGATCCATGATCCTGGGACTCCGGTAGGTGGTTTTCCTGCAACTGCCACCGTTCTCCCCTGTGGCGCTGCGGAGCACAAAAGCTGCTGGCCTCTGATTGGCCTACACCTCTCGGTAGGCGGGATTCACCCCCCCACCCCGGGGTCTTGATTCCAGGGGAAGGCCTACTGCTGTTGGCCTCGCCACTGCCTGATTGGCGTGTGGTTCAGTAGCCCTTCCGTAAAGAGACATGTGGGTCTCTTGTGACTCTCCAGTCGGAAGGCAAGACCTCCCCCTCCCCCTCCCCCCATGCCTCAAAAAGATTCATCCCACAGTCTCAGTTTGATATCCCGCCTGAGTGCGGCAGTCAATGTTTGATCGTGGTGCCATCACAATCATGCCGAATTGTGTCTTCACTTGATGACTGCAATTCGTGTTTTACGAAGTCGCGTGCCCAGGATGACCAGCCAACCTCTAACCATGCTCACTACAGGATGCCTGGGACTCTTGCCATATTCTTAGGATGAGAGGAAGGGAAGTGGAAAAAGATTCAGGGAGGGAATTCCGGAGCTTAGGGCCTAGATTGCTGAAGACACAGCCACCAATGGTTTGGGGCAGTGGGTCGGGGGAAAGCGGGTGGGGTGAAGGAAATCTCAAGAGGCCAGAATTGGAGGAATGTAGTAGAAATAGTCATTTGGTGGTATCGAACTTGAGTGTTGCTGAAAGAAGACATGTTGTTGAATACCAAATGCAAAAGGAACAATTATTTATGCATGAGAAGAGAGTGCTGATTGGCTGGCAAGTGGGCAGATTGATTGGTAGAGGTGTTGCCATGGAGAATGCACCAGTTAACTGATAACTAACAGTTAACTGACAACCTTTGTTTAAATTCAAACCTGGCAGGTTGATTCTGATTGGTCAAAGCATTGCCTGGGGAACGAGCCAGGGAAGGCTGTTACCTATTTTGTTTATTCAAAAAAGGCGCAATGTGTGTACATGTTCCTTCTGTCTGCAAAGGACAGGGCTCTGTGTATTAATATATGTAGCTTCTAGCATGCCTAAGTGAGCCACACTGCAAGCCCGTACGATAATCTTAAATTGGCTGTCAGTGTGATTTTTAGCACAGTCAGGATTGTTTAGCAAGTGCTGTCCAATCACAGAATCGGATCTAATGTTGGACACTATGTATTGGGTTTTTCAAGCACGGGCTGGTTGGGTAGGGTCAGTACCTTGCCTGTTGCGAACAGTGGAAGGGACATGCTGTGCGATACGATCCGCCAGTCTTTAGGACGTACGGTCTACATGCCCAGCATCACAATGGCACTAAAATTCATATACCACATTACTCATGATAGGCAGAACGCTCTTTTGGCTTGACGGCAGCATCCTGGTTAGTGGAGGATACCACTCGTCTTGCGACTGCATAGTAGCGGCATGAAATGTCTAGCTTCGCCTGTTGCTCAAACCTTTGAGATACCTTACCCTTCCAGGGTGATCTGAGTTAGACAGGGCACTTTTCAGGGCTGAAGGTTGCAGTCTTAGGCCCGTCCATGAGTTTGCACGACATACTGCAGTGTAGCTATTATTGTGCAGGATGTCTTTGATGCGCCCTATTTCAGCATCAAGCTTGCTCAGTGAGCACATGGCTTGGGCCCTATTTACGAGGCTATCAGCTAGCTGGTGTATTCTCCATGGCAACGCCTCTGCCAATCAGAGTCTACTTGCCAACCAATCAGCACTCTCTTCTCATGCAGTATAAATTGTTGTTCCCTTTATTTTTGGTATTCTTGCAAATTGTCCTGATGAGTGCAGGATGAGAAGTTGTGACAGAATGTAGTAAAGTTATTGTAGAGATGTAGGAGGTTACAAAGATTGGGAGCAGATAAAGCCATGAAAGGATTTAACCTAAATTAGCCACACAGTGTGTGTGCAATGTTCAAAGCTGAGCTTCTAATATCAGAAGATTAAAATAGACCAAGATGCTTTATCGAGTTACATCAAGTATACAGCACAGAAACAGGCCATTCAGCCCAACAGATCCATGCCTGTGTTTATCTTCACATGTGCCTCCTCCCACCCCTCTTCATCTCACCTTTTCAGCATATCTTTCTATTCCTTTCTCCCTCATGTGTTTATCTAGCTTTCTATCTTCCTCTTAAATGCCTCTATGTTATTGACTTCAACTACTTCCTGTGGTGATGAGTTCCACTTTCTCACCACTCTCTGGGAAAAGGAGTTTCTCCTGAGTTCCCTATTGGATTTATAAGTGATGTCATGACCACGGATCACAGCCCTGAATTACTTACGGACATGTTGAACTGTTTAAGTAAGACATGTTTTTTTTTTAAAAATAGGACATACAAGCAAAAGCTGGCTGAGACTGTAAAGTAACCACTTGCTGGAAAATTCCTATGTGGATAACACTTGACCAACTAGTTCAGAGAACCAAATGTTGCACTTAAAAAGGAGTCAAGGCCTACTTCAGACAGAGACACTTCAAAGGAAGAGATGCAATACAAAAAATTGATTACCATCTCAGTAGAAACCACCTCCTGTTGAGTTATATCCCAGACTGTGGGCTTGAACTGCATTGAAAGAAAGCAGTGTTTGCTTTTCCCTTCCAGGAATACACAAGAAAAGGGGTTAAAAGCCAACTGCAACCCTGGTCTCTGTGTGCTAGTTTTGGTGTTCTGTTCTGGTGCCAGTGTGTGCTATGAAGGCCACAGATGAAGAACATCAACTAGGCATCCCTGCGCTTGCAGGTATAAAAGTCTCTCTCTGATTGTTGGGAGCAAGTCACAAGTCAGAAAAACCACAGTTGAAAAGGAAACAGGACAACTCCTTTCAGCTAACCTGTAGAATCAAGAATCTCCAAAGTCAGCTCTACCAGAATCATCCAACTTCACAGCTGCAACGTTTCACCATCTACTACTCACGGACAAGCCAAAGACTGATTCGTATATCTTTTTTAGCTTTTATTTCTGGACTCACTTCTCATTTCTAATCTGTATGTACGTGTGTTGCATTTTTATTATTTTTTTCTCCCGCTTTAGTAACTGATAAACTCAATCTTCCTTTGACTCAAGAAAGCCTGGTTAAATTGGCTCCTTCCAAAACAAAAATACATTTGGACTGGGAAAAGGTATCCATGTAGGAAGGGGTCCTTTTAAAATTAACCTTGTTGTGACCAGTCAAGGGGGTTGAATAAAGAAAGGGAGCCAGTTCATCCCTCCTCACCCGGGAGTACAACAATTTGGGGTATCCCGCCCAGGATCACAACAATTTGGGGGACCTCTCCCAGGGACCAGTCATAAGAATGGCTCGTATATTGATGGCCCCTAGTTCTGGATTCCCTGACAAGTGGAAACATTCTCTCTACGTTTACCCTCTTGAACCCCTTTATGATCTTAAAGATCTCTCGCAGGTCACTCCTCAGTCTTCCCTTTAATAGAGAAAAGTACTCCAGCTGCTTCAATCTTTCCTGATACTTATAACTTCCCAATTCTGGTAACATCCTTGTGAATCTTTTCTGCACTTTCTTCAGTGCTTCTATATATTTTTTTGTCATCAGGAAATTGGAACTGTTCACGGTAATTCCGAGTGTGGTCTAACCTATATTCTGCTTGAGTTTGACATAACCTCCCTGTTTTTCAATTCTTATTGTTCTGGAAATAGACCCCAGTCTTGGCTTGTAGATTTTAATTTCAGGTCTCCCTGACGTCTGAATCCGTAGTGTAGATACCCTGAGAGGGTTGTGCTCACCGTTCTCCCACCATCCACCTAGCGATGATGCTCCCATGATGGCAGTCACAGAATATTAACCAGCTAGCGACCACTAAAGGGCAGACTCGAGAAGCTGGGATTGTTCTCCTTAGAGGAGAGAAAGTTAAGAGGTGTTCAAAATTAAAAAGAAGACGAAGACTTTCATTCAGGCAGCGCCTTTCACAACCCCAGGAAGTCCCAAAGTGCTTTACGGCCAGTGAAGTAGTTTTGAAGTGTAGTCACTGCTGTAGTGTCGGAAACGTGGCAATTTGTGCACAGCAAGCTCCCATAAACGGCATTGTAATAAAGGCCAGACACTCTGTTTTAGTGATGCTGGTTGAGGGATAAATAATAGCCCAGGACACATTGGGGAGAACCCTCCCCCTGCTCTCCTTCAAAATAGTCTCTGTGGGATCTTCATCATCCACCTGAGAGGGAGTCGGGGCTTCGGTTTAACGTCTTATCTGAAAGATGACACCACTGACAGTGCAGCATTCCCTCAGTCCAGCATTAGGAGTGTCAGCCTGGATTAGGCCTCAAGCCTTTGGAGTGAGACTTAAACCACCCCCCCCAATCTCCTGGGAGTAATGGCTGAATCGGCAGAGCAATGAGGTAGCTGTTTGTTTTTGTATGGGGGTGGTTGACTGAAGGAGGCATGTTGGCTGGAGGAGAACTCACTGCTCTTTCCTGAGCAATGGGATCGTTGCTCTGGTATTTGTGTGGGAGGGAACGGGGGAATGGGATCTTTACTGGTAATGCCTCCAGTTGACACGGGGTCCATTCCCGTTGAGTGACGTGGTGTCTTGGCCATGCAGCTGACACACGTACAACAGAGGAGCTTCAATGCAGGGTTTGCACCAGATCTCAGTGATGGACTGCTTCATGACCTGACTCCTTTAACTGGCATCGACAGCGGGCAATACAATCCCTCACTTTAATTTAGAAGCAAATGATACTTTGAATGAAGACAACAGCTGCCTCAGCATCTAAGTGAGTAACTAGAGAAATGTCCGTGAGTACGGGAAGCCATACCTTTTACCTTTTACTGTGGACACAACATTTCTGTTTAGTGCCCAAATCTGTGGCTACAGGAGCATCAAGGCCCCCTTCCTGAATCAGACTAGTCACCAAGTCACTGCACATGACACTCCAGACCCAGTACTTGAGGGTGCGCTGCGCTGTTGGAGGCGCTATCTTTCAGGATGAGACGTTCAACTTGGGCCCAGTCTCCTCGTGTGAATGTAAAAGATCTCTTGGCACTATTTTGAAGATAAGCAAGGAAGTTCTTCTTCATGTCCTGGGTCGATATTTATCCCTCAATAAACATTATTAAAACAGATTGCCTGCTCATTATCACGTTGCTGTTTGTGGGAACTTGCTGTATGCAAATTGGCTGTCGTGTGTCCTACATTACAACAGTAACAACACTTCGAGGAATGTATTTAATTGGCTGCAAAGCGCTTTGGGATATCCTGAAGTCATGAAAGGTGCTATAGAAATGCAAGTCCTTCTTTTTTTCTCTTTTTCTCCTTCCCTCTCCCCATCCCCAAAAACCCCTTAAGACCTAACTCTTGAAATCAACCCCCTCCCACCTCCCATTGACCACTGTTGATCTTGCAGATTGGCATCAACTGGAGGGAGCATAACCAAAAATGGTGGGCCGAATGGCCTCCTGCTGCGCTGTAAGCTTTCTAAGATTCCATGAAAACCATGAAATAGCCTCAATCCCAAAAATAGCGAATGAGGAATTTCCAGCAGAAGGGAACATCGGAACAATCACGTGGGACAATAAGGGAAGGAGGGGCGGGCATTATTACTGACATGATGCACTGCATAACAGAATCATAGAATCCTATAGCACAGAAGGAGGCCATTCAGCCCATCGCATCTCTGCTGCTTTTCTGAAAGGGCTATCCAATTTGTCCCACTCTCCTCTTTTCCCAGAGCCCTGCAAGGTTTTTCCTTTTCAAGTATTTATCCAATTTCCTTTTGAAAGTTCCTATTGAACCTGCTTCCACTGCCCTTTCAGGCAGCACTATCCAGATCACAATGACTCCAAATAAAATTATTCTCCTGATCTCCGCCTCTGGTTGCTTAACCAATTAGCTTAAATCTCCTCTGGTCACAGATCTGCCTGCCAGTGGGAACAGTTTCTCCTTAATTACTTTATCAAAACCCTTTAGGATATTTGAACAACTCTATTAAATCTCCCCTTAACCTTCTCTGATCCAAGGAGAACAATCCCAACTTCCCCAGTCTCTCTCCACATTAACTGAAGTCCCTCATCCCTGGTCCCATTCTGGTAAGTCTCCTCCACACCCTCTCCAAGGCCTTCACATCCTTCCTAAAGTGTGGAGACCCAGAATTGGCCCAGCACTCCAGCTGAGGCCTGACCAAGCATCCGACATTTGGATCAGTTCATTCGGAAGGGATTGAGACTGTCCAGGAAATTCGGTCACTCTGAATCAGAAGGTGGAACATTTGTAAAGAAGGCACAAATCTAAACCACCAGCACACCACAGTGCCTTTTGATACCGCCTATATAGGAGCTGGCAGTTGTTCAAGAGTTATTTGCTGCTCAGTGAGTAACCCCCTGGTTTCTGAGTCAGAAGCTGTGGGTTCAACTCACTCTGGGAGATCTGAGTACATAGCCCAGACTGACAAACCCACTGAGGGAGTGCTGCACTGTTGTAGGTGTTGTTTTCCTGGTAAGACATTAAACTGACGTTTTATCCTCCCAGGTGGACTTAAAAAAAAACAATAATAAAACCATAAAATGCTGGAAAAACTCATCAGGTCTGGCAGCATCTGTGGAGAGAGAGACAGAGTTAACGTTTTGAGCCCATATGACTCTTCTTCAGAGCCCCTTCAGCCATGATCTTATTAAATGGTGGAGCAGGCCTGAGGGACCGAATGACCTACTCCTGCTCCTTGTTCGTGTGCTTGTATGTAGTCATACCGTTAACTCTGTTCCCCTCTCCACAGACAATGCCAGGCCTGCCGAGTTTTTGCAGCGTTTTCTGTTTTTATTTCAGATTTCCAGCATCTGCATTATTTTGCTTTATTATATAAAAAAAAAGGACACCCTTGGCGCTGTCTCCAAAGGATGGAAAGGAGTCCTGACCAACATCTAACATGAAAAAGCCGGTGATATACCTCACTGTTAAATGGCTGTGTTTATTTGAGGTGTAGGAGGAGGGGGAGGGGGGGGCTAAATAGGAGCCTCGGTCTTGGCTAAGTGCAAAGGAAGCTCACGGTTTTGACCGAGGGGAGAAAGGGAAGTGACTTTGTGAAAGGAAGAAAGAGCTGCAAAGGTGAACAGGGTCTCCGGTCAGTTTAGTGAGCTACAGTGAAGCGAATATTGGGAACTGAATGTGGGACCTCTGTGTATGTCAGTTATGGCTCAGTAATTAATCACAGCCCACAAAGGACCATAGGCATCTCTCTCTATCGGAGAGAGACAATTGGTTATATATAGCTTGAGGGGCATCAGTCTGCAAGCTTGGGGCAAGGTGAGGAGGCAGGCGTCCGTGAGCTACCACAGCCATTGCTGGGGTTGGTGTCATTCTGCATCCAACTCTAGCAATGTAGCCAACTGAGCTAACCGAATCCCCATCTCAGTGGGTAGCCCTCTCACTTCTGACCCAATAGGCCATGGGTGCAAGTACCATTCCAGAGAGTTGAACACAGATATCGAGGTGAACACTCCTTGTGTCAATCTGTGGGCGTGCTGCACTATCAGCAAGTGCCATTTTTGGATGAGATGTTAACATGAAGCCCCCATCTGCTCTCTCGAGTAGGCCTGAGAGATCCCGCAGCCACTACTTTGCAGAGAAACAGGGGAGTTCTCCCCAATGCCCTGGACAATATTCACCTTCAGCTAACATCACTAGAACAGATAATCGGGCCATCATTACATGGCTGTTTGTGGGATCTTGCTGTGTGCAAATTGGCTGCCACATTTCCCAAGTTACAACATTAACTACACTTTAAAAAGTACTTCATTGGCTGTAAAGCGTTTTGCAACACCCTGAGTTAATGAATGGCGCTATAGGAATGCAAGACATTCTTCTATGACTGCTCTATCAAAGATCTTTCACAGATTAATGTATGACCACACATGTTAGTTCATGGTTTGCTGCTGGCTGGCCTGTTCAGCTGTCCTTTGAGAAGATTTTCTCCATCTTGAAGCTGATGGTCACCAATAGATTTTGATTCTCCTTCCTGTTCTCATTTGGATGTCCAGTGCTTAGAAAAAGAGAATCGCAGAATGGTCACAGCGCAGAAGGAGGCCATTCAGCCCATCATTTCCCCGCTGCTCTCTGCAAGAGCGACTCAACTAGTCCTACACCCCTACCTTTTCCCTGTAGCCCTGCAAATTTTTTTCTGCGGGTAATTATCCAATTCTCTTTTGAAAACCACGATTGACCCTGCCTCCACCACACTCTCAGGCGGTGCACTCCAGATTCTAATCACTCACTGCGTGAAAAAGGTTTTTCCTCATGTTGCTGTTGCTTCTTTTGCCAATTACCTTAAATCTGTGTCCCCTGGTTCTGGATCCTTCCGCAAGTGGGAACAGTTTCTCCCGATCTATTCTGTCTCGACCCCCTCATGGCTTTCAACACCTCCATCAAATCTCCTCTCAAACTTTTCTTCTCCAAGGAAAACAGTCCTAACTTCTCCAATCTATCCACGCAACTGAAGTTTCTCATCCTGGAAACATTTCTGTGAATCTTTTCTGCACTGTCTCTAATACCTTCACATCCTTCCTAAAGTGCAGTGCCCAGAAATGGACACAATACTCCTGCTGAGGCTGAACGAGTGTTCTACAGTACACTTCTTCAGAAGTATGTTACTGGCTGTAAAGAAAGAAAGATTTGAATTCATAAAATGCCTTTCATGGCTACCAGACTTCTCAGAACACTTAAGGAACATAGGATTGGGAGTAGGCCATTTGGCCCCTCGAGCTTGCTCCGCCATTTAACTGGATCATGGCTGATCTTCTAACTCAATGCCATCTTCCCACACTATCCCCGTATCCTCTTGATGTCATTGGTATCTAGAAATCTATTGACCTCTGCTTTGAACATATTCAATGCCTGAGCACCCACGGCCCTCTGGGGTAGAGAATTCCAAAGATTCACCACCCTCTGAGTGAAGAAATTCCTCCTCATCTCAATCCTAAATGGCCTGCCTCTTATTCTGAGACTGTCTGCCCTGCTTCTGGACCCCTCCAGCCCAGGGAAAACACCCTTCCTGCATCCACCCTGTTGAACCCTGTAAGAATTTTGTACACTTCAATGAGATCACCTCTCATCCTTCCAAACTCTAGAGAATATAGGCCCAGCCTCCTCAATCTCACCTCATTGGACAATCGTGCCAACCCAAGGAAGTCAGTAATGTATTTTTGAAGTGCAGTCACTGTTGTCATGTGAAACTCAGCAACTCCCAGGGGGAGGCGATGGCGTAGTGGTATTGTCGCTGGGCTGGTAATCCAGAGACCAAGGGGAATGGTCTGGGGACAGAAGGTGGAATATGAATTCAACAAAAATCTGGAAAACCCATCTGGCTCACTTGAGGGAAGGAAACAGTCCAGACCCACAGCAATGTGGCTGACTCTTAAATGCCTCATGAAGTGGCCTCGCAAACCACTCAGTTGCATCAACAGCCTGACATAGTCATCCTCACGGAATCATATCTTACAGACAATGTCCCAGACACCACCATCACCGCCAGCAGAGGTGGCGGCACAGTGGTGTACAGTTTGGAGGGAGTTGCCCTGGGAGTCCTCAACATGAAGTCTCATGGCATCAGGCCAAACATGGGCAAGGAGACCCCCTGCTGATTACCACGTACCACCCTCCCTTAGCTGATGAATCAGTGTACCTCCATGCTGAATACCAGAGGAAGCACTGAAGGTGGCAAGGGTACAGAATGTACTCTGTGCGGGGGCCTTCAATGTCCATCACCAAGAGAGGCTTGATAGCACCACTACTGGCTGAGTCCTAAATGACATAGCTGCTAGACTGGGTCTGCGGCAGGTGGTGAGGGAACCAACGAGAGGGAAAAACATATTTGACCTCATCTTCACCAACCTGCCTGCCGCAGATGCATCTGTCAGTCATTGTGGAGACAAATTTCCGCCTTCACATTGAGGATACCCTCCATCGTGTTGTGTGGCACTACCGCCGTGCTAAATGGAATAGACTTTGAACAAATTAGCAACTCAGACTGGGTATCCATGAGGCACTGTGGGCCATCAGCAGCAGCAGAATTGTACTCAAACACAATCTGTAACCTCATGGCCCGGCATATCCCCCACTCTACCATTACCATCAAGCCAGGGGATCAACCCTGGTCCAATGAAGAGTGCAGGAGGGCATGCCAGGGGCAGCACTGGGCATACCTAAAAATGAGGTGTCAGTCTGGTGAAGCTACAACACAGGACTACTTGTGTGCCAAACAGCATAAGCAGCAAGTGATAGACAGAGCTAAGCGATCCCACAACCAATGGATCAGATCCTGCCACATCCAGTCATGAATAGTGTTGGACAATTAAACAACTCACTGGAGGAGGCTCCACAAATATCCCATCATCAATGATGGAGGAGCCCAGCACATCAGTGCAAAAGATAAGGCTGAAGTATTTGCAACAATCTTCAGCCAGAAGTGCCGAGTGGATGATACATCTCAGCCTCCTCCGGAGGTCCCCAGCATCACAGGGGCTGAAGGTACTGGATAGTGCAAAGGCTATGGGCCCTGACAACATTCTGGCAATAGTACTCAAGACTTGTGCTCCAGAACTTGCTGCTCCCCTAGCCAAGCTGTTCCAGTACAGCTACAACACTGGCATCTTCCCAGCTATGTGGAAAATTGCCCAGGTATGTCCTGTACACAAAAAGCAGGACAAATCCAACCTGGCCAATTACCGCCTCATCAGTCTACTCTCGGTCATCAGTAAACTAATGGTAGGGGTCATCAACAGTGCTATCAAGCGTCACATGCTTAGCAATAACCTACTCACTGATGCCAGGGCCATTCAGCTCCTGACCTCATTACAGCCTTGGGTCAAACATGGACAAAAGAGCTGAACTCCCAAGTTGAGGTGAAGTTGATATCGAGGCCGCATTTGACCGAGTGTGGCATCAAGGAGCCCTAGCAAAACTGGAGTCAATGTGAATCAGGCGGAAAACCCTCGACTGGTTGGAGTCATATCTAGCTCAAAGGAAGATGGTTGTGGTTGTTGGAGGTCAGTCACCTCAGTTCCAGGACATCACTGCAGGAGTTCCTCAGGGTAGTGTCCTCAGCCAAACCAATTCAGCTGCTTCATCAATGAACTTCCTTCCATCATAAGGTCAGAAGTGGGGATGTTTGCTGATGATTGCACAATGTTCAGCACCATTCACAACTCCTCAGATACTGAAGCAGTCCATGTCCAAATGCAGCAAGACCTGGACAATATCCAGGCTTGGGCTGACAAATAACATTTGCGCTACACAGGTGTCAGGCAATGACCGTCTCTAACCACAGAGAGTCCAACCACTGCCCCTTGATGTTCAATGGCGTTACCATCACTGAATCCCCCACTATCAACACTATGGGGGTTACCATTGACCAGAAACTGAACTGGACTGGCCATATAAACACTGTGGCTACAAGAGCAGGTCAGAGGCTAGGAATAGTGCAACGAGTAACTCATCTCTTGACTGCCCAAAGCCTGTCCACCATCTACAAGGCATAAGTCAGGAGTGTGATGGAATACTCCCCACTTACCTGGATGAGTGCAGCTTCCACAACACTCAAGAAGCTTGACACTGTCCAGGACAAAGCAGCTCGCTTGGTTGGCACCACATCCACAAACATTCACTCCCTCCACCAATGACACACAGTAGTAGCAGTGTGTACCATCTACAAGATGCACTGCAGGAATTCACCAAGGTTCCTTAGACAGCAATTTCCAAACCCACGACCACTCCCATCTAGAAGGACAAGGGCAGCAGATAGATGGGAACACCACCACCTGCAAGTTCCCCTCCAAGTCACTCACCATCCTGACTTGGAAATATATCGCCGTTCCTTCACTGTTGCTGGGTCAAAATCCTGGAACTCCCTCCCTAACAGCACTGTGGGTGTACCTACACCACATGGACTGCAGCGGTTCAAGAAGGCAGCTCACCAGCGCCTTTTCAAGGGCAATTAGGGATGGGCAATAAATGCTGGCCCAGCCAGCGACACCCACATCCCGTGAATGAATAAATTTTTAAAAAGCCAATTTATACACAGCAACACCCCACAAACAGCAATACATTAAAGACCAAATAATCTGTTTTCTTTTGGTGATGTTGATTGAGGGATAAAAATAGCCAAGGACACCAGGTATAACTCCTCTGCTCTTCTTTGAAATAGTGCCATTTGAAAGGGTTTGTGAGTTGTTGAGGTGTGTGAAGGTGCTATATGAATGCAAGTCTTTCTGAGGGGTTCAGATCAATCTTTATCCTGGTGTGTTTTTTTTTAATATTACTATCTGGCCCCTCAATGCTCAGGAGCTCAGTAAGTCTTTGTTATCAGACATATAGAGATCAAGCTTCTTGTTGACTACATGACCAGACGCTGAGTAAAAGGTTCCTAACCCACTGGTTTCTATCTGAACTGGCTTTGTTTAGGGACATTTATCTGCACTGCATTAATGTTGTATGAGCCCACTGTGATGTCAAGCGGTAAGAATTCAGCCCTGACATGATATTCTCCAGAACACTCTCCGCTATCTCGCTTATCCGAGTGACTTACAGGTCCTGCATGCCGCCAGATTTCAACGTAAAGGGGATGTGGCAAGGTCGTAACTGCAGCTTAGCTGCTTATTAGTACAAGAGGGCCTGCGGGCAATAAATATTGTGAAGATGCTGGAAGCAAGGTTGCTTGTTTTTTATAGACAGTCAGTGAAAGAGAAGAAAGCCTGAGCATTGAGGGGTTTTAGTGACGGGAGATACATGGGAGAGCCTTGAAATCCCTGTGCAGCAGTGAACATGTCCCACTGGGTTACTGATCACCTTGGAGCCTTGTGCAACCTAATATTCACCTTGTCAAACACAACTGGTGGAACCTGTCAACGCAAACTGGAGGAACAGCGCCTCATTTTCCGATGTGGCACTTTACAGCCTTCCGGACTTAACACTGAGTTCAACAACTTCTCTCATCCCTCTTGATTCTTTTTTAAATCCAATTTTTAAATCCAATTTTAATTTTTAAAAATTTAAAAAATATATTTAATGATTTGTTCTCTTTTTCATCGTTTTCCCCAAAACCCCTCCCCCCTCCTCCCTCCCTCCCCCTACAGGGCCACCGGTCACTTGTTTCCATGTTGTGCTATCACAGAGCACTGACCCTTGTTCTGCTATTAATAATTTCTGCTATCTTACCTTTATGCCATTATCAGCACCTTCTTTACTCTTTAACACTACCATTAACACTCCCTCTGTCTTGTATCCATGATGTCTTTGTCAATCTCTCCTTTGCTGTCACCTATCCCTGACCTTCTATCTTGCTCCACCCTCTTAAACAATATAAAATCCATCACGTCACATTTCTAGTTCTCATTAGCTCTAACGCAGAGTCATACAGCCTCGAAACGTTAACTCTGTTTCTCTCTCCATAGATGCTGCCAGACCTGCTGAGTTTTTCCATCATTTTCTGTTTTTATGCCTAATATTCACCTTGATGGGCATGGAGGAGATCCTCGGGTGGATAATGATAATTGGTGGAGAGTCCCAACATTTTGTTCTTAGGAATGGAGACGAGCAAAGAAAAACTTAGACAGGGATAGGGCAAGGCCATTCAGACTCTGCTATTCAATTATAGGGAGATGGTGCCAGAGTAGTAATGTCACTGGACTAGCAATCTCAAGGCCCAGACTAATGCTCTGGGGTTTGGAGAACTTGGGACTGTTTTCCTTCAAGAAGAGAAGGTTGAGAGGAGATTGATTGAGGTGTTCAAAATCATTAGGGGCCTGGACAGAGTAGTTAGGGAGAAACTGTTCCCATTGGTGTCATGAATTAAGAACTAGAGGCCACAGGTTTAAGGTAATTGGCAAAAGAAGCAGCTGGTGGAATTTAAATTAAATGAAAGCTAGTCTCAGTAGTGGTGACCATGAAACTATCATTGATTGTTGTAAAAACCCATCTGGTTCACTAGTGTCCTTCAGAGAAGGAAATCTGCCGTCCTTACCTGGTCTGGCCGACATGTGACTCCAGACCTACAACAACATGGTTGACTCTTAACTGCCCTCTGAAATGGCCTCACATGTCACTCAGTTCAAGGGCAATTAAGGATGAGAAAAATATGCTGGCCTTGCCAGCGATGCCCACATCCCATGAAAGAATAAAGAAATTAGATCATAGTTGATCTCTACCTCAACTCCATCTAATGTGCCTTGATGCCACATTCCTTAATTCACTTACCTCAAAAAAAATTGAGAAGAAAAGCAGGAAATGCTGGAAATATTCAGAAGGTCAGGCACCAGTAAGGAGATAGGAACAGGAGTAGGCCATTCGAGCCTGCTCCACCACTCAATTAGATTATGTTTGATCACCAACCTCAATGTCACTTTCTCGCACTAACTCCATATCCCTGGTGTGGCAGTGGAGAAGGAACAGAGTTAATGTTTCAGCATTTTCAGATGGAAATTTCTCTGGTCGCAGTCATACCTAGCACAAAGCGAGATGGTTGTGGTTGTTGGGAGGTCAATCATCTCAGCTCCAGGACATCACCGCAGGAGTTCCTCAGGGTAGTGTCCTCGGCCCAACCATCTTCAGCTGCTTCATCAATGATCTTCCCTCCATCATAAGGTCAGAAATGGGGGATGTTCGCTGATGATTGTATAATGTTCAGCACCATTCACAACTTCAGACACTGAAGCAGCCCATGTCCAAATGCAGCAAAACCCGGACAACATTCAGGTTTGGGCTGATAAGTGGCAAGTAACATTTGCACCACACAAGTGCCAGGCAAGACCATCTCCAACAAGAGAAAATCTAACCCCGCATCTCCCTCTGACATTCAGTGTAAAAGCCATCACATTTCTACTTCTCTTTAGTTCTGAAGAAGAGTCAGATTGACTCGAAACTTTAAGTCGGTTATCATCTACATCACTATCAACATCCTGGGGGTTACCATTGACCAGAAACTGAACTGGACTAGCCATATAAATCTTGTGGCTACAAGAGCAGGTCAGAGGCTGCAAATTCTTCAGACAGTAACTCACCTCCTGACTCCCTAAAGCCTGTCCACCATCTACAAGGCACAAGTCAGGAGTGTGAAGGAATACTCCTCGCTTGCCTGGATGAGCGCAGCTCCAAAAACACTCAAGAAGCTTGACACCATCCAGGACAAAGCAGCCCGCTTGATTGGCACCCCATCCACCATCTTAAACATTTAGCCCCTCCTCTACTGACACACAGTGGCTGCAGTGTGTACTATCTACAAGATGCACTGAAACAACTCACCAAGGTTCCTTAGACAGCACCTTCCAAACTCGCAACCTCTACCATCTAGAAGGACAAGGGCAGCAGATACACGGGAACACCACCGCTTGGAAGTTCCCTTCCAAGTCACTCACCATCCTGAGTTGGAAATATATCGCCGTTCCTTCACTGTTGCTGGGTCAAAATCCTGGAACTCCCTCCCTAACAGCACTGTGGGTGTACCCACACCACATGGACTGCAGCAGTTCAAGAAGGCAGCTCACCACCACCTTCTTAAGGGCAATTAGGAATGGGCAACAAATGCTGGTCCAGCCAGTGATGCCTACATCCCGTGAAAGAATAAATTTAAAAATAATATATTTTTATGTCAGATTTCCAATCTATTGCTGTTGTAAAATTCTATTGATCTTATTCTTAAAAACTTCAGTTGACATCCAGCCTCATCAGCTTTTTGGGAGTGAGTTCCAGATTTCCACTACCCTTAGTGTGAAAAAGTGTTTCCTGAAATCATCCCTGAATAGCCTGGCTCTAATTTTAATGCGATGCCCTTTTGATCTGTATTCACCCCATCGGAGAAAGTAGTTTTTCCCTATCTACCTTACCAACTCTTTTAGTTACCTTAAACACCTCAATTAAATCACCCCTCAATCTTCAATACAAGGAAATACAATGCAAAGCCATGCAAACTGCCCTGATGATTTAATCCATTTCATTCTGGCGAATCTGTGCTGCACCCCAGTCCAAGGCCAGATATATCCTTCCTGAGGTGCAGTGCCCAGAAATGAATGCACTTTAGGAAGGATGTGAAGAGAGAATGCAGAAGAGATTCATGAGAATGGTTCCCAGGACGAGGAACTTGAGTTATGTAACAAGATCAGAGAAGTTAGGACTATTTTCTTTGGAGAAGAGAAGGTTGAGAGGAGATTTGATTGAGGGGTTCAAAATCATTAAGGGTCTGGACAGAGTAGATGGGGAGAAACTGTTCCCATTGGTGGAAGGATCGAGAACCAGAGGGCACAGATTTGAAGTAATTGGCAAAAGAAGCAAATGGGACATGAGGGAAAACCTCTTCACGCAGCAAGTGGTTGCAATCTGCTGCCTGAGAGTGAGGTTCAACTGAGGCATGCAAGAGGGAATTGGATTGTTATCTGAAAAGGAAGAATGTGCAGAGTTCTGGGGAGAAGGTGAGAGAATGGCACTAGGTGAATTTCCCATTTGGAGAGCTGGTGCAGACACGATGGGTAGAATGGCCTACTGTGCTATAACAATTCTGTGACTCTGTGCTCTAAGTAGGATCTAACCAGAGCCTTTTACAACCAGGGCATAACTTCCATCCCTTTTAAATTCCGTGGTCAGTTGTAGCCTAGCTGGGACATCAGCAGTGGCATCTGGTCCACGCAATAGTCTCCAATAATGGTGAAATAAGTCAATTACCACTAAAATAATGAAAACTTCAAAGGCTTTGCTTTCATAAATATTCCTGCTTCCTCAGTGTTAGATAAATCACTGCAGAAATCTCCCAGGAGAAATTCTTTGCCTTTTACAATTGAGTAATTCAGTTGTTGCAGTAATGTGTGAAAGATACACGTAACTGATGTGATTTGTAGTTTGCAATCAGAGTGGCGCTGAACAAGGGGACTGGTGAGGGGAAACTAAGATTCAGTGAAGATGCAGCGATTAACCCTATGAAGTCTGAACTTCTGCTTCACAGTGATTTCAGTGAGCAGCGTGTTAAGTCACAATGAGTGATTAAGATGCTGGGATGTATTTATAGACCATTGACTATAAGACATTACTCTTTCCTTGTACAATATTTATCCCTCAGTAACCATCACGATAAAGCCAATTATTTGGTCATTATTGTATGGCTGTTTGTGGGAACTTTCTGTGTGCAAATTGGTTGTTGCATTCCCTACAGTGACTACAATTCAAAAGTACCTTAAAAGAGAGAGAAAAAGGAGACAGTTTGTAAAAGTAAGAAATTATTTTTAAAAGTTTTAATTTAAGTCTAAAAAAAATCTCTAAGAAGCACTTACTAGCCGCTTGAATGAGCCTCCACAGTTTCAGTTGTTTCCTTTCTGGGCTGGAGAGGTTGAGTGGCATTACAGGAACATAAATCTGGCCATTAAAAGACTCTTTTTGTTGTTAAGTACCAACCCTAAAGTATGACTTGAAGGGGGAATTGATGTGCAAATGCAGCAACTTCTACAAACTCACAAGGAGGTTGAGGGTGAGTTACTGTTTTCACGAGGCTAATGGCAGAGTGGTATAATCATCCAGCAGCTTGTGGTGATTCACAACTCGTAGGAAATCTCCCTCACCGTAAATTTGTTGGATGATTTGCATATTAATAATGGCTAATGCCATTAAACAGGGAGTTATTTTGGCAGCAAAACCTGGGCTGTTAAAGGATGGGGAAAATGCAATGAGGGCAGATTGCTGGGGCTAGCACAGGTCCAACTGGTCATATCTGTCAAGAAATGAATGACATGGACAGGTGCTGTAGTATGTTATAGTTCATTCAGGGAGTGGAAGTTACTGTGGCAACAACACACTTTTTATGTACATGTTGTAGTCTGGAGCTATGGTTAGGGGTGGTAGAGGCTCCAACATTCTTTCCATCATATGGATGGCCTCCTGGTCTCTCCCACTCTTACCACCTGCTATCGGTGTGTGTTGGAAGGATTTACAGGCTGATTCTCAAACTGCTTGGCCACATTATGAATGCACCAAACACATGAGTTATAAGTGCATCAAATCCTGAATGGGACTTGAACCCAGAACTCCTGGCTCAGAGGCAGCAGTACTACCCACTGCACCACAAGACCTCCTGTGCTGGGCTTAGGTACACAGGGCTTAATTTCAAAGTTTGCGGATGACAGGAAGCAAGGAAATATAGTAAACAGTGCAGAAGATAGTAACAGACATCAAGAGATCAGAGAGAGACTGAAGGAGTGGGCGGACACATAGCAGATAAAGTTTAATGCAGAAAAGTTTGAGGTGGTAGAAAGAATGGAGAGTCAATATAAAATATAGAGTGCAATTCTAAAGGGGTTGCAAGTTCTGTGATGCCCGGGGTTTATGTACACGTGCTTTTGAAGCCAGCAGGAGAAGTTGAGAAAGGCAGTTAAAGATGCATGTGGAATTCTTAGCTTTATAAATAGAGGCACAGTATAAAAAGCAAGGAAGTTATACAAATAGTTGTGTAGTAATACAGAACTTGAGTATTGCTGAAATAAAGACATGTTGTCGAAACTTTTCATCTTGCACTCATCAGGACAATGCGCAAAAATACCAAATGTAAAGGAAACAACAATTTATACTTCATGAGAAGAGAGTGCTGATTGGTAGGCAAGTGGATTTGCAAGATGAAAAACTTTGACAACATGTCTCTTTTTCCGGCAGTACTCAAGGAAGTTATGCTAAACTTTTGTAAATTGCTGGATAGGTCTCAGCTAGAATATTGTGTCCAATTCTGGCCACCACACTTTAGTGAGGAATCTAAAGCCTTAGGAATGGCGCAGAGATTTACCAGAAAGGTACCTGGGATGAGGCACTTCAGTTAATGTGCAGAGACTGGAGAAGGTGGGACTGCTCTTCTTGGAGCAGAGAAGGTTAAGGGAGACCGAATAGAGTTGTTTGAAAATCGTGAAGGGTTTTGATAAAGTAATTAAGGAGAAACAGTTTCCACTAACAGGAGGATCTTTCAGTGTTCAAATTTTTTAAGGGGTCTGAGAGTTATGAGAGGCATGAGTTATGAGAGTAAATAAGGAGAAACTGGCAGAAGGGTCGATAATCAGAAGGACCCAGATTCAGGGTGACTGGCAAAAGAACCAGAGGTGGCATGTGAGCAACAAATGGACACAGCGAGTTGTCCTGATCTGGAAGGTGCTGCCTGAAAGTGCGGAGGAAGCAGATTCAATCGGAACTTTAAAAAAGGGATTTGGATAGATAGTTGAAGGAGAAAACTTTGCAGGGCTGTGGGGAAAGAGTGGGACTAGTTGAATCACTCTTTCTAAGAAGCGGTACATGCACGATGGACTGAATGGCCTCCTTCTGTGCTGTATGGTTCTATGAATTTAAGTAGGAAGATATTACATGAGGCATATAGTTAAGTGGATAAGCACTTTGACACTGAGAGCTATCAGCTTATTAGGAATGTGTTCTTGGGCTGGTAACTGACCTTGATTTTTAACCAACATCATCATCTTCTTCATTTGGTCAATACAGAGATATTTACCTTATTAGGTATTCATTTAAGCAAAGTCAAATGGATTCGCAGAATGTGAAAAACAATTTATTTTTTAAATTCCAAAGTGCATTACATGTGATGAATTTACTGTACAGTGATTTATATTTACACAAGACATTGTATGTGATTGGGAAGCCAAGCGCCAGTGAACTGATATAATATATAGTCAGCGGTCAGGCCTCTGATGGTTGTTGTTGTGAGACGCTGAGCACCTATAAACTATACGGAAAGAACAGAGGCTCCACTGCAGAGGCTGCTGCCGTCTACAAACAATGATGGAGCTGAGGGATGGATCTAATTACGTTTTGATGCGTAGCCACTTTTGTAATACAGCCAAGAGCATTTGGCAGTTTGTGCACAGCAAGATCCCATTGACAGCAAATAACCAGTTAATCTGTTTCAATGGTAGTGTGCTTGAGGGTGGGTGTTGGCCCGAACACTGCGAGAATGCCCAGCTCCTCGCTGAGCGATGCTATGGGATCTTTCACATCCACCTGCTGTGTTCTCAGAGGGTCGAGCGTTCTACCAGAAAGACGGCGACGCGAGATAGACTTAAATGCTCTCATGGCACTATCCCAAAGAAGAACCGGGGAGTTCGGCCCAGTGTCCTGGCTAATATTTATTCCTCAAGCAAAAACAGCTTATCTGATGATTGAGCACACGGCAGTTTGTGGGATTCTGCTGTGGATGAACGAGCTATCATGTCTCCGACATTCCAACAGTGATCACAATTCCTTGGCTGTAAAGGACTTTGGGGCATCAGGAAAGGTCCAACAGAAAATGCTAGTCCATTTTCCCTCTGTTACAGCTGCACTTGCATGTAGGGCTGGTAGAATTGCAGTCTGGAGCAGGAATGGGAGCTGATTTCCACCCCCCCCACCAACTCCTTGGGCTGAATTTTACAGGCCACCACGACAGGGGCAAACAAACAGATGGACACGTGAATGAGGGCATCATGCCCACACACAGCAATTTTCAGGGCCACCCCCCCCCTCCACATTGCTCACTCGAGGCCTCATCCCACCACATCGGACTGTGGGAGAGGCCTGTGTCCAGACTGTGGAAGAGGTCTGTGTCCAGACTGTGGGAGAGGCCTGTGTCCAGACTGTGGGAGAGGCCTGTGTCCAGACTGTGGGAGAGGCCTGTGTCCAGACTGTAGGAGAGGCCTGTGTCCAGACTGTAGGAGAGGCCTGTGTCCAATGTGTCACCAGCAGGTTTAACCCTGCAGGTCAGTGAAAGCAGGAGGGTGGGGGGGGTCTCCATACTACCCACTGTGCCAATCAGAGGCCCCTCCCAACAGTTTTGGCTCCCCACATCCACCCTCCCCTCTGCCTGTCCAACATGCCCACCCACCTTTGCTGGGGCCTGCCCACCTGGACCTCTTAAACTTTGTGCTCGAGTCCTGGCGTGGGACTTGAACCCTCAATGTCGGAGGCACGAGTACCACCAACTGGGCCACGACAGACACCAAAGCCAGGGTTACATCCGAGGAAGATAGGAAGTAGGAATGGAAAGATATGTAGGATGAGGTAGTGTGGGGAGAGGCTTGCGTCAAGCATAAAGCAACCTAGACCAGGTGGGCTGAATATTTTTCTAGGTAATTCTATGTAACTCAGCACAGGCATGGATCAGTTAACCTTTGGAACCAAGAGGAGAATTCTCAAGTGATGTTCAAATGTTTTCTCGAATAAAGTCTCTGACTGAAGGGTGGGGTGGGGTGGGGTGGGAGGGTGGGCTATGGGGAGGGGGAGGGGTGGGTGCAGAGGGGCACTATATTGTTTTCACCGTTCTCAGCATCCATGAATCAACGTTCAACCCAATTTTATTTCAATGCTCGTTTGACGCATTGCAACCTGACCTTTGGGTGGGGCCTGGACTTCGGTAAAGATACATTTAGAGCAGCGTTAGACTCAGTTTTAGATATATATATATATATATAGGAGATAAGTGTAACATCCTGGCAAAGGAGGGGATGGTGGTCGGGGAAGGATACATCAGCACCTGCTGACATTAACTGCCTTGAAATAGATGTCTGATAGAAGATTCCAGAGACCGGCCTTGCCTCAGACTCTAAGTTGGGAAGCTTTATTTTGGCTCATGGTGTCGGAATGTCCTGACTGCTCATTACATACTGGGTCAGGTGTGCGGGGGTGGACGGGGAGGGGAGGGATAATGTTCCGCAGTCATGTTCAGGGTCCTAATGCCCCCCTCATTACAAGATCACAGGCGTTCCGTGGTCTTGGCCTGCTCCCTTTGTCGGACTGACTTGATTCAGTAGAATGACACAGCGCAGAAGGAGGCCATTCGGCCCATCGTGCATGTGCCGACTCTTTGGGAGAGCTATTCAATCAGTCCCACTCCCTCTAGCTCTTTCCCCGTGTAGATCTTTTGCCCTGAAGGATCTATCCAATCTTTTTCAGGCGGTTATTGAATCTGCCTCCCCCACTCTTTCAGGCAGTGCATTCTCGATCATGGCCACTTGCTTTGTAAATAATAAAGTGGCCTCTCGTTTTATTGCCAATCACTTCTAATCTGTGCCCTCTCGCTCCTCCACCACTGAAAACTGTCTCTCTTTCTTTACTCTCTCGATACCCTGGGTCATTTTGAACAAATCTCCTCATAACCTTCTCTGCCCTGAGGAGAACAATTCCAGTTTCTCCAGTCTCTCCACATTAACCAAAGTCCCTCATCCCTGGGACTGCTCCAGTGAACCTCCTCCGTCCCCCCTCTCCAAGACCTTGACATCCTTCCTAATAGGTGGTGCCCAGCGTTGAACACAATACTCCAGCTGAGGCCAAACTAGGGTTTTATTGACGTTTAACATAACTTCTTGCTTTTGTGCTCCACTCCTCTATGAATAAGGCCAAGGATCCCACGTACTTAAGTTGTCCTGGCACCTTCAAAGGTTTGTCCACATAAACTCCCATGACTCTCTCTTCCTGCCCGCCCCCCCCCCCCCCCACCTCGCTTTAAAATTGTACCAAATTTGTGATGGAATAGAATTATTTGAAGGGTTCGCTTGACCACATCCCTTCATCATTTGTCCACAAGTCAAAAACATTCTGGAGTATTAAAGGGTGTCCGCAGCGAGCAGGAGGTTTAGAGACAAGTGGGTCATGTGGGGAAGAAAAGCAGTACAGACGCGATGGGCCCAATGGTCTGTTTCTGTGCTGGAACATTCTAGAACCGGCTGGTGTGGAATGGAAAGCTTGGGCTCAGATCGATAATTAAAAAAAAATAAACAATTGCATTTCTGTAACACCTTTCACAATATCCCAAAGGGCTTTACACACCATTAAGTGCAGTCATGTAGAAAACACAGCCCCCAGCTCGTACACAGCAAGATCCCTCAAACAGCAATGCGATAATCACCATTTAATCTGCTTTTAACAATGCTGTTTGGGGGGTTAATATTGGGCCCCAGAACACAGGGGAGAATTCCCCTGCTCTCCTTCACATGGGGGCAGCGGGATCTTTTACATCCACCTGACGGGGCCATATTTTAACATCTCATCCTAAAGACAGCGCCTCCTACAGTGCAGCACTCCCTCGGCGGGCAGAATATTTCGCTCGTCAGACGGGCGTGCGTGCGTCCGACCCGCGCAAGCGTAAAATGACGCGCGATGACGTTGGGCGAGCGTCCCGGTGTCATCGCGAGCTTGCGCGGTATTTCGGTCAGTGGGCATGCGTGGAAGACGACAGTGCACCCGCTGGCAGTTAACTGGCCTATTAAAGCCATTAGTGTCATAATTAAAAGAAATTTTTTGCTGCCCGGCCAACCTTACGGCTGGGCGGGCGGGTGAATCGGCCGGGCGGCCTTTGGATTCTTTGCGAAACCTCATCCACGGGGCGGGGTGAGGTTTCGATCGGTGATTTTTAAAAAAACAGAGTCACACGAGGGGGACCTATTTTTAAACATGTTTAAGTTCTTTATTTTTTATTTTAAAAATCTTCAGCTGCCTCAGGGAGCTTTTACCGTGTGTACGCCCCCTCCGTGCTCGCCCTCCCCCCTCTTTGGCAGCGCTGAGCGCTGCAGCGTGCGAGTTACGCTGGCCGGCCAGCGTGGAATTGTGGTCCATTTCGCGGCCGCTCCCGCTCGGCCCCGCCCAGCCCACCCAACGACTGGAAAATCCTGGCCAGTGTTACTCACTTAGACCGCGCGCCGGGTCCATGAGCCCAAACGACTGACTCAGAAGCAAGAGTGCCTGAACCGTGGCTAACACACACACAGCATAATGACACTCGCTGGCTGTAGTAATTACACACTCAGAATGCTGACACGGCTCAAGTCAATGAAAAGGGGTTCCTGCAGTTGGTCTACATTAAACAAAAAGGAACGTGTGAATGAAATGATAGCTTGGTTACTAGTGAACTGTAAAATGGACTTGAACTATATAGACCAAGGCAGGTGCTGCAGCCTCAATCCCCGGTCTTTGCTGAGGTATTTAACATCAGGGAACTCCTGGGGTAGGGAAAACAAACATACCAGGCCAGATCACCCTGTCTCAGATTGGCATTGCTAGATTTCACCAAGGCTCCTTAGACAGCACCTTTCAAATCCACGACCACTACCATCTAGAAGGACAAGGGCAGCAGATAGATGGGAACAGCAGCACCTGGAAGTTCCTCTCCAAGTCACTCACTGTCCTGACTTGGAAATATATCGCCGTTCCTTCACTGTCGCTGGGTGAAAATCCTGGAACTCCCTCCCTAACAGCACTGTGGGTGTACCTACACCACATGGACTGCAGCGGTTCAAGAAGGCAGCTCACCACCACCTTCTCAAGGGCAACTAGGGATGGGCAATAAATACGGGCCCAGCCAGTGAAGCCCACATCCCATGAATGAATTTTTAAGAAGTGTTTGTGTCTCAATGTTGCCTTTTTAATAAGTTCATTCATGGAATGTGGGTATGGCTGGGTAAGACCAGCATTAATTTGCCACCTTCAATTGCCCTTGAGAAGGTGCTGGTGAGCTGCCCCCTTGAACCGCTGCAGGGAATGTTAGCGAGGGGGGTTCCAGGATTTTGTCCCAGGGATATTGAAGGAGCAGTGATCCAAGTGCAAGTTGGGAGGGTATGTGGAGGGGGGAATTGGAGGCTGTGGTGTTCCCATGAACCTGCCGCCCTTGTGGCAGGGGCCAGACATTTGGGAGGCAACATGTAGAAGCCCCAGTCTGGTAAGTCACTGGAGCTGGTGCTGGCCATTGCTTATAGTTCTCACGGAGAGCGCAGAGTAGTGGGGGAGAAAGGGGGATGGTGGGAGGTGAGGGATGTGTGGATTGAGGGTTCACATTCATTACTACACTTTGAGAATGAAGTGGATGCATCAGGAGATCCCGACCTTGTCCATAGGGACTTATAAAATTAAAGAGATCAATGGAGTTCAGGATCATCCCAGTCCTCTTCAAGGGTTGGTATTTTAACCAAGATTATTTGAAGGATCAATCAATCCCATTAATCTTTCAGAGGAATTCCATTACATTTGGCACTTCTCTATTCTGTTGACTCCGAAGAATCCTTTGTGCTGTTGGAGCAGACAAGAGACATCCTTCAGAGGAGAAATTATTTAACCCTGATAGGACATAGGGATAGGAAGAGGCCGTTCAGCCCATCGAACCTGGTGGACAATTAATACCCTCACCTAACAAAAATCAATCAAGCTCAGCTGTGAAATTTGCCATTGACCCCTCCCCACTCTGTTACTGTCCAGCCTCAATAGCTTTATTGGGGATGGCATTGGAGATTTCCACTCCTCTTTGCGTGAAGAAGTGCTTCCTGACGTCACTCCTAAATGAAAACAGAAACAGAAATAACTGGAAAAACTCAGCAGGTCTGGCAGCATCGGCGGAGAAGAGCACAGTTGACGTTTCGAGTCCTCATGACCCTTCATCTGGCAGCGTCAGCGGAGGAGAGCACAGTTGACGTTTCGAGTCCTCATGACCCTTGAAGGGTCATGAGGACTCGAAACGTCAACTGTGCTCTTCTCCGCCGATGCCGCCAGACCTGCTGAGTTTTTCCAGGTATTTCTGTTTCTGTTTTTGTTTTGGATTTCCAGCATCTGCAGTTTTTTGCTTTTATCACTCTTGAATGGCTTGGCTTGAATTTGAAGGTTCTGCCCCCTTGTTCTGGACTCGCCCCCCACCACAGCTAGAGGAAGTAGATTCTCTCTCTTGACCCTATCAAATCCTTTAATCATCTTAAACACCTCGGTTAGATCACCCCTTCATCTTCTACACTCAAGAGAATACAAGCCGAGGACTGTGGAAAGAGTGGCAGGGAGGTCAGTGGTTGGGTTGGCAGACTGTCCTGTAATCTCTGCCTATTGACTCCAGACAGTTGGATAAGATGAAAAGCCCACCTCTGTGAAATGATCAGAACATTATCTGAACTGAGCACAGTTTCAGCCCAGTTCCAAACAGTTGAGAATAAAGGAACAGCAGGAGGCCATTCTGCCCATCGAGGCTGTTCTTCCAGTCAGGAAGATCATGGCTGATCTACACCTCAACCTCGTGGGCTGCCTCTCTCCTGATACCCCTGCCTAACAGAAATCGTTCTATCTCAAACTTACATCTCCGACTGACCCACTCGTCTCCATCGCTTTTTTTGTGGGGAAGAGTGCGTCAGATTTCTACTACCTTCTACTTCCTGATGAGTGACCCAGCTCTGAATTTAAGATTTATGCCCCCTCGATCTTGGTCCCCTCACCAGAGGGAACAGTTCCTCCATGTCCACCTCTATCGAATCCTTTTAATATTCTAAACGCCTCGAGGAGGTGGCTGCACCCCTCCCTCGCCCCACCCGATCTCCGGAACTTAAGGGAATACCAGCCAAGCTGATGTTCAGATTGGCATCACCTTGGCAATGCCTCTCAGGTAGGTCGGGATGCAGGAAGTAGAAACGTCAGACTGGGCGCAGCACAGGATGCTCCACCAAGCTGAAGGGTGGAAGTGTGCTGGTAAAGAGGCAGAAAGGGAGCTTTGCTTTTTGTTTTGCTCCACCTGACCTGGGGAAGGTTTGTCGCTGATGCTGGATAACCAAACACGTGGGAATAGCCTCTGTACGATTCCTCGATATGTGGTCACTGGCTACCAGCCCTGCACCTTACACAGCGAGAAAACACGGAATAATGAACTGATCTTAAATCAGATGTGTGCGCGCAAAACAACACCGGCAATGTTTACTTAAGACATAGGAGCAGATGTAGGCCATTCAGCCCCTCGAGCCTGCTCCACCGTTCAATAAAATATGGCTGATCTACCTAAACTCAACTTTCTCGGCATGTTCTCCCGATTCCCTTAGTGTCTAAAAATTTGCCTCTCAGTCTTGAATATCTCAACAACTGAACACCCACAGCCTAAAGAACCAAAGAATCCAAATATTTGCACCCTCCAAGTGACAAAATTTCTCCTCATTTCAGTTCTAAATGGCAAACCCCTTATCCTGAGGCTATGACCCCCTAGCTCGAGACTCTCCAGTCAAGGGGAAACAGCCTCTCAGCATTGACCCTGACAAGCCCTCCAAGAACTATATACATGTCAATGAGATCACTTCTCATTCTTCTAAACTTGAAAGGACACAGGCCCATTCTGTTGAATCTCTCCTCATAGATGTAGTGTTCAATTGTTCTATGTTTGATTCTGTGAGTCTGGTAACTGACCTGTGCTCAGTCTGATCTCTGCTAACTTGATTAAGCCTGGGTGTGGACTCAGAGCAAAGTAAACAGACACCACAGAAGCTATTATTAGGAGCTGAGCTGTAATCTTGAGTGCAGACATTTTGTGATTGCCGAGATATTTTAAAACTCTTGTAAATAAAGCTGTCACGCACTTAGAAATTAGTGCTATCTCTGCATTGTTCAGAGGTATAAAATATACAAAAATAGGACAGGCCTCTCATCCCAGGAGTCAATCCAGTGAACATTTGTTGCACTCTGGTTCAGTATATCCTCAGGTAAGAGATCAAAACTACACGCACCGCGTTCCAGGTGTGGTCTCACCAAAGTCCCAACAAGACTTCTTTACTCTTATTCTCCAACTCCCTCTTCACTTCTGATAAATTGGTGCAATTTTTTTCTGAAAAGCAGACTTGCCCTTATATCACACTTTTTTTTTACTTTACGGTGACCCAAAGTGCTTTACAGCCAATTAAATGCTGTATTGCAATGTAGCCACTGTTATAATGTAGGAACCACAGCTGCCAATTTGTGCACAGCAAGATCGCACAAGCAGAAAAATGAATAATGACCAGATAACCTGTTTTTGAGTAAGACTATTTTACGGTTACAGGTGTATTTTACTGCTCTCACCACGAAAACCTTTTTCCTCAGTGAATGGCTGAGGGCTAAATATTTGTCCAGTTCACCGGGAAGAGCTTCCCTGCCCTTCTTTCAATAGTGACCCAGGGGATCTTTTACATCCCTTGAGATTTTACACAGGGTCCTCGGTTTAATGACACATCCAATAGACAGCACCTCTGACAGTGCAGCACTCCCTCAGCACTACACTGGGAGTGTCAGCCTAGGTTTTGCGCTCATGTCTCTGGAGTGGGATTCAAACATGTGATCGAGGCAAGAGTCCTGCTAACCGAGCCAGGACTGACAGTGCCCTGGCCTGTAGTACTGTACCATAGCTGGCCACCAGCCCTATGGGACCTTTCCCCCATCCACCATCCCGGACAACGGGTACTGAGAGGTGACGAATGCCAACCTGACTTCCACTGACATTGCAGATTTCTTCCTCCGGTCGTAACTTTATCCATCCCCAACTCAAGGATCTTGCTGCAAACCCTCTGTGCTGCACCTGCACCACTGCAGCACCCGCCCGCCCCCAGCCCACAATACTCTAATCAATCTGCAAGAAAGGTTCAGGTGCAGAAGTTCCTTTGATGTATTTGGTCTCTTCCTGCCACTCGATCAGTTTAACAGCTCGGGATGTACCCACCACCCTGCTCACACCTTCCACCAGCACCCTCATGACAGTGACTCCAAGATCTACTTTTACCTGGAGGGAGTCTACAGGACTTGGGCAAATAACTAGTCATGTGGCTCATAGATCGAAAACTAAAATATACAGTCGTGACAAAATATATCATGAGAAGTTAAACAGAGATGCAAGAATTATGAACTAAGATCTGTTAGAGAATTTCAGGGAGTTTTATATATAGAATACAGTAATTCATACCCGAGAGTGAGTTACAGCTGGAATCTAATCGCGGGGTTCGGGGGGTTTATATATAGAATAACAGATATGCAGGAGTGATTTACAGACTGGAATCTAATCGAGGGGTTCAGGGAGTTTATATATAGAATAACAGATGCCTGGGAGTGAGTTACAGATTGGAATCTAATCGAGGGGTTCATGGTGGTTTATATATAGAATAATAGATACCTGGGAGTGAACAATAGATAGGAAACTAATCGAGGGGTTCGAGGGTTTATATATAGAATAACAGATACCCGGGAGTGAGTTACAGACTGGAATCTAATCGAGGGGTTCGGGGAGTTTATATATAGAATAACAGATACCCGGGAGTGAGTTACAGACTGGAATCTAATCGAGGGGTTCGGGGAGTTTATATATAGAATAACAGATGCCTGGGAGTGAGTTACAGATTGGAACCTAATCGAGGGGTTCATGGTGGTTTATATGTAGAATAATAGATACCTGGGAGTGAACAATAGATAGGAAACTAATCGAGGGGTTCGAGGGTTTATATATAGAATTACAGATACCCAGGAGTGAGTTACAGACTGGAATCTAATCGAGGGGTTCGGGGAGTTTATATATAGAATAACAGAAGTGTTAACTGTTGTAATGTAGGAAATACAGCAGCTAATTTGAACACAGCAAGCTCCCACAAACAGAAATGTGATGATGGCCAGATAATCTAATTTTAGTGGTGTGGGTTGAAGGATTAAATGTTAGACTTGGATACAAGTATAGAGATGAAGGCGCACTTCGCAGGGCACTAGGACCCAGGGATTACAGGACAGTGCCTCTCTGAGCAGCATATTTATAGTGGGAGGTTGAGACTGCAGCGCTGTCAGTTCAACAGCAGTGCTGTAGTAAGGAGGGGAGAGAAGGAGAGAGCGAGAGAGATAGAAAGAGAAGGGAAGGGAAGGAAAGAAGGGAAGAAGATTTGAGACCTCAGCAGTGCACCATGTCTTATGCAAACTCCACAACCTCGAGCTCCTACAGGAGGACCTTTGGAGGGGGTCTGATGGGTTCTCCCCAGATGCCCAGGGCTTCCTTCGCCAGTGGCCGTTTTGCTGGAGGGGGCAGCAACCTGTCTTCCAGAGTGCTGATCTCCAAGTCCACTGTCCTGCCCTCTTATTCCAGCTACCGGACCAAGGTCCCCAGCCGAGGCTTGGAGGTGGTGGACTTTAACCTCGCTGATGCCATGAACCAGGAGTTCGTCCAGACCAGGACCAATGAGAAGGCGGAGATGCAGCACCTGAACGACCGCTTTGCCAGCTACATCGAGAAGGTCCGCTTCCTGGAACAGCAGAACAAGGTGCTGGTGGCTGAGGTGAACCGGATAAAGGGGCAGGAGCCAGGGAGGGTCAACGACCTCTATGAGCAGGAGATGAGGGACCTCCGGCGACAGATTGACGCATTGACCAATGAGAAAGTCCGGGTGGAAGTGGAGAGGGACAATCTGGCAGACGACCTCCAGAAACTCAAGCAGAGGTAGGAGGGCGAGATAACAGCCCCCACCGACTCAGTGGGGTTTACAGACCTGGCGGTCTCTTGGTTACACCCTTAATCCATCATTCAGACCAATTCTGTGCCATCTTGAATATCGCCCATTTCCCTGATCCCTGTGTATCAGCTGTGGCTCAGTGTGTAGCACCATTCACTTGGTGTTAGAAGATTATTAATTCAAAACCCACTCCAGAGACATGAGCACCTCAGCTGACACTCCCAGGGCTGCACTATCAGAGGTATCGTCCTTTGGATGAAACCTGAAATCCACTCTGTCCTCTCAGGTAGACGGATGTAAATGACCCCACAGTATCCTGGCCAATATTTATCCCTCAATCAACATCATTAAATCAGATTATTTGGTCATTATTTCATTGTTGCTTGTGGGATCTTGCTCTGCACAAATTGGCTGCTGTATTTCGTACTTTACAGCAGTGACTACATTTCAAAAGCACTTCACTGGCTGTGAAGCAGTTTGGTACGCCTGATGTCATAAAAGGCATTTAAAATAAATTAGTTTGTGGGTGTCGCTGGCTGGGCCAGCATTTATTGCCCATCCCTAATTGCCCTTGAGAAGGTGGTGGTGAGCTGCCTGCTTGAACCACTGCAGTCCCATGGGGTGTAGGTACACCCACAGTGCTGTTAGGGAGGGAGTTCCAGGATTTTGACGCAGTGATAGTGAAGGAACGGCGATATATTTCCAAGTCAGGAAGGTGAGTGACTGGGAGGGGAACTTGCAGGTGGTGGTGTTCCCATCTATCTGCTGCCCTTGTCCTTCTAGGTGGTAGTGGTCGTGAGTTTGGAATGTGCTGTTGAAGGAGCCTTGGTGAGTTGCTGCAGTGCATTTGTAGACGGTACACACACTGCTGCTACCGTGTAGATCTTTCTTTTCTTGAGCTAGGAACTGCAGACTGAGGTTTTGATTAGCTAAGTGGTTTTTGGCTTGGCTTTTGATGCTCATCGATGGGTTTGGTGATGCGGTGATTATGCTACTTGCTGAGTAACTCGGAGATACTGAGACCATGATCCTGCCATGGGATAGTATGAAACTGAACTAATTAGCACCCAAAAATCACCAGGAATGGTACCAAACTCTTCCTAAATACCCAACTGGTGCGTGAATGTCCTTCAGAAACCTGCATCCCCTACCTGGTTTGAACGACATGTCACCCACCTGATAAAAGGGAGGTAAACACAAATTTAAGGGAAAAATGTGGACTAAAACATGGAGAAAGGACTTAGCTAAATCGTTATAGAAATGTGAACTGTGTTCTTGGGATATGTTTTTGTTTAAGTGTTCAGTGACATGCTCTGGGTTGTACAGGTGGGTTTTGCATGAGGAACTAGTGACAAAGAGGGTTATAAGGTGCTGGGACCAGGAATCTTGAAGATGTGGATATGAAACTGCGAGCAAAGCGCAGGAGGTGCTGGTGGGCACCGACTCTTGAGTCTTTTTGGGGAAAGGCTGACAAGATACATGAGTGTAGGAAAGGAGGAGAGACTGGAATAGTGAGAGAGAGAAACTGGAAAAATGAGAGAAAGAGAGAGAGAGAGAGACTGGAATAGTGAGTGTGAGAGAGAGAGGCTGGGATCGTGAGAGAGAGACTGGAATAGTGAGAGAGAGAGATGGAATAGTGAGAGAGAGAAACTGGAAAAATGAGAGAAAGAGAGAGAGAGAGACTGGAATAGTGAGTGTGAGAGAGAGAGGCTGGGATCGTGAGAGAGAGACTGGAATAGTGAGAGAGAGAGAGAGAGAGATGGAATAGTGAGAGAGAGAAACTGGAAAAATGAGAGAAAGAGAGAGAGAGACTGGAATAGCGAGAGAGAGAGAGAGAGAGAGAGAGAGATGGAATAGTGAGAGAGAGAAACTGGAAAAATGAGAGAAAGAGAGAGAGACTGGAATAGTGAGAGAGAGAGAGAGAAAGAGATGGAATAGTGAGTGTGAGAGAGAGAGGCTGGGATCGTGAGAGGGAGAGACTGGAATAGTAAGTGTGAGAGAGGGAGACTGGGATCGTGAGGGAGAGACTGGAATAGTAAGTGTGAGAGAGGGAGACTGGGATCGTGAGAGGGAGAGACTGGAATAGTGAGAGAGAGAGAGAGAGACTCTGGAATAGTGTGTGTGAGAGAGAGAGAGACTGGAAAAGTGAGAGAGAGAGAGAGACTGGAATAGTGAGAGAGAGAGAGAGAGAGAGACTGGAATAGTGTGTGTGAGAGAGAGATAGACTGGAAAAGTGAGAGAGAGAGAGAGACTGGAATAGTGAGAGAGAGAGAGCGAGACTCTGGAATAGTGAGAGAGAGAGAGAGACTGGAAAAGTGAGAGAGAGAGAGAGAGAGACTGGAATAGTGAGAGAGAGAGAGCGAGACTCTGGAATAGTGTGTGTGAGAGAGAGAGAGACTGGAATAGTGAGAGAGAGAGAGAGAGAGAGAGACTGGAATAGTGAGAGAGAGAGAGAGAGCGAGACTCTGGAATAGTGTGTGTGAGAGAGAGAGAGAGTGGAAAAGTGAGAGAGAGAGAGAGACTGCAACAGTGAGAGAGAGAGAGACTGGAATAATGAGAAAGACAGAGAGAGACTGGAATAGTGATTGAGAGAGAGAGAGAGGGAGACTGGGATTGTGAGAGGGAGAGTCTGGAATAGTGAGTGAGAGAGACTGGAATAGTGAGAGAGAGAGACTGGAATAGTGAGAGAGAGAGACTGGAATAGTGAGAGAGAGAGACTGAAATAGTGAGAGAGAGAGAGAGACTGGAATAGTGAGAGAGAGAGAGAGACTGGAATAGTGAGAGAGGGAGAGAGACTGGAATAGTGAGAGAGAGAGAGAGAGAGACTGAAATAGTGAGAGAGAGAGACTGAAATAGTGTGAGAGAGAGACTGGAATAGTGAGAGAGAGAGAGAGACTGGAATAGTGAGAGAGAGAGAGAGACTGGAATAGTGAGAGAGAGAGAGACTGGAATAGTGAGAGAGAGAGAGAGAGAGACTGGAATAGTGAGAGAGAGAGACTGGAATAGTGAGAGAGAGAGAGAGAGAGAGACTGGAATAGTGAGAGAGAGAGACTGGAATAGTGAGAGAGAGAGAGAGACTGGAATAGTGAGAGAGAGAGAGAGACTGGAATAGTGAGAGAGAGAGAGAGACTGGAATAGTGAGAGAGAGAGAGAGACTGGAATAGTGAGAGAGAGAGAGACTGGAATAGTGAGAGAGAGAGAGAGAGACTGGAATAGTGAGAGAGAGAGACTGGAATAGTGAGAGAGAGAGAGAGACTGGAATAGTGAGAGAGAGAGAGAGACTGGAATAGTGAGAGAGAGAGACTGGAATAGTGAGAGAGAGAGAGAGACTGGAATAGTGAGAGAGAGACTGGAATAGTGAGAGAGAGAGAGAGACTGGAATAGTGAGAGAGAGAGAGAGAGAGACTGGAATAGTGAGAGAGAGAGAGAGACTGGAATAGTGAGAGAGAGAGACTGGAATAGTGAGAGAGAGAGACTGAAATAGTGAGAGAGAGAGAGAGACTGGAATAGTGAGAGAGAGACTGGAATAGTGAGAGAGAGAGACTGGAATAGTGAGAGAGAGAGAGAGACTGGAATAGTGAGAGAGAGAGAGAGACTGGAATAGTGAGTGAGAGAGAGAGACTGAAATAGTGAGAGAGAGAGACTGAAATAGTGAGAGAGAGAGACTGGAATAGTGAGAGAGAGAGAGAGAGAGAGACTGGAATAGTGAGAGAGAGAGAGAGAGAGAGACTGGAATAGTGAGAGAGAGAGACTGAAATAGTGAGAGAGAGAGAGAGACTGGAATAGTGAGAGAGAGAGAGAGAGACTGGAATAGTGAGAGAGAGAGAGAGAGACTGGAATAGTGAGAGAGAGAGACTGAAATAGTGAGAGAGAGAGACTGAAATAGTGAGAGAGAGAGAGAGACTGGAATAGTGAGAGAGAGAGAGAGACTGGAATAGTGAGAGAGAGAGAGAGAGACTGGAATAGTGAGAGAGAGAGAGAGACTGGAATAGTGAGAGAGAGAGACTGGAATAGTGAGAGAGAGAGACTGAAATAGTGAGAGAGAGAGACTGAAATAGTGAGAGAGAGAGAGAGAGAGACTGGAATAGTGAGAGAGAGAGAGAGACTGGAATAGTGAGAGAGAGAGAGAGAGACTGGAATAGTGAGAGAGAGAGAGAGACTGGAATAGTGAGAGAGAGAGAGAGACTGGAATAGTGAGAGAGAGAGACTGGAATAGTGAGAGAGAGAGACTGGAATAGTGAGAGAGAGAGAGAGAGACTGGAATAGTGAGAGAGAGAGAGAGACTGGAAAAGTGAGAGAGAGAGAGAGAGACTGGAATAGTGAGAGAGAGAGAGAGACTGGAATAGTGAGAGAGAGAGACTGGAATAGTGAGAGAGAGAGACTGGAATAGTGAGAGACAGAGAGAGACTGGAATAGTGATTGAGAGAGAGAGAGAGGGAGACTGGGATTGTGAGAGGGAGAGTCTGGAATAGTGAGTGAGAGAGACTGGAATAGTGAGAGAGAGAGACTGGAATAGTGAGAGAGAGAGACTGGAATAGTGAGAGAGAGAGACTGAAATAGTGAGAGAGAGAGAGAGACTGGAATAGTGAGAGAGAGAGAGAGACTGGAATAGTGAGAGAGAGAGAGAGACTGGAATAGTGAGAGAGAGAGAGCGAGACTCTGGAATAGTGTGTGTGAGAGAGAGAGAGACTGGAATAGTGAGAGAGAGAGAGAGAGAGAGAGACTGGAATAGTGAGAGAGAGAGAGAGAGCGAGACTCTGGAATAGTGTGTGTGAGAGAGAGAGAGAGTGGAAAAGTGAGAGAGAGAGAGAGACTGCAACAGTGAGAGAGAGAGAGACTGGAATAATGAGAAAGACAGAGAGAGACTGGAATAGTGATTGAGAGAGAGAGAGAGGGAGACTGGGATTGTGAGAGGGAGAGTCTGGAATAGTGAGTGAGAGAGACTGGAATAGTGAGAGAGAGTGACTGGAATAGTGAGAGAGAGAGAGAGAGACTGGAATAGTGAGAGAGAGAGAGAGACTGGAATAGTGAGAGAGAGAGAGACTGGAATAGTGAGAGAGAGAGAGAGAGAGAGACTGGAATAGTGAGAGAGAGAGACTGGAATAGTGAGAGAGAGACTGAAATAGTGAGAGAGAGAGACTGAAATAGTGAGAGAGAGAGAGAGAGACTGGAATAGTGAGAGAGAGAGAGAGACTGGAATAGTGAGAGAGAGAGAGAGACTGGAATAGTGAGAGAGAGAGAGAGACTGGAATAGTGAGAGAGAGAGAGAGACTGGAATAGTGAGAGAGAGAGAGAGACTGGAATAGTGAGAGAGAGAGAGAGACTGGAATAGTGAGAGAGAGAGAGAGACTGGAATAGTGAGAGAGAGAGAGAGACTGGAATAGTGAGAGAGAGAGAGAGACTGGAATAGTGAGAGAGAGAGAGAGACTGGAATAGTGGGAGAGAGAGAGAGACTGGAATAGTGAGAGAGAGAGAGAGACTGGAATAGTGAGAGAGAGAGAGAGACTGGAATAGTGAGAGAGAGAGACTGGAATAGTGAGAGAGAGAGAGAGACTGGAATAGTGAGAGAGAGAGACTGGAATAGTGAGAGAGAGAGAGAGACTGGAATAGTGAGAGAGAGAGAGAGACTGGAATAGTGAGAGAGAGAGACTGGAATAGTGAGAGAGAGAGAGAGAGAGACTGGAATAGTGAGAGAGAGAGAGACTGGAATAGTGAGAGAGAGAGAGAGAGAGACTGGAATAGTGAGAGAGAGAGAGAGAGACTGGAATAGTGAGAGAGAGAGAGAGACTGGAATAGTGAGAGAGAGACTGGAATAGTGAGAGAGAGAGACTGGAATAGTGAGAGAGAGAGAGACTGGAATAGTGAGAGAGAGAGACTGGAATAGTGAGAGAGAGAGAGAGACTGGAATAGTGAGAGAGAGAGAGAGACTGGAATAGTGAGAGAGAGAGAGAGAGACTGGAATAGTGAGTGAGAGAGACTGGAATAGTGAGAGAGAGAGACTGGAATAGTGAGTGACAGAGAGACTGGAATAGTGAGAGAGAGAAACTGAAATAGTGAGAAAGAGAGACTGGAATAGTGAGAGAGAGAGAGAGACTGGAATAGTGAGAGAGAGAGAGAGACTGGAATAGTGAGAGAGAGAGAGAGACTGGAATAGTGGGAGAGAGAGAGACTGGAATAGTGAGAGAGAGAGAGAGACTGGAATAGTGAGAGAGAGAGACTGGAATAGTGAGAGAGAGAGAGAGACTGGAATAGTGAGAGAGAGAGACTGGAATAGTGAGAGAGAGAGAGAGAGACTGGAATAGTGAGAGAGAGAGAGAGACTGGAATAGTGAGAGAGAGAGAGAGAGACTGGAATAGTGAGAGAGAGAGACTGGAATAGTGAGAGAGAGAGAGAGAGACTGGAATAGTGAGAGAGAGAGAGAGACTGGAATAGTGAGAGAGAGAGAGAGAGACTGGAATAGTGAGAGAGAGAGAGAGACTGGAATAGTGAGAGAGAGAGAGAGAGACTGGAATAGTGAGTGACAGAGAGACTGGAATAGTGAGAGAGAGAAACTGAAATAGTGAGAGAGAGAGAGAGAGAGAGAGACTGGAATAGTGAGTGACAGAGAGACTGGAATAGTGAGAGAGAGAGACTGGAATAGTGAGAGAGAGAGAGAGAGAGAGAGACTGGAATAGTGAGAGAGAGAGAGAGAGACTGGAATAGTGAGAGAGAGAGAGAGACTGGAATAGTGAGAGAGAGAGAGAGAGACTGGAATAGTGAGAGAGAGAGAGAGACTGGAATAGTGAGAGAGAGAGAGAGACTGGAATAGTGAGAGAGAGAGACTGAAATAGTGAGAAAGAGAGACTGGAATAGTGAGAGAGAGAAACTGAAATAGTGAGAAAGAGAGACTGGAATAGTGAAAGAGTGAGGGACCGGCATAGTGAGAAAGTGGCATGGTGAGAGAGAGACTGAAATTGTGAGAGAGAAAGAGAGGGAGTGGGATAGTGAGAGAGAGAGACTGGATTAGTGAGAGAGAGAGATTGGGATAGTGAGAGAGATTGAGATAGTGAGAGAGGGATTGGGACAGTGTGTGTGAAAGAGAGAGAGACTGGGACAGTAAGAGAGAGAGACTGGGGTAATGTGTGTGTGAGAAAGGTAGAGATTGGGATTGTAAGAGAGAGAGAGACTGGGATAGTGAGAGAGAGAGACAGGATTAGTGAGAGAGAGAGAGACTGGGATAGAGAGAGAGAGACTGGGATAGTGAGAGAGAGATAGAGATAGTGAGAGAGGGACTGGGATAGTGTGTGTGAAAGAGAGAGAGAGACTGGGATAATGTGTGTGTGAGAAAGGTAGAGATTGGGATTGTAAGAGAGAGAGAGACTGGGATAGTGAGAGAGAGAGACAGGATTAGTGAGAGAGAGAGAGACTGGGATAGAGAGAGAGAGACTGGGATAGTGAGAGAGAGATAGAGATAGTGAGAGAGGGACTGGGATAGTGTGTGTGAAAGAGAGAGAGAGACTGGGATAATGTGTGTGTGAGAAAGGTAGAGATTGGGATTGTAAGAGAGAGAGAAACTGGGATAGAATGAGAGATTAGAAGGGTGTGTTTGAGTTTGGCAATGCCTGTGGGATTAGGTCCGTTACTGCAACCCCTTCACCACACCGATCATTAGTTAAAAATAAACGAAGGGCAGAATTCTCCCATTGGCGTGCGGGGGTGGGCCCCACATGCACACGCATAAAATGACATGCGGTGATGTCGGGCGAGCGTCCTGACGTCACCACGCGCCATCGCGATATTTCGTTGGGCGGGTGTGTTGATCTCCGATGTGGGCCCGCCATTAATTAACGGGCCACTTAAGGCCCTTGAGGCGCCAATTGATGGTGATTTTTCGGGGCCCATGCGATCTTCAGGTTGGCACAATGGGCAGGCGGGTAGGACACATCCACCGGTGGGATAAGAGGGCTCAGTGGGGTCGCGAGTGTCTCTGTCAAATATTGATGTTTCAAAGTTACTGATAGTTTCCTGTGTGATCTGCAAAACTTCAAAACGCAGACCAGCTGCTTGGTCTGGACTCACAACCTTCAGGTCAGCACTCTGCAGTGAGGAATCTTTTCTGGACCTGCAGGTTTCAGGAAGCCTTCCCGTAGCCTGGGAATGGGAGCTGAACTCTCCACTGGAGACAGCTCCTCTGAGGAGGAAGAGAGGGCTAGAAGGGGGAGGAGGTCAGGAGTGCACATTCAGCCTCCAGGGGAGCCACCTTTGGGAGGAGAGGCGCAGGCACAAGGGGCGCAGGGCCATGAGGAAGTCCAAGGCGGAAGGCGCCGCAGAAGACGCCACTATCCTGCTGCCAGGGTTTACAGAGTGCGAAGCAGCTACCTCAATATGTCTGAGGTGCAGTGCCAAAGGAGGCTCCGTCTCTCAAGGGAGACAGTCAACTCTATCTGTCAGATGATTGGGCCTGAGATCTCCCCTAACCGTGTGGGTGGACACCCCATGCCAGTGGCTCTAAAGGTCACAGCTGCCCTCAACTTCCAGCCTTTTCCAGGGGTTAGTGGGTGATCTTTGCTGTGTCTCCCAATCAGCTGTCCACACTTGTGTCAAGCAGGTTACAGACGCTCTGTTCAGACGGGTATTGACCTTCATCCACTTCCGCTGGGACGAGGCCAGCCAGGCACAGCGAGCCAGAGGCTTCACGGTCATTGCTGGCTTCCCCCGTGTCCAGGGTGCTATAGACTGTACACATGTGGCCATTAATGCGCCAGCGGGTGAGCCCGGTGCCTTCGTCAACAGGAAGGGCTTCCACTCCATGAACGTGCAGATAGTGTGTGATCACAGGATGCTGATTCTACAAGTCTGTGCAAGGTACCCAGGCAGCTCCCACGACGCCTACATCCTCAGACACTCCCAGGTGCCTGGGCTCTTCAGTGCTCCAGCCCGGCTGGATGGATGGCTGCTGGGTGACAAGGGCTATCCCCTCAGAAGGTGACTCATGACGCCTCTCCACCATCCAAGAACAGAAGCTGAGCAGCGGTACAATAGGAGCCACGGCACCACAAGGGCTGTGGTGGAGAGAGCCATCGGTCTTCTCAAGATGCGCTTCCGATGCCTGGACCGCTCAGGGGGCGCACTCCAGTACCCCCCAAGTCGTGTCTTGCTGATAGTGGTTGTATGCTGCGCTCTCCACAATCTTGCGCTGGAAAGGGGGGACGCAGTAGATGATGAAGACGTAGACGCAGTGGCTGCAGCTGCACATGATGAGTCCAGCAGTGAGTCCGAGGATGAGCACGCACAGGGAAATGCTGAGGGGGTAGATGCTGACCCAGGCATACTCCAGGGAGGCAGGGACACCCGGGAGGCTTTAATCCAATGAACCTTCAGCTAGCCGACCACATATGGACCTCCAGGTCAAGCCTGGGCTGCAGGCTCCATACTCGATACCTGAGTGCAAAATCTGCCTGGATAGGAACATTAACTAAGGTCCTTGTTAACAAAGCTGAATGTCCCACAAATCACTCATAACCATTATTGGAAACCATCCACCTACAGAAGAAAAGAGGCTCCCTCAGCCATGGTGACATGTCTGAATTTAATATTACAGCCAAAGGAACTTAATGAAACAAAATGACAAAGGTGTTAAACATCACACCAACTCGTAAAGACCTCATTCCAGACCAACACAAAAGCACCAGTGATAAACCGGTGGTGTGCTTAAGGTGCCTTATGTTTACAATTTCAGGCACTACGTCTTGGTGCTGCCCCCTCGCTGGGAGTGGTATCTGAGCCAGTCTGCTCACTCTGCTGTCCTGTTGACCGCGATGACCCTGGCGGTCGTCCTTTGGCCTGTGGAGCCTGAGCTGGCCCCGCCTGGGAGGGAGCTGCCGGTTCCACAGTTGGCATCTCCCCAGTCGTCGCAGCCCCACCGGATGCAACGGTCACTGGCAGAGGGGCGGAGGAGCTGCTGCCCTCATCTGGATGGCCCTGAGAGGAGCCCGCAGAGAAGACAGGCAGCTGCTGCGCCGACGTGAGGTTCCTTTGGACCTCCCTGCTCACTGTGGATGGGGCACCGAGCTGGGAAACTTGGTGCCCAGCGACTGACCAGCTGAGTTCAATGCCAATGTGAGGGCTTGCTGGCCCAAGCGCATCCCTAGGAGCCCTGATTGGTCTCCTGGAGGAGCCTCTCCATGAGAGTCGCCACTCTCTCCATGGAGGATGCATGGTGCTCGGATATGAGGTTCATTGCTTCGGTGATCGTCCGCGTAGACTCTTCCACCACGGACACCAAGCCAAACATGGCCTCATGTATCTCCACCAGATGCTCCCGCACACCCGGCCGCATTTCCTGCATTTGCTGCATCGCGGACGACTCCAGAGGCTCATCATCAGGCACCGACTGAGCATGTGCCTGGTCCCCTGCAGTCCTCCGACTGCTGGCACCATGGGCACTCTCTGTCTCTGCCAGCTTCTCCAGCGACTGTGAAGTGCCCTCACCGCTGTGCCCCGGGACACTAGCCGATGTTCTAATTCCCACCGAGGTGCTAGTATCTGCACTGGTGCCTGATGGTGTGATGCTGGTGAGTCCGAGACTTCAGGCTCCTCAGGTGTGAGAGGGGGTCTCTGCTGCTCCTCCTCCCGGCCCTGCTCCGCTGATGCTGAAAGGAAGAACAAGGACATTGGATCAGTTAACGTGGAGACAATGTCAATGTGCATCCCTGTCCCCCGGATCATTACGTGCTCATCCTTCCATAAGCAATGGTCAAGCCATGTTGCAAACTTCAATCACTGAACATTCAGCACTGCCATGGCTGTTGGGAGAACAATGGTGACCTCACTGCTGGGCAAACACACCTGCCCGTGGCACCCCAGCCTCACCGACACTCGTGGACCTGGGCACATGGCGTCTCTCCAGATCTAGGGCCTCCTGCTTGAAGCGACTGAGAATCGCCAACTGTGCTGGGCCGGCACCAGTCCTCACCCGCCCGGTGGCATTATGTGCATTCTTCCCTGAAAAGGAGAGAAGAGCATTGATCAGTGCTACTTGTACCTGGACTCCCTTCGCGGACGGCCCACCCCAACCAGAGTGGGACATTGCAGGGCTCCAGTGCCTCCTCACCCCGCTGCTGCCGAACACTCACACAAAGATGCTCGGCCTGACCCCGCCCCCACCCCCTTGGCCAAATGCTGCCTACATCACACCAGGCACCGCACAGTCTAACCTTCCATAGCACGGAGGCGCAAGCACGTGGAGCGCAGAGGACAGCAGAGGATCGGTGCCAACGCCACCTTGAAGCTCCCCTTCCAGCATCTCATCACCCTAACTTTGACATGTCCTGGAGTTCCAGCCCTGTGCCCAGGTGCAGCTCCTCCAGATTGTCCCCAAAACAGTAATGCAGGTCTCAGTGTACCACATGCTGCAGGGGCAGAACCCATCTCTTCACCACCCTCTCAGGGTGACCTCAGCATGGGCAATATCTGCTGGCCCACCCAGTGAAGGACACAGGCCGTCAATGATTCAATACAGTCACTACACTCAGATTTGAGGTGGGGGGGTGGCGCCGGGTGGAAAGCCTACTTGGCGGGTTAAGTGACCAGTGCCAACATGGTACTGACCCTTCCCGAGTGCAACAGGTCGTTGAAGCGCTTGCGACACTGGATCCAGGTGCGCCGCACCATGTCGCGGGAGCTCACCACCTCCGCCACCTCCTCCCAGGCACGTTTGGGCATGTGGTGGGGGGGTCTCCTCCTCCTGTCCTGGGGTATGAGGACCTCCCGCTCTGCTGCCACCTCCTCGAGGAGGGCAGCAAGGCAATTGTCAGAAAAACGAGGGGCACAGTGCCCCCCTACCCTACCCTCCTGCCTGGCCTGCTCACCAGCAGTGTTCTGGGGAAGCCCCTCCACTGGCCGTGATTCACAGCCTTTGAAAGGCTGCAGCAACTTTTTAAAACAGGCCGCCCAGGTCGCCATTGGACCCGGTGGTCATTGCAGTCCCGCCACTGCCCGCCCACTCCCGCTGTCCTCGAGAGCCGCGATTCACGCTGGAGGCCCGCCTGTGTAAAATGGCGGCGTGGACCCGATCGCGGGCGGTGATCAGGTCTGTGCCCACACGTGCCCTGTCCTGCACCGCCCGCCCAGCAGGCAGAAAATTCTGCCCCAAGAGTTAAATGAAAGATGTTACTGTCACTATGACCAAGTCAAACACTTGGCAGAGAGTTTCACTCTGTAATTTAATCAGCCTTTGATGGAATGGCTTGTTAATTAAATTTCACCTCTTCTCCACTTCCATTTATGCAATGGATTCTGACCTTGGCAGCGTGGTGTTAGAGAGTGTAGGACACTTACAGCAATGGAATTGGAGATCAGCATTTTACCCATTAGACTTCCACCCTAATGGAGTACAATAATTTTCCAATGAGCCATGTAAGGAGATATTGGGACAGGTGACAAAAAAGCTTGGTCAAAGACGTAGGTTTTAAAGAATGTCCTAAAGGAGGAGGGAGAGTTAGAGAGGCAGAGAGGCTTCGGAAAGGAATTCCAGAGCTTAGGGTCTTGGCTACTGAAGGCACAGCCACCTATTGTGGAGCAAAGAAAATGGGGGTAGCACAAGAGGCCAAAATTGGAAGAACACAGAGATCTTGGAGAGTCGTAAGGACTTGACAATAAGGATGAGAATTATAAATTGAGGTGTTTCCAGCTGAGGAGCCAAGGTAGGTCAGCAAGCATAGGGTGATAGGGAAATGGGACTTGGTGTGAGTTAGGACATGGACAGCAGAGTTTTGGATGAGCTTATGGAGTATGTAGTTTTGGAGGTCAGCCAGGAGAGCATTGTAGTTGTCAAGTCCAGAGGTACAAAAACATGGATCAGAGTCAGGAAGAATTTCTTGTCACAGGGTGTAGTGTATTGACAATTGCAATGTACATTTTGTTCACTTGAAGGTACCATACACATTTGTACCAGCAGAGGGAGTCTGCAATAAGACAAATAAAAGGAAGCCATTGTTGGCTCATGCAATAATAAATTTTGGGTGTCTCTGGCTGTTGCTGCCCCAAGAGCTTTACAATGATGATAAAGACAATAAAAAATTAGAAGCATTCCTTCCAGATATGAATCTTTTTGGAGGGTTTTTCCTACTTTCTGCAGAGAAAACAACATTTTAGGTAGCAGGTTCAGACACCCTGGCTGTGTCAAGTGTGCACAAGCTTGGATCTAACAAGCAGGAAAATTTTAGAGAAAGGTTTCATCACTCCGTTGCTGATGAAAAAGCATTGTCTATGTCCAATATATCACCTTTTGCTGTGCATTCGGAGCCATCCTCTGTATTCCCACACTGGTAAAAGTGACTGTGATGTTTCAAAGGTGCGATGGCAGGTTTTGCAATCAGGGATGAGAAAAAAAGGAAAAAGGCCTTAATTCCCCACTGTGACGGTGAAAACTTGGAAGATGTCCTTTGAGACACTCATGCCTGAGCAAAATGACGATGGCCTGGCAAAAATTGCATTAATAACATCTTTTACAGCCAAGAAAAATACATTATACGAAACAATTATCTTCCGACACACTAGACAAGAAGCAGACGAGACGATTGGCTAATATTGCACACGTTTGAGGCAACTAGCGACCAAATGTGACTTTGCTGATGTTGAACATGTTGAAAGGGAAATCAAATCACAAAAGATGGAAGGTTGTCTCTCTCTCGTCAACTACACTGAAAAGCGCTAGAGATAGACAGGAAGCTGTCAGAGCTGTTGCAGTTAGCAAGATCACTATCGCTTTCAGGGCCCAGGGTCGCTGAATGTGAAGCTGCCAACAGTGACTATAGCACTCCAAGTTCGACTCCGGTGAATAATGTTCATCGCTCATGCGCCCACTTGCAAAACAACAACAGCAGCCTCGCCCACGGAGCTGCGCTTGTCCAAACAATGTTTCCACTGTGGTGGTGTTCATCCACACTGGTCCCATTACTGGTCAACAGTGTAAAGCTAATGGAAAAACCAAACCACTTCATCAGAAAAATTGACTACTAAGAGCAGCGCCGCCAGAAGGGTGTCACATGTGCATGTCACACGCAAAAGGGTGAGAGAACGTGGCCAATGAGGAGGTGGATGACCCTGAACATACTTTTGCGCTTACTTTCAGACCCAGCAACCAGCCACGTGTGACAGTGAGCATTGGCTGCTCGGGTGCAGTTGCTCTCATTGATACAGGAGCATCTTTCAATGTCATGGGAGACAGAAAGTTCAACAAGCTTGAGGATTCCCCCATTCTCTGCAACCCGGGGAAGAGCAGCATTTTCCCTTACAACAGTGACAAACCACTGCAAATTCTCGGGACTTTTGAAATGCCAATCTCATTCAGAGACACTAAAACAAAAGCTGTATTTGATGAGTTACCTGGAGAGTGTGACACGTTTATTGGTTTCCACACAGCAACAGATCTGCACATGATTGTTGCCACATACATGACTCACATGCACACCAACAACATTCATGAATTGTGCGCTGACAGCTTCACTGGTATTGGAAAATTGAAAGGGGTTACATGCAAACTGCAAAATTCCCCCAGTCACACATCAATGACAGTGAATGCCATTTCATATCAGGAAGAAGACTGAGAGGGCACTTCAGTGCCTACTTGACCTTGAAATTATTGAGAAAGTTGGGGATGAGCCTACTCCTGAGATCTCACCCACAGAAGCCGTCAAGAAGCCCAAGAGCAGGAACCAAGTTAGGAACGGCTTTAATATGTGGTCTCCAAACCAAGCCATACAACGAGAAAGACACAACACTGACAATCAATCTCATCATAGAGAAAGTGAGTGGTGCTAACCGCTTTGCTAAACTTGACCTCAAGGCAGGAGACCATCGAACTGAACTTGTGGAAGAGTCGAGGTGTCTCACAGTGTTCCCCACTCACATTGGACTGTTTTTGATACGGGAGGATCAACATCAGTTCAGCAGCTGAGGTATTTCAGCACCTGATTCAGTCTGCACGGCAAGGACACGAAGGCACGCCGAACATCAGTGATGACATCCTCATCTCCCGCCGCACTGAAAGTGAAGGAGACAAGCTTGCAGATGCCTGCCTATAACATCGTAGAGAATGTAACCTCACCTTGAACAAAGGCAGGTGCTTGTTCAATGGTGAAGCTGTTGCAAACGCTGCAGGTCCTACAAATGTGCAGGATGTCCGGAGTCTGCTAGGACGCATCGCACACTGTAGTCGCTTCATTTCTGACCTCGCTACGCTATCTGTTCCCCTATGAGATCTGACAAAAGAGGCCGCCAAGTGGGAGTGGACTAATCACACAAACAGGCTGTACACCAGACAATCAACAGGTGTCAGCAAGTCGCACGAATGCCTGAGAAAACCACCCCACTAGTTGTGGATACAAGCTCCGTTGGCTTAGCTGCAGTTCTCACACAAAAAGACAAGGCAGGGAACCCATAAACTGCTGTGATGGCAAGCTGGTCACTAACACCCATAGAACAACATCATTGAGAGAGAGAGAGAGAGAGAAGCACTCCCCATCACATTGGGCTATCTTACATTTTCATCTCTATTTGTATGGAAGCAGGTTTGAAGTCATAGCCAATCATAGACCTTGTCCAACAATCCACAGAGCAAACCTCCCACTTGAATAGAGAATTGAATCCTCAAACTACAAGAGCACAAGTTCCATGGTGAGTATCAGCCAGGTGAGCTTAACCCAGCAGACTATCTTTCACGACACCTGTTGCCAACAGTCAGCCCTATTAGTCATGAGGAAGAGGTTGCCGAATAACATCTTAACTACGTAAGCCTAAATCTGGAGCCAAAGTCACTAAAATAGCAACAGAACGAGCTGAGGCATGACAGCAATGTGCGATGGATATGGAATCAAGAAACTGGAAAGGCGTGATCGAGAGCGCCTACAAAGGAAATCTGTCACACGCGACACGGACTTTGCAATGTTCGAAATGAGCTCCCTGTTACAGCCATATCGAATCCTGTGTCCCGCAACAACTGCATTGTCACTCTACACTCATTGAGGCAATGTGTTGTCAATATAGCACATGAAGGTCACCAGGGAATTGTCAAAACCAAACAACTCCTTCGGGAAAAGGTATGATTCCCAGGAATTGATCACACGGTAGACCACAAAATCAATCAGTCTATGTCATGTCAAAGCAACCACAATGTCAAATCTTTGTGATCCTCTTACGTTGTCAGAACTACCTCCAAGGCCATGGATTGAGACTAATGTCGATTTTGCAGATTTGCACATTATTCAACACCAGCTTGTTATCAGTGCCGGCCACAGTAGATTCCCAGTTGTGGCCATTTTACTACATTAAAGAGGCTATATGAATGCAAGTTGTTGTAATGTTCCCATTAAAGACGCTTTTCCCAAATTCCCAGGTTATTCCTGATTTGATGGATTACAAGCGATGACTATAGCATTCCCAGGGAAATCCCAGGTCAGGCATGGGGCTACGATCCCCCGTTTCCTGGGACCTTAGATCACTGCTGGGATTGCGAGAGCTCCCTGTGTCCCTCACTCCACCCCACCTCTCCCACCTTCAAAAACCTCCTCACAAAAGAAAGACTTGCATTCATACAGCGCCTCTCATGACCACCCGATGTTTCAAGGTGTTCCACAGCCAATGAAGTACTTCTGTTTTGAAGTGTAGTCACTGTTGCATTGGAGAAAACGTGGCAGTCAATTTTCACACAGCAATATCCCACATACAGCAAGCTGATAATGACCAGACAATCATTTTTTTTAAGGATGTTGATTGAGGGATAAATATTGGCCAGGACACCGGGGACAACTCCCCTGCTCTTCTTCAGTAGAGTGCCCTTGGGATCTCTTAACATTCACCCAAGCAGGCAAATGGGGCCTCAGTTTAACGTCTCATCTGCAAGACGGCACCTCCGACAATGCTGCACTCCCTCGGTGCGGCACTGGGGTGTCAACCTTGATCTTTGTACCCAGGTTCTGGAGTGGGACTTGAACTGGGAACCTTGTGATCCAAAGACGCGTGTGGTAAATTTTCCTGGCGCATGTTCTCAACACGGAATCTCGCTGGCCAGGAACATGCAGGGTCCTTACAATATAAGCAAAGAAGAATTTGCATTTATGTAGTGCCTGTCACACCCTTAGGAGGCCCCAAAGTGCTTTACAACCAATCAACTGCTGTTTTGAGGTTTAGAGCTACATAGAATTGACAGTGAGAAACAGGCCAGTTGACCAATCTTGTCTGAGTCAGTGTTTATGCTTCAGACAGTCACTGTTGCAATACAGAAACAGGGCAGTCAATTTTTGCACAGCAAGATCCCACAAAGAGCCATGAGATAAATGACCTGATCGTCTGTTTTTAGTGTTGTTAGTGGAGGGATTAATATTTGCCTGGATACCAGGCAGAACTCCCCTGCTCTTTTACGAAATGGTGAGATCATGAAGGGTCTAGATCGGGAGAAACAGTCCCCATTGGTGGAAGGATCGAGGGCCAGAGGTCACTGATTTAAGGTGATTGGCAAAAGAAGCAATGGCGACACGAGGAGAAACCTTCTCGCGCAGCGAGCGGTTAGGATCTGGAATGCGCTGCCTGGGAGAGTGGTGGAGGCAGGTTCAACCATGACTTTCACAGAGAATTGGATAATGATCTGAGGCTCAGAGCTTCCAATCTGGGGAGGGGGTTCATGCCCCGGAGGTACCCCCCAAAGGTGTGCTGGGGGAGCCCCCTGGAAGCCCCCATGCAAGGACTGCACGGAATTGCCCGGGAAGTTCAAGCTCCCGATGGGCAGTTACTCTGCCCAGGGAACCGTCCGATATTCCGGTTTAAATCAGGGATTTCGGGTGGTTCTGATTCTCTTAGCAGAATAGAAACCCAGGAAAAGCTAGAAGGACTAAAATCACTTCGAACTCCTGGGTATCTATAGTACAGATATCGCCCCAACACCCCACTGAACCCCACCCCCTCAACTACCCTCCCGACCCCCTGACTACCCCAACAACCCCAACTGCCCCTCCCCACTGTCCTCCCCACCCCCTGACTACCCCAACAACCCCAACTGCCCCTCCCCACTGTCCTCCCCACCCCCTGACTACCCCAACAACCCCAACTGCCCCTCCCCACTTCCCTCCCGACCCTCTGACTACCCCAACAACCCCAACTGCCCCTCCCAACTGCCCTCCCCACCCCCTGACTACCCTCCCACCCCCCCGACTACACTCACGACCCCGGACTTTCTTCCAACTACTCCCCAACTAGCATCCACCCCCCCTGACTACCTCCGACAACCCCGACTGACCACCCTCCGACCCATCCTCCATCCTCCAACGCGTCCTTCCCCCTCCCACTCCCCCGACCCATCCTACCCACCCTGACGCATCGTACTCTCCTGACTCGTCCTACAGCCCCTCCTCCCATCCTGCCCCTCTGCCCATCCTGCCCCTCCCCCCTGTCCTACCCCTAAACACCGCCCCCCCCCCCCCCACCCCCCCACCCCCCCCAACCCTACCCACCGACCTTCTCCCTGACTTCTCAAAGTGCTTGGACCATTAAACTTACCTGCTCCACAGCAGCTAATGCAGTGAAACGTGGGTGTGGCTTCACATCCCCTGACCTTGCTGCCCTGCTGTGCTGGACTGACGGCCCCGAGGACCCTCTGGGCTGAATATTTCTCACCAGGCCCGAGTCAGACGGCCGGGCGAGGGATGTGCAGCTCCCGACTGAGGTTAAGTGAAAAGGTGATCCAACGGTGATTGCCAGTCCTCGGAAGTTCTGGCCCAAAAAGAAAACAATTTGCAGGGCTACGAGGAAAAGGTGGGAGAGTGGAACGAGATGAGTAGCTCTTGCAGAGAGCCAGCATGGACACGATGGGCCGAATGGCCTCCTCCTGTGCCGCGGTCCTATGCTTCTAGTGCCATGGGATCTTTCACATGCACCAAGAGGGCAAACTGTCCCCTGAAAGACAGCTGTCCTGACAGTGCAGCACTCCCGAGTCAGTGGATTCTGGGCTCAAGTCTTTGGAGTGGAATTTGACCTCACGACCTTCAAACTCAGATCGAGAGATGAATCATGTTTACAGGCTGGCGGAGATAGAGGGGCTTTAATGATCTTCAGTCCAGCCCTCTAGGTCATGGCTTGGTGCAGAGTCCCTCCACTTTGCCCCTGAGACTACCCCTTACTGCCACGCTATAGTTACACCATGTGAATGACTGTACGTTTGGTGACAATTTGTGCTGATTTGGGATGATTAGCTGTGTTCAAATTGAGGGCGTCCGATTTCCATTCCACAGAGTCACAAAATTGTTACAGTGCAGAATGAGGCCATTTGGCCCATCATGTCTGCACCAGCTCTCCGAATGAGCAATGAGTGCCATTCCCTTGCCTTCTCCCCGTAGCCCTGCACTTTGTTTCTTTTCAAATAATCATCTAATTCCCTTTTGAATGCTTCAATTGAATCTGCCTCCACCACACTTAGGCAGAGCATTCCAGACCAGAACCACTCGCTGTGTGGAAATGTTTTTCCTCATTTAGATGCTGACAGTTTTAAGATTATGGCCCATCATTCTATCAGTCTGGCATAGTTAGATTAATAGTGAGAGAGCTTAGCTGCGCATCTGCTTCTTGTTATTTACATTGTATGATGGGACAGTCCAGATGGAATTATGCTCTGTATCTAACCCCGTGCAGTACTTGTCCTGGGAGTGTTTGATGGGGACAGTGTAGAGGGAGCTTTACTCTGTATCTAACCCCATGCTGTACCTGTCCTGGGAGTGTTTGTTGGAGACAGTGTAGAGGGAGCTTTACTCTATATCTAACCCCGTGTTGTACCTGTCCTGGGAGTGTTTGATGGGGACAGTGTAGAGGGAAGTTTACTCTGTATCTAACCCCGTGCTGTACCTGTCCTGGGAGTGTTTGATGGGGACAGTGTAGAGGGAGCTTTACTCTGTATCTAACCCCGTGCTGTACCTGTCCTGGGAGTGTTTGATGGGGACAGTGTAGAGGGAACTTTACTCTGTATCTAACCCCGTGCTGTACCTGACCCGGGAGTGTTTGATGAGGATAGTATAGAGGGAGCTTAATCTGTATCTAACCTCGTGTCGTAGTCATAGACTCATAGGGGTCTACAGAACAGAAAAAGGCCCTTTGGCCCATCGAGCCTGCACTGGTCAATCAAGTACCTAACTATTCTAATCCCATTTTCCAGCACTAGGCCCATAGCCTTGTATGCCATGGCATCGCAAGTGCACATCCAAATACTTCTAAAATGTTATGAGGGTTTCTGCCTCTACCACCCTTTCAGGCAGTGAGTTCCAGATTCCCACCACCCTCTGGGTGAAAAAATTCTTCCTCACATTCCCTCTAAACCTCCTGCCCCTGTTCCTTCCTGTCCACCCTGTCTGTGCCCCTCATAATTTTATACACCTCAATCATGTCCCCCCCTTAATCTCCTCTGATCCAGGAAAAATAACCCCAGTCTATCCAATCTCTCTTCATAACTAAAACTCTCCAGCCCAGGCAACATCCTGGTAAATCTCCTCTGCACTCTCTCTAGTGCAATCACATCCTTCCTATAATGCGGATTCCAGAACTGCACGCAATACTATAGCTGTGGCCTAACCATCATTTTATGCAGTTCCAGCATAACCTCCCTGCTCTTATATTCTATGCCTCGGCTAATAAAGGCGAGTATCCCATATGCCTTCTTAACCACCTTATCTACCTGTCCCGCTACCTTAAGGGACCTGTGAACATGCACACCCTGATCCTCGGTACTTCCCAGGGTCCTACTATTCACCGTGTATTGCCGTGCCTTGTTTGTCCTGCCCAAGTGCATCACCTCACACTTATCCGGATTAAATTCCATTTGTCACTGATCAGCCCATCTCATCAGCCCGTCTATATCCTCCTGTAATCTAAGGCTATCCTCCTCACTATTTACCACCCCACCAATTTTCGTGTCATCCGCGAACTTATTGATCATCCCTCCTACATTCAAGTCTAAATCGTTTATATATACCACAAACAGCAAGGGACCCAACACCGATCCCTGTGGAACCCCACTGGACACGGGCATCCAGTCACAAAAACACCCCTCGACCATCACCCTCTGCTTCCTGCCACTCAGCCAATTCTGGATCCAATTTGCCAAATTGCCTTGAATCCCATGGGCTCTTACCTTCGTTATCAGTCTCCCATGCGGGACCTTATCAAAAACCTTGCTGAAGTCCAAGTAGACTACGTCAAATGCATTGCCCTCATCTACACACCTGGTCACCTCTTTGAAAAATTCAATCAAATTGGTCAGACATGACTTCCCCTTAACAAAACCATGCTGACTGTCATTGATTAATCCCTGCCTCTCCAAGTGTAGATCAATTCTGTCCCTCAGAATTGCTTCCAATAGTTGCCCCACCACTGAGGTTAGACTGACTGGCCTGTAGTTCCCTGGTTTACCCCTTCATCCCTTCTTGAATAATGGTACCACATTGGCTGTCCTCCCGTCCTCTGGCACTTCTCCTGTGGCCAGAGAGGTACTGAAAATTATTGCCCGTGCCCCTGCTATCTCCTCCCTTGGCTCACTCAACAGCCTGGGATACATTTCATCCGGGTCTGGAGATTTATCTACTTTTAAGCCTGCCAGACCACTTAGAACCTCCTCTCTTTCTATGCTAATTTCTTTAATTATATCACAGCCCTTCTGCCTGATTTCCATACCCACGTCGTCCCTCTCACTTGTGAACACTGACACAAAATATTCATTTAGAACCCTATCTATGTCTTCTGGCTCCACACACAAATTACCACTATGGTCCTTAATGGGCCCTACTTTTGTCTAGTTATCCCCTTACTCATAATGTACTTGTAAAATAACTTTGGATTTTCCTTTATTTTACCTGCCAATGATTTTTCATGCCCCCTTTTTGCTCTCCTAATTTCCTTTTTAAGTTCCCCCCCCCTACACATTCTATACTCCTCTCGGGCTTCCTTTGTTTTGAGCCCTCGGTATCTGCCTTAAGCCTCCCTTTTTCTCTTTATCCAATCCTGTAAATCCCTCAACACCCAGGATTCTGTGGATTTGTTGGTCCCACCCTTTGTCTTTATTGGAATATGTTGGCCCTGTACTCTCCCTATTTCCTTCTTGAATGAGTCCCACTGCTCTGACACAGATTTACCTAAAAGTAGCTGCTCCCAGTCCACACTGGCCAAATCATACCTGATCTTCTTAAAATTGGCCTTCCCCGAACTTAGAACTCTGAATTCTGGCCCATCCTTGTCCTTTTCCATAACAACCTTGAACCTAACAGAGTTATGATCACTATTTGACGTGCTGTACCTGTCCTGGGACTGTTTGATGGGGACAGTGTAGAGCGAGTTTTACTCACACAATGAAGGATAGTGTATCAGATATCACTATTGTAACGATATCTCAGCATCATTAAGCAATATTAGGACAGGACAGTGAAGTGATGAAAGGGAAAATATTTTGCATCAATTCTGTGCACAAACTGCTCTTCCTCCCTCCCTGTAGCACTTGCCTCTGAAAGCATCAGATTATTTTAAGTCAAGCCACTTAAAGCCTTTAAGAACTTGATGTTGACCATATATGGAGAACTGGTTGGAGTTATGGAGGGCGAAGGGGGTGATAGAATGTTAAGTGATTACATCAGGCAACGCAGACTAGGAAAATAAAACAATCCTGCTTAATGACAGAGTCAAAAAAAAAAACCTGTCAGAAAAATAGCAGAACTGGAATTTACATCCCGCCTAATTTGTACTTCACAGAAAGACAAAGAGTGTTAGACTCTCGCCTGCTCTTTGGGCTCTGATCACTATCAAACACTGGTAATGTTCAAACATGCCCAGTCAGTGGGAAATGAATGAATGATGATTGCCCCAGCTTAGTCAACGCCGTAGCTGGCTGTGTCGGCCGTGTCTCAGTGAGTAGCGCTCTCACCTCACAGTCGTGTGTTCAAGTCATACTCCAGTACCTGTGCTGGTACTGAGGGAGTGCTGTAATGTCAGAGGTGCCATCAATCCTATGAAAAGCTAAACTCAGGCCCTTTCTGCCCTCTCGAGTAGACATCAAAAATTCCCACAGCCTCTATTTCAAAGTAGAGCAGGGGCCCAACCATCTTCAGCTGCTTCATCAATGACCTTCCTTCCACCATAAGGTCAGAAGTGGGGATGTTCGCTGATGATTGCACAATGTTCAGCACCATTCGCAACTCTTCCTCCCTTGGGGGGAGGTAGTGGCGTTGTACTGGTATTGTCGTTGGACTAATACTCCAGAGGCCCAGTGTAATGCTCTGGGGACTTGGGTTCACAGCAGATGGTGGAATTTGAATTCAATAAAAAAATCTGGAATTAAAAGTCTGATGATGACTGTGAAACCATTGTTGATTGTATAAAGACCCATCTGGTTTGCTATGCCCTTTAGGGAAGGAAATCTGCCGTCCTTACCTGGTCTGGGCCTAAATGTGAGACTCCAGACCAGACCCACCCACAGCAATGTGGTTGACTCTTAAAAAGTCCCCTGAGGCAATTAGCAATAAATGCTGGCCTAGCCAGTGACGCCCACACCTAATGAATGAATGGAGGAGAAAAAAGATGCTGAAGCACATGCGCAAGTGCAGCAGGACCTGGACAATATCCGGGCAACTGGATGGCAAGTGGCAAGTAACATTTGTACCACAAAAGTGCCAGGCAATGGGCATCTCCAACAAGATTTTCCTTCTTTCCATCATAAGGAAGTGGGGCTGCTTGTTGATGATTGCACAATGTTCAGCACCATTCGCAACTCCTCCTCCCTCGTGGGGAGTGACGGCTGGAGTTGTAGTATTGTCACTGGACTAATATCCCAGAGACCTAGCGTAATGCTTTGAATGGCCTTTATTCATTAGAGTTTAGAGGAATGAGAGGTGATCTTATTGAAACGTACAAGATTCTGAGGGGGCTTGACAGGGTAGACGTTGAGAAGATGTTCCCACTTGTGGCAAAATCTTGAACTAAGGGACATAGTTACAGAATAAGGGAACACTCATTTAAAACTGAGATGCAAAGGAATTTCTTCCCTCAGAGGGTAGTGAATGTCTGGGATTCTGTGGAGGCTCGATCACTGAAAGTATTTAAAGAGGAGGTAGATAGAATATTGAAATATCGGGCCGTTGAGGGCTATGAGGAGCTGGCATGAAAGAAGAGTTGAACCTGGGACAGATCAGCCATGATCTTGTTGAATGGCGGGGCAGGCTTGAGGGGCTGAATGGCCTACTCCTGGTCCTATTTTTTATGTTCTTATGTAAGAGAGAATCTAACCATTTCCCCTTGACATTCAATGGCATCACCATCACTGAATCCTCCACTATCAACATCTTGGAAGTTACCATTGACCAGAAACTGAACTGGACTAGCCATATAAATACCATGACTATAAGAGCAGGTCAGAGGCTGGGAATCCTTCATGGGATATGGATGTCACTGACTTGACCAGCATTTATTTCCCATCCCTAATTGCCCTTGAGAAGGTGGTGGTGAGCTGCCTTCTTGAACTGCTGCAGTCCATGTGGTGTAGGTACATCCACAGTGCTGTTAGGGAGGGAGTTCCAGGATTTTGACTCAGGGACAGTGAAAGAACGGCGATATATTTCCAAGTCAGGATGGTGAGTGACTTGGAGGGGAACTTCCAGGTGGTGGTGTTCCCATCTATCTGCTGCCCTTGTCCTTCTAGATGGTAGTGGTTTGGAAGATGCTGTCGAAGGAGCCTTGGTGAATTCCTGCACTACCTCTTGTAGATGGCACACACACTGCTGTCACTGTGCATCAGTGGTGGAGGGAGTGACTGGCTGATGCTTGGGTGTGGGAAGGGGTGCTCATTGCCATGGCAACAGCAACTGTCCACCATTTCACTGGCCGTATTTCTTTTTCACATGAAGTGGATCTGGAAGTCAGCACAGTGTGTGTGCTGCTGTGACCACAGTATTCCCCCATTCAGCCAGGGGTGTGATTGTGTATCTTTATCTTTATCACATTTATCTTTTCATTCAACTGTCAGCCAAGAATTCGAGTTTGGATGTGGTGATGGGGCTGGGGTTGGGGAACAAGTTGAGACTGAGGCTCTTTTCTTTGATGAGGAAACCCTCCGGATGTTCAGGGGAGCCAGCTGTTGTTTATCACAGAATCACAGAATCACAGTGTAGAAGAGGCCCTTCGGCCCATCGAGTCTGCACCGACACGTGAGAAACACCTGACCTACCTACCTAATCCCATTTACCAGCACTTGGCCCATAGCCTCGAATGTTATGACGTGCCAAGTGCTCATCCAGATACTTTTTAAAGGATGTGAGGCAACCCGCCTCCACCACCCTCCCAGGCAGTGCATTCCAGACCGTCACCACCCTCTGGGTAAAAAAGTTTTTCCTCACATCCCCCCTAAACCTCCTGCCCCTCACCATGAGCTTATGCCCCCTTGTGACTGACACTTCAACTAAGGGGAACAGCTGCTCCCTATCCACCCTGTCCATGCCCCTCATTATCTTGTACACCTCGATCAGGTCACCCCTCAGTCTTCTCTGCTCCAACAAAAACAACCCAAGTCTATCCAACCTCTTTTCATAACTTAAATGTTTCATCCCAGGCAACATCCTGGTGAATCTCCTCTGCACCCCCTCCAGTGCAAACACATCCTTCCTATAATGTGGCGACCAGAACTGCACACAGTACTCCAGCTGTGGCCTCACCAAGGTTCTATACAACTCCAACATGATCTCCCTACTTTTGTAATCGATGCCTCGATTGATAACGGCAAGTGTCCCATACGCCTTTTCCACCACCCCACTAACATGCCCCTCTGCCTTCAGAGATCTATGGACACACACGCCAAGGTCAGTTTGTTCCTCAGATTGGGACGAGTGGCGTCTGGGCAAAGGGCGGAAGTACATTGGCCAGATGATAGGAAGGGCCAAGTACCGGTTCCTGGAGTGCGGCCTGTAAAATAATATCCACTGTGTCTGCATTGCTATGTGATCTGCTTCCTAAGCAACTGGCATGATTACACCAGCTGACATTTCGTTAAGAGCACATGAAATAGGAGCTGGAGTAAACTATGCAACCCCTCCGGCCTGCCCCACCATTCAATAAGATCATGTCTGATCTTCTATATCAACTCACCTTTCCCACTAGCTTCCCTCAAAACTCCAAAAAAATCTCTCAATCAAAGTCTTGAATATACTCACCGACTGAGCGTCCACAGTTTTCTGGAGTAGAAAATTCCAGATATACGATGTAGTAAAACATTCCAAGGCATTTCACAGGAGGGATCATCGAATAAAAATTGACACCGAGCCACATGGGGAGATATTGGGATAGATGATCAAAAGCTTGGTCAAAAGAGTAAACATCTTAATAAAGGAGAGATTGAGGGAAGGAATTCTAGAGCTTTGGGCCCAGGAGAGAGAAAGAGAGAGAGAGAGAGAGAGGCGGGGAGGTTTAGGGACAGAATTCCAGAGCTTAGGGACCAGGCAGCTGAAGGCATGGCCGCCAGTGGTGGAGCCATTAAAATCAGGGATAGACAAGAGACCAGGAGGGGCTTGGAGGTCTCAGAGAATTGTAGGGCTGGAGGAGATTACAGAGATAGGGAGGGGTGAGAGCCTGGATGGATTTGAAAACGAAAGTGTAAATTTTAAAATTGACGCATTGCCAGACTGGGAACCAGTGTAGGTCACCAAGCACATGGGGTGAACATGACTGGGATACACGCAGTGGAGTACATAGGACCGCTATGACCCTAAGACCCAACGAGTGTGTCCATTATCGAGAAGCTCTATCACTCTCAGCTATGCGCTGATTTTATTTCTGAGTGAGGTCCTTCTGATAGTTTGAATGCTCATCTTCATATTGGTTCATTGTCCAGCAGGGATTCACTGTCAATACTCTTTGAAAGAACAGACAAGGTTTAGGCTCCGCAAGATGTAATCCTTTTCTTCAATCACCCTTTCGAGCTCATTTCTTCAGCCACTCCCTCACCCCGGCACTCTGTTTATACATCCATCTTCCACCCTCCATAGCCTTGAGCTCATCCAAACTCTGCCGCCCCATATCCTAACTCACATCAAGCCCCAGTTACCCGTAACCCCCCTGCACTCACTGATCTTCTGATTCCTGGTCCGGCAGTGTTTCTGTGTGTCTCACAGTCCTGGACACAATTTACAATGAGCTTATGCATTAATACCTCAGCCGCTCCCTTACATGGCGACCGTCAGATTTTCACTGTTACGTGTACTTTGAAGGTGACTGATCGAATTGAGAAGCATATATGGATTTATAAATAGTAGCGTCGAGTACAAAAGCAAAGAAGTTACAATAAACCTTTATAAATCACTGGTTCGGGCCCAGCTGGAGTATTGTTTAGTCCTGAGCACCGCACTTTAGGAAGGCTGTCAAGGCCTTGGAGAGGGCGCGGAGGAGGTTTACTAGAATGAGACCAGATGTGAGGTTACGCAGAGAGACTGGGCAAGGTGAAATTATTCTCCTTGGAGCGGAGAAGGTTAAGGGCTGATTTAGTAGAGACGTTATGAGGGGGTCTTGATAGAGTCGATAGGGAGAAACTGTTTCCAGTAGCAGGAGGACACAAGTTTAAGATAATTGGCAAAGAAACTGATATGAGATGAGGAGGATTTTTTTTTACACAGCGAGCTGTTGTGATCTGGAAGGCGCTGCCTGAAAGGGCGGTGGAAGCAGATTCAACGGGAACTTTCAAAAGGGAATTTGCTTGAAAATGAAAAATTTGCAGGGCTGTGGGGAAAGAGCAGGGGAGTGAGATTATTTGGATAATTCTTTCAAAGAGCCAGCGCAGGGCACTTTTCATGAGGGTGGTGCCTCTTCCCACATGCCAACTCCTTGTTTTGCTAATTTCCTCCCGTGTTTTAGTGCCAGGCTTGGCTCCATGGTCTCCATCTCACCCCAGAGTTAGATGTTTGTGGGTTATCATGTCCCATTACAAAGTCTGATGCAGTAATGCTTTCTCTGTCTGTCCTCCCAGGTGAATGTAAATGATTCCATGGTCACTGTTACAAAGAAAAACAGGGGAGTTCTGTCCTGTCCCTGGGCCAATATTTATCCCACCGCCAACATCACTGGTATACTGGTATTGTCACTGGACCAGTAATCCAGAGACCCAGGGTAATTCTGTGGGGACCTGGGTTCAGATCTCATCTCAGCAAATGATGTAATTTGAGTGACCATGAAACCATTGGCAATTGGTGTAAAAATCCACCTGGTTCACTAATAGCAGCTCAATTACACCCCATTGCTGTTTGTGGGACATTTTTGAAATATTTTTGAAGTCTCTGGTCGGATGCACAGCGGCCAATTTGCGCACACAAAGCTCCTGCAAACAACAATGAAACGGATGTCCAAGAGATCTGTTCTAGTGACGTTGACTGAATGTTGTCCAGTTCACTGGAGTGAACTCCCCCTTGCCGTACCTTGAAGTTGTGCCATGGAATCTTTTGCTTTCACCCACGAGGGCAGACAGGGTCTCGGTTTATCGTCTATTTTAGCTGGAACATAGGAGCAGGAGTAAGACATTTGGCCCCTCGATGGCATCTCTGACAGTGCAACCCTCCCTCAATACTGTCAGCCTTGAGTACTGGGCGCAATGTCTCTGGTGGGATTTGAACCCACAGCTTCTGACTGTAGAGATGAGAGTTCCCGCACCCACTGAATCACGGCTGACAGCTTAAGGAGGCTGTAAACGCAGGGAGTTGCACATAGTGGGCCAATAGTCAGAAAGATAAATCTCGAGCCAGAATCTGTGAACAGCTGAGACAAGAGCAGGGGATTTACTGTGAGGGCAGCTGAGAACAAAGGTAAAAATAGGCTCAGCTTCAAGGGCATTTGGAAGGACCTGAAAGCTAATTCCATTACTGAATTGCAAGAGGAAGTTATGACCAAGTTAGCAAGTGGATGATCACCAAAAATAGCTGCACATGGCTACCTGACAAAGAGCAGGCTGACTCCTAGGATAAGGAGGGCCTAGTTTAGAACATGGGATAGGGTGAGGCCTATATAACAATAACTAGGGTGACATTTAAGCAATAGGATGAAGCCTATATGGCAAATTGTAGTTGAGGCCTTGGACACGATGAGAAGGAAGCAAAGCACATACTTCTAATGTGCTCAGGAGGGCATGTTTTTTTTATTTGATCATGGGTTGTGGATGTGTGTCACTGGCTAGGCCAGCATCTATCAGCCATCCCTAATTGCCTTTGCTCTGAGGGCCTTTAAGAGTCATATGTAGGCCAGACCAGACCATGTAAGGATGGCAGATTTCCTTCTCTTAAAGGGATATTAGTGAACCAAATGGATTTTTACAGCAATTGCCAATGGTTTCATGGTCACTCAAATCACACCGTTTGCTGGGATGAGATCTGAACCCAGGTACCCCACAGAATTACCCTGGGTCTCTGGATTAACTGGTCCATTGACAATACCACTATGCCACTGCCTCCCCCCAGGCCACTCAGACCTGATGACACTCACTGGAGCCTTATGGTGAGGAAAAGAGGGAATTCATTCAAAAGAGATAATCTAAGTAGTCAGTCCATGAAGAGAAGACTCAGATTGAGACCCTGTGCTTTTATCCGCAGATTACAAGATGAGATCCAATTGAAGGAGGAGGCTGAGAATAATCTAGCTGCATTCCGGCACGTAAGTCCTGCATTCTGATCCCATTCCCAGGAGAACAATTACCGGGGGGCATTAAGAAAAAGATGTGTTTATTTACACTTTAGTTTATTGGTTGTTGAAAGGTGTTTGACTGGCGGCTAAGAAACATCCAATCAGGTAAGGAAGAGTCTGTTCTCTTTCTGATTGGCCATGAGAGGTGGGGGATTGGAGGGGTAGCAGGATTGTGGGGGGCGGGGCCAATAGAGGTGAGAGTTCATGTAATGAAACCGCCCATCAGAGTTGGCAACACCACTCAGGCTATGTAGCCTGATGCAGGGGGTGGGGTGGAAGGTCAGAGAGAGCCCAATGATGGGAGACCTGCTGTTTCCCCCGCTAGCCTCAAGTCAGCACCACCCAAATCGGAGAGCAAACACCATTGTTTTACATCCTGAGAGGTGTCTGTTCAGCGACCCTCACCCCGAGATCCTGTCACTAACCACGTCGTGTAGCTTCTTTAAAAATCCCTCCTCGCAGATGCGGGCGTCGCTGGCTGGGCCCAGCATTTATTGCCCATCCCTAAATGCCCCGTGAGAAGGTGGTGGTGAGCCACCTTCCTGAACCTCTGCAGCCCATGTGGTGTTCAGGGAGTGCTGTTAGGAAGGGAGTTCCGGGGCGCTGACCCAGCGATGATGAAGGAACGGGGAACACATTTTGAGAAACCATCGCCGTGAGGTCTTGGATCCCATCTCTGGTAATTGATAGCATGTTTTTCAAAAAAAATTCCTTCTTAGGGGTGTGTGGGTCTGGCTGACAAGACCAGCAATCATTGTCCTTCGGGAGGTGAACTGCCATCTTCACAAAATTCTGGGGTAAAAAGGGAGCAAAAGATGGGTTTCGCTGCCAATCGCTCAGTCTCCTGGGGGATAAAGCAATGAAATATCTCTCCAAACAGTCTGCTTTCCCCTTAGATGCACAGCAGGAAGAATCTTTATTTAAAGGTCCCCCACCCCCACCCCCGCCCCCACAATATTATTTTTAAAAGCTGTCACAGACAGCTGGCGTGCAGAATCATCTTACCGAGTGACGGAACAACCAAGAGTTAACCACCGCTGCAACAGGTGTCTTTTCCATTTCTAGGACGTCGATGCAGCCACACTTGCCCGGCTCGATCTCGAGCGCAGGATCGAGGCCCTCCAGGAGGAGATTGCGTTCCTCAAGAAGGTGCACGAGGAGGTGAGTGTTGAGCGAGTCAAAAGCAACGGCCCCTTAATTCCTCAAGTTTCCTCCATTCTCCGGTCACAATTTTGCAGGGATGAGGGACTCTCCGGGGCCTGTACAAGAGAATTAAGAGAGGCAAAACTTCAGCCTTACCACCCCACCTCCCCCCGCCCACCCCCAAGCTTCCCCCCACCCAATTAACTTCAAAAATGAATGTTGTACGTTAGCATGAATAAAAGATAAACCATCTCCAGGGCTGTTATAGTCTTCACCAGAAATAGTTGGGGTCTCCTACCTCTTCAGAAATTCTGTTCAATCCAAAAAAGTTGTACAATTGACAAATGCTACAACATTACACCTTCACTGTGACAACTTCAAATGTTTACGTGCACTAGGGAATCCCTTCTGGCCTTATTAATGGGAAGATGCACTGAAGCGCTGCAGCCCTCGTAAGCTGCGCATTCTTCCCACTTGAACCGAGCAGTGCCACGGGAGGTCAGCAAATGATTTTCTTATTGTCTTACAGTTGTCTCTTTCCTTCCCTCTTCTTTGCTTGTTTGAAGGAACTGCGCGAGCTGCAGGCTCAGCTCCAGGAACAGCATGTCCAGGTTGAAATGGACTTATCCAAGCCTGACCTCACCGCTGCCCTGCGCGATATCCGTGCACAGTACGAGACCATCTCCGCCAAGAATGTCCAGGAGGCCGAGGAATGGTACAAGTCAAAGGTTTGTGGTGGGCGATTCCCTCCGATACATGGCTTCAGTGCTGGGTCCGGGGACCGTCGGGAGCAGGGTAGGGGATAGGGTTGTGGGCTTAACACAATTAATCACACAGAGCGGGGAACTTGCTCAAATGTTATCACGCTCGCTTGGCATATGGGAGATAATGGGATTGATGCCAGTGATCTCCTGTTTGCCATATCACTTTGTAGGGAATCTGATTTAATCTGAGGGTTCAGGCTTCATGGTGCTGTTAAATCACTCATGGTCTCAGTGGGCCCAATGGCCTCTTTCTGGGCTGCAATATTCTACAATATTGTAGAAAATGTCAAACTGGATTTGTTTTTTGTGGACTCCCACAACCCGATGCCAAAGCATCAGCAGGTGCATCGGTTGACCCTTCCATCTGGATCAAAACAGCCAATCGGGTGAACCCCCTAGCCCCACCCCTCCCCCACATCTGAAAATGTTCCCGGAATTTCCTATCCTTCCCACTATAACACGTGAATGGCGACATCACAATGGTGGCCATATTTGCTCTCAAGGTCACATGACAAATCGTCTTCACTTACAATCTCATACGGGGTACTGTACAGCAGTATACGGGAGTTGCATTACTGGACTAATAATCCATGAGAACGTGAGTTAAGATACCACCCTGGGCAGTTTGAGACTTTCAAATCAGTAAAATATTGCTTGTGTTACCAGCGTTACCAGCTAACTGCCAACCAATCAGCATCCTTTTCCCCTGAAGTATAAATTGTTGTGACTATTTGAAATTTGGCATTCTTGTGTTTGTCCTGATGAGTGCAAGATGAAAAGCTTCAGCAACTTATTTCTCTTTTCAGCAATATCCAAGTTCTGTACCACCAAGTGACTATTCAGTTAAAGTAACCCCATGTTGGATTGTTGTCAAAGTCCCATCGGGTTCATTGATGTCACTTTCTGGATGGAAATCTGCTGTCTGGCTCTATAGGTGTTTACAGTAATGTGGCTGAGTCTTAACTACCCTCTGAAATAACCCATTAAGCCATTCAATTGTGTCAAAATGCTACCAGCTATTCACCACTATCTTCTCAAGAGCAACAAAGAGATGGGCAATAAATAGCAACTTGGCCAACAAAGTCCAAATTCCAAGAATTAATTAATCCATCCCCACAACACATGGGCTATGGGACAACAGTGGTGGATATGTCATTTTTTATTCTTTCACAGGATGTGGGTGTCACTGTCGAGGGCAGCATTTGTTGCCCATCCTTACTTGCCTCTTGAGCTGAGTGGCTTGCCAGGGTCAATCCATAGAGTCAACCACATTACTGTGGTTCTGGTGTCACATGTAGGCCAGACCAGGATGGCAAATTTCCTTCCTTAAAGGACACTTGTGAACCAGACAGGTTTTTACAACAATTGATGATAATTGTCATGGTCATCATTACTGATAATTGGATTTAAATTTCACCAGCTGCCATGGTGGGATTTTGAACCCTTGTCCCCAGGATATTAGCCTGGGCATCTGGATTACTAGACCAGTGACATTGCCACTACACTACTGTCTCCCCCCCCACCCCCCGTGACCCCCATGTAGGGTCACATAACAAATGGACATAAGAACATAAGAAATAGGAGCAGCAGTAGGCCATTCAGCCCTTTGAGCCTACTCAATGAGACCATGGCTGATCTTCCATTTCAATGCCTTTTTCCTGCATTACACCTGTATCCCCTGATACTCTCGATATGTAGAAATCTATCAATCTCATTCTTGAACATTCTTAATGGCTGAGCCTCCACAGCCCTCTGGGGTAGAGAAAAGGCCTTACCTTATAATCAAAAGGAACATTAACATCTAGTGGCATTACTGTGGTTACTTAAAGAGTGGGACTCGAGGTCACGGGATGACCCATGAACTAAATGCTTTTTGCTTCCCATTCAGGTCTCCGATTTGAATCAGAGCGCAGTCAAAAACAATGATGCCTTGCGACAGGCCAAACAGGAAGTGATGGAGTACCGACACCAGGTTCAGAGCTACACCTGTGAGATTGATGCCCTCAAAGGATCTGTGAGTGTTTGATGAGCCTTGTTGTGAATTCTCCATCTGTAATTGTAAAGGAAAGAAAGAACTTGCATTTCTATAGCGCCTTTCAGAACCTCGGGATGTCACAAAGCCCTTTGCTTTATTTTCATGTGTAGTCGCTGTTGTATTATCAGAAACACGGCAGCCAAATGTGTGCACAGCAAGCTCCCACAAAAATAATGTGAGAATGACTTGATAATCTGTTTTAGTGATGTTGATTGAACCATACGAACTTACGAACATACAAACAAAGAGCAGGAGTAGGCCATTCAGCCCTTCGAGCCTGCTCCGCTATTTAATAAGATCATGGCTGATCTGATAGTGACCTGAAACCTGCATCCCACCTACCCCAGAAAACATATCAGCCCCTTGTTTACCCAAGAATCTATCCACCTCTGCATTAAAAATATTCAAAGCCTCTGCTTCCACCACCTTTTCAGGAAGAGAGCTCCAAAGACTCACAAGCCTCAAAAGAAAATTCTCCTTATCCCTGTTTTAAATGGGTGGCCCCTTATTTTTAAACAGTGACCCCTAGTTCTAGATTCTCCCATAAGAGGAAACATCCTCTCCACATCCTCCCTGTCAAGACCACCCAGGATCTTATATGTTTCAATCAAGTCGCCTCTTACACTTCTAAACTCCAGCGTACACAAGCCTAGTCTGTCCAACCTTTCCTCATAAGACAACCAACCCTTCCAGGTATTAGTCTGGCAAACCTTTTCTGAACTGCTTCCAACGCATTTACATCTTTCCTTAAATAAGGTGACCAATACTGTACACAGTACTCCAGATGTGGTCTCACCAATGCCCTGTATAACTGAAGCATAACCTCCCTACATTTGTATTCAATTCCCCTCACAATAAATGATAACATTCTATTAGTTTTCCTAATTACCTGCTGTACCTGCACACTAACCTTTTGTGATTCATGCTGAATGGCCTGTTACTGTGCTCCAAATACTACAGCCCAAGTTTGAATGGAATGGGACATCTTATGTCATGTGCAACAGTATAGAAAGCCAGGTGGTGAAGGATAAAACTGGAGCCAATCTTTACATAACGTGACAAGTTTTTATTTACAGAAACACACATTGTAAACGTGCGCCTCCAAGCCCAACAAGTACTGAATCCCCAATCAATTCCCACCACATGAATACAATCAAACTCCAATTGATATACACGTCTGTTCGATTTATTTAGGTTTTAAAAGAATCAGGAAAACTAAACAATTACTCCTCAAGCAATTCCACAACCTGGAGGAATGATACGTCATAGTTATAGTTGTTTGCTTTCTGGGCTGGAGAGACTGATGAGCAGATAACAATTATCACATCATTCCAAGGGAACTTACGCCGTTAATTATTAAGAGTTAACTTTCCAGGCTGAGTTTAAATTTGCGTCATAAATGCGCAAATGCAGAAACTTCATGAAAATCACAGGGAGGCTGAGTACGAGGTGCTGCTTTCGTGAGATTGATGGTGAAACAGGACAAATTATCCAGCAACTTGTGGCAATTTGGAGCTCATGGCATAGCTTTCCCCCGGTACGATTTGCATGTCTAATAAAGCTCAGCGCTGTTCAAAACCCGTTATTTATTCAGCACAGCTTGGGCCGAGCTCAGTACTGTATGATATTGTCTCTGAGGTACACCCAGCCTCAGTGATATACTCTGCTTTTCAACTGGGACTCTCTTTGGCAGAATGAGTCACTGATGCGGCAGATGCGGGAAATGGAGGAGAGGTTCACAGGTGAGGCGGCAGGCTACACGGACTCAATCGCAAGGCTGGAGGAGGAGATCCGCCATCTGAAGGATGAGATGGCGCGGCACCTGCGCGAGTACCAAGACTTGCTCAACGTGAAGATGGCGCTGGATGTGGAGATCGCCACCTACAGGAAGCTGCTGGAGGGCGAAGAGAGCAGGTACATCATGTGTCAGATTGCCCCTGTGCCTGTGGCCTTTACTGGGGTGGAGTGTGTGTGTGTGGGGTGGGGTGGGGGGGGGCGGTGGTGGGTGGAGTACTGACCCTCTGACAGTGGAGCATTCCCTCGGTACTGACCCTGTGACAGTGAGGCATTCCCTCAGTACTGACCCTGTGACAGTGAGGCATTCCCTCAGTACTGACCTTGTGACAGTGCAGCACTCCCTCAGTACTGACCCTCCAACAGTGAGGCATTCCCTCAGTACTGACCCTGTGACAGTGAGGCATTCCCTCAGTACTGACCTTGTGACAGTGCAGCACTCCCTCAGTACTGACCCTCCAACAGTGAGGCATTCCCTCAGTACTGACCCTGTGACAGTGAAGCACTCCCTCAGTACTGACCCTCCAACAGTGAGGCATTCCCTCGGTACTGACCCTGTAGCAGTGCAGCACTCCCTCAGTACTGATGCTCCAACAGTGAGGCATTCCCTCGGTACTGACCCTGTGGCAGTGCAGCATTCCCTCAGTACTGACCCTGTGAATGTGCGGCACTCCCTCAGTACTGACCATCTGACAGTGCAGCACTCCCTCAGTACTGACCCTGTGACAGTGCAGCACTCCCTCAGTACTGACCATCTGACAGTGGAGCATTCCCTCGGTACTGACCCTGTGGCAGTGCAGCACTCCCTCAGTACTGACGCTCCAACAGTGAGGCATTCCCTCGGTACTGATCCTGTGGCAATGCAGTACTCCCTCAGTACTGACCCCCTGACAGTGCAGCACCCCCTCAGTACTGACGCTCTGATAGTGCAGCACTCCCTCAGTACTGACCCTCTGACAGTGCAGCACTCCCTCAGTACTGACCCTCTGACAGTGCAGCACTCAGTGCAACATGATAATGACCTGACCATTGTTTCTCGGTGATGTTGTTTGAAGTATAAATATTGTCCAGGACAGTGGAGGGATACTTACCCCCTTCTTCCTTGAAATGGTGGTCGTGGGATCTTTTATCTCCACCTGAGAAGGCAGACTGGGCCTCAGTTTAATGTCTCCTCCAAGAGATGGATTTGGCTTCATGGGTTCAATGAGAATGTGAAAGGAAAGCTTGAGGTCCACTGTGATCTTCTTGGGGAAAATGACCTTTCTTCTCCTCTTAAAAATTTCCTCACAAGAATTCAGAGGGCCTAGGTTAGTGAAAAGACAAAATACTTTTCAAAAATCCCTATCCTTACAGAACAAGGGCTGTGTTTCATTGTTGCCCCCCCACCCCCCCACCCCGGCCACCCACCGATGTAGTGTATTGAAAATTGCATTGTGCATTTTGTCCACTTGAGGTTACCATACACACATGTACCAGCAGAGGGAGTCTGCTAGGAAGAGCTATTAAAGGATCCATGTTTAACATCTCATGCAGTTCTAATTCGAAATGTTTCTGGCTGAATATACAACTGTTTCTATCCTAAGAACTTTAAACCCTTGACCTCTAAGTGACCACAGTTTCTGATTATATTTTCTCTAGAATCGTATTGCCGGTCCAAGCGTTTTCCACCCTGAGTTTCAGAGGTAGGTAAAGCTTCTTCCAATGTGAGCGGTTCAATTCACAATGTCGTGCTAGTTCTGCAACCCCACCTCCCCGTGAATCGGAGATGCACGAGTAACACTGCAATGTCTTCCTTCCAGAGACCAGCCCTGAGCAGTCACATCTCGGTGAAGTGCACACCAAAAAGTCGGTGACCATCAAGACTTACGAAACAAGGGATGGAGAGGTGAGAGCAGCAGAGTGCTTGGAGGCAGAGAGAGAGAGAGAGAAAGAGAGAACGAGGTGGCGGGGGGAGGGGGGGATACATCTCATGAATGAGAGAAAGGACCTGCATTCTTCTGGCATCATTCACGACCTCAGGAAGCCCCAAAGCATTCTACAATCAGTTTAGTGCTTCCTTTTGTAGTATAGTCACTGTTGTAATGTAGGAAATATTGCAGCCAACTTGCACACAGCAAGATTCCACAAATAAGATCATTGATCCTGGGTGTTGGTTGAGGGGTACATAGATGTAGAACAGGACACTGGGAGGAACTCCCCAGCTCTTTGAAATAACAATCCTTTTGGATCCTGTCTGAGAGGGCAGACAATGTGATGGGGTGGGGGGGGGTGTCTGATCTGACAGGCCTTTCCGTGATTGGTTGGAAATGTGCCGTTGCACCTCCTCGGTGTCAGCCCACCCCGAGAGGAGCGAGTGCGATGGCAGGCAGCTGTCCCTTCAGCTAAGCCCTGGGCACAGAGGGGTGTGGGAACGAGGGAGCATTCGGGGAGGAGGTCATGAGGTGGGGAACAATCACAAGTCTCTTACAGTCAGGCTTGGGGGGGTGGGGGGGGAAACCGTTCCTGGTTGCAGAGTCCACTTCAGAAACCCGAATGGAGCAGGCCCAACGCCCATCGAGTAATTGCTGCATGAACCACACAGTTACAGAAGGAGGCCATTTGCCCCATTCGCCTTTGCTGGCTCTCTGAAAGAGCTATTCAATGAGTCTCACTCCCTCTGCTTTTTCCCCAGTAATGGCCTCCTTCGAACTCAAAACCGATGACGAGGTGCAAAGGCCTGCTCATTCATTGAGCCTGTCCCTACATAACTGCGATCGTGTATGTCACAATATAAACAACCCCCACTCCGTCCAGTGCTGTGCAACCTCCCGGGAGAGGGGAAAAAAACTGGATAAAATCAAACCATTTGGGAATTTTTTTCTCCGAGCATCTAAGTGATCAGAGATCTTCCAGGGGATCTCCTCTCTTGTTAAATTCTCCGCAGTACTGGGTGACATCTGGGCCCTGCTCCCACCAAAAGGGGTTCAGTGAATGAGTGTCCACAGCTTGAGACAGCGGCCTGTCCCCCGGTCCAAGATTGTCCGAGGAAAGAAACGCCCCCTAACACCTAATTCAACAGCCCTTAGGCCCCTCATTTACAAAGTTTTATTTATCCTTCCACAGGATGTGGGCGTCGCTGGCAGGGCCAGCATTTGTTGCCCATCCCTAATTGCCCTTGAACTGACCTTGCTTGGCCATTTCAGAGGGGCAGTTAAGAGTCAACCCCATTGCCTGTGGGCCTGGAATCACACGTAGGCCGGACCGGGTAAGGGGCGGTAGGTTTCCTTCCCTGAAAGGCACTGGTGAACCAGGTGGGATTTTACCACAATCGATGATAGTTTTCATGGTCTCCAATCACTGAGACTCGCTTTCAATTCCAGATGTTTATTTAATTGAATTTAAATTCCACCAGCTGCCATGACAGGATTTGAACCCATGTCCCCCAGAGCATTAGCCTGGCCTTTAAAATGACTAAATTCAGTGTTATTATCACTACACCACCATTCCCCCACCAGGAAAGGCCTTATGCTCAGGACACATTGGTGGTAAAAAGAAGAGCCCCTCACAAATTTAGCCATGGCGGGTGTGTGGGGTGTGTGGGGGGTGTGGGGGCGGAGGTGGGGGTGGGGGTGTGGGGGAGGGGGGTGTGGTGGGAGGGGTGTGGAGGAACCAATGGCTGTGCAGATTGTGCTACACAGAAGTGAGTTGTATCCATTTTACGACAACCAATCACACGCGTCCATTTCCTCTTTGGGCAACTGATCTCAAAGTAGAGCAGCTAAATAGACTAAAATCAGTTTTAGGGTGAAGTAAAGAGTCTTTTGTTATTCATTTGGCATCCCCGTAACTGCAAATTGAAGCATTGTAGGTCATGGATACAGAAGGAGGCCATTCAGCCCATCATTCACTTCTGCTGAAACCCGGCTGCATGTTTGGAAAGAAAAGACATGCCTTTATGTAGCACCTCTTACAGCCTCAGGATGCCCCAGAGCACTTTACAGCCAGTCAAGTACTTCTTAAAGTGTAAAGTGAGGTGGGTGTGTCATGGTTCACTCAGGGAATCCGAGTTGCTGTGGGGAAAATGCATGTGTCAATCTGGAGTTATGGTTAGAGAAGACAGAGGCATTTAAATTCAATAAAAATCTGGAATTAAAAGGCTAACGATGACCAAAAAGGCAGCTCACCCACCACCTTCTCAAGGGGCAATTAGGGATGGGCAATAAATGCTGGGCCCAGCCAGCGAAGCCCACATCCCGTGAATGAATAAAAAACAGCATTCTTTTTATCATGTGGCTGACTCAGAATGCTTTCTGTTCTGGTGTGTGCTGTAGGGATTTACAGAGTGATGTTCAGCCTCTTTGGCCATGTTATAAATGTATCTCCTTTGACCATCCAGTGGGGTTTGAATCCAAATGATCTAACTCAGAGACAGGGATGCTACCCAATGCACCACAAGGTTTTCACTGTTCTAACACAAGAAATGTAATATTACTTGTATGTTGGGTTCAGTGATGACTTGGTCTGCGTTTCATGGTCGTTTCACACCTGGAAAATGGGCACTAACACATGCCAACTTCTGCCCTGCCAAGAAGGCAATGAAGGTTCCCCACACTGACAGCCTCTGTTTCCTCTTCCTATTAGGTGATCAGTGAGTCTTCACAGCATCAACAGGAGGTTTCTTAAACCCATGGAGAGACGCACGGAGAGCATGACCCAACCCTTGACCTTAACATGAGACACCCCCCCATCTTCCTCGCACAACCCCCTCCACCCCCCCATCCCCACAACCACCACCTACTGGATGAGCAGCGACAGCGCATGTACCAGGAACAAAGTGCCTTGGAACCCAGCCAGTCAAAACCACCATTCACCTTTCACAAGCAATCGTCTATCATGGAGTGTTGGAGACTCCAAGCAAAGAATTCAACTGAAGAGGGACAGCAGGATCTTGAAATATATCTTGCATCCTTTTGAGAACACTGGTAGCTCTCTTGCATCATTATAGACGTTCTGTGTAGTGAGGTGGGATTCAGGGATTTTCTGATGTGTGTTTCTTTTCCACAGTGTGATAAATAAATGTAGAATCAAGTATTGCACATGGATAGATTAATAATCATAACTTCCATTTTCAAATCAGGCTATTGGCATTTGTTGTCTGTACAACAGGGCCTAGAAGTGATCAAAGGCAACATTGGGAAATGGTCATAATGTCCAGTCTCTCTGTCACTAGATCACTAATCCAGATGCTTGGACTAATGACTTGAAGGTATGAGTTCTAATCCCACTACCACATAAATTTAAATTCAACTCATTAAATACATAAATATAAAGCTAGTCACAGTAATGGTGACCATGAAACTTCCATCAATTGTTGTAAAAACCCATCTGGTTCACTAATATCCTTTAGGGAAGGAAATCTGCCGTCCTTGGCTGGTCTTCCCCTACATGTGACTCGAGAGACTACAGCAATGTGGTTGGTTCTGAAATGGCCTAGCAAACCACTCAAGTTGTATTAAAGCTTTACTGGCCTGCAGCAGTTCAAGAGGCGACAGCTCACCACCCCCTTTTTAAGGGCAATTAGGGATGGGCAATAAATATTGACCTTGCCAGCGACACCCACATCCCATGAATGAATAAGAGGAAGCCGTCGTCTCCTGCTCTTGTTTCTGTAATGTGGGCGTTGAGGTGAGGTGAACCAGCGTCTCAGCATCACCTAAATCCCGACCAATTCTCTCCCCATCGAAGCCATAGGAGCCGCTGGAGTGAAAGTTGGGTCGGTGATGTAGAGTGGACTGGCTGCTCCCGATTTCATCCCTAAAGTTGCTGCCGGAATGGTGAACAGAGGAACCTCATCCTAATTCTTCCCCTGCTCATGTTTCCTGACCGTGGTTCCTAGGCTTGTGGCAATAAGGCTCCCTGCAAAACACTGAGATGGATCATCACAACAGTCGACAGACCAGCCATCCCAAAACGTTGTTGCTGCGTCTTGCCTGAGGTGATGTGACGTCTTGAACTGGATATTTTAACGTGCTTTTAACTTTCTCCCATTCCCCCAAACCCTCCCCTCCCCTCCCAGGATCTTCACTAATCCTCCAGCCTGTGTACGAGGCACATGCGCTGGGCTGGGGATTAACCGATATTTTGTACCCGTTGGTTAACCAATCAGCTTTGCTTGTTTGTTGGGTGTGAATTATTTAGGGCCGTTTTGCTGCCGCCAGTTCAGGATTAGATTGTGACAGTCAAATTCTTCATCGCCTAGAATTTGCAGCAGAGATAAGAGGCCGTGCAGCTGAACTGGGCCAGGCCAGTGTTTCGATGCTCCACAGATACCTCCTCCCACCCCCACATCATCAACATATCTTCCCATTCCTTTCTCCCTCACATAGCTTCCCCGTTTACGCTATTTGCCTCAACTACTCCATGTTGCATAAGGCCATAAGACGTCGGAGCAGAGGCATTCGGCCCATCGAGTCTGCTCCGCCATTCAACGAAATCATGGCTGATCTGATAACCCTCAACTCCACTTTCCTGCCTTTTCCCCCATAACCCTCGATTCCCTGGCTGATTAAAAATCTACAACCCAGTGTACAAGGCACAGGCGCAGTTTTGAGCGCATTCTCACCACTCTCTGGGTAAAAGTGGCTCCTCCTGAAATGCTGAATGGATCACAGAGACGGGGGCCTTTAGGCTTCACTCTGACTGGGATGGGTTCAAACCAGAGGTGAATGGACAATATTTTAACCCTGTCCCACTGCCCCTCCCCCTCACCCGACCCATGCAGTCTCCCGCAGATCAATCACTGCAAACCAATGTTGATGGCTTTGAGTCCATCGTACTCACCCTCAATCTAAATATAAAGATCAGGTTGGCTCAGTGCTTCTCTTCACTTCCCTCACTGGTTGTTCTGAAGGCTGGACTGAGCAGTTATTGATGTAGTGCAACAGCTTCCTATCTGTGACCTTTATGTGTCTTGGAAAAAAGTGCGATATTTCAATGTTCCATTTAAGTTGTTTGAAGTTAGAAAAGATGAAATGTGAACTGTTTCTGCTTTCCTATTCTTCCTCACTAACACGACAGCATTCTTGTATGTAACACTAAATCAACCAATAATATTACTGCTCCCAGAATTCACAAGATTAAAGGTGCCTGAATAAAAATTCATGGATTTATATGTTTTTATTTTTCCCTTTATGAGACAACTGATTTCAAAGTATAGCAACAAGAACAACTGAAAAAGCATTTTCAGGTCAATACAACAGCCATTTATTACTCGCTCAGCATCCTGTTCTCACTGGTTGACATATTTTAGAATCTTACAGCACAGAAAGAGGCCACTCGGCCCATCATGTCCGTGCCGGCTCTTGTTCAATTAGTCCCACTCCCCCAACCCCCTGCTCTTTCCCCATAGTCCTGCAATTTTTTTCCTTTTCAAGTATTTATCCAAGTCTCTTTTGAAAGTTCCTATTGAATCTGCTTCCCACTGCCCTTCCTGACCACAACAGCTCACAATAAAACATTTCTCCCCTTCTCTCTGGTACTTTTGCTAATTGTTTTAAACCCGTGTCCCTCTGATCACCGAACCCTTCTGCCACTGGAAACAGTTTCTCCTTATTTACTCTGTCACAACCTTTCAAGATGTTGAATGTCTCCATTAAATTTCTCCTGTGTATGAGATCCTGTAAAGCATGAGGAGATGAACACAGAGGCTGTTGGTGTTTTGTATTGTGGACTATGTCACCGCAGAGACGCAGAATTCTTGCAGGGCTCGACGGGGTGGATGAAGGAGGGATGTTGCTCCTGGCTGGTGAGTCTAGAACCAGGGGGCACAGTCTCAGAATCAAGGGGTGGGCCATTTCGGACTGAGCTGAGGAGGAATTTCTTCACTCAGAGGGTGGTGAATCTTTGGAATTCTCTACCCCAGAGGGCTGTGGGGGGCTCAGTCACTGAGTGTGTTCAAGGCAGAGATTGACAGATTTCTAGATATTAAAGATATCAAGGGATATGGCAATGTGTGGGAAAATGGCATTGAGGTAGAAGATCAGCCTAGATTGGCAGGCTTGAGGGGCTGTATGGCCTACTCCTGCTCCTATTTCCCATGCTGCCATGTTCCTATGTTGAAATCTGGTTGACTCATCTTATATGATACCTTAGAACATAAGAATGTAAGAAATAGGAGCTAGAGTAGGGCCATTCAGCCCCTCAAACTTGCTTGTCATGACCGATGCAGTTGGTAAAGTGGAATTATTTAAAAATCCCAGAGGGAAACTTTAAACAACTGTCATAACCTATAATTTTAAATGCTATGTTTGAGATGCAACCCTAAATTCAAGAATCAGACCACCAGTTCTCGAGGCTTTACATTAAACTAAATGAAACATTTTATTTATTTACACAAGTTATATATATATATATATATATACAGATGGCTACAAATTACTATCATAACTTTTAACAAATTCCCAAACTAATCTCCATTAAGGCGACAACAACCCATAGACTTAACCAGACACCAGGCAAAGTATTTTCACCCCACGAATTCAAAATGAGGTTCTTTTCACGTTGGTTCCTGTGGAGCCAGTGGGAGGCTCACAGCTGCCTTTTGATCTCACATTGCCTCTGCCCTGCACACCCAAAAACTACTGAAGTTATACCTACCACTACTGATTGAATGTTAATTCTCATGGTTATCAAAAATCTCTGAACTGAACCTCTCTAACAATAAAACCCCTTTCATAGTACCAATTTTATTAGTGATGTAAATATTTTGCTTGGTATCTGCTAGAAAGGTGTCAGTTTTCACCCCACTTCTTGAATGTTGTATTCAAAAAATGCAAATGCACACTATCTCTCTTACATATTAAAACTAGTACACGTCAAAGCAGCCAGACTAGCTGGCTTTAATCCATTAATTAAGACACACCCACAGACTAAACCTCTGTTTTAAAAGAAAAATATTTTCCAAAATATTAGATACATTAATAGCTTCATGACACTGCTCCACCATTAAAGCAGGAGGAAATTCCCCAATCAACCCCATCCTGGCTGGGACACGTGGTGTCATTGGTTGCAGACTTCATCATGTGAGTGCTCCCTTTAAAGAGGCATTTATGATGCTAGTGCCTGTCTTTCTCCTTCTTCAGATTTTACAGTGATAAAGACATTCACAGAACAGCAGTCCAACAACACTCAAGGAGATTGACACCATCCAGGACAGAGCAGCCCGTTTAATTGGCACCCCATCCACCATCTTCAACATTTACCCCCTCCTCTACTGACACACAGTGGCTGCAGTGTGTACTATCTACAAGATGCACTGCAACAACTCACCAAGGCTCCTTCGACAGCACCTTCCAATCTCGCTACCTCTACCATCTAGAAGGACAAGGGCAGCAGATAGATGGGAACACCACCACCTGGAAGTACCTCTCCAAGTCACTCACCATCCTGACTTGGAAATATATCGGCCGTTCCTTCACTGTCGCTGGGTCAAAATCCTGGAACTCCCTCCCTAACAGCACTGTGGGTGTACCTACACCACATGGACTGCAGCGGTTCAAGAAGGCAGCTCACCACCACCTTCTCAAGGGCAATTAGGGATGGGCAATAATTGCTGGCCCAGCCAACGATGTACTGATCATAGAATCAGAAAGAAGCCATTCAGTCATCGTGTCTGTGCTGGCTCTTTGAAAGAGTTACCCGATTAGTCCCAGTCTCCGATCTTTCCCCATAGCCCTGCAAAATTTTCCCTTTCAAATATTTATCCAATTCCCTTCTGAATGTGATTCCGTTTCCACTGCTCTTTCAGGCAGCGCACTCCAGACCTCGGAGGGTTGTAGGGTTGGAGGAGGTCGCAGAGACAGTTGGGTGTGGGTTGAGGATGGGGATGGTGGTGACGCAAGTCCATGGATGATCCTTGGGCACTGAGGCAAAATTCAGACCCTGGCGGTGAAGCAGAGAACTTTTCCCTCAATTTTCCTTACCCTCTTTCTCTGCACTCTCAGCTATTCCGTATAACAGGTTTTTGGCCTGTCAGGGAATTACAGGATAAGGGGAGCAGGCGGGAAAGTGGAGTTAAAGACCAAGATCAGCCGTGATCGTGTTGAATGGGGGAGCAGGCTCGATGGGCTGTCTACTCCTGCTCCTATTTCTTGGGTTCTTGTGCAAAAGGGAGACAGTAAAGGGACTAAAAACGAAGCAATGGATGAGTCTGGAGAAGGTGTAAAGGGGAATGGCGGTATCATTACTGCTGCCATTCAAAAAAAAAATAGGTCAGCGTTTGTGACCTGAAATCGTTGAACTTGTGAAAGACTTTGGATGTTCCTGGGGTTGATTGAGATGCAGTTCGGGTCTTTGACAGGAGGGGGAGACATAACACAGCAGGTCGAGTACTGGCACCAAACTGTTGCAGTCCACAGGAGGGACATAACAACAGCCAAAGATTCTGTGTTCCTGAATGTGACTAACGTCCCCTACTGTTCAGCTCGATACAAGCCCCTTCACAATCCTACACACTGTGCACAGCAGTGAAATATTTGGCTCTGACTTTTGTCCTGGTTTTACATAAGAACATCCAAATTAGGAGCAGGAGTAGGCCATTCGGCCCCTCGAGCCTGCTCCGTCATTCAGTAAGATCATGGCTGACCTGATTGTCGCCTTAGCTCCATTTTCCTGTCTGCTTCCCCCATAACCCTCGACTCTCTTGTTGGTCAAAAACCTTGTCTAACTCGGCCTTGAGTATTTTCAATGACCCAGCCTCCGCTGCTCTCTGGGGAAGAGAATTCCAAACACGAATGACCCTCTGGGAGAAGAAATTCCCCCTCGACTCCATCTCAAACGGGAGACCCTTTATTTTCAAACTGCGCCCCCTAGTTCTAGACTCCCCCAACACGAGGGGGAAACAGCCTCTCCGCATCCACCCTGTCGAGCCCCCCTCAGAATCTTATATGTTTCAATAAGATCACCTCCCATTCTTCTAAACTCCAATGGGTACAGGCCCAACTTGCTCAACCTCTCCTCACAAGATGACCCCTTCATTCCAGGGGTTAGCCTAATGAACCTACTCTGAGCTGCTTCCAGTGCAGGGATGTCCCTCCTTAAGTGAGGAGGACAGGACAGTAGTCTTTTGGGGCGGTAGAAATGGAATTGTCCAGTTTCCATTTGTTCCCGTTAAAGGATGGCACCTCATTAAGCTATTCAAATCAGTGGGGGTGCCAAGATGTACACAGGACCCCCAGTTTTCAGCTGGTAATGGGGGCAGCTGTGTGCCCACCGCACTCTCCGTTGGTATTTGTAGGGCAGCTGAGCCAGCAGTGGCTGGAGGGGTGGGCTGAAGGACATTTCAAAAGTTAAAGGGTAGACCTATTCCGTGGCTCAATGGGCCTCACCCTCACCTCTAAGACAAAAGGTGTGGGTTCAATGTCCATTGTAGAGACATGAGTGCCTATACTGGGCTGACACCCCCTAGTACTGTACAGGGGGGGAGTGTTGCATGGTCTGAGGTGCTGCCTTTCAAGTGAGACATTAAACCAAGGCTCTGTCTCCCTAGGTGGATGTTCCCATTGGACGAGGGAGAGCAGGGAAGTTCTCCCTGGTGTCCTGGTCAATATTTATCCCTCGATCAGTGAAATATAAGAACAGGAGGTGGCCATTCAGCCCCCTTAAGACTGTTCGCCATCCAGTTGGCTGATCTGTGTCTTAACTCCATTTACCTGCCTCGGGTTCTGTAACCCTTAACCCCTGACCCAACAAAACTCTAGCTGTCTGAGTATTGAAATTTTCAATTGACCCCACAGCCTCGACAGCTTTTTGGTGGGGTGGCTGGGGGGGGAGAGTTCCAGATTCCCACTCCCCTTTGTGTGAAGAAGTGCTTCCTGACATCACCCCTGATCGGCCTGGCTTGGATTTTAAGGTCCTGCCCCCTTGTTTCTGGACTTCCCCCTCAGCCACGGCAAATAGTTTCTCTCCGTTGACCCTACCAAACCCTTTAATGACCTTAAACACCTCGATGAGGTTCTAATCTTCTATATTCAAGGGAGCATAACCCTCGTCTGTACATCCTGCCCTCAGGATTTAACCCTTTTATCTCTGGTGTCATTCTTCACCGGGTTCAAGGCCGATGTATCTTTCCTGAGGTGTGGTGTCCGGGACTGAACACAATTACTCCACATGGGGCCTAACTAGAGCGTTGGATAATTGCAGTATAACTTCCATCCCTTTGTATTCTAGCCCCCTTGAAACAAATCCCAACGTTCCATCAGCTGCTTTTATTTATTTTTTTGTACATGTTCTTTAGTTTTTAGCGTTTTCTTTATTCTTTCATGGGATGTGGGTGTCACAGCATTTGTTGCCGATCCCTAATTGCCCTTGAACTGAGTGGCTTGCTAGGTCATTTCAGAGGGCATTCGGGGAGGCGATGGTGTAGTGGTGTCGTTGCTGGACTAGTGATCCAGAGACCCAGGGTAATGCTCTGGGAACCTGGGTTTGAATCTGGGCACGGCAGGTGGTGAAATTTGAATCCAATAAAAACCTGGAATTATAAGTCTGATGGTGACCGTGAAACCATTGTCGATTGTTCACTAATGTCCTTTAGGGAAGGAAATCTGTTGTCCTTACCTGGTCTGGCCTACATGTGACTCCAGACCCACAGCAATGAGGTTGACTCTTAAATGGCCTAGAAAGACATTCAGTTGTAACAAACCGCTACAAAGTCACAAAAAAGGAATGAAACCGGACAGACTACCCGGCACTGGACACGACAACGGCAATCTCAGCCCTGTCGACCCTGCAGAGTCCTCCTCACTAACAACTGGGTGTTAGTGCCAAAATTGGGAGAGCTGTCTCACAGACTAGTCAAGCAACAGCCTGACATAGTCATACTCACGGAATCATACCTTACAGATAATGCCCCAGACACCACCATCACCATCCCTGGGTATGTCCTGTCCCACCGGCAGGACAGGCCCAGCAGAGGTGGCGGCACAGTGGTATACAGTCGGGAGGGAGTTACCCTGGGAGTCCTCAACATCAACTCTGGACCCCATGAAGTCCCATGGCATCAGGTCAAACATGGGCAAGGAAACTTCCTGCTGATTACCACATACCACCCTCCCTCAGCTGATGAATCAGTGCTCCTCTATATTGAACACTCCTTAGAGGAAGCACTGAGGGCGGCAAGGGTGCAGAATGTATTCTGGGAAGGGGACTACAATGTCCATCACCAAGAGTGGCTCGGTGGTACCACTACTGACCGAGCTGGCCGTGTCCTAAAGGACATAGCTGCTAGACTGGGTCTGCGGCAGGTGGTGAGGGAAAAAATACTTGACCTCATCCTCACCAACCTGCCTGCCGCAGATGCATCTGTCCATGACAGTATCGGTAGGAGTGACCACCACACAGTCATTGTGGAGACGAAGTCCCACCTGCATATTGAGGATACCCTCTATCGTGTTGTGTGGCACTACCACCGTTCTAAATGGGATAGATTTCAAACAGATCTAGCAACTCGAGACTGGGCATCCATGAGGAACTGTGGGCCATCAGCAGCAGCAGAATTGTACTTGAACACAATCTGTAACCTCATGGCCCGGCATATCCCCCACTCTACCATTACCATCAAGCCAGGGGATCAACCCTGGTTCAATGAAGAGTGCAGGAGGGCATGCCAGGAGCAGCACCAGGCATACCTAAAAATGAGGTCAACCGGGTGAAGATATAGAACAGGACTACTTGCGTGCCAAACAGCATAAGCAGCAAGGGATAGACAGAGCTAATCGATTCCACAACCAATGGATCAGATCTAAGCTCTGCAGTCCTGTCACATCCAGTTGTGAATGGTGGTGGACAATTAAACAACTCACTGGAGGAGGAGGCTCCACAAATATCCCCATCCTCAATGATGGAGGAGCCCAGCACATCAGTGCAAAAGATAAGGCTGAAGCATTTGCAACAATCTTCAGCCAGCAGTGCCGAGTGGATGATCCATCTCGGCCTCCTCCGGAGGTCCCCAGCATCACAGATGCCAGTCTTCAGCCAATTTGATTCATTCCACGTGATATCAAGAAACGGCTGAAGGCACTGGATACTGCAAAGGCTATGGGCCCTGACAATATTCTGGCAATAGTACTGAAGACTTGTGCTCCAGAACTTTCCACGCCCCTAGCCAAGCTGTTCCATTACAGCTACCACACTGGCATCTACCCAGCTATGTGGAAAATTGCCCAGGTATGTCCTGTATACAAAAAGCAGGACAAATCCAACCCAGCCAATTACCGCCCCATCAGTCTACTCTCCATCATCAGTAAAGTAATGGAAGGGGTCATCAACAGTACTATCAAGCGGCACTTGCTTAGCAATAACCTGCTCACTGATGCTGAGTTTGGGTTCTGCCAGGGCCACTCAGTTCCTGACCTCGTTACAGCCTTGGTTCAAACATGGACAAAAGAGCTGAACTCCAGAGGTGAGGTGAGAGTAACTGCCCTTGACATCAAGGTAGCATTTGACCGAGTGTGGCATCAAGGAGCCCTAGCAAAACTGGAGTCAATGGAATCAGGGGGAAAACCCTCCACTGGTTGGAGTCATACCTACCACAAAGGAAGATGGTTGTGGTTGTTGGAGGTCAGTCATCTCAGCTCCAGGACATCACTGCAGGAGTTCCTCAGGGAAGTGTCCTCGGCCCAGCCATCTTCAGCTGCTTCATCAATGACCTTCCTTCCATCATAAGGTCAGAAGTGGGGATAATCACTGATGTTTGCACAATGTTCAGCACCATTTGCGACTCCTTAGATACTGAAGTAGTCCATGTCCAAATGCAGCAAGACCTGGACAATATCAGGCTTGGGCTGACAAGTGGCAAGTAACATTTGTGCCACACAAGTGTCAGGTAATGACCATTTCCAACAAGAGAGAATCCAACCATCACCCCATGATGTTCAATAGCATTACCATTACTGAACCTCCCACTATTAACATCCTGGGGGTTACCATTAACCAGAAACTGAACTGGACCAGCCATATAAATACCGTGGCTACAAAAGCAGGTTGGAGACTAGGAATTGTGTGACGAGTAACTCACCTCCTGTCCCCCCAAAGCCTGTCCACCATCTACAAGGCACAAGTCAGGAGTGTGATGGAATACTCTCCACTTGCCTGGATGAGTGCAGCTCCCACAACACTCAAGAAGCTTGACACCGTCCAGGGCAAAGCAGCCCACTTGATTGGCACCACATCCACAAACATTCACTCCCTTCACCACGACACACAGTAGCAGCAGTGTGTACCATCGACAAGATACACTTCAGGAATTCACCAAGGCTCCTTCGACAGCACCTTCCAAACCCACGGTCACTACCATCTAGAAGGAAAAGGGCAGCAGATAGATGGGAACACCGCCACCTGGAAATTCCCCTCCAAGTCACTCACCATCCTGACTTGGAAATATATCTCCGTTCCTTCACTGTCGCTGGGTCAAAATCCTGGAACTCCCTCCCTAACAGCACTGTGGGTGTACCTACACCACATGGACTGCAGCGGTTCAAGAAGGCAGCTCACCCCCACCTTCTCAAGGGCAATTAGGGATGGGCAATAAATGCTGGCCCAGCCAGCGACACCCACATCCTGTGAATGAATTTAAATGAAACCACTTTGCTGTGGATCTGGAGTCACCTGTAGACCAGGCCAGGTAAGGAGGGCAGATTTCCTTCCCTAAAGGGACATTAATGAACCAGATGGGTTTTTATGACAATCAATGTTATGGTTTCCATTACTGAGACTAGCTTTTAGATCTATAACTTCCGCAGTCTGGGCCATCGTAACGGGGGGATCCACCCCACCCCGAGCCCCAAAGGGACTCCTGCCTCACTCCTGACTGCCCCCTGACAACCCCCCCAACTCCTCCACAGGAACCAAACCCCCCCAAACTCCATGGGTGTCCCCAAATCCCTGACACACCCCAGACACCCCAGACCACCCGATCCCCCACCCACTGACCAGCTGAGCCCCCGCCAAACTGACTAGACCCCTCCCAATGACCACCGGAACCTCAACCCCACAAATGACTACCCGAACTCCCCCACTGTGACCAGCCAAGCCCCACTCCCCCACTGACCATCCAGCCCCCACATTCCCACTGAACACCCGACCCAACACTGACCACTCAATGCCCCAACCCCCATGACTAATCGACACCCCCAACCAACCGACCCCTCCCCCCAACAACTGACCCCCCCTCAACCAGTCAACCCCTCCCCTTAACGAACTGACCACTCCCCCAACCAATCACCTCTTCCTCCAACCAACTGACCCCTGCCCCACACAACCGACCCCTTCCCCCCAACCAACTGACCCCTTCCCCCCACCAACGGACCCCTTCCGGCCAACCTACCAACACCCCGCACCCCCCGACCAACCAACTACTCCCGCAACCAACCGACCCCTCCACCCAACAAACCGACACGACCCCGACCAACCAGCTCCCCCTCCCCCTACCCCTCCCCCCAACCAACCGACCTCTCCACCCAACAAACCAACAGCCCCCCGACCAACCAACTCCCCATGACCCCTCCCCACAACCAACCGATACCCTTACCCCAGTCCTATTCCCTTACCCTACAAACTTAGCTTCTCCCTGGCTTCTGAAAAGTGGATGGGCCTTTGGACCTACCTGCTTTATGGCAGCTGGTGCTGTAAATAAAGAGGGTGTGGCTTCCTTCCCTTCGACTCTCCAGCCCTCAGGAACCTGCTGCGCTTCCCCCTTCTCACCCGGGCCGACTCAGGAGGTCGGGCAAGAAAGGAGCAGCTGGATTTTAAGGTAAGAAACTAGGAAGTTTGGGGCCTATGTGCCCAGGTTTATGAAACGAGTTCAAATTCTACCAGCTGCCACTGGTGGGATTTGAACCGATGAACCCAGAACGTTTTGCTTAGGCGCCTGGATGGCTAGCCCAGTGGCATAATCACTGTCTGCCCTATCGCTTCTGTACACGGATCCCTAAACCTGTCTCTGTCTCCACGCTTGCTGGCTTCTCGCCACATGGAAAATGCTCTTATCTCCCTTTCTTCAAAGTCCAAGGTTTCCCATCAACGTCACTGGAACAGATTACCTGGTCATTGCTGCCTGTGAGATCTTGCTGTGCAGAAATCGGCCGCCGTGTTTTTTTTTTGGAGTGCGGTCGCTTTTGTTGCGTAGGAAACCCAGCAGCCAGTTTGCGCACAGCAAGCTCCCACAAACAGCAATGCGAGAATGACCAGGTGACCTGTTTTTTGTGTGTGTGGTGTCGATCGAGGGGCCACTATTGGCCAGGAAACTGGGGAGAGCTCCCCCCGGTCTGCTTCAAAACGGTACCATGTGGGATCTTTCACATCCCCTCGAGCGGGCAGGCGGGGGGGCCTTGGTTTAAGGTCTCATCCGAAAGACGGTGCCTACAACAATGCGGCACTCTCTCAGTACTGCACCGGAGCGTCAGCCTTGATTTTTACACTCAAGCGGGACTTGGGCCCAGAGCCACAGCTGACACAATGCAAATTAAGGTGCTATATAAATGCAAGTCTTTTCTTTCTCTGGGTCAACAGGGTCAGTGATGGGACAGTCGGGTCAGTGATTACTTATGTTGTTAGTCCCACCATTAATTTGGTGTGGTGACTCTATGGAGCGGACTGGGTTCATCAAGAAACATTTAAACTTTAACACAGAGGCATTTTCAGCGTTTGCACGGTCAACCAGATCTCTCATCGGAAAAGCCCCACCCCCCCGGGATTGCCCGCGCTAGGAGCTCTCTGGTCAGAGCCCCCCTCCACCCACAGTACGTCACACCACCCGTGATTGGCAGGAGGGAGTGACTGTGCATCCAGTTACCACACCCAGCAACCAGCTCCATCTTATTCTGCTCAAACCTCTCGGTGTTTGTCTGGTTGGGCTGTAGTTTTGGCACCTAGGAACCAAACCTGGATGGATGGGCAAGATACACAACATAGCCACAAACACGGTTCACACACACACACGAAACAGAAACCCTGGCAACTGAATCCTGCTGCACTCCATTTCGTCCCAACCCTTTCACGTCCCGATGACCACCCGAGGTGAAAGGTCAGCCGTATTTCAATTACTTCAGCTATTAGCCTGACTCTGGAAGACAAGGTTCACCCTACGGGTCAGTTCTGTACGTACTGAAACATTTCCTTCATCTTCAATCCCTGGGGGAGTCTCGCTGGGCCATTATTGACTTTCTGGCTCCAATTCAGTGACAGGGCACAGGGAGCGAGCAAAATGTGCCAATAAATCAGGCTGGACAAACACGTAAGCGGCCGGCTACCACACTTGCCTTCCTTTGCGAAAGCAAGCGATCCCCCCTTCGAAAGGGGGGATGGAAAGATCAACTAGCCTTTCTTCCCCCATGGAAGCAGCTCACAGAAGGGCTCACTCAGCTGATCCCTGGGAAAAAGGGGGGGTTGTCTTGTGAGGAAAGTTTGAGTAGGCCGGGCCTATACTCAGGGGTGTTTAGAAGGATGAGAGGCGATCTTATTGAAACATATAAAATTCTAAGGTCGGGGGGAGGTGGCTTGGCAGGATGAATTCTTCCCCACGTTGGGAATTAACTAGGGGGCCCAGTTTAAAGATTTAAGATGGAGGCGAGGGAGGGGAGGGGTGGGAGGGAATTGGGGGAGGGGGAGGGGTGGGGTGGGAGGGAATTGGGGGAGGGGGAGGGGTGGGGTGGGAGGGAATTGGGGGAGGGGGAGGGGTGGGACTGGGGGGAGGGAATTGGGGGAGGGGGAGGGGTGGGAGTTGGGGGAGGGAATTGGGGGAGGGGGAGGGGCGGGGTGGGAGGGAATTGGGGGAGGGGGAGGGGCGGGGTGGGAGGGAATTGGGGGAGGGGGAGGGGCGGGGTGGGAGGGAATTGGGGGAGGGGGAGGGGTGGGAGTTGGGGGAGGGAATTGGGGGAGGGGGAGGGGAGGGGTGGGAGGGAATTGGGGGAGGGGGAGGGGCGGGGTGGGAGGGAATTGGGGGAGGGGGAGGGGTGGGACTGGGGGGAGGAGTCTTTCCTTCATCTTGGGTGGGGGCGACCCACCTTCAGCTGAGGAGCACCCGGGACCCAGATCTCCGGGAGCCAATCATTTTGGAACACCGATCGCAGGCCCGGGACTTGCAGGATGGTTTCTATTCATCAGTGAGCAGACTCCACTACTCAGGTCTAGGACACAGTGAATGCCGGGCAGAATTCCCTGGAGGCTGACAGTCCAGGGGGATATTCCGGGCGGGATGGTCGGTGACGTGCAGAGAAACTGGTTCAGAGCACGGAGAGAGACCCAAGGACAAGTTTATTATCACGACTCTTCAGAATAAACCAGACGAACTGCAGACTCCGATCTGAGGTATTCCTGATGTTCAGCCTTTGAGGCCTTATTGGTTTTTGTTGGTCTCTGTGCAATAGGAACATCTCAAACTGGTGCAATAGTGGACGAGGGTGGAGTGTCGGGGGGAGCGGGTGGTCAGAACACTGGGCACTTAGACCTGTCACACCCGCTCTAGGAGCGCTTTATACTGACACTGTGGGATGGGGCTTCCAATGGTTCACAAACCACAGGGACATAGGAACAGAAAGAGGCCATTCAGCCCCTCAAGCCTGTTCCACTATTTAATTGGGCCACAGCTGATCCATATTTTAGCTCCACCTTGGTTCTGTAACCCTTCATACCCTTACCCGACAAAACCCGACCAATCTCAGCTTTGAAACGTTCAGTTGAGCCCCAGCCTCAACAGCTTCCTTGGGGTGGGGTTTCTAGATTTTCACTACCCTTTGTGTGAAGGAGCGCTCCACATCAACCCTGAACAGGCCGGCTCTAGTTTTAAACATTTTAACGACCGATTTAAGATAATCAGCCAAGCTTGTAATGTGGCTCATTTATACCTGCTCGAGGCTATATAAATTCATACACAGGGACCCGTTCCCTGCCAACAAACAGAACACGTTCAACCTCTTTTTGAATTAACCGTGACCTTTGGGACCCTCTAGTTCCCCATGGCTTTCTCCATTGCAACGCATCGGCCAACCAGAGTCAACCTTCCAACCAATCAGCGTCCTTTTCTCCTGTAGTATAAATCGTGGTTGTTTGAAATTTGGCATTCTTGCATTTGTCCTGGTGAGCTCAAGGTGAAAAACATTCCTCTTCTCTCATAGTAAAAACAGAGAGTGCTGGGAACAGTCAGCAGGTAGGGCAGCGTCTGTGGGGAGGGGAGCAGAGTCAACGTTTCGAGCCCAATATGACTCTTCTTCTTCTTTCTGTTTTTATTTCAGGTTTCCACCTTCTGCAGTATTTTGCTTTTATTTTGGTGCCTCTCTTTTCAGCAATATTTGACGTTTAAGGTTATATCCTCCTTGTTCTGGATTCCACCCCCCCAACCAGAGGCAATGTTTCTCTCTATTTACCCTCTCACTCTCCTACACCTCGATTAAATCGCCCCTTAATCTTCTCTATCTGAGGCAGTACATGCCTAGTCGATGCGGCCTAGCCTCACGATTTAACCAGTTAACCGCTGGTGCCACCGGGGCTTCCACGTCTTTTGGTGCGAGCGCTGGTGCGGCATTGGCATCGGATCCCACGGGCTGCCAGGGGTGCGAGGCTGGCCGTGAAATACTTTCAGAAAGCCAGTCCAAGACTGTCTCTTACTTCCGATTCCCGTATCGTTGCTGTGTCAGGAATAACGTGCCTCGGGAAAAAACAGCACACAATAAAAATGGTTCGTGCTATTCCTCCTGACAGCCTCAAAGAGGAAGCGACAAGTTTTTCAGGAAATTATTTCTGTCCAAGTTTCTTTTTCACAGCGAATATTTTATCATTAATTAGCATTTAGGAATACTGAGTCATCTGTGTAGATCCTCTGACATCTGCTCTACAGTCATAGAGTCTTACAGCACAGAGGAAGGCCATTCAGCCTATCATGCCTGTGCCGGCTGCTTTAGAGCGCTATCCAACTAGTCTCACTCTCCTGCTCTTTCCCCCTAGCTCTCTCAGGCAGGACTTTAAACTCTGTTAGAGCCGGGATAGACTGGATAATGTTCCCAGGGGGCAGTGAGTCTCAGGGATGTGTTGCCGTCCGGTGTGTAGGTGTCGACTCTCTGTCCCTTTGAGCGGGAGTTTAGACGAGCTCCTGACTGGGGCAGGGCTCAGGTCATATGGGAAGTTTAGTGTCTTTATAAGGCTGGCTTAGTCCGGGATGACCTCCTGGACTGGATTTCCATCGCCGGTGAGAGATGAATTTCCCAGAGGGCTATTTTTCCCTTTTTGATATGAAAACATTTGCAGGTCTAGGGTGAAAGGCAAGGGGAGTGGGACAAGTTGAGGTGATCTCACATAGAGTCAACAAAGACATGACGGGCTGAATGGCCTCCTTCTGTGCTGTAACAATTCCATGATTCTATGATTATTGGGCCTGTTGAGGGGGAGGTGGTTTCCCCCTGTTTTTCCGCCTCTCGCAGCAGATCACATGGGCTGTGGAGAGATGGGGAAGGGGAGGGGGGGAGGTGAGAAAGAGAGGGAGGAGGTGTTTTATTATCAGGTTATCCCTACTGTGAGGCAGACTTGATGGACGAGGTGATTATTCCTGCCCGTCTCCTCTGTGTGTCAAACCCCTGACAATCCCACTCCGGCCCTCACCTTAACTGAGGGTCACAGCTGGGTTTCTGGACCAGTAGGGCAGCCAACTCACTCAGCAAGTCTTCGAGCAAGTCTATCACCCCACTCAACCACTCCCCCACCCCCAACACCCTCTGTTCCCCCCACCTCCCTGCCCTCCTTGTTAACTCCAACAGGTCTCCAGTGTCTGTGGTTCAGATCCGAAGGAGATAGTGTGGTCGGAGGTGGGGGGTGGGGGCGCGGGGAGAGAGATAGGAGGGGCAGGGGGGAGGGGGTAGACAAGGGACAACGAAGGAGGATAGAGGGAGGATGGAAGATGGAGTAAAGTGTAAAACACAGGAAGAAGTACACGGAACAGGGAAAAGGGCTCCGGCTCAGTTATTCTTTATTCTGCAGGTGCCAAACGTCTAGTATGTCCATGAAAAAAACCTTATCCTGAAGAAACAAACTTTGTAGAATGGAAAGTTTTCCCCTCTAACACACAACTCCTTGTCTCGAATCAGCAGGTGTCACAGACTTGTTTCTAAATAATGGTAGAACCCTAGCAAGTACAGAGAATCAGAGGGACCTTGGTGTACGTGTCCATAGATCCCTGAATGCAGCAGCACAGGTAGGTAAGGTGGTTAAGAAGGCATATGGAATACTTGCCTTTATTAGCCGAGGCACAGAATATAAGAGCAGGGAGGTTATTGTGGAGCTGTATAAAATGCTAGTTAGGCCACAGCTGGAGTACTGTGTGCAGTTCTGGTCACCTCATTATAGGAAGGATGTGATTGCACTGGAGGGGGTGCAGAGGAGATTCACCAGGATGTTGCCTGGGCTGGAGCGTTTCAGCTATGAAGAGAGACTGGATAGGCTGGGGTTGTTTTCCTTAGAGCAGAGAAGGCTGATGGGGGATCGGATAGAGGTTTACAAAATTATGAGGGGCACAGATATGGTAAATAGGAAGAAACTGTTCCCCTTAGCGGAGGGGTCAATAATCAAGGGGTCATAAATTTAAGATAAAGGGCAGAAGGTTTACAGGGAATTTGGGGAAATTCTTTGTCACCCAGAGGGTGGTTAGAACCTGGAACACACTGCCTGAGGGGGTGGTAGAGGCAGGAACCTTCAGAACATTTAAGAAGTACTTAGATGAGCACTTGAAACACCATAGTATACAGGGCTATGGGCTAAGTGCTGGAAAATGGGATTAGAATCGATAGGTGCTTGATGGCTGGCATAGACATGATGGACTGAAGGGCCTGTTCTGTGCTGTATAACTTTATGGCTCTGTGATTCTAATGGAAGCAGGAATGTCTTGCTTTCAGCAGGAGTTAGTGATCCCGAAACTTTCTCTGTTATCATGCGTATCCTCACTCTTGGGCTCAGAGCACAAAGAAGCAAATGTGAGAGTCAGTGCCCTCGTGACACTCCTGTTACAGGTTCCCCTCGATCATATGAGCCAGTGTGTACCATCTACAAGATGCACTGCAGGAACTCACCAGGACTCTTTAGACAGCACCTTCCACACCCACGACCTCTACCATCTAGAAGGACAAGTGCAGCAGATAGATGGGAACACCACCACCTGGAAGTTCCCCTCCCAGTCACTCACCATCCTGACTTGGAAACATATCGCCGTCCCTTCACTGTCGCTGGGTCAAAATCCTGGAACTCCCTCCCTAACAGCACTGTGGGTGTACCTACACCACATGGACTGCAGCGGCTCAAGAAGACAGCTCACCCCCACCTTCTCAAGGGCAACTAGGGATGGGCAATAAATGCTGGCCCAGCCAGCGAAGCCCACATCCCATTAACGGATAAAAAAACCTTGCCATCCAGATCCCGAATGGCATCTCCAGCATCTCGGGACTTCTCGGAATCAGGCGTATTCCGTGCTGTCCAGAATATCCTCCTGGGTCCCTAGCAGCTGAACATCCACTCTCGTTCCCCTCACCTGTTCTCAAGGTACAGGCATATTTATGTTTATGGTTATCAGGTTCGCTTTGTCCAGCGAACGCTAGCTGCGCCCATGATATTATCACACTAGTCGGTGCTTGAAACAATACAGACAGAGAGAGTGACCGAATAACACGTACAAACACTGGTAGTTTATTGGAACTAAGAACAGAGCACTAACACCATGTGTGCTTCTTCAATCATCTCCAGCTCTAGACTTACAGTTACCCAAGAAGCCCCCGCTGTGTAGCGATTGGTCAATACAGTCACGTGGTCAACTAACTACATTCTCTTAAAGGTACATAGCACTCCGCTTTATCACAGACAGGCCTCAGGCCGCGCTCTCTCTCTGGCCACTGCTCCTTCTACCCACACTTCAGCCTGTCACTCGTGGGCCTCGGGCTCTGGCCACACAAGCTTGACAAGGACACTGCTCCTTCTCCCTCAGGGTCTCAAGGGGAGGGGGCTGAAAAATTCCCCTACCCCACGCTATCCCCCACCATCGCCTCCTGGTGGCAGGGACCTGGCCGACAGCTGCCATGTCAACAGGGGGTGGGCCCTGGTGCGATTCGCGGAGACAACACGACCTCCCCCGTTGCAAGAGAAAGATGGGAATGGAAGGGAGGTGGGAGGAAAATAGAGGGAAATGAGAGGCTAGAGGACAAAATAGAGAAAGAATGGAGTGAGAGTGAGAAAAAAGGGCAAAGGAAGTAAAGAATCGTGAAAGTTGTTGAGGAGCCAGGAGAGGGTAAAGAAAACTGAGGAGGGATTGAAAGAGAAAAAAATTGGAGGAGTGAGAAAGGAGTGAAGGGGAGAGAGAGAAATAAAAAAAATGAGGAAAAAGGAGGAGGAGAAAGAGAATGAAGATGGAATAGGGAGTAGGATCACTGGGAGCAGGAAGAGATTACATCCAATATCCAAAGGCTAGGATTTCCAGTTGAGCTCTGTAATGATGTGACAAGATCTCCTCCTCCTTCAGGCACCATGCCCTAAGACAGCATTGGCGACCATTGGATTGGTCTGTGATTATGCTTAGCACAATGGTTTGCTGTGGCCTTCTGCAGTACAGCTGACCAGGAAACTCTCCTGTTCTTACCACCTGCCATCAGGTATATTAGAATGATTTACAGGCTGATAACTAACCTGTTTGACCATGTCATGTCTGCACTTTCCTTTACCAACAAGTGCTAAAGTGGGACTTGAACTCAGAGCTACTGACACTACCCACTGCGCCACAAGACTGCCCCATGACAAGGCCTACATTTTATTGTAATGAGGCACCACTAAGCAGACTGGTTAAGTGGAGGTGAAAGACAATCCTAATCTGTTGGAAACATAGAAAATAGAAGCAGGAGTAGGTCATTCGGCCCTTTGAGCCTGCTCCGCCATTCAATATGATCAAGGCTGATCCTCTATCTCAATGCCGTACTCCCGCTCTTTCTCCCCATATCCCTTGATGCCTTTAGGGCCTAGACATCTATCTATTTACTTCTTAAATATATTCAGTGCCTTGGCCTCCACAGCCCCTTGTGGTAGAGAATTCCACAGGTTCACCACCCTCTGAGTGAAGAAGTTTCTCCTCATCTCAGTCCTAAATGGCCTAACCAGGTCCTGAGATTGTGACCCCTTGTTCTAGACTCCCAGCCAGAGGAAACATCATCCCTGCATCCAGTCTGTCCAGCCCTTTCAGAATTTTATTCGTTTCAATGCGATACCCTCTCATTCTTCTAAACTCCAGTGAATGCAGTTCTAGTCGGCCCAATCTCTCCTCGTATGACAATCCTGCCATCCCAGGATTCAGTCTGCTGAATCTTTGCTACACTCCCTCTATGACAAGTATATCCTTTCACAGAATTGTTGCGGTGTAGAAGGAGGCCATTCGGCCCATCATGTCTGCACCAGCTCTCTTAGGTAAGGAGACCAAAACTGCACACAATACTCCAGGTGTGGTCTCACCAAGGCCCTGTACAGCTGCAGTAAAACAAATTTGCTCCTGTATTCAAGTCCTCTCGCAATGAAGGCCAGCAAACCATTTGCCTTCCTAACTGCTTGCTGCACTCTGCATGCTTGCTTCCAGTGACTGGTGTACAAGGACACCCAGGTCCCTTTGCACATCGACATTTCCCAATCTAGCACCATTTAAATAATACCCTGCCATTCTGTTTTTCCTACCAATGTGAATAACTTCACAATTATCCGTGCTATACTGCATCTGTCATGTATTTTCCCACTCACTCAACCTGTCTAAATTTCCCTGAAGCCTCCTAACATCCTCCTCACCACTCACATTCCCATCTGGTTGTCTTGAAGAGAAGCCCAGGCTGTATTAAGTACACTTTGGCTCTCTGTTCAAAGTCATCCTGGTAACTGATTGACTGCCCAATATTGTTTTCACAAGAGTAGAGGTACACTAAAAATCACTAATTATACCCTCTTGGAGGATACACGGACCCTGCTTCACATTCTGTCCGGCCTCCCATAGCTAGAGTCGCTATAGCTTGTTCACTCTCTGTTAATAAGAAACACCTTCTGGCTCCACTTCCCTGCTGAATATCAGCATCCTTCCCTTGTCTGAATGTGTGAAGCTTCTCTGAGCCCGTCCTCAGGTGCAAGCACGCAATCTCAATGGAGCAAACCCTTCCCCATTCACAGTGGCCACGCCCTTATCTCCAAGTCAGAAGACTCGGGATTCAATGTCTCATTCGAAAGATGGCACCTCCGACAGTGCAACACTCCTTCAGTGCTGCACCAGGAGTGTCCGCCTAGGCTGTGGGATCAAGCCTCTGGAATGGGGCTTGAAGCCACGAGTTCCTGACACGAGAGCCATACTAGCTGGAGGGTGTGTATCGCCAGGCACCCACTGGGATAGCCTGGAGGCCCTGTCTCCATCCTGCACTCCTACCTGGTGAGGCAACACGGATTTTGCTTGATGTTTGTTCATGGGATGTGGGCTTCGCTGCCCATCGCTGCCCATCCCTAGTTGCCCTTGAGAAGGTGGTGGTGAGCTGCCTTCTTGAACCGCTGCAGTCCACGTGGTGTAGGAACACCGGGCCTTCAGATTTGTGGGCTTGTAGATAACCAGACTTGCAATTAAATCTCCTGACATTTTTCCTGAGGGAGAGACAGAGGAGATGTTTTATGAATTGCCCCTTTTTTTCTGATTAAGCAGCATCCTTCCCCTGCGCTTTGAGTCGATTTCTTTCCTTTCAGTCTGACACATCAATGGTCTGTTCAACAAGCCAGGAACAGTTCACAATTCATGAACTGATTATTCTCATCAGAGGTTTATCGAGTTTTCCTAGCAGAAGTGGCAATCAGGCAGCACATTGGTTACTGGCATCAGTTTACGAGGATTGAATTGCAATAAGGAGCAACCCCCCAGAGGCAAGCTGCGATTTAACCTGTGAATATATCCACCTACCTTCCCCACCAGCTCACTTTCAGTTGACATTGTCTCACTCTTTGTTTTCTGCATTCTTCACACTTTCTCCTTGCTCACATACAATGTGTGGCCTCAAGGCCACACCTGGTGAATTTGGTGTTCATCAAGATCAGTGGCATTTTATACTTCCACTGTTAGTATCAGACACTCCCAGAGCAGGTAGAGCACGGGGTTAGATACAGAGTAAATCTCCCTCTACACCGTCCCCATCAAACACTCCCAGGACAGGTACAGCACGGGGTTAGATACAGAGTAAATCTCCCTCTACACCGTCCCCATCAAACACTCCCAGGACAGGTACAGCACGAGGTTAGATACAGAGTAAAGCTCCCTCTACACTGTCCCCATCAAACACTCCCAGGACAGGTACAGCACGGGGTTAGATACAGAGTAAAGCTCCCTCTACACTGTCCCCATCAAACACTCCCAGGACAGGTACAGCACAGTGTTAGATACAGAGTAAAGCTCCCTCTACACCGTCCCCATCAAACACTCCCAGGACAGGTACAGCACAGTGTTAGATACAGAGTAAAGCTCCCTCTACACCGTCCCCATCAAACACTCCCAGGACAGGTACAGCACGGGGTTAGATACAGAGTAAATCTCCCTCTATGCTGTCCTGTCTAACACTCCAAGGTTTGCACGATTATACACAGAGTAGTGCCAGTTGTGGCTCAGTGGGTAACATTCTCACTTCAGAGTCAGAAGGTTATGGGGTCAATTCTCCACTCCAGGCACTTGAGCCCATAATAAGAACTTAGAAATGGGAACAGGAGTAGACCATTCCATCCCTTGAGCCTGCTCCGTCATTTAATAAGACCATGTCTGATCTCCTTGTGTTTCAATTTCCACATTCCCATCTAACCCCAGTAACCCTTGATTCCCTTGCCTAACAAGAATCTATCTAACCCCACCTTAAAAATATTCAATGACCCCGCCTCCACCAACTTTTGAGGCAGAGAATTCCAAAGTCACACAACCCTCTGAGAGAAAAAATTTCTCCTCATCTCTGTCCTAAAAGGGCGACCCTTAATTTTAAAACAGTGGCCCCTAGCTCTGGACTCACCCACACGGGGAAACATCCTTTCGACATCCACTTTGTCAAGGCCGTTCAGGATCTTGTAAACTTCAATCAAATCACCCCTCACTCTTCTAAACTCCAGTGGAAACAATCCAGACTAATACTCTCAATGCAGTATCGAGAGAGTGCTACCGTGTTGTAGGGGCCGTATTTTCCACTGAGGCGTTAAATTCAGGGTCTACCTGCCCTTTCAAACGCATGTAAAGTATTGGACAGCCACTATTTCGAAGAAGAATAGAGGAATTCACGCTGATGTCCTCGGCTAATTTTGGCCAATCAACATTAATAAAAATCAACTGATCTAGTCATTATTCTCTTGCTGTTTGTGGGAGCTTGCTGTGTATAAATTGGCTGCAATATTTCCTGCATTACTACAGTGACAACACTAAAAAGTTCATCCATGGCCATGAAGCATTTTGCAACACCCTTTGAATGAGATGTTAAACCAAGGCGATTGGAGGTTAAACCTTGCAGGTGGATGGATCAGATCCCAGTACAGTTATTTTGAAGAAGATTGAGGGAGTTCTCCTGGTCAACAGCTATCCCACACCAGCCCTTAAAAATAGATCAACCGATCGCTATCTCATTGGTGTATTCCTTGGCTAGGTTTCACTCTCAGGGACGGTGATAGTTTTATCCAGATGGTGAAGAATCAAAGGAGGGAGAGGATGAAATGTTGGATGAAGTGTCCCTCGAACAAGGAACAGAAGGTCTATCTGTGCACAAAGCGAGGAGATTAGAACTTCCTGCCTCCCATGTCAATCGAAGGAAAGCTCAGTCGAATGCAACTTTGGGGAAGTGGTGATTTCCCACCACTCACTTTGAACTCACCAGACATATCCAACCAACGCCAAGGAGACAGCCAACTGCTGCCTGCAACAGGAACTGCTGCTTTTCTTCCCTTTTACATCGCATTAAAAAAGCAGCAGCAGAGAAATATTAAATATTTGAAAGCTTATGACTCTTTGAACATCAATTGTAATGTGAAAGTCATATGCAATGGAAAATGTATATACTCTCAGCCGATCACCACCCACCAGAATGTTGTCCCCATCCACAATGAGTTGACCCCTTGAGTTAATATCGAGCCCCAACATTCATTTGTCTGAATAGAATCAACCAACATTTTGTCTTCAGCTTTTTGGAGTAGAACTTGAATTCACGTCATTCTGACTCAGAGGCAAATATGTTGCGCACTAAGCCACAGCCAACACCAACTCTGTATCTAACCCCGTGCTGTACCTGTCCTGGGAGTGTTTGATGGGGACAGTGTAGAGGGAGCTTTACTCTGTATCTAACCCTGTGCTGTACCTGTCCTGGGAGTGTTTGATGGGGACAGTGTAGAGGGAGCTTTACTCTGTATCTAACCCTGTGCTGTACCTGCCCTGGGAGTGTTTGATGGGGACAGTGTAGAGGGAACTTTACTCTGTATCTAACCCCGTGCTGTACCTGTCCTGGGAGTGTTTGATGGGGACAGTGTAGAGGAAGCTTTACTCGGTATCTAACCCCGTGCTGTACCTGTCCTGGGAGTGTTTGATGGGGACAGTGTAGAGGGAGCTTTACTCTGTATCTAACCCTGTGCTGTACCTGTCCTGAGAGTGTTTGATGGGGACAGTGTAGAGGGAGCTTTACTCTGTATCTAACCCCGTGCTGTACCTGCCCTGGGAGTGTTTGATGGGGACAGTGTAGAGGGAGCTTTACTCTGTATCTAACCCCGTGCTGTACCTGCCCTGGGAGTGTTTGATGGGGACAGTGTAGAGGGAGCTTTACTCTGTATATAACCCCGTGCTGTACCTGTCCTGAGAGTGTTTGATGGGGACAGTGTAGAGGGAGCTTTACTCTGTATCTAACTCCATGCTGTACCTGTCCTGGGAGTGTTTGATGGGGACAGCGTAGAGGGAGCTTTACTCTGTATCTAACCCCGTGCTGTACCTGCCCTGAGAGTGATTGATGTGGACAGTGTAGAGGGAACTTTACTCTAGTCCAAAGAAGAGCTCAAACCACAGTATAATAAAGAGACATATAATCTTACTGCACAGATGGAAGCTATTGGGTCCACTGTACCTGTGCTGATTCTTTGACTGAACTATCCAATTAGTTCCACTCCCTTTGTTTTTTTCTTGGATGGGTATCCACATTATTTCCTTTTCAACTATGTAGCTAATTCCTTTTTGAAAGTCACTACTTAACATAAGAACACAAGAAGTCAGAGCAGGAGTAGACCACTCGGCCCATCGAGTCTGCTCCCCCATTCAATACCATCATGGCTGATCTTGGGCCTCAACTCCATTTTCCTGCCCACTCCCCATATCCCTTAACTCCCTGTGAGACCAAAAATCTGTTCTATCCCAAGCCTTAAATGTATTTTATGATGGAGCATCCACAACCCTTTGGGGTAAAGAATTCTAATGGTTCACAATTCCCTTTGAGTGAAGTCATTTCCCCTCATCTCAGTCCTAAACGATCGGTCCCTTATCCTGAGACCTTGCCCCCGTGTTCTAGATTTCCCGACTAGCAGATACAATGGGCGGGATTTTCCATACCCACCCGCCGCTGGGATCTTCTGGTCCCACTGCAAGCCAATGGACTCCTGGCTGGGGTGGGGGCAGCCTCGCCCACAGCGGGTCCCACCCACGATGGGGCCGGAAAATCCCGGCCAGCCTTTCAGTGTCCGCTCTGTCCAGCCCCTTCGGAATCTGCTGTGTTTCAGTGAGATCGCCCCTCATCCTTCCAGACTCCAGAGAACATAGACCTAATTTACTCAGCCTCTCATCATAGGATAAGTCCCCTCATCCCAGGAACCAATCCAGTGAACCTTCGCTGTACCACCTCCAATGCAAGTATATCCTTTCTTAAATCCGATGACTAAAATCTGAGCCAGGTGTGGTCTCAGCAAAGTCCTGTACAATTGCAGCAAGACCCCTTTATTTGTCTACTCCAATCCCCTTGTAATAAAGGCCAACATGCCATTTGCTTTCCTAATTGCTTGCTGCACCTGCCTACTAACCTTCTTTGCTCCTTGTATGAGTAAGCCCTAGGACCTCTGAACGCTAAATGCTTACAGGTTTCATGCTTTTTAAAATTGTTCTATTTTCTTATTCCTTCGACTAAAGTGTATAACCTCACACTTCCCCAGATTATATTCCATCTGCCACTCACTTACCACTCATTTAAACTGTCTCCATTGTTAATAGAATCGAAGCTGATTGGTGAAGCTGAAGCCAAGACACAGAGCTTTTCTTTATTGAGGGAGTTTATGGACTTGTTTAGTCTCACAGCTCTCCTTCCACTCAACCCAGTGCCCCAGCTATCCCCTATTTTTATGTGCTCAAAGACAATTAATACCCATCACCTGTTTCTCTTAACCTTAACAATGTAATTGACATTAACAAACCTTAACAATGTGATTTCCAAGATACTAACATCTATTTCTTTACAGCCTCTTTGTGTCCTCCTCACAGCTTGCGTACCCACCTAGCTTTGTATCATCAGTAAACTTAGATACATTACTCTCTGTCTCTTTGTCTAAGGCACGAACATAGATTGTAAATAACTGTGGTCCTAGCACGGACGTGTTCACTGCCCTTTCAGGCATTGAAAGCTACGGAAGAGAGAGTGGTGTTAGGTGGGGGACAGTGGAATTAATTGGATAGCTCTTTCAAAGAACCAGCACTGGCTTGATTGGCTGAATGGTCTCCTTCTGTGCTGTGAGATTCAATGAACTCAAGACTGGTGATAAAAACAAAGAGTGCTACTGAACTAAGACATGGTGATACTCAACGCAGATGGTGAGACCCAAACAGGGGTTGTTTTGTCAGGTGTTTAGTGACACTTATAAGCTCCTATTGCAGAGATTTACACTGAGCTATAGTTTAAGCTTTTTAAATTCCTGCATTGCTCTTAAACTTCATGAGTAGCTGTAATATTGCTAATGATTTTAGCGTAGTGATTAAACCTTAAAAGCAGGGATCACAAATACAAACAGTGATTAATCCTCCAGTCACGTGAAGTTTAAAAAAAAATCTTACAGCTGACGCCAGGCTGCCTATAATATTGCCACGAAGACCAGGTCTGAGGGTTGGATCGGTCACTGGGAAATCAAAAAAAAATAGCCATTCTAACCGGGACAGAGCTAAAGGAAATCTCAGCTTTTCCAGGGAATTACTCAGAGTTTCCAGAGTCGACTGCTGCCTAGGCAACCCGAGTTGGATAAAACATCAGGGGGGACTAAGATCAAGCCTGGCTGTGATGCAGTCCAGAGTTGAACAGCCTGCCCGTGCTCACAGTCCCGGCTCATTCACCAGCTGCTGTGCCCCGGATGTGCAGCAGCTCCTCAGACAGACAGAAGAGAAGAAATTGCATTTCTATAGTGCCTTTCACAACCTCAAGATGTCCCAAAACAGCCAATGAAATGGCTTCTCTTTGCTCAGCCAATCAAAACACGATTTTGAGCACCCCTATTAAATCTCCTCTGAACCTCTTCTACTCCAAAGGGAACAATTGCATCTTCCCCAGCCTCTGTCCGCCAACTGGTACCGTGCTAGTAAATCTCCTCCACACCTTCTCCAAAGTCTCGGCATCCTTCCTAAACTGTGGTGCCCAGAATCAAACGCAATACTCTAGTAATTCCTACAATTCCTAGCAATTTGTGCACAGCAAGATCCCACAAACAGCAATGTGACAATGACCAGATCATCTGTCCATTTCATGTCGGTTGAGGGATAAATACTGGCCCGGGACACCGGAGAGAACTCCCCCTTGCTCTTATTTGAAACAGTGTCATGGGATCTTTTGCATCCACTTCTGCATTCCAGAGCGTATAAGCTGCACTTTATTAATAAAAGGCTCTACCTCCAGTTCCTTTGTCAATTACCTTCAATCTGTATCCCTCTGGTTACCGACCCCACTGGCACTGGAGACAGTTTCTCCTTATGCAGTCTACCAGTGCCCCTTCATAATTTTGAACACCCCTATTAAATCTCCCCCTTAACCTTCCCTGCTATAAGGAGAACAATCCCAGCTTCTCCAGTCTCTCACATATCTGAAGTCCTTCATCCCTGGTACCTTGCTAGGGGGAGGTGGTGGTGTAGCGGTGATGTCACTGGCTTAGTAAGCTAGAAGCCCAAGCTAATCCTCTGGGGTTATGGGTTCAAATCCTATGATGGCAGCTGGTGGAATTTAAATTCAATTAATAAATCTGGAATTAAAAGCTAATATCAGTAATGGTAACCATGGCAGCTACCATCAAGTGTTGTGAAAGCCCATCTAGTTCACTAATCCTCTTTAGGGAAGGAAATCTGCCATCCTTACCTGGTCTGGCCTACATGTGACTCCAGACAGACCCACAGCAAATGTGGGTGGCTCTGAAGTGACCTAGCAAGCCACTCAGTTCAAGGGCAATTAGGGATGGGCAACAAATGCTGGCCTTGCCAGTGATGCCCACATCCCATGAAAGAATAAAAAAAAATTCTAGCAAACCTCCCCTGCACCCTCTCCAAGGCCTGGACACCTAAAGTGTGGAGCCTGAGTGACCACAAGGAGCTGGGCTGAGGTGACATCTACCACAAGCTGTTAAACATGGATCCTTTACTAGCTCTTCCTAAACACTAGGGGGGCTGAATGGCCCCCTCCTTCTCTTGTGCCATATGTTTAATGGTGGGGGATGGACATGTTTTGGGGGACAGCCTGATATGAATGCTTGCTCAGTGTTCTCATGAAAGGAGTTTTATAATTAGACACGTCATTAATTGAAATAGCAAAGTCGACTGAATGAATTACCGCCTGAGAAAATGAATCATTAATGTTTTTGGAAGAAATTTACCAGGAATACGTTAGACTAATTAAGTATTGATTCTCTCCGATAACTCCCTTTGTCTCTATCTCCCTCCTACATCTTGATCTCTTTAGTTCTCAAAATATTTATATTGCTGTTTCCATCAGTATTCGTCTCCGAGGATACAGATAAATATGCATTTGTTTCTTCAGCTCTGTATTTCTTTATCCCTGGGAGTGTAGACATGTGCATTCTCTCAATATACTGAACTATAGTAGTGTAGTGAGCCTAGTGATAATGTTACTAGACTGGTAGTTACCTAAGTCTGGACTAATAATGTTAGAGGGTAAATTCAAATCTTATCATAGAAGCGTCAGAATTTGGATTCCTTTAAAATCAAATCTGGAATTTTGGGGCTGAATTCCAGCATCTTTCCCACACCCCATCCTCCCCAATTCCGCTGGATGTGGTTTTTGTGGGGGGCCGTGTAAGATATGTCAGGTGCCCAGCCCACCTCCTTCCCACCCACCCCCAACCTGTTCCCCATTATATATGGGTAAGGCACACACGAGGCTGTCCAACCTTAGGCCTACTGAGGCCCTTAACTGTCCAATTAACTGGCAATTAAGGGCCTCAATCCAGGTCCACTCCCACAAAATGCTGGGCGATGGCAGGCAGGCCAGAGTGCAAAGGCCACCTTTGAAACAGCCACTTAGAGAAAGAGGGAAGGAACGGGGACTCAGCAATCGGGGGTTGTCCTATGTGCATTAGGGGCACCCTTCCAAGATGGCCCCCCCCCCCCATACTTTGTCCCTGCCCTCCAAAACCCAGCCACCCCACTCCCCTTTCCCTCCTCTCTCACCTTTCTGATATCTCTCCACCCTATAAGCCTGGGACTTACCTGTCTCCCATTCCCAGGGCCTCCCCTGCAGTCCCAGCTGCACCACTGCTGAACTCTGGTGCTGCCAGGGCTGCTAGAAGCTCTTGAGGGAGGGACTTCCTGTCCACTGAGGAGCAGAGCTCTGACCCTCAGCTTGCTTAGGCCGCTCCCAGTGTGCTATCGCTGCAGGGCAGACTTTTGAAAAGTCAGTCAGTTTGGGGCCGACGTTCTTTCTGGGGGGGGGGCGCCTGCCCACTGCCCATGAAATCCAACTCTAGGTCTCAGTAAAGGTGACTATGAAGCTGTTGTATTGTTGTAAAAACCCATCTGCTTCATCCGTGTCCTTTGGTGATAGCAATATGCTGTCTTTACCCGGCCTGGCCTACCTGTGACTCCAGATCGACCCAAAACAAGTACTTTCTGAGGTGGCCTAGCAACCCACTTAATGGTTCAATAAGAAGGCCGACCGCCATCAGCTCAAGACAACTAGGGATGGGTGGCAAGTAACATTTGCACCACACAAGTACCAAGCAATGACCATCTCCAACAAGAGAGAATCCAACCATCACCCCATGATGTTCAATGACATTACCATCACTGAATCCCCCACAATCAACATCCTGGGGGTTACCATTCACCAAAAACTGAACTGGACTAGCCATATAAACACTGTGGCTACAAGGCTAGGAATCGTGCGATGAGTAACTCACCTCCTGACCCCCCCAAAGCCTGTCCACTATCTACATGGCACAAGTCAGGAGTGTGATGGAATACTCTCCACTTGCCTGGATGAGTGCAGCTCCCACAACACTCAAGAAGCTTGACACCATCCAGGACAAAGCAGCCCGCTTGATTGGCATCACATCCACAAACATTCACTCCCTCCACCACCGACACAGAGTAGCAGCAGTGTGTACCATCTACAAGATGCACTGCAGGAATTCACCAACGCTCCTTCGACAGCACCTTCCAAACCCACTCCCTCTACCAACTAGAGGGACAAAGGCAGCAGATAGATGGAAACACCACCACCTGGAAGTTGCCCTCCAAGTCGCTCACCACTCTGACTTGGAAATATATCAACGCTCCTTCACTGTCGCTGGGTAAAAATCCTGGAGCTCCCTCCCTAACAGAACTGTGGGTGTACCTACAGAGGGAGAGACTAGAACTAAGGGGCACAGACGGAGATGAGGAGAAATCTTTTCTTTCAGAGGGTTGTGGACCTTTGGAATTCTCTTCCCCCTAGAGCAGTGGAGGCAGGGTCAATTTTTAAGGCAGGTGTAGACATATTCTTGACTAACAAGGGAGTCAAATGTTATTGGGGATTGGCAGAATGCTGAGCTGGAGCCACAATCAGATCAGCCATGATCTTATTAAATGGTGGAGCAGGCTCGAGGGGCCGAATAGCCTACTCATTCTCTTAATTCATATGTTTGTATAACTGAATGTCTTGCTCAGCCACTTCGGAGCCAACCACATTGTTACAGGCCAGGCCAGGCAAGGGTGATAGGGTTTCTCCCTCGAAGGACATTAATGGACCAGATCAGGTTTAAATGGCAATCAAGTTTCATGATGAGATGAGCATTTAATTCCAGGTTTATTAATTAATTGAATTTAATTTTCTCAGCTGCCATGGTAGGATTTGGGCTCGTTTCACTGGAGCGTTAGTCCAGACCTGTGGGGTTACCAGCTCAATGACATTACCATTATGCTACCATGTTTCAATGACTGCACTATGGTTTTAGCTGTGATGCTCTTGCCTTATGGTCAGAAATATTAATTGTATATTAATTGTGTTTAATTGTATACATATGGGGGGGGGCAATAAGTGGGGATACACTTGAGACACTATAAATAGACACAGGCTGAAACTGTGGTTGTTGGGTTAGGAGATCTATGCTTGTAATGTATAACTCTGTAAATAAAGTGTGTAACGATTGGCTACAGATCTATCCCTCTATCCCTCACCATCTGGCCTTCCTTTTTTTCTTTATTCTTTCATGGTATGTGGGCCTCACTGGCAAGGATAGCATTTATTGCCCTCACTGGGCCATTTCAGAGGGCAATTAAGAGTCAATCACATTACTGTTGATCTGGAGACACATGTAGGCCAGACCAGGTAAAGATGGTAGATTTCCTTCCTTAAAGGACATCAGTGAATCATATGGGTTTTTACAGCAATTGATAATAGTTGTCATGGTCACCAGATTTTAGTAATTGATTTTAAATTCCACCAGCTGCCATGGTTGGAATTGAACCTGCGCCCCCAAAACAGTAGCTCGGGGCTCTGGATTCTGCGTCCAGTGATGTTATTACTACACCACCATCTCCCCATCTTCTAGGACAAATGAAGAAGGCTGCAGGTCCAAGTCACACTCCAGGGACTCAAGCACAACTTGGACTTGAGCACATCATCTAGGCTGACACTCCCAGTGCAGTACTGAGGGAGTGCTGGGCTGTTGGAGGTGCTGTCTTTTGAACAAGACCAATGTCCTCTCAGGTGGATGTAAAATATTTCAAGGGCATGAGGAGATCAGGAGAGTTCTCCCCACTGGCCTGGCCAACATTTATTCATCAGCCAAAGCATTAAATCAGATTACTGAATGGCTGTTTGTGGGACATTCCTGTGCGCAAATTGGCTGTAAGTCATCATTTACTTGTGCCAATATCCTTGTGCCATGTGGCATTGTCAAACTGACCACTTCCTGCTGATGTCTTCAGAGAGCAAATGCCTTACATCAGCTGGTGACTGGATCATGACTATTTCTTTAGTAGCTCAATAAATTAATAATTTCTGCTCACAAGAGACCAATATTTAGCTGAGCTTTTAACAATTTATAACTTGCCTTCCCAGCTCCTGATTGGTCAGTGCTGCTAAATACCTGGCAAATGTACACAAGCCTCCGACTAACGGAGGGTATAAATAGAAGATGTGAGGGCGGTGTGAGTTTAATCTTGCAGCTGAGTCACTGTCTCCCTTTATGTTCAAACATAAAGTACATAGAATGAAGATCATTTGCAATAGAGCCAGAGAGGAGAAAGATGAGACTTTTATTTTAACACGGTGAGCTGTTATGATCTGGGATGCGCTGCTTGAGAGAATGATGGGATCAGATTCAGTAATAACTTTCAAAAGAGAACTGGATACTTGAAGAGAAATAATTTGCAGGACTATGGGGAAGGAATAGGGCTAATTAGATAACTCTTTCAAAGAGTCATGGTGGGATGGAAGTGTGTTGTATCTACTTATTATTGCATAAGATACTTAGCTCCTCACTGAATGGTGGAGTAGAGCTGCTATATAAATTCAGGATTTTTTTCTTTAGAAATGAGCTTCTGACCACACGTTCACACCATCACGAAGGCTGCCTATTTCCACCTCCGTAACATCACCCAACGCTGCCCGGGTCTCAGCTGATCTGCTGCTGAAGCCCTCATACATGTCTTTGTTACCTCTAGACACAACTATTCCAGCACACTCCTGGGTGGAAATCCACATTCTACCCTCCGTAAACTTGAGATTATCCAAAACTCTGCTGCCCATGTCTTAATTTGCACTATCACCTATTGCCCATGCGCTCGCTGAGTTACATTAGCTCCCAGTCAAGCAACAGCTTGACTTTAAAATTCTCATCCTTGTTTTCAAATCCCTCCATGGCCTCACCCCTCCCTATCTCTGTAATCCCCTCCAACCGCAGAAGACCCTCCGAGATCTCTGCACTCCTCTAATTCTGGCCTCTTGCGCCATGTTAATCGCTTCACCATTGGCGGCCACGCCTTCAGCTGCCTGGGCCCTAAGCTCTGGAATTCCCTGTCTGCCTCTCAAAGTCTCTTTCCTCCTTTAAGCCACTCCTGAAGACCTAGTTCTTTGACCAAGATTTTGGCCATTCGCCCTAACATCCCTTTATCTGGCTCGGTGTCAAATTTGCTCCTGTGAGGTACCTTGAATCACCAGTTCTGAACTCCACACTTCAGGAGTGATCTCCAGGCCTCAGGGAGGGTCAGGAGGAGATTGACTAGAATGGGACCAGGGACGAGGAACTTCAGTTAATGTGGAGAGACTGGAGGAACTGGGATTGTTCTCCTTGGAGCAGAGAAGGTTAATGGGAGATTTAATAGTGGTGTTCAAAATCATGAAAAGTTTTGATAGAGTAAACAGGGAGGAATATTTCCATTGGAAGGGGTGGGTTTTGGTGACCAAAGGACAGATTTCAGATTATTGGCAAAAAGAATCAGGAGGGATATAGAGAGAAATATTTTTATGCAGTGGGTTGTTTAACGTGCAACATGCTGAAAGGGTAGTGCAAGCAGACTCAACAGTAACTTTCAGATGAAAATTGCATGTGTACTTGGAATGGAAAATTTTTGTATGGCTGTAAGAGCAGGGGAGTGGGACCAATTGGATCGTTCTTTCAGAGGCCCAGCCCAGGCACAATAGGCCCAATGCTTTCTTTCTGTGCTGAAAGACTCTGTAACCCTGAGCGAGGGAACAGGAACAAATTCGCAATTGTACAGCATGGTGAGAAGGCAGCATGGAGAATGTTTAATAAAGTAATCAAAAACAATTCGATTTTGTTTGCAGACTGGAATGTACAAGAGGCTAGTGTAATGTGACTCAGCTGGGATATGTGCATCGCAAGCACCATTAACCCTTTCCCTTCCTGAAGAAGGTGCACATTTTCATGGCGTTGTACAAAAGAACAAAGAAAAGTACAGCACAAGGACAGGCCTGTGCAAAATGTTTTAGTTTGACGGGCAATATTATCCGCGCAGGCTTGGAGGGCCGAAGGGGCCCTCCAAGCCTGCGCCGATCATATTGCCTGTCAAACTAAAACATTTTGCACGTCCGGGGTCCGTATCCCTCTATTCCCATCCTATTCATGTATTTGTCAAGCTGCCTCTTAAACACCACTATCGTACCTGCTTCCACCACCTCCTCTGGCAACGAATTCCAGACACTCTACCCTCTGCGTAAAAAACTTGCCCCGCACATCTCCTCTATAGTTTTCTCCTCTCACCTTAAATCTATGTCCCCTAGTAATTGACTCTTCCACCCTGGGATAAAGCTTCTGACTATCTACTCTGTCCATGCCACTCATAATTTTGTAAACTTCTATCAAGTCGCCCCTCAATCTCCGTCACTCTAATGAGAACAATCCGAGTTTCTCCAACCTCTCCTCATAGCTAATAACCTCCAGACCAGGCAGCATCCTGGTAAACCTCCTCTGCACCCTCTCCAACGCCTCCATATCCTTCTGGTAACGTGGCGACCAGAATTGCACGTAATATTCCAAGTGTGGCCTAACCAAGGTTCTATACAGCTGCAGCATGACTTCCCAGCTTTTATACTCAATACCCCTGCCGATGAAGGCAAGCATGCCATATGCCTTCCTGACTACCTTATCCACCTGCATTGCCACTTTCAGTGACCTGTGGACCTGTACACCCAGATCCCTCTGCCCGTCGATGCACTTAAGGGTTCTGCCATTTACTGTATAATTCCTGCCTGTATTAGACCTTCCAAAATGCATTACCTCGCATTTGTCCAGATTAAACTCCACCTGCCATTTCTCCGCCCAAGTCTCCGACCGATCTATATCCCACTGTATTCTTTGACAATCCTCTTCACTATCTGCAACTCCTCCAACCTTAGAGTCATCTGCAAACTTACTAATTAGCCCAGTTACATTTTCCTCCAAATCATTTACGTATACTACAAACAGCAAAGGTCCCAGCACTGATCCCTGCGGAACTCCACTAGTCACAGCTCTCCATTCAGAAAAGCACCCTTCCACTGCTACCCTTTGTCTTCTATGACCAAGCCAATTCTGTATCCATCTTGCCAGCTCACCTCTGATCCCTTTACTTTCTGTACCAGTCTGCCATGAGGGAACTTGTCAAAGGCCTTACTGAAATCCATGTAGATAACATCCACTGCCCTTCCATCGTCGATCATCTTTGTCACTTCCTCAAAAAACTCGATCAAGTTAGTGAGACACGATCTCCCCTTCACAAAACCATGCTGCCTCTCACTAATACGCCCATTTGCTTCCAAATGGTAGTAAATCCTGTCATGAAGAATCTTCTCCAATAATTTCCCTACCACTGACGTAAGGCTCACTGGCCTGTAATTTCCTGGATTATCCCTGCTACCCTTCTTAAACAATGGAACAACATTGGCCATTCTCCAGTCCTCTGGGACCTCACCCGTAGCCAGTGAGGATACAAAGATTTCTGTCAAGGCCCCAGCAATCTCCTCCCTTGCCTACCTCAGTACTCTGGGGTGGATCCCATCTGGCCCTGGCGACTTATCCACCTTAATATTCCTCAAGACACCTAACACCTCCTCTTTTTCGATCTCAACATGATCCAGGCTATCTACACACTCTTCCCTAGACAAATCGACCGCTAAGTCCTTCTCTTTGGTGAATACAAAGAAGCTGTACTGAGAAGCTGAGTGGGTGTTTGGTGGGGTTGGGGGGGCGTTGTAAGGAGTGGTGTTGGCTAGTTCACTGCAATTTTGACCAACTGAAAGTAAGACTCACATGTTTACAGTGCCTTTCACAACCTCAACACACCTCAGAGCTCTTTGCAACCACGTTTTGAAATGAATCCACATATGAATTAGGAGCCGACCATATGGTGCCCTGAGCCTGCTCTACCACTCCATATGATCATTTCTTTTATTTTTTTATTCATTCATGGGATGTGGGTGTCTCTGGCTGGGCCAGCATCTGTTACCCATCCCTAATTGCCCTTGAGAAGGTGGTGCTGAGCTGCCTTCTTGAACCGCTGCAGTCATGGTTGATCTTGGACTTCAACTTCATTTTCCCGCCCGCTCCCAATATCCCTGAATTCCCTGAGAGACCAAAAATCTGTCTATCCCAGCCTTAAATGTATTCAACAAAGGGGCATCCACGACCCTCTGGGGTAGAGAATTCCATAGACATACACGATCTACAGTTTGCAGATGACTGGGGTGTTGTTGCCCACTCTGCAAGCCACTCTCGATCTCTTCAATTCTGTATACAAGAACCTCAGCCTGCCCTTGAATGTTGTTAAAGCAAAACTCATGTCAACCGAACTCTGTCAGCCAAATATTCCACCTCCCCATACATGTTGAAGGAGAGACTCTGGAATATGTTGAGCATTCCCCATACCTTGGCAACCAGTTCTCTCAAAATGCCACCATTGACGAGGAGATCCAACACTGGATCAGCTGCGCCAGCTCAGCCTTCTACAAACTACAGCAGCGAGTGTTTGACAACAAAGACCCCCGCAAGTCAACAAGGGTCCTCGTGTATGGAGCAGCTGGTGTCACCTCAGTCCTGTGCTGCAGTGAGACCTGGACTGTGTATCAGGGACACAAACAGCGTTAGAGAAATTCCATCAGCAATGTCTCCACCACATCCTCTGGATTCAATGGGAGGACCATCAAACAAATGCTAGTGTCCTTCTTGAAGCCAGTTTCACAGGCATTCAGGCAAAACTCCTGAAAAATCAGCTATGATGGACTGGACACTGTGTCCAGATGGCCAAAAACCATCTACCCCACCAGGTCCTGTTTCCTCAACTCTCAAATGGCCACCATTACAGAGAGGACATAGGAAACGTTTCAAAGGCACTGTGAAGCTCTCCTTGAAGCACGGCAGCATTGAGACTAATGATTGGGCGGAGCTTGCTACCAATCATTCAAAATGGCAACAACTTGTCCATCGAGCTGCATCAGGCTTTGAGTCCAAACATCTTAATGATGAGGCACATCAGTGGCAGGGAAGGAAAGAAAAGGAAGCAAATCCTGCACTCGAATTCCACCAACTTGAGGGACGTCCTGCCTCATGTACCCAAAGATCTGCAGGTCGGGAATCAGCCTATTCAGTTATATGAAGACCCCCAGCGGAAACTCCCTGAGTAGATGTCATCCTTGAATTGAGGGGCAGCCAGCAACAAGATTCACAACCCTTTGGATGAAAAGCTACCTCCTCACCTCAGCCTTAAGTAGTTGGTCCCTTTTCCTGAAACTGTGCCACCTTGTTCTAGATTCCCCAGGCAGGGAAATGCAGTGTCTTACCCTGTCAAACCCTTTGTGTGTTTCAATGAGATCACCTCTCATTCTTCTAAACTCCAGAGAATATAGACCCAATTTACTCAGCCTCTCATCATAGGACAACTCCCTCATCCCAGGGACCAGTCTAGTGAACCTTCGCTGTACCACCTCCAATACAGGAATATCCTTTCTTAAATGTGGAGACCTAAACTGCACACAGAGCTCCAGATGTGGTCTCCCCAAAATCCTGTGCAACTGTAGCAAAACGTGTTTATCCTGAGAAGGAGAATTAAATGGACAAGAGGATACAATATTGGGAAGAGAGAAGGAAATTGATTGGGGACCACTCTTATACAACAGGCAAAAGCTTATAATGGGACGTATATCCGTTCGAAGGACTGCTGAGATGCTGAGTCAGGAGCTGAGGTGCCCCCCACAACAGGGCCACCAGGGTAGGTTCACGTGACGGGTTCCATGGTCTGAGACTCATGCCACATTCGTACTTTGGGTCATCCCTCACCTTATATTTATGGAGAATCGTCTTGATCTGTGGGGTTTCGGTTGAGTCCTGTCCAGTGTTTAAGAGTGAGGTTGAAGTGTGGGACCTCTGCTGTTGGCTCAGTGATGAGGTGTTGGTTATTTAATGCTGCATGTGTCCCATGATTCCGGCCATCTGGACTGTGGGTTGATACGAGCTCCATGTCCATGAGCTGCCCTTTCCCAGAATGGCCAGCATGCTTTAAGCACATTCTTACTGGGTTTTTCAAGTTTTCATGAACGGAAGTGTTGGCATTGCATGAGATGGCGGCGTAGTGGTGATGTCACTGGACTAGTAATCCAGAGGCCCAGGCTAATGCTCTGGGGACATGGGTTCAAATCCCACCATGGCAGGTGGTGGAATTTGAATTCAAATAATAAATCTGGAATTATAAAGCTAGTCTCAGTGATAGTGACCATGAAACTATCATAGATTGTTGTAAAAGCCCATCTGGTTCACTAATGCCCTTTAGGAGAGGAAATCTGGCTTACATGTGACTCCAGACCCACAGCCATGTGGTTGTCTCTTAACTGCCCTCTGAAATGGCTGAGCAAGGTCAGTTCAAGGGTAATTAGGGATGGACAACAAATGCTGGCCTTGCCAGCGACACCCACATCCCATGAAAGAATAAAGAAAAGAAATGGCACTATGTTCCAGATCTCCATCACCCTGCAGGTGAGAAAATTTCCCCTCAAATCCCCCTCACCTCTTACACTAAACCTATGTCCCTGGGTTCTGGACCCTTCATGCAAGGGGCATAGGGCCTTCCCATCCACTCTGTCAAGACCCCTTATAATTTTATCCACTTTATTTGTATCTCCACTCAGCCTCCTCTATTCCAAAGCCTATCCAATCTTTCCTTGAAACTAAAATTCTCCAGTCCAGGCAACATTTTCTTAAATCTCCTCTGTACCCTCTCTAGTACAATCGCATCGGCCCAACAGTGCAGTGACCAGAACTGCGTACAGTACTCCAGCTGCAGCCTAACTAGTGTTTTATACAATTGCAGAATAAGCCCCCAGCTCTTATAATCTATAGATAAAAGCAAAATACTGCGGATGCTGGAAATCTGAAACAAAAACAAAAATAGCTGGAAAAGCTCAGCAGGTCTGACGGCATCTGTGGAGAGGAAGACAGAGTTAACATTTCGAGTCTGTGTGACTCTTCATCAGAACTAAAGAGGAATAGAAATGCGGTGAAATATAAGCTGTTTAAGGGGGGTGGGACAGGTAGAGCTGGATAGAGGGCCAGTGATAGGTGGAGGCAAAGGAGAGATTGCCAAAGATGTCGTAGACAAAAGGTCAAAGGGGTGTTGACGGTGGTGATATTAGCTAAAGGAGATGCTAATAGTGACATTAAGTGTAGAAAGCAGGATGAGCAAGTGACAGATAGCTCTAGTGGGGGTGGGTTGGGGGAAGGGATCGAAATAGGCTAAAAAGTGGATATCAAACAATGGATGGAAATAAGTTTTAAAAATAATAATAGAAATAGGTGGAAAAAGAAAAAATATATATATTAAAAAAAATAATTATTAGAAAAAAGGGGATCAAAGAGGGGGTGAGGATGGAGGAGAGAGTTCATGGTGTGAAGTTGTTGAACTCAGTGTTAAGTCCGGAAGGCTGTAAAGTACCTAGTCGGAAGATGAGATGCTGTTCCTCCAGTTTGCATTGAGCTTCACTGGAACAATGCAGCAGGCCAAGGACAGACATGTGGGCATGAGAGCAGGGTGGAGTGTTGAAATGGCAAGTGACAGGGAGGTCTGGGTCATGCTTGCGGACAGACCGCAGGTGTTCCGCAAAGCGGTCACCCAGTCTGCGTTTGGTCTCTCCAATGTAGAGGAGACCACATTGGGAGCAACGAATGCAGTAGACTAAATTGAGAGAAGTGCAAGTGAAATACTGCTTCACTTGAAAGGAGTGTTTGGGCCCTTGGACCTCCTGCTTTCTACCCTTAATGTCACCATTAGCACATCCTTTAGTTAATATTGCCACCGTCAACACCCTTTTGACCTTCTGTTTGTGACAGCTTTGGCAACCTCTCCTTTGCCTCCACCTATCATTGGCCCTCTATCCAGCTCCACCTATCCCACCCCCCCTTAAAGAGCTTATATTTCACAGCATTTCTATTTCTCTTTAGTTCTGATGAAGAGTCACACGGACTCGAAATGTTAACTCTGTCTTCCTCTCCACGGATGCTGTCAGGCCTGCTGGGTTTTTCCAGCAATTTTTGTTTTTGTTTCTTATAATCTATGCTTTGGCTAATAGAGGGCAAGTATCCCGGAGGCCTTATGACCTTGTTGTAGCAAGTGGCAGGTTAGGTAGGGTGGACAGCACAGGGAGCCATTCACCCCATGGATTCGAGCCTTCCTAACATTACTCTTCTGGCAGTGTTTAGCCGTAACTTCATGATCCTTGTGTGCGGGTGCCTGGAGGACCATGAGGTAGAGCATTATTCTGCAGCAGACTGAACGGAGCATCGGGGTGAGGGGGGGGGCGTTGGGGGGACACTGTGGTGGAGGTTGATGACAGCCTAGGTGTGGTCTCACTGCGCGTGCAGTTCCCTCCAGAACCCACCAACAAAACGACAGCCAAACACCCAAAAGGTGGCATCCGGGCCTGGATAATATGCAAATATGGAGGGGGGAGGACACTCGGGGAGAAGAGGGGGATGGGGGAAGGGGAGGTGGATACTGGCGAGGGAAGGGGGATGGAGAGGAGAGGGGGATTCAGAGGAAAGAGGATGGGGGATATTGTAGTGGAAGGGGATATAGGTGGAGGAGAGGGGGTTATTGTGGGGGGTATAGGTGGAGGAGAGGGGGTTATTGTGGGGGGTATAGGTGGAGGAGAGGGGTTATTGTGGGGGGGATGTAGGTGGAGGAAAGGGGGATATTGTGAAGGAGAGGGGTATAGGTGGAGGAGAGGGGGATATTGTGGGGGAGGGGGTGCAGGTGGAGGAGAAGATGGGGCTATTGTGGGGAGAAGAGGGGGATGGGGGAAGGAGAGGTGGATACTGGCGAGGGAAGGGGGATGGAGAGGAGAGGGGGATTCGGAGGAGAGAGGATGGGGGTTTTTGTAGTTGAGGGGGATATAGGTGGAGGAGAGGGGGATATTGGGGAGAAGAGAGTGATGGGGATGGGGGATATTGTGGGGGAGGGGGATATAGGTGGAGAAGAGGGGGTTATTGTGGGGGGATGTGGTTGGAGGAGAGGGAGTTATTGTGGGGGAGGGGGGTATAGGTGGAGGAGAAGGGTTATTGTGGGGGGATGTAGGTGGAGAAGAGGGGGATATTGGGGAGAAGAGAGTGATGGGGTTGGGGAGGAGAGGGGGATGGGGAGGAGAGGAGATGGGAGTTGAGCAATATTGTAGTGGAGGGGGATATAGGTGGAGGAGAGGGGGTTATTGTGGAGGGGGATATAGGTGGAGGAGAGGGGGTTATTGTGGGGGAGGGGGGCGTTGGTGGAAGAGAAGGGGATATTGGGGAGGAGAGGGGATATTGGTGAATATGGGTGGTTGGAAGCCAGTGTCAGGTCAGCAGACAGCATCGACTGGGAGACGCTGACAAAAGATACAAATCATTCATTCTTCCCAGAGCCATCAAGGTTATTGAGGATGTGCAGGACATTCCACTAATGACTGCTATTCACTGCCTTAATTACTATGATCGGGAAACTGGGTCAGAAAAGAAAACTCCCTCAGATATTGAATCAAGCACCATCTTTGCGCTTTTAGAAAGACTTACATTTATATAGCACCTTTACCACCTTAAGGTACCCCAAAGTGCTTTGCAGTCAATTAAATACTTTTTCAGTAGTGTAATGTGGGAAACACAGCAGCCAATTTGTGCACAGCAAGCTCCCACAAGCAAAAAATGACCAAAGAATCAGTTTACCAGGACACTTAGGAGAACTCCCCAGCCCTTTCCCCTCAAATAACACCATGGGATCTTTTACATTCATCCAAGAGAGCAAACAGGGCCTCCTTTAACTCTCAGCTGAAAGTTAGCACCTCCAACAATGCAGCACTCCCTCAGTGCCAGCACTAGAGTATCAGCTTAGACTTTGTAAACCAGTCTCTGTGAGATTTGAAACCCCAACATTGGGGTTCAGAGGGGACAGTGCTACCACTGAGCCACAGCTAAGCTTCAAGATTATAGACGACCCCCATTAGCCTGAGTTTGGGGATTGATTCTGGAAGGGCAACAGCTCTAGTGATGAAAAAGATGCTTGTACCTGCCTGCCACAAATGCAACTGTCCATGACAATATCGGTAGGAGTGACCACCGCACAGTCATTGTGGAGATGAAGTCCTGCCTTCACATTGAGGATACCCTCCATCGTGTTGTGTGGCACTAAAACCGTGCTAAATGGGATAGATTTCAAACAGATCTAGCAACTCAAGTCTGGGCATCCATGAGGCACTGTGGGCCATCAGCAGCAGCAGAATTGTACTCGAACACAATCTGTATTCTCATGGCCCGGCATATTCCCCACTCTACCATTACCATCAAGCCAGGGGATCAACCCTGGTTCAATGAAGAGTGCAGGAGGGCATGCTAGGAGCAGCACCAGGCATACCTAAAAATGAGGTGTCAACCTGGTGAAGCTATAACACTGGACTACTTGTGTGCCAAACAGTGTAAGCGGCAAGTAATAGACAGAGCTAAGTGATTCCACACCTAAAGGAACAGATCTAAGCTCTGCAGTCCTGCCACATCCAGTCATGAATGGCGGTGGACAATTAAACAACTCACTGGAGGAGGAGGCTCCACAAATATCCCCATCCTCAATGATGGGGGAGCCTAGCACATCAGTGCATAAGATAAGGCTGAAGCATTTGCTACAATCTTCAGCCAGGATTGCCAAATAGATGATCCATCTCGGCCTCCTCCGGAGGTCCCCAGCAAAACGGATGCCAGTCTTCAGCCAATTCGATTTACTCCATATGATTTCAAGAAATTGCTGAAGGCACTGGATACTACAGAGGCTATGGACCCTGACAATATTCCAGCAATAGTACTGAAGACTTGTGCTCCAGAACTTGCCGCGCCCCTAGCCAAGCTGTTCCAGTACAGCTACAACACTGGCACCTACCCGGCTCTATGGAAAATTGCCCAGGTATGTCCTGTACACAAAAAACAGGATAAATCCAACCTGGCCAATTACTGCCCAATCAGTAAAGAAGGGGTCATTAACAGTGCTATCAAGCGGCACTTGTTTAGCAATAATCCACTCACTGACGCCCAGTTTCGGTCCCGACAGGGCCACTCAGCTCCTGACCTCATTACAGCCTTGGTCCAAACATGGACAGAAGTGCTGAACTCCTGAGGTGAGGTGAGAGTTACTGCCCTTGACATCAAGGCAGCATTTGACTGTGTGTGGCATCAAGGAGCCCTAGAAAAATTGGACTCAAAGGGAATCAGGGGGAGAAGACTCTGCTGGTTGCAGTCATAGCTAGCACAAAGGAAGATGGTTGTGGTTGTTGGAGGTCAGTCATCTCAGTTCCAGGACATCACTGCTGGAGTTCCTCAGGGTAGTGTCCTCTGCCCAAACATCTTCAGCTGCTTCATCAATGACCTTCCTTCCATCATAAGGTTGGAAGTGGGGATGTTCGCTGATGAGTGCACAATGTTCAGCGCCATTCGTGACTCCTCAGATAATGAAGCAGTCCATGTCCAAATGCAGCAAGACCTGGACAATATCCAGACTTGGGCTGACAAGTGGCAAGTAACATTCACGCCACACAAGTGTCAGGCAATGAACATCTCCAACAAGAGAGAATCTAACCATCGCCCCTTAACGTTCAATGACACTACCATTACTGAATTCCCCCACTATCAACATCCTGGGGGTTACCGTTGACCAGAAACTGAACTGGACTAGCCATATAAATACTGTGGCTACAAGAGCAGGTCAGAGGCTAGGAATCGTGTGACGAGTAACTCACCTCCCGACTTCCCAAAGCCTGTCCACCATCTACAAGCACAAGTCAGGAATGTGATGGAATACTCCCCACTTGCCTGGATGAGTGCATCTTCCACAACACTCAAGAAGCTTGACATCATCCAGGACAAAGCAGCCATTTGTTTGGCACCACATCCACAAACATTCACTTCCTCCACCACCGACGCACAGTAGCAGCAGTGTTTACCATCTACAAGATGCACTGCAGGAATTCACCAAGGTTCCTTCGACAGCACCTTCCAAACCTGCAACCTCTACCATCTAGAAGGACAAGGTCAGCAGACACATGGGAACACGACAACCTGGAAGTTACACTCCAAGCCATTCACCATCCTGACTTGGAAATATATCGGCCGTTCCTTCACTGTCGCTGGGTCAAAATCCTGGAACTCCCTCCCTAACAGCACTGTGGGTGTACCTACACCACATGGACTGCAGCAGTTCAAGAAGGCAGCTCACCACCACCTTCTCAAGGGCAACTAGGGATGGGCAATAAATGCTGGCCCAGCCAGCGAGGCCCAAATCCCATGACTGAATTTTTAAAAATCCCACCACAGTCGTTGGTGGAATTTAAATTCAATTAGTTAACAAAATTTGGAATATAAAGCTAGACTCAATAATGGTGACCATGAAACTATCATTAATTGTTGTAAAACCCCATCTGGTTCACTAATGTTCCTGTAGGGAAGGAAATCTGCCAACCTTACCTGGTCTGCCCCACATGTGACTCCAGACCCACAGCAATGTGGTTGACTCTTAACTGCCCTCTGATATGACCGATCAAGCCACTCAGTTCAAGGGCAACTAGGGATGGGCAACAAATGCTGGCCTTGCCAGAGATGCCCACATCCCATGAAAGAATAAAACAATCCTTTGCCGGCTCAGTATCACTCAGCTCACTCCATTCACTCACTGATCTCTCTCACCTCCCTTTGTCTACCTTCTCTCCTTTCACCCTGCCTGGTCTCAGTCTTTTCCCCGCCTCTCCTCTTTCTCCATCCTCAGTCACCGCCACTCTCTCCCTCTCTCTCTCTCCCTCTCTCTCTCCTAATTAAAACTGACCTCGCTACAGGAACTGGATCGCTCTTTCAAACGCACCCTGGTGTAACAGCCGGACAATACGAATGTATTCAGCAATGTTCCCTAGAGCTGAAAAAGCAGCGTCTTTGGCCAGGTGTTAATATTAGAGTAACAGAAACAAAAAGTGCGGAAAAACTCAGCAGGCCTGACAGCATCTGTGGAGAGAAAGACAGAGTTAACGTTTCGAGTCCGTCTGACACGTCTTCAGAACTAAAGAGAAGTAACAATGTGGTGAAATATATACTGTTTAAGGGGGGGTGGGACATGTGAAACTGGATAGAAGGCCAACGATAGGTGGAGGCAAAGGAGAGATTGTGAAAGATGTCACAAACAGAAGGTCGAAGGGGTGTTGATGGTGGTGATACTGACTAAAGGAGGTGCTAATGGTGACAATAAGAGTAGAAAGCAGGGTGAGCAAGCGGCAGATGGCCCTAGTGGGGGTGGGATGGGGGGAGGGGACGGTGTGGGAGAAAAGATAAAATAGGCTAAAAGGTGGGGATAAAACAATGAAAATTTTAAAAATAATAATAGCAATAGGTGGGAAAAAATATGTATCAAAATTTAAAAATAAATATTTGAAAAAAGGGGATCAAAAAGATGTGGGGATGGAGGAGAGAGTTCATGGTCTGAAATTGTTGAACTCAATATTCAGTCTAGAAGGCTGCAAAGTGCCTAGTTGGAAGATGAGGTGCTGTTCCTTCAGTTTGCGTTGAGCTTCATTGGAACATTGCAGCAGGCCAAGGACAGACATGTGGGCATGAGAGCAGGGTAGAGTGTTGAAATGGCAAGCGACAGGGAGGTCTGGGTCATGTGTATGGACAGACCGAAGGTGTTCCGCAAAGCGGTCACCCAGTCTGCGTTTGGTCTCTCCAATGTAGAGGAAACCGCATTGGGAGCAGCAAATGCAGCAGACTAAATTGAGGGAAGTGCAAGTGAAATGCTGCTTCACTTGAAAGGAGTGTTTGGGCCCTTGGACGGTGAGGAGAGGGGAAGTAAAGGGGCAGGTGTTGCATCTTCTACAATTGCATGGGAAGGTGCCCGTGGGAGGGGGTTGAGGTGTTGGGGGTGATGTAGGAGTGGAGCAGAGTGTCCTGAAGGGAACTGTCCCTATGGAATGCAGGGGGTGGTGGTGGGTGGTGAGGGGAAGATGTGTTTGGTGGTGGCATCATGCTGGAGTTGGTGGAAATGGCAGAGGATGATCCTGTACTGAGAGTTCCCACTGCCTCTTGGTAATGACACCATTACTGTGCTTTCTTCATACTACCAGACTCTAGTGCTGTGCTATAAAACTACCTGCAGACTTTAAGTTCCATAAAGCATAGTTTAGATCCATTCTGTTTATGTGTTAAGATTAAAATTGAATGTCCTTTTAAGCCTTCGTTGTGATGTGCCTGAGTGCATGGTGATCAATTGTCCTACAGAACTCAGCTCAGGGAAGCAGCGTTGTGCCCTGCTCCCCACACACCCCTCCGACTTCCCCTTTTCCCCTCACGAACTAAACTTGCCTCTCTTGGGGGTTGATTTTCACTCCGGGATCATTTCTGGGTTGCAGCCCCCAGGCCGTGTCTGCATTGCAGATGCAGATTTCACAGGATAACAGGGTTGTTACAGCGCAGATGGAGGTCATTCGGTCCATTGTATCTGCACTGGCTCTGCAAATGAGCAATTCGCCTCGTCCCATTCTCCTATCTTCTCCCCCTAACGCTGCACATTCTTCCTTTTCTGATAACAGTCTAATTCCCATGTGAATGCTTTGATTGAACCAGCCTCCACTGCACTCTCAGGCAGTGCATTTCTCAAATCACTTTTACTTCTTTTGTCAATTACTTTAAATCTGTGCCCTCTTGTGCTCGGTCCTTTCAGGAACGGGAACGGTTTCTCCCTATCTACTCCGTCCAGGCCGTTCATGATTTTGAATACCTGTATCGAATAGCGATGCTTTTAGAAATGGAGAACCACTAACTGGCCGGGAGTTGACCTCAGCGTCCTTTCGCAATCCATGGTCTCCATTTTGAACATCTCCTTCTGGCCTGTCCCCAGACCGTGAACAAGCTCTCCAACGAGCTTAGCAGGTTGTCAATTCAAGTTGCTCTGAAAATAGCAATTGTCAGGAAGATATAATAATCCTCGTAAGGTTATTGGAATTTATTGTAAAGTAGAGTAAAAGTGGGGTCTGTGTCCATGGGTATGTCTGCGTGGGACTTGATTGAATTAAAGGCAGCTGGTCTGGAGGCTTTGATGTGACAGAAGATAAGCTCGGCTTGAAATGTTAAGCCAGCAAACATGGGGAAAGTTTTGGAAAGTAAGAGGCAAAGGGAACATTTGCATTTTGAAATAAACCAGACCAGGTTGTTTTCAAAGGAGGGGTGAAATGTGTCACCCAGTCAGGTGAAGTTCAGAAACAAGTGGGCAGAATTTTCGCCTCAGTGAGCGGGCGCACCCCAACCCGCTCGAGCGTGAAATGACGCGCGATGATGTCTGGCGAGTGTCTCGACGTCAATGCGCAGTCGCGTGATAGTTCGGTCGGCAGGCGCACGCGGGAATCAGCAGCGCACCTGCCGACAATTAGAAAGCTTATTAAGGCTTCTTCATCAATCAGCTTCCTTCCACCATAAGGTCAGAAGTGGGGATGTTCGCTGATGATTGCACAATGTTCAGCACCATTCGCGACTCCTCAGATACTGAAACAGTCCATGTCCAAATGCAGCAAGACCTGGACAATAGCCAGGCTTTGGCTGACGAGTGGCAAGTAACATTTGCGCCACACAAGTGTCAGGCAATGACCATCTCCAACAACAGAGAATCTAACTATCGCCCCTTGATGTCCAATGGCATTACCATCACTGAATCCCCCACTATCAACATCCTGGGGGTTACCATTGACCAGAAATGGAACTGGACTAGCCATAAAAATACAATGACTACAAGAACAGGTCAAAGGCTGGGAACTGTGCAACGAGTAATTCACCTCCTGACAAAGCCTGTGCACCATCTACAAGGCACAAGTCAGGAGTGTGATGGAATACTCTCCACTTGCCTGGATGAGTGCAGCTCCCACAACAATCAAGAAGTTTGACACCATCCAGGACAAAGCAGCCCGCTTGATTCACACCACATCCACAAACATTCACTTCCTCCACCACCGATGCACAGTAGCAGCAGTGTGTACCATCTACAAGATGCACTGCAGGAACTCACCAAGGTTCCTTCGACAACACCTTCCAAACCCACGATCACTACCATCTAGAAGGACAAGGGCAGCAGATACATGGGAACACGACCGCCTGGAAGTTCCCCTCCAAGTCACTCACCGTCCTGACTTGGAAATATATCAGCGTTCCTTCAGTGTCACTGGGTCAAAATCCTGGAACTCCCTCCCTAACAGCACTGTGGGTGTACCTACATCACATGGACTGCAGCGGTTCAAGAAGGCAGCTCACCACCACCTTCTCAAGTGCAACTAGGGATGGGCAATAAATGCTGGCCCAGCCAGCGAAGCCCATGTCCCTGTGCCTCAGGGGGCTTTTCCAGCATGCAAATCCGTGCATGTGCGGAGTTCCCCATTCACCCCACTCACCCCCCTCCCCATGCCTCCCCCCCAGCCCCGCACAGGCAGTACTGAGCGCTGCAGCATGCATTTCACGCTGGGTGGGCCTTGATCGCGTTCCAGCCCCAATCACGGGCGGCGAACGGCTTCCTGACTGCCCCTGCTCACCCCCGCCAAGCCCGCCCGACAAGGGCAAACTCCTGCCCAGTGTGTTTATTTTTCCCAAAGATTACTGGTAAAATTAGTACTATGAGAAATTTTTATTATCAGGGAGATAAAGTCCAAGGATGGTGAAACAATGGGAATTTGTATTCAAAGGGGAAAATATGTCTAAAGGAGAGAAGGTTCTGTGTAAGGGAAGGCATTTTAAGATCTAACAAGTTTGAAAAGCCTTCAGTATCTATGCCTCAAACTCCTGTCTACAACGAACAGAAGTTAAGAAAAGTCACTGTGAATTGGATTGGTCAGAGTATCCTTGCCCAGTTCTTTGAAAATCTGTGTCTTACTGTTGCCTTAATGACTGTGTAATTGGGAGTTAGATAAATTAGGGGATTTAGAAGTTATCACAGTAGTAATTTGTAGATCTATGTATGCATTTAAAGTAACTTCTTCTATTAATAAAGGTTTAATTTAGTCTTGCAAGAAACCTATAGGACTTGCAGTCTTATTACGACTGAATTCAAGGCACACATCTCAAAATATATACAAACTGCAAAACAGTCGTGGCAGTTGTTTCAAGTTTCCCTTTGGGATTTGAGCAGCTCAGCATTTGCCATTGGCTGTGCCATAACACAATGTGTTGCGGAGATGTCAGGAGACTGACACGCCATCCTGGAGCGCTATGTTCAAGACACTTCCAAACCCACACTCACCCCCATGAGTGTTTGAAAATCAAACCCTTGGTCTTACCTGTGGGAGGGTTCAAGTCACCACTCCAGAGACTTGTGCACGTGACCCAGGCTGACGCTCCCAGTGCAGTATTGAGGGAGTGCTGCACTGTCAGAGGGTCAGTATTGGAGGAGTGCTGCACTGTCAGAGGTTCAGTACTGAGGGAGTGCCGCACTGTCGAAGGGTCAGTGCTGAGGGAGTACTGCACTGACAGAGGGTCAGTACTGAGGGAGTGCTGCACTGACAGAGGGTCAGTACTGAGGGAGTGCCGCACTGTCGAAGGATCAGTACTGAGGGAGTGCTGCACTGATCAGAGGGTCAGTGCTGAGGGATTACTGCACTGTCAGAAGGTCATTACTGAAGGAGTGCTGCACTGTCGGAGGGTCAGTGGTGAGGGAGTACTGCACTGTCAGAGGGTCAGTACTGAGAGAATACTGCACTGCCAGAGGGTCAGTACTGAATGAGTGCTGCACTGTCGAAGGGTCAGTACTGAAGGAGCGGTGCACTGTCAGACGTTCAGTACTGAGGGAGTGCTGCACTGTTGAAGGGTCAGTGCTGAGGGAGTACTGCACTGTCAGAGGGTCAGTACTGAGGGAGTGCTGTATTGTCAAAGGATCATTACTGAGGAAGTGCTGCACTGTTGGAGGATCAGTACTGAAGGAGTGCTGTACTGTCGGAGTGTGGGTACTGAGCGTGCGTTGCACTGTGACAGGGTCAGTATTGAGCAAGGGCCGTACTGTTGGAGGGTCAGTGCTAAGTGAGTGCTGCACTGTCGGAGGGTCAGTAATGAGGGGGTGCTGCACTGTCAGAGGGTCAGCACTGACGTAGTGTTGCACTGTCAGAGGGTCAGTACTGAGGTAGTGCTGCACTGTCAGAGGGTCAGTACTGAGGGAGTGCTGCACTGTCAGAGGGTCAGTACTAAGGGAGTGCTGCACTGTCAGAGGGTCAGTACTGAAGTAGTGCTGCACTGTCAGAGGGTCAGTACTGAGGGAGTGCTGCACTATCAGAGGGTCAGTACTGAGGGAGTGCTGCACAGTCAGAGGGTCAGTACTGAGGTAGTGCTGCACTGTCAGAGGGTCAGTACTGAGGGAGTGCTGCACTGTCAGAGGATCAGTACTGAGGGAGTGCTGCACTATCAGAGGGTCAGTACTGAGGGAGTGCTGCACAGTCAGAGGGTCAGTACTGAGGCAGTGCTGCACTGTCAGAGGGTCAGTACTGAGGGAGTGCTGCACTGTCAGAGGGTCAGTACTGAGGGAGTGCTGCACTGTCAGAGGGTCAGTACTGAGGGAGTGCTGCACTGTCAGAGGATCAGTACTGAGGGAGTGCTGCACAGTCAGAGGGTCAGTACTGAGGCAGTGCTGCACTGTCAGAGGGTCAGTACTGAGGGAGTGCTGCACTGTCAGAGGATCAGTACTGAGGCAGTGCTGCACTGTCAGAGGGTCAGTACTGAGGGAGTGCTGCACTGTCAGAGGATCAGTACTGAGGGAGTGCTGCACTATCAGAGGGTCAGTACTGAGGGAGTGCTGCACAGTCAGAGGGTCAGTACTGAGGCAGTGCTGCACTGTCAGAGGGTCAGTACTGAGGGAGTGCTGCACTGTCAGAGGGTCAGTACTGAGCGAGTGCTGCACTGTCAGAGGGTCAGTACTGAGGGAGTGCTGCACTGTCAGAGGGTCAGTACTGAGCGAGTGCTGCACTGTCAGAGGGTCAGTACTGAGGGAGTGCTGCACTGTCAGAGGGTCAGCACTGAGTCTACATTACAACAGGAACTGCACTTCAAAAAGTCCTTCACTGGCTGTAAAAATGCTTTGGGACATCCTGAGGTTGTGAAAGCGCTATAGAAATGCAGCTATTTTGTGTGTGTGTGTGTAGAAGCCCACCCAGCGCCACTGTTGTGTGTCCCTTCCTCACCAGGCATCGGGAGGTGCGGTGGACGACCAATGGGAAAAGTAAGTTGAAAGTCAGTCCGTTCATTTCTCCCTCTTGAAAACTATACACGCTGGTGAGTGAGCAGCGAGCAGGAGAGAGTGCCAGTGCCAGTGAAGAGCCATTCAGCACCGCAACAGTTAATGCCTTCAGTCTGACTGTGTGACAACCTCGGCGGCTGTGGAGTGGACCATTTAAAAGATGAAATAGGTACTCGGTGAATTGCATAACAGACGGGGGGGGAGGTGGGCTTGCATGGTGCACATGCAAAAGGGGGCAGTCTTAATTCACCCCCCACCCCTCCCATCCCACCCCAGCCCCCCCTACCCCACCCCCCACCCCCCACCCCCTGGCCTGGAAACCAGTTTCCCACTGGGGTGGAGGGAAGGTTAAAGGGGAAGGGGGCGGGGGGGGATAGTTTGCTGGGGGAACGTGAGACCTGGAGTGAAAGTAGCTCGGTCAAGGTGGGTGGGGGGTGAGGGGGTGGACTCCATCCCCCCCCCTCCCTCCCTCCCTCTCCCTCTCTCTCTCTCTGCTCCTGCAGCCAGTTGGTAGGGTCTGTGAGAGTGAGGTAATGTCCCAATGTTTGGTCCTGTTGGGGGTTTTTTTGTGTGTGTTGTGTTGTGTGTGATAGAAGCTTATAACCTCTGGGTAAGAAAGTGAGGAGGGGGGGAGGGCTGGGGTGGTGAGACTGTCTGGAGGGTTAGGGGTGGGGGGGGTGGGTGCATGAGGGGTACAAGTGCTGAGTGAAGCTTAATGTTGGGGAGGGAGGGAGAGGGAGAGAGGGAGAGAGGGATATGGTCTCTGAGTGCAACACAGGGAGAGAGAAACAAAGCGTTGGGGCAACCGAGGAATCCAGGGCAGGTTGGGGTGGGGAGGGGGGCAAATCCCTCCCTGAGCGGTGGGGGCTCTGGAGAGGGGATGTGGAGCGGACTGGACCTATCAGCAAGACCCTAACTCCCATCCACAAGGAGCCTGGACTGCCAACGCTGGTGGGTATTTCTTTCCTAGCTCTGCCTTATTGTATTGAGTAAAAAAATAACGGTGGGCGGGGGGGGGGGGGTCTTTGAATGGGAGAGCCGGGTGGGAGTGGGGGTGGGGGGTGGTGGGGGTACAGGGGCAAGTCGCTACTTCGTGATACCTCAAGAAAGAAAGCTTGAGCCTCCTGGTCCCTGATCTCTGGACAGGCAATTGTTTTTGTCCTGTTATTAGTGATTCGTGTTGTGGGTAGTGGTGGGAGGTGGGGGGTGGTGGAGAGTGAGGGGGAAAAGTTGGGGTGGGGGCTGTAGTGATTATTGAGGGGTGGGGGGTGGTGGAGAGTGAGGGGGGAAAGTTGGGGTGGGGACTGTAGTGATTATTGAGGGGTGGGGGTGGTGGAGAGTGAGGGGGAAAAGTTGGGGTGGGGGCTGTAGTGATTATTGAGGGGTGGGGGGGTGGTGGAGAGTGAGGGGGGAAAGTTGGGGTGGGGGCTGTAGTGACTATTGAGGGGAGGGGGGTGTGGATGGTGGAGAGTGAGGGGGAAAGTTGGGGTGGGGGCTGTTAGTGATTATTGAGGGGTAGGGGAGGTGGGGGGTGGTGGAGAGTGAGGGGGAAAGTTGGGGTGGGGGCTGTAGTGATTATTGAGGGGTAGGGGGGGTGGTGGAGAGTGAGGGGGAAAGTTGGGGTGGGGGCTGTAGTGATTATTGAGGGGTAGGGGGGTGGGGGGTGGTGGAGAGTGAGGGGGAAAGTTGGGGTGGGGGCTGTAGTGATTATTGAGGGGTAGGGGGGGTGGGGGGTGGTGGAGAGTGAGGGGGAAAGTTGGGGTGGGGGCTGTAGTGATTATTGAGGGGTGGGGGGTGGGGGTGGTGGAGAGTGAGGGGGAAAGTTGGGGTGGGGGCTGTAGTGATTATTGAGGGGGTGGGGGGTGGATCTAGATGGAAAGCAATGGATGGATATCCAGGTTCAATGTTTTTCTCCTGTCAGTGCCTCGCTCTATATAACCCCAGCAGCGCAGCTTTTGTTCCCAGCTGGTGAAAGCTTGCTCGGTGGGGTCAATGCTTGACAGAGGGTGTTGGTGGGGAGGGGGGGAGAGAGAGAGGGACTGTGTGGGTGGGAGAAAGGGGGTTCAGCAAGTGGGTCTGGCTGTGCTTTGGCTGCTCTGGGAAACCTGCATCTGAACAGAGCAGGAAAGAGAGAGAGAGAGAGAAACAAAGGAGGGTTCGGTTTAGACATCGCGAGTCTCAATCGAGGCTCCTGTTCAAGCTCCTTGTTTATCATCCAGGCTCCCAAAACACACACCGGCCCATCTTCCTGCTGGCCTGGGGGTTCAGCGGGATGGGATTGTGGAAATCGTCGCTTTTTTTAATTGTGACTGTTCAGGACGACGTTAAAATGATGGAACCTGCGTTTTGAGAGAGAGAGAGAGAGAAAGAGGGAAAGTGTGAAAGGAAGAGGGAAGGAGAGGTTTACACAATAACAATAATGGAGAGGATTATCCCTGTCTCTGTGTGGGTGTGGGGGGTGGAGTGGTGGGTATGTGTGTGTGGGGGGTGTTTGTGACAGTGTGTGGGGGGGATGAGTCTAGGTGTGTAGGTTTGTGCAGGTGTGCGTGGGTTTGTGTGTTTGTATGTGGGGGGTGTTTGTGAGAGTGTGTGCATGTAGGTGTGTGTGGGGGTGTAGGTGTGTGGGTTTGTGTGTTTGTGTGTGTGGGGTGTGTGTGAGAGAGTGTGTGTGGGGGTCTGTGTGGGGGTGTAGGTGTGTGGGTTTGTGTGTGGGGTGTTTGTGAGAGTGTGTGCGTGTGGGTCTGTGTGGGGGTGTAGGTGTGTGGGTTTGTTTGGGGGGGGTTTTGTGAGAGTGTGTGCATGTGGGTGTGTGTGTGGGTTTGTGCAGGTGTGAGTGGGTTTGTGTGTGTGTGGTTGTGTGGGTGTCTGTGAGTGTGTGTGAGTGTGTGTGCGAGTGTGTGTGTGTGAAAGAGAGAAAGGGAGGATGAGAGTGGGGGAACACGGGATTCCCTACAGTGGAAGATTCTATGATTCCCTTACACTGTACCCACTTATTGCTCCCTGAACTGTTCACTTCTGCCCTCTCTTTGCCAGTTGGACCCCTGTATCTCACTGAACCACACAGGCTGAGTGGGGTCGCTGTTTGTTTTTAAAGATTTTGAACCTCTCCCTTTCTTCTGTGTATCACACACGTTTAAAAACAAATCAAGCTCGAGAGTCTCTCTCCTGCTGCATTCCCCTCACCTCAGTGTTGAGTTTGGTTCCTGACCAGTGAGTAAGTGGCCACTAGGTAAATATGTGGCACCGATGAGGTTTCCCATTTCAGACTGAGATGAGGAGAAATTTTATTCTCCGAGAGGGTGGTTAGTGTGGAATTCTCTTCCCCAGCAAGCAGTGGAGGCAGTGTCTTTGTACATACTTGTACAGGCTCCTTAGACAGCACCTTCCAAACCCACGACCACTACCATCTAGAAGGACAAAGGACAGCAGACACACGGGAACACCACCACCTGGAAGTTTCCCTCCAAGTCACTCACCATCCTGACTTGGAAATATATCACCATTCCTTCACTGTCACTGGGTCAAAATCCTGGAACTCCCTCCCTAACAGCACTGTGGGTGTACCTACACCACATGGACTGCAGCGGCTCAAGAAGGCAGCTCTCCACCACCTTCTCAAGGGCAATTAGGGATGGGCAATAAATGCTGGTCTAGCCAGCGAAGCCCACATCTCGTTATATGAATTTTAAAAAAATTGAAGGCTGAGTTAGATTTCTGATTGACAAGGGAGTCAAAGGTTATGGTGGGGGGAGGCAGACAGGAAAATGGAGTTAAGGGCACAATCAGGTCAACCATGATCTTATCAAATGGCAGAGCAGGCTCGAGGGGCCGAATGGCCTACTCCTGCTCCTAATCCTTGTGTTTTAGTGATGTTCCCAGGGCCTGGTTCAGGTGGGGGATGTGCTCATTGGGAATTTCCAGGTAAAGGACCCGGATCCCGGAATGATGTGCTTTCTTCGCAACCGTTGCCTCCCCACCACCCCGGCAACTGAAGCCACTTGTGTAATGATAAAGCAACAGCTGCCCTTCAGTGGGTCTCACTCTCATCTCTAAGCCAGAACATTGTGGGTTCAAGTCCCACTCCAGAGATTGGTGTCCATAACCTAGGTTGACACTCCAGTGCAGCACTGAGGGAGTGCTGCACAGTTGGAGGTGCCGTCTTTTGGATTGAGGTGTTAAGCCGAGGCCCCGTCTGCCCTCTCAGGTGAATGTTAACGATCTCATTGTCACTATTCTGAAGAAGAGAAGGGGAATTCCTCCCACCCTCCACCCCTGTGTCTTGGTCAATAGCTATAATTTTGTGTTAGCGATGTTGGTTGAGGGGTAAATATTGGTTTTGCCTGCAAAAATAGTGTGCATGGGATCTTCAGCCTGCACCTAAGCAGCAGGTAGCATCCTAGTTTAACAGCTCACCTGAAAGGCAGCACTCGCAGCATCCACTCACTGAGAGAGAGCAAAGAGCTACACAGAGAACAGCCTTAAACATTCAAGACCATCTTCTGTACAAATGAGCCATACCAGAGTGTCAGCCTAGGTTTTGTGCAGAAATCCCTGGAGCGGGAGTTGAACCAACAACCCACTGACTCCAAGGTGAGAGTGCAACCCAGCGAACCACAGCTGACACTTGCTGCAGCCTCGGAGAGCAACCGACCTTTCAGTAGAAGGTTCATTTTATCCAGCTGTTGGCTTGTTTCCTCCACCAGTCCCTCTCACAGTCAGAAAGATCCCTGTTCCTTCATGTTGTTACATAGGATGCACAGCACAGAAGCAGGTGTTTATGCTCCAGTTGAGCCTCCTCCCAAGTTTCCTCTTTCGGACGAGGCGTTAAACCGAGGCTCCATCTGCCTCTTAGCTGGACGTGAGGGTCCCATGGCCACTATTTCGGAGAGGAGCAGGGGAACCATCCCTGGTGTCCTGGCCAATATTTATCCCCAAAAGCACTTTGAGAAGGTCCTGTGCACGTGAAAGGTGCTATATAAACATAAGCCTTTCTTCTCAACTCTATCACATACCGTTCTCCCTCAGCGACCTTCCCCTTAAATTTTTTATTTATTCTTTGATGGGTTGTGGCTGTATCACTGGTGTTGACGTGCAGATCCAGCACTGAGCCAGCCGACAGGGCCAGAGGAAGTGATGGGTGAGGTTGGGGTGGGGGTTTGGGGGGAAAGGTCAAAGAAGATGAATTTATACAGCGCCTTACACATCCTCGGGATGCTCCAAAGCCTTTTATAGGTAATCAAGGAATTTTTTTGAAGTGCGATAGGTCACTGGTTTTTTAGGGAAAGGTGGCAGTCGATTTGAACACAGTAAGATTCTAAAAGCAACAACAAGATAAATGTTTTCATATTGTTTGAGGGATCAGTATTGCCCCAGGGTACCAGAGAGAACACCCCTGCTCTTCTTCAAAATAATGTCCACGGATCGTTCACTCGAGACGACAGACAAATCCTCAATTTAACAACTTATCCGAAAGTGGCTCCTCTGACAGTGTGGCACTCCCTCAGTACTGACCCTCTCACAGTACAGCACTCCCTCAGTACTGACCCTCTCACAGTGCAGCACTCCCTCAGTACTGACCCTCTGACAGTGCAGCACTCCCTCAGTACTGACCCTCTGACAGTGCGGCACTCCCTCAGCACTGACCCTCCGACAGTGCGGCACTCCCTCAGTACTGACCCTCTGACAGTGCAGCACTCCCTCAGTACTGACCCTCTGACAGTGCAGCACTCCCTCAGTACTGACCCTCTCACAGTGCAGCAGTCCCTCAGTACTGACCCTCCGACAGTGCAGCACTCCCTCAGTACTGACCCTCTGACAGTGCGGCACTCCCTCAGTACTGACCCTCTGACAGTGCAGCACTCCCTCAGTACTGACCCTCTGACAGTGCAGCACTCCCTCAGTACTGACCCTCTGACAGTGCAGCACTGCCTCAGTACTGACCCTCCAACAGTGCAGCACTCCCTCAGTCCTGTATTGGGAGTGTCAGCCAGGGTTATGGGCTCCATTAAGTTATAAAACACTGCTTCGGCCTTAACTGGAGTCCTGCGTCCAGTTCTGGGCACCATGCTTTAGGAAGGATATGAAGGCATTGGAGAGAATGCAGAAAAGATTTACAGGGATGGTTCCAGGAATGAGGAACTTCAGTTACGTGGCTGGATTGGAGAAGCTGTGGTTATTCTCCTTGGAGAAGAGAAGGTTGAGAGGAGAGTTGAGAGGTGTTCAAAATCATGAGGGGGTCTGGACAGAGAAGATAGGGAGAAACTGTTCCCATTGGAAGTGGAAGTATCGAGAACCAGAGGTCACAGGTTTAAGGTGATTGGCAAAAGAAACAGAGGCGATATGAGGAAAAACCTGTTACTCAGCAAGTGGTTTGGGATCAGGAGTGCACTGTTGTGGGAGTGTGGTGGAGGCAGATTCAAAGGGGAATTGGATAACTATCTGAAGAGAAAAGAAATTGCAGGGCTATAGGGAGGGGGCGGGGAGTGGCGCTAGATCTTACATAGGAACATAGGAGCAGGAGAAGGCCATTCAGCCCATCGAGCCTGCTCCAGCTTTCAATCGGATCATGGCTGGCCCTCTAACTCAACACCACTTTCCGCACTATCTCCATATCCCTTGATGTCATTAATCTCCAGAAATCTATTGATCTCTGCCTTGACTGTCTATTAACTGACCCTCCACAGCCCTCTGGGGTAGAGAATTCCAAAGATTCACCACCCTCTGAGTGAAGAAATTCCTCCTCATCTCAGTCCTAAATGGCCCGCCCCTTATTGATGAGTCTGTGCCCCCTGGTTCTAGACTCACCGGCCAGGGGAAACATCCTATCCACATCCACCCTGTTGCGCCCTGTAAGGATTTTGCAAGTTTCAATGGGATTGCCCCTCTCATACCCGTGCCTGGTTCCATGCTGTAATCATTCTATGATTCAATAAGTCTCTGGAGCAGAGCTTGAACCTAGCACCTTCTGACTGAGAAGTGCGAGAGTGCTATCAAAGAATGATACAGGGTAGAAGGAGGCCATTCAGCCTGTCCATAATAAACTGTAACCCTTCTTCCAAATGTGTCCATTTGCCACTTTCACTGACCAGCTCCCTTGTGTGCGCTGTGACTAAATACTCAGCCTGAAGCTATTGACAATGAAGCAGCAAAGGCTTGAAGCTATTATAAGAGGCAAATTTTGGGTTGATAATCGCGGTGGGGGGTTGGGGGAGGTTCGATGTCATAGATGGAGTGGGCTGACTGACAGATCATTGCAGGTGCAAATTATGGAATCATTTCAGAATCATTTGTCACAACTGGGGCACAATTACATGAATCAAAATAAGGGCTGTGCTCAGATCAGTGAGAGGCAAGTATCGCTGTAGCACCAGCTGTTCGAAACAGCCGCCCTCTTTGGTTTTGTCACAGACGAGTTTGGTAGCAAGAGCCAGGAGGTCGCAGGTTTAAGACCCACCCCCAAAAAACCGACCGCGTCACCTCAGCGGAGGAAGCGCTGCACCGTCCGGCAGATGAGGAGATGTTAAACTGGGGCCCGATCGCCCGCCCTCTCAGGTGGACGTAATAAGATCCCATCGCTGCAAAAAAAAAACCCAGACTTTCTGGTCATTAGTTCATTGCTGTTTGTGGGATCTTGCTGTGTGAAATCTGGCTGCCACATTTTCCTACATTTCAGCAGTGACCACACTTTCAAAAAAGCGCTTCAGGGGTTGCTCGCCTTTTGAGATGTGCTGGTGTCGTGAAAGGCGCTACATGAATGCGAATGTGTTCTTTTTGGACTGGAGGGTGGGTGGGGGGTGTGAGGGGGGTTGGGGGGTGGTTGGTGGAGGTGGGGGGGAGGCGACAAAACATTTCCTGTTTTGAAATGCTGACAGTGAGGGGGCGGGGGGGTGGTGTCGGGAAAGCACCCAAACTAGAGAGGGTGGCTGGAATTCCCATGGGGATTTTCCCATTTGAATGACAACTGCAGGATGTGTCATCAATCCCTGCTCCCCCCCACCCCCACCCCCCAGCACCCGCTCACTGGAAGCCCCCACCCCATCCCACCCCACCCCACGCACCCACTACTGGAACATATGGTGTGTGTTGATGCTGGGGGATGGGGAGGTTCCAACTCGTCTGTGATGCTTACCATGGATGAATGGCCTGGTGTCAATCACTGCCTTGGGCTCTTGGAGCCAAAGAGAGTGTTGTTGTCGGGCATAGAATAAAAACGATCAGCATTCATAGACTGTCAGTTATATTCTCAGCAATTTTCTGTGGTTAAAAACCTCGCAGGGCCTGCATGCTTCAGACCAATTCAGTAAACTCCCCCACAAGCCTCTCGGATAGACCAGGCTCCCCATTGTGTTGTCTTCTGCCCTTGGCCACCAGCCCAGGGACAGGATGAACTGCTGCTGCGAGACCCAGATTGGCTCCAGACGTGTGGCAGTCGATGACTGAAGGCAGTGTAATCCTCTGCCTGCTCTCTCCCCCCGGCCAGAAGAGGGACAAAGTGTCTGTCCGGGACGGTGGGAGGGAGGCGGAAGGGAGAGTGGGGTTGGAGGGTGGGGGGGGGGACAGATGAATGCTCTGCAATTGCTGATAGCTGCCAGTTTGACCCTTGCTGATTTCCAGGCTGCCAGTGACTAGCTTTCATCCTTCTTCACCGTCACTCCTTTCATGTATCTAATCTCTGTTCGGCCTCTTCCCCTGTCCTGAGCGGTGTTGGGGAAGATAAGCATGGCCATCAGCTGTGCTCCCTTCATGTCCCAACCAAACTTACATCCTTCTCGTGTGTTGGGCAGACAGATGGATAGATAGATAGACAGATAGATAGATAGATAAATAGATAGATAGGTGGATAAACTCATAGACTCACCGATGTTTATAGCACAGAAGGGGGCCATTGGGCCCATTGTGTCCACGCCTGTCAACAAAGATTCTGGACAGATGGATGGATAGATTGACGGACATATGGACAAATGGGCAGTTGGATGGATGGACAGATGGAGAGATGGATAGATAGACAGAGAGATAATTGCTTTGTCGAAAAATCAATCATGGTGGCAGATGTTGAATTGTGATGACGATACAAATAAAACAAGCAAACATAATTCATAACATCATTATAGACAATCAGTAAAATAAAAATTAAGCATAAAATATGAAAGGATTGACAGTTATGAACATTTCAGTTTAGAAATAATTACAGTATGTTGCAAAATGCAGAATGTTCGGGTGTATGTGTGCGTGTTTTTGTGTGTGGCGGTGGGTGTGTTCGTGTTTTTGTGTGTGGCGGTGGGTGTGTGCGTGTTTTTGTGTGTGGCGGTGGGTGTGTGCATGTTTTTGTGTGTGGCGGTGGGTGTGTGCGTGTTTTTGTGAGTGGCGGTTGGTGTGTGCATGTTTTTGTGTGTGGCGGTGGGTGTGTGCATGTTTTTGTGTGTGGCGGTGGGTGTGTGCGTGTTTTTGTGTGTGGCGGTGGGTGTGTGCGTGTTTTTGTGTGTGGCGGTGGGTGTGTGCGTGTTTTTGTGTGTGGCGGTGGGTGTGTGCGTGTTTTTGTGTGCGCAGGTGGGTGTGTGCATGTTTTTGTGTGCGCAGGTCGGTGTGTGCGCATATGGACAGGATTTTCCCCCCATCGGGGGTGAAGTTAAATGGCGGGCACGCACAGGCGCGCTTCTGATCAGCGCCCCCGATTGGGGGCATGGCGCCATTTTACGTGGGCGAGCCAATTAAGACCTGCCCAGCGTGACGTCTGCACGGAAACACAATGTGCTCCCTGTGCGGGCGGGGGGGAGGGGAATCCCAAAATCAAGAGTGTGCTCTTTCACACAGGCACACGATAGAGCGCACTCATCACTCATCTCCCTGAGGCTAAGTGCAGCCTCAGGGAGATCGGCTCTACATGTGAAAAAGCTAAAAATAGACAAATAAAATTTCCCTAACATGTCCCCTCATATGACACTGTCACATAATTTTTACAAAAACTTTATTAAAATTTTTTAAAGCCTACATGAAACTTCATCCCGCCCGTGGATGAGGTTTCATGTTTTTTTCTAATTCCTGCCAGGGCTCCCGGCCTGCCCGCCAACCTTAAGGCTGGACGGGCAGGTCCTTTAATTAGTTTAATTACTCTTGTCAGTTGTGAACGGGCGCACAGCTGATTTTACCGCGCCCCGCCTACTGGAAAATTTAAATGGGGCGCGGTGACGTTGGGAGTTCCGCCCGCCCGCAGGCCCCGCCCCCCCACTCGCCGAGGGGACCCTGCCCTATGTGTGTGCATGAGTTGTTCTGCATGCTTGTGTGTGTGTGGTACATGTGTGTGCAGGTGCATGTGCATTTGTCTGTAACGAATGACTGTGAATCACCACATTGCGTTCACACACATTCTCTGTCTAAGGGGGGGCGCGGTTTCCTACAGAGTGGTCGGAGTTAGCAGCAAAGCCATGAGGCCGGGACAGCTGCAGGAGTTTGTTCCTCACATCTGGCCTGTGCTGATCCTGAGTTTGACACTGGCACTGTCTGAGAAATTCTCAAAAGGAGAGTAAGTGAAGAGTGACTTTCAGGCAGGTGGATGACGCAGGCCAGGCCCCATTTATTGCCCATCCCTAGTTGCCCTGAGCACTTGTGTTTTTGCTGGGCCCTTTCTTTGGAGAGTCATAGAATGACAGTATTTACAGCAGAGCAGCGAGCCATTTGGCCCATCTGGTTGGTGTTTATATTCCACCCGAGCCCCCTCCCATTCCTCTTCACCTCAGCCTAGCAGTACATCCTTCTATGCCTTTCTCCCTCTCGTACTTGCCTGGGTTCCCCTTCAACACCCATTCGCCTCAATCACCCCCCTGTAGTAGCGAGTTCCACATTCTCCCCACACACAATGTGAGCTGGGGTCACAAAGACCAGATGGGGATAGCTTGCTGCCCTTGAAGCCTTTGAGACCAAGTTAAGTTATTTAACAACAGGCTCACAGCTTGCTGGCAAATCTCTCTGCTAGCCTCGCAAATCTATTGAATTTGGTTTTACCGTTTACCGTGTCAGGAGTGGAAATCATGACCTGAAGGAACATTTTAAATGTCTTTTAAATGCTTCCTTTTAGCTTCTGTCTGCAATGCGCTTGGCCTTGGCCAGACGGTTGGGAGAAAATGTTTCCAATCCTTGCTGGCTGCATGAATCTAAAGTGAAATGTCTTTTAGAAACTAGAATACATCAGCAGCTAAAGTGCTTCATTGGAAGAATAAATGAGAATGGAGTGGGATCGAGGTTAAAATCGGTTAAATCACGAGGATGGATCGCAGAAACTAGACTTGTACTCTCTTGAGTATAGAAGATTAAGGGCTAACCTAACTGAGGGGCTTAAGGTGATTAAACCCTTGTTTAAGTGGACTTGTTTCCACTGGAGTTTAGAAGAGTGAGGGGTGACTTGATTGAAGTCGATAAGATCCTGAACGGCCTTGACCAGGTGAACATCAAAAGGATGTTTCCTCGTGTGGGTGAGTCCAGAACTAGGGGGCACTGTTTTAAAATTAGGGGTCGTCCTTTTAGGACAGAGATGAGGAGAATTTTTTCCCTCAGGGGGTTGTGCGACTTTGGAACTCTCTACCTCCGGAGGTGGTGGAGACGGGGTCATTGAATATTTTTAAGGCGGAGGTAGATAGATTCTTCTCCGGCAAGGGAATCAAAAGTTATCGGGGTTAGATGGGAATGTGGAATTCGAAACACAATCAGATCAGCCATGATCTTATTGAATGGTGGAGCAGGCTCGAGGGGCCGAATGGCCTACTCCTGCTCCTAATTTGTATGTTTGTATGTTCGTAAAGGATTGATAGGCTTGATAGAGAGGAGTTATTTCCTCTGGCTGGGGTGGGGGAAGTCCAGAACAAGGGGGCGGAACCTTAAAATCCGATCCGGGCAGGTCAGGGGTGATGTCAGGAAGCACTTCTTCACACGGAGAGGAGTGGAAATCTGGAACTCTCTCTCTTAAAGAGTTTCGAGGTTGGATAAGAATTGGTGTCTAAACTGAGATCGATAGGTCGTTATTAGGTAGGGGCATTAAGGTTTATGTAATCAATGCAGGTTGACAGAGTTAAGATGTGGATCAACCATGATCTAATTGAATGCAGAACACGCTCGAGGCGCTGAATGGCCTCCTCCTGTTTGTATGACCCTACGTAAGTGAAGACCTGGTGAGGGAACTCCTGTGACTTCACTCCCGTCCTGTCCTCTCTGTATCTCTCCCTCCATGTGATCCCTACCTATATTCGCACCTAGGGATAAGGGTATAGTGATGCAGAGAGACTGGAGAAGTTGGGGTTGTTCTCACAGCAGAGAAGGTTAAAGGGAGATTTGACTGACGTGTTCAAAATCATGAAGGGGTTTGAGAGAGTAACTAAATAAATAGAGTAAGTAAAGAGAAACTGTTTCTAGTGTCAGGAGGGTCGGTGACCAAAGGGACACAGATTCAAGGTAATCGGGAAAAGAACCAATGGCAGTAGGAGGAAAAGCTTTCTTATGCAGTGATTAGCAAGGATTTGGAATATGTACCTGATAGGGGGGTGGATACAGATCCAATAATACCTTCAAAATGGAATTGATTAAAGTTGCAAAGATGTGGAAAAAAAGCAAAGGAGTGGGACTAAATGGATTACTGCTCAAAGAGCTGAAGCAGATTTGATGGGCCGAATGGCCTCCTGTTCTATTCATTGATTCTCCGATTTGCCGGTCTCATCCGCCCCACCATGGGTGGCCTGAAAATCTGAAATTCCTTCCTCAAACCCCTCAACTTCTCTCTCTTCTTTTAAAACCCTCTTAAAAACTACCTCCCCATTCCCCCAACCCAATTCCCTCTTCTCCCTCCCTCCCCATTACCTCTCTCCCTTTCACCTCCCCCATTTCCCCTCCCCTTCCCCTCCCCCTTTCACCTCCCCCATTTCCCCTCCCCTTCCCACTCCCCCTCCCCTCCCCCTTTCACCTCCCCCATTTCCTCTCCCCAACCCTCCCCATTCTCCCTCCCCCGTTTCCCCTCCCCTTCCCATTCCCCCTCCCCTCCCCCTTTCACCTCCCCCGTTTCCCCTCCCCAATCTCCCTCCCCTGTTACCCCTCCCCTTCCCCTCCCCATTCCCCATTCCCCCTTTCGCCTCCCCCTTTCCCTCACTCCCCCTTCCCATTCCCTCTGCACATTCCCCCTCCCCTTTCACCTCCCCCTTTCCCCTCCCCCTTCCCTCCCCATTCCCCCTCCCCCTTTCCTCCCCATTTACCTTCCTCCTTTCACCCTTTGACCTCTTTGACCTGCTGATTCATGGCTCCACTAAAAGATGCCAATTAAAGGTGCGGTCGGCATGGGTCTCAACGGTGAGAATTATTTGTTATTTTTGTGGAATTTGTGGTGTTTTTCACTCAGACTCTCATCGGGCTGTTCCACGGGGACTCGGGTCCCCTGGCTGTGATTCGCCAGTGGCTGTTGATGATGTTGGTGCCTGTGGTACTTGATGTGCTGCTGTTTCTAATTCTAATGAAATCTCCCCATTAACCAGATGCTCTCCAGGTTCTGAAAATAGAAAGAAACAGATGCCATTTCGTCCTCATTTTAATCCAATCATAATAATTACTTTAGAACCCAGTGTTAATAAACTTGCCACTTAATACGTGAGTCAATGTTACTTTGAGTATTTATCCTCTCAAAACCCATTGCTTTCCTGGCACTTCCCTATTCTCTCCAACATCATGAAATCTTTGCTCCTTCTGCTCATTCACCAAAATAAGTCCGTCCCTTGACAATATTGATCCCAGGCTGCGTTTTTGCTAATTAAAAAGGAAGAAAGATAAAGCCTGCATTTATATAGTGCCTTTTACAACCTCAATTCTCCAGCGACCTGATCAATATTCACCCTTTCATCAACATCAATACAGATGCTATCTGGTCATTTTCACTTCGCTGTTTGTGGGAGCCTCCTGTGCGCAAATTGACTGCTGTTTTTTTAAAAATTCATTCACGGGATGTGGGCTTTGCTGGCTGGGCCAGCATTTATTGCCCATCCCTAGTTGCCCTTGAGAAGGCCCATGTGGTGTAGGTACACCCACAAGTGCTGTTAGGAAGGGAGTTCCAGGATTTTGACCCAGCGACAGTGAAGGAACGGAGATATATTTCCAATTCAGGATGGTGAGTGACTTGGAGGGGAATTTCCAGGCTGTGGTGTTCCCACCTATCTGCTGCCCTTGTCCTTCTAGATGGTAGTGGGCGTGGGTTTGGAAGGTGCTGTCTAAGGAGCCTTGGTGAATTCCTGCAGTGCATCTTGTAGATGGTACACACACTGCTACTACTCTGTGTCGGTGGTGGAGGGAGTGAATGTTTGTGGATGGGGTGCCAATCAAACGGCTGATTTGTCCTGGATGGTGTCAAGCTTCTTGAGTATTGCGGAAGCTGCACTCATCCAGGCAAGTGGGGAATATTTCATCACACTCCTGACTTGTGCCTTGTAGATGGTGGACAGGCTTTGGGGAGTCAGGAGGTGAGTTACTCACTGCAGGATTCCCATCTTCTGACTTGCTCTTGTAGCCACAGTATTTATATGGCTAGTCCAGTTCAGTTTCTGGTCAATGGTAACCCCCAGGATGTTGATAGTGGGGGATTCAGCGATGGTAATGCCATTGAATGTCAAGGGCCAATGGTTAGATTCTCTCTTGTTGGAGATGGTCATTGCCTGACACTTGTGTGGCACAAATGTTACTTGCCACTTGTCAGCCCAAGCCTGGATATTGTCCAGGTCTTTCTGCGTTTGGACATGGACTGCTTTAGTATCTGAGGAGTTGCGAATGGTGCTGAACATTGTGCAATCATCAGCGAACATCCCCACTTCTGACCTTATGATGGAAGGAAGGTCATTGATGAAGGAGCTGAAGATGGTTGGGCCGAGGACACTACCCTAAGGAACTCCTGCACTGATGTCCTGGAACTTAGATGATTGACCTCCAACAACCACAACCATCTTCCTTTGTGCTAGGTATGACTCCAACCAGCGGAGAGTTTCCCCCCTGATTCCCATTGACTCCAGTTTTGCTCGGGCTCCTTGATGCCACACTCGGTCAAATGCTGCCTTGATGTCAAAGGCAGTCACTCTCACCTCACCTCTTTCCTGCGTTTCATCAGTGAGTACACTTGAAAAGTACTTCGTTGGCTGTAATTTGAACATCTGAACATCCTGAGATCATAAAAGGTGCCACAGAAATGCAAGTCGATTCGGATAAGCCGAGGCATTGCCACGGAGAAAGCAAAGGGAAACATTCATACACAAGTGCCTGTTGTCCACAAACAAAAGGAATATGTTCAAGCCTTGCACCTTTTTTGAATTAGCTGGGGAGCCTGGGAGAGCCTATAGTTCCACATTGCTTTCTCCATGGCAATGCCTCAGCCAATCAGAGTTGACTTGCCAACCAATCAGCACCCTTCTTTCCTATAGTATAAATTGTTGTGATTGTCTGAAATTTGGCACTCTTGCATTTGTCCCGATGACTGCAGGAGTCAAAAAGCTTCGGAAACATGTCTCTCTTTTCAGGAGCCTGTACATTTGTTTTAATTCAATCATGTGGGGCATCGCTGGCTGGGCCAGTATTTATTGCCCCATCCCTCGTTGCCCTTGAGAAGGTGGTGGTGAGCTGCCTTCTTGAGCCGCTGCAGTCCCTGTGGTGAGTGATCTGACTTAAGTGGGTGGCTTGCTTGGCCATTTCAGAGACCAGTTAAGCGCGTTGCTGTGGGTCTGGAGTCACATGCAGGTCAGCCTGGGTAAGGATGGGCAGATTTCCTTCCCTAAAGGAAATGAGTGGACCAGATGTGGTTTTAACAGTAACCCAAAGGTCCCTTTTATTCATTATTTTTTATTCCGGATTATTTAATTGATTGATCTCCAGTTCACAAACTGCCATGAACAAGATTTAAATTTACAGCTCCGGACGTTTAGTTCAGGATTACTAACGCGGTAACATAATCATTACACTACTGGGCATGTTGGTGGATATGCCACTGAAATGCCTACCAGCAATATTAATAAAACCCTCTTGGGGCTGCCGTTAAGGGAGTGCTCAGATGGAGCACTCAATGATGAAATGAGCTGAAATGTGACAGAGAGAGTCGGTGAGTGAGAACGGGCTGGGGCAGTGTGTTGGAGTTGGAAGGACAGTGAGGAGGAGTTCTACACACCTCATTGAACACAATGCCAGAAGATTTAAAGGAATGGCTAATGCTATTCCAATCTTTTAAAGAGGGATGACCCTGGGAATTCTAGGGCTATGAATGTAATGTCCACAGAGGGAGATATATTGGAGCTTATTCTTTAAGGACCAAGTGAAGCGAACCTAACCAGAGCATAAAGGCAATAATTCCAAGAGAATGTAGACGAGGGACAAATTTATTGTACTTCTTGGAAGAAGGTAATTCAGTTCGCTGATAGTTACAGAGCAGTTAATGAATAGAGTTTGTCTTACAGGGAACACTGAGTGAGTAGTGTGGGCCAACTCATTTATTTTCTCAGTTAAAGTGAATTGGCGGGGGAAGGTTATGATCAGCAGGGACAGTCAAATTGACCAGCTGTTACCCACCAAGTCCCCTCACGCGATTAGACATCCCAACATTATGGGTTTGTCACATCTGTAAGAGATCTGGAGGAAGATGATCCAAGCAGGGATCTTTCAGATTACAGATGATACCGAGCTATGTGGGTAAGCAAATGGAAGGGATAACTTTTAAAGAGATCAACAGCAGCAACAATTTGCAGTTATATAGCACCTTTAATGTTGTACAATGTCCCGAGGTGCTTCAAAGGAGCGATTTTCAAACAAAATTTGACGCTGAGCCTTATAAGGTGATATTAGGTCAAGTGACCAAAAGCTTGGTCAAAGAGGTAGGCTTTAAGGAACGTCTTAAAGGAGGCGAGAGAGGGGGACAGTATTAAGGAGGGAATTCCAGAGCTTAGGACTGAAGACAGCCAATGACACAGCCACCAATGGTGGAGTGATTCAAAAGGCCAGAAATGGAGGAATCCAGAAAACTCATGGGACTAGGGGTCCGGAGGAGATTACACAAGATAGAGAGGGGTGAGATCATGGGGGGATTTGAAAGCAAGGATGAGAATTTTAAAAGTCAAGACATTGCTTGACCATTGTAGGGAGGCATTGTAGGTCGGTGAACACGGGGAGTGATGGATGAATGGGACTTGATGCAGGTGAGGAGAAGGGATGTGGAGATTTGGATGAACTCAAACTCGCAGAGGGCCACAGGAGACAGCCAGGAGTGTGTTGGAATAGTTGTGTCTAGAAGTAACAAAGTAACAAAGACATGGATGAGGGTTTCTGCAGCAGATGAGCTGAGGTGGTGGGTGAGGGGAGATGGGCGATGTTATGGAGGTGGAAACAGGCGGTCTAGGTGCTGGAGAGGATATGGGGTCAGATGCTCAGCTCAGGGTTGTGAAGAGTGGGGTTGTGTGGATTCCATTGTTTATCAAGCTTTGCTGGCTCTAACCTGTTATTTAAATCTTCATGCTGTTCAATCAGACAGATTATTCTGTCCATGCCCTGATGAGATTAGCAGGTCACATCTGTGCTAATGTCAGTTGTGCCTGTGGAGCTTTCAACAGGAGCTGCTGATGCATGAACCAGTGCGGGGACTGCGATGTTCATGCTGAAGTAACAAAATACAACATGTGTTGGCTATTTTTTTTGACCACTGCAAAGTGGCAGGAGGTTAATTGAGGGGCAGCATCTTCTTTGCACACGGAATGACCAGCTCGTGCAATGGGCGTTTAGGGGAGGAAGCAGAACCTGGAATCGTTCGACAGGTATTCAGGTGTGGTGGAGGGTGAGTGGAGGTTCAGTATGGATTGAGGAGCTAGTGTGTGAATGGCCTCCCTCACCTGTACTCTTGTGTTGCCCTGTTTTCCTGCCACGTATCCCAGCCATCAAAAGAAGATTTGATGGGGGTGTTGAAAATAATGACGGGTTTAGATAGAGAAAACGATGAGAAACTGTTTCCATTGGCTGAAGTGTTGATGACTGAAGGAGGCAGATTTAAGGTGTTTGGCACAAAAAAAAAGGTGAACTGAAGAAAGAGAACGAGTGGTTAGGATTCGGAATACGCTGCCTGACAGGCTCTCCTTGTTGTCCCGGGCCGTGTCGCCGGCCAGCTCGAGGACCTCGGCCTTCAGGTGCTCGAGGACAGCGGTCAGGTAGACATGGGGGGCTCTAGCCCCGCCACATAGTGACCCTCGCGCAGTAGCTGGTGGGTACGGCTGAGGGGGAACTGGAGCCCGGCTCTGGAGGAGCGAGTCTTGCCCTTGGGCGTGCCCTTTGCCTCCGGTTTTACCGCCACCGGACATCTTGTTGATGCCCCTGCTGAAAATCTTCGCCAACGTTCGATCTGCCCGATAGGTTGGTGAATAAAGATTCAATGGTAGTTTTCGGAAGGGAATTGGATAAATACTTGAAGCAGCTAAAAATTGCGTTGCTATGAGGAAACAGCAGAGGTGTGGGACTAACTGGATTTCACTTCAAAGGGACTGGCACCATCTTGCTGGATTGAATAGCCTCCTCTGCAATGCACTATTCTATGATTCTATGATTACAGAGCTCACACATTTCTCTTGTGCTTCACATGGCCTCAGCACATCTGAAAGCATTTTACAGCCAATAACGTGTCATCACAGTTGTAAGGTAGAAAACATGACAGCCAATCTTTAGGTGCTTGTGTGATCAATACTGCTCCAGACGCTTGGAAGAACCCCCTCAGCTCTTTGTACATCCACCTGAAAGAGCAGACGCGCCACCTGCTCATGTCTCATCAAAATACGGCATCCAACAGTGCAGCACTCGCTCTGTACTGACCCTCTGACAGTGCGGCACTCCCTCGGTACTGACCCTCTGACAGTGCGGCACTCCCTCGGTACTGACCCTCTGACAGTGCAGTGCTCCCTCAATACTGCACCAGGGTGTCAGTCTGGATGTTGTGCTCAAGTATCAGGAGGAAGAGTTGCATCCATAACCTTCTGAGTTAAAGGTGAGTGTGCAGGACACTGAGCCATTACTGATCGTTACATAATATGAATGTCAGTTTCAACAAGTTGTGTTCAGACAGCGTCTTTGGTGCTACTGAAATGCCTGATGATGCTTCACTAGACCTCTATCTGCCACAAACTGTCGCTGACCCAAAGGGTTAGGGCAGGTGATGATGGGCTGGTCGAAGAGGTAGGTTTTTATGAGTGTATAAATGGAGGAGAGAGAGGTAGAGAGGAGGGTTTTAATCATCCCATCATTAATGGCCATGCCTTCAGCTGCCTGGGCCTTAGGCCCTAGAATTCCTTCCCTAAACCTCTCCACCTCTCTCCTTTTAGAAACTCCTGAAGACCTATCTCTTTGACCAAGCTTTTGGAAATCTGCCCCAATGACTCCTTACATGGCTGAGTGGCAAATCTTGCTTTAATCTTCCTGTGAAGAACCTTAGGATGGTCTGTTACATGAAAAGTGCTATATAAATGCAAGCTGTTGTTGATGAGATGTGTCGAGGGAATTCCAGAGTTTGGGGCCTAGGCAGCTGGAGGCACGGCCACCAATGGTGCACTGATGGAAATCGGGGATGTACGAGAGGCCAGAATTAGAGGAGGGAAGAGATCTCGGAAGGTGGTAGGACTGGAAGTAGCTGCAGAGGGAGGGGCGAGATGATTTGAACACAAGGATGAGAATTATAAAATTGCTGGACCAGGAACCAGAGTTTGGATGTTCTTCAGTGCTGTGATTGGGGAGGTTCAAGCACAGGAGTTGGAGGGAAAAGTGGGCAAAGATCTGAGAGGCAATGATACACTTGGGGCCTTGGGAAAGAGAGAAGAGAGTTTGGAGAAAGCCACAATGATGGTGATGGGTTCCTGGGGTCATGTTGGTCTCCGTGTTATCCTGTTATATGGTTGCACACAGGCGGCCGATGATGTGTGTGTGTGTGTGTGTGTATGGGAGTCTCACTCCCCTCCTCTTAGAATTCGGGGATAGCACAGCACTGAAGGAGGCCATTCGGCCCATCGCGTCTTTCAGAGAGAAATCCAGTTCATCCCATTTCCCCCCCGCTATAACACGGCAATTTTTTTTCCCTTCAAGTATTTATCCAATTCCCTCTCGAAAGCTACTCCTGAATCTGTTTCCATCACCCTATCAGGCAGCGCCTCCCAAATCCTAACCACGATGCATAAAAAGCTTCTTCCTCGTGTCGCTTCTGGGCTTCTTTGCCAATCGCTTCAAACCTGTTCCCCCCTGGTTACCAACCCTTCAGCCACTGGAAACAGTTTCTCCTTGTTCATTGAACTCCTTCTTGGCTGTAAAGGCCTCTAGTAAATCTCCTCTTTGCCCTCTCCCTCCAATGGAGAACTCACAGAATTGGTGACGTTCATCGTGCGGTGAAGCCCAATGTTATCCAACATACGGACTTGCGCATTAGGAGCAGCAGTAGGCCATTCGGCCCCTCGAGCCTGCTCCTCCATTCTGTAAGATCATGGCTGATCTGATTGTGGCCTCAACTCCCCCATTCCGCTTACCCCCGATGACCTTTGACTCCCTTATTCGTCAAACATCTATCTACTTCAGCCTTAAAAATATTCACTGACCCTAACCTCCACCGCTCGCTGGGAAGAGAGTTCCAGAGATTCACCACCTTCTGAGGGAAAACATTTCTTCTCATCTCTGTCTTAATGGGAGACCCCTTATTTTTAAACCGTGGCCCCTAGTTCTAGTCTCTCCAACAGGGAAAGCAAAATTTACAGCTCAGATGAGGCCACTCAGCCCATCCTGTCTGTGCAGGCAATGTGCCAGAACAATCTAAATCTAATCCCATTTCCCGACCCCTGCTCTCTACCCCATCCCCACCCCCCCTCTCTCTCTCTCTCTCTCTCTCACTCGCTCCAAATTCCTCTTTCTTCCTCAACTTCAATCCTTTATCTAGTCTTCCCTTAAAAGTCATAATGGTCTCTGCCTCAACCACTCTCCGTGATGATGCATTCCATTCTCCCAACCACTCTCTGTGTAAAGAAATCCCTCTTAACCCATCTCCTCATTCTGTTCGTCATCATTTTAGATCGTTTGCCCCTTTGTGACCTAACCAAAGGCAATAGTAGGGGGAGATGCTGGTGTAGTGGTAATGTTACTGGGCTAGTAACTTAATGGCCTGGGGGTAGGGGTTCAAATCCCACCACCACAGCAGCTGGTGAAATTTAAATTCAATTAATAAATCTGGAATATAAAGCTTGTCTCAGTAATGGTGACCATGAAACTAATATTGATCATTGTAAAAATCCATCTGGCTCACTAACGTCCTTTAGGGAAGGAAATCTGCTCTCCTTACCCGGTCTGGCCTACATGTGACTCCAGATCCACAGCAATGTGGTTGCTTCTGAAATGGCCTAGCAAGCCACTCAGTTCAAGGGCAATTGGGGATGGGCAATAAATGCTGAGCCCTGCCTGTAACACACACATATCCTGTGAAAGAATAAAAAATTCCCTATTTTTGCTGTCAAAACACTTCATGATTTTTGTTTTTAAATCTATTAAACCTCCTCTTGGCCTCTCCCTGCTCCAGTGAAAACAGTCCGACTATTTCAAGTATCTCCTCATAATTATAGCTTCCTAAACCTGGCAACATGCTGGTGAATCTGCACTCTACGCTCCCTAAAGGTTTAATGTTCTTTCTATATTGCGGCACTAATAACTGAAATCAATGGAGATGGAGAAATGAAGCCAGTGCATTAATTTCAGTTTAAAAGAACGAGAGAGAGAGGGAGTTGAGACACTGGGACTGTGAGAAATTGTGCCACTTGGGTGAAAGGAGCAATGAGGTTTGGAAGGGCAGTTACAATATGCCAACACCAGCTCAAATCAGTCAAAATAGAATCATAGAATGGTTATGCACAGAAGGAGGCCTTTCAGCCCATCATGTTTGTGCTGGCTCTCTGAGTCACTCACCTAGCGCTACTTCCCCTGCCTTCTCCTCATAACCCTGCACATTTTTCCTCCTTGGATAATGATCCAACTCCCTCTTGAATGCCTCGAGTGAATCTTCCTCCACCGCACTCTTGGGGCAGTGTATTCCAGGCCCTAACCGCTCGCTGGGTGAAAAAGCTTTTCCTCATGTCACCTCTGCTTCATAAATCTGTACTCGCTTCTCGATCCTTCCACCCCTGGGATAGGGTTTCTCCCTATCTATTCTGTCCAGGCCCCTCGTGATTTTGAAAGCGTCTATCAGATCTCCTCTCAACCTTCTCTTCTCCAAGGAGAACAGCCCCAGCTTCTCCAACCTATCTTCGTAACCAAGAAACCAGTTTAAAATACCATGATCGACACTCTTCAGTTGTTTCCACAGGTATTCTCATCGGTCTCCTTCATTCTGCCCTTGTTTCACAAGACAATAGGACTGTAAACTGGAATGGTGGCAGTGATGGGGGTTCATGTGGGGAGGGTTAGAGGAGCTAGGGTTGTTCTCCTTAGAACAGCAAACGTTAAGTGGGAGATTCAAGAGAGGCGTTCAAAAATCATGAGGGGTTTTGATCAAGTTAAAAGGGGGAAACTGCTACCAGCAGGAGGGCCGGCAACCATAGGACATACATTTAAGATAATTGGCAAAAGAAACAGAGGGGGAGGTGAAGAGAATTTATTATTTTTTTCCCAGTGAGTTGTGATCTGGAATGCGCTGCCTGAAAGGGCGGTGGAAGCAGATTCAATAGAAACCTTCAAAAGGGAACTGTTTAAAAACTTGGAAAGGAAAAATGTACAGGGCTATGGGGGAAAGAGCAGGGGAGTGGAACTAACTGAATAGCTCTTTCTAAGAAGCCGGCACAGACACGATGGGCTGAATGGCCTCCTCCTGTGTAGTATCAGCCGATTCGTTATCATTCGCATCACGCTGTTGCGCAAGGTCAAATTGTCCCCAGGTGCCGCTTCATATTGGTGTAGCGGCCTGGTCATTGCTGCCTAGTAGGTAAATACTGATCAATATTGGTCCTGATCATTCACTGTCGTCTGGGCTGAGCGATGGTCTTAGGCACACTTAGTAAGGACAAATCTACAGCATGCGCATGATGAGAAAGAGAAATATCCATTCATTATGTTTTGTTTTGCAGAAGTTTAACAGATAAAACAAGCATTATGGATGTCTGTAGCCAGCATGCATCGCCCTGAAGACCTGTGCAGACTTGCGATTGGTCCAAGCCAGCGATAAGCCTTCTGACGTCGACCCACCACCCCCACCCCCAGATCGCCAACACTGGCCAATGGCTATTCTCAGTAAGTTCAAAACACTTAAACCTTCAAACAAAGGGTGTCATGGTCTTGGAGCGGGTGCAGAGGAGATTTACAAGAATGAGATGAGGGGCTTACGTGGGGAGACTGGAGAAGCTGGGATTGTTCTCCTTGGAGCAGAGAAGGTTAAGGGGGAGATTTAATAGAGGCGTTCAAAATCATGAAGAGTTTGGATAGAGTAAATAGGGAGAAATTGTTTCCACTGAGTCAGTAACCAATAAACTCAGATTTAAGGTTCTTGGCAAAAGTGTCAGAGGGGCAGATGAGGAGCATTTTATTTTAATTCAACGAGTTGCTCTGATCTGGAACGCGCTGCCTGAAAGGGCAGTGGAAGCAGATTCAATGGTAAGTCTCAAAAAAATGAACTGGATGAATACTTGAAATGGAACATCTTGCTAATTGGATAGCTCTTTCAAAGAGCTAGCACAGGGAGGTTGGGCTGACTGGCCTCTTTCTGTGCAGTGAGATCCTGTGATTAACTTCTCGGTGACATATTATGAGCTGTGGTGACCTTTCTGGTGAATTAACACAGCAGTGAATGATCAGGCAAATTGCCTGACCACGCTTTTCGATTTTCCTGGAACATGTTCCTTATAGGAATACACCAGGTGCCCAGGACGTACCCTGGAACTACCGATCAATATAATGACTCCTAAACACGGCTCCATTTCCTGCTGTTTATCAGTGCTTTTGACAGCCAGGCTGATGACAGGGTCTGGTCACAGCTTGTGGAATGAATTTTCCAGTGTAGTTCCTGTCATCTGACTCGCATAAACAGTGTGAGGAGATTTATCCTCTAACTCTCACCATCAGCTGCCTATTTCCCTCCTCACCATCTAGAACAACCAGGGCAGCAAGGGATTGGTTCTCTTCCAAGTCACACACACCATCCCAACTTGGAAATATATCGCCTGCTTCTTCGCTGTTGCTGGGTCGAATCCTGGAACTCCCTAGTGGGGTGTGCCCACACTAGGTAGACCCCCACACTGGGCCAGATGGTGACATTGTGGTAATGATACTGAGCTAGCAATCCAGAGGCCCAGGCTAATGTCCAGTGGACATGGGTTCAAATCTTCACCAAGGCAGCTGGTGGAATTTAAATTCAGTTAATAAAATCTAGAGTATAAAGCTAGTCTCAGTAATGGTGACCGTCAAACTATCATCAATCGTCATAAAAACCCATTTGGTTCACTAATGTCCTTTAGGGAAGGAAACCTGCTGTCCTTACCTGGTCTGGCCTACATGTGACTCCAGACCCCAGCAATGTGGTTGATTCTTAACTGCCCTCTGAAATGGCCTAGCAAGCCACTCAGTTCAAGGGCAATTAGGGATGGGCACCAAGTGCTGGCCTTGCCAGTGATGCCTACATCCCATGAAGAATAAAAAAAACCTGCAGCGATTCAAGAAGGCAACTCACCACCACCTTCTCAAGGAGCAACTCTGATTGGGCAATAAATAATTCCCTTGCCAGTGACACCCAATTATTGTTGAGCCTATCTTAGCAAATTGTAGTTTTTTCAAAGTAGAACTGGTGCGAGTGTAAAATGTGAATCCAAAAGTATAAGCCAAAGGCTTGAAAAAATATTAATTTCTAACAAATCCTTGGCACTTTTCTGTTCAGGTGCAGTATAGAGAGAACTAGCGCATGAGAAAATCTCCTCCGGTGTAGTCTGGTTGATGAATTACCTTGGGACCATCAACATAACCAATAAATCCAATAAGGAATTTGAGAGAAACTTCTTTATCCATGGAGTGGCTGCTATGTGGAACTTGTTACCAGAGGAATGGCTGAGGCAATAGTGTACATGACAGTATGAACATCTTAAAGTGCTTTACAGCAATGAAGTGCTTTTGAAGGGATAAATATTGACCAGGGCACAGGGGATAATCCCCCTGCTCCTCTTTGAAATAGTGCCATGGGGTATTTTACATCTATCTATCTAAGCAGGCAGCTGGGGCCTCAGTTTAGTTTCTCGTCTGAAAAAATGGCACCTCCAACCGTGCAGCACTCCCTCAGTACTGCACTGGAGTGTAAACCTAGGTTTTTGCACTCCAGTCCTGGAGTGGGACTTGAACCCAGAACCCTCTGACTCAGAGGAAAGGGCTGTCAGGCCAAAAAGCAAGAATTTCTTTTTACTCTCTCCCCACACCCCACAACTCTCCTTTAGCATCTGTAACATATCTAATCTTTGGGTAATTTGAGCCAATGCAGAGTTGTCCTTGAATAGTCCCATCATTGTGACATAAAAGCAAAATACTGCGGATGCTGGAAATCTAGAACAAAAACAAAAATACCTGGAAAAACTCAGCAGGTCTGACAGCATCTGGAGAGGAACACAGTTAACGTTTCGAGTCCGAATGACTCTTCATCAGAACTAGGGCAATCTGTCCCTTGCTCGTCCTGCTTTCCACCCTTAATGTCACCTATTAGCACATTTCTTAGCTAATATCACCACTGTCAACACCTCTTTGTTCTTTTGTCTATGACATCTTTTGGCAATCTCCACCTATCACTGGCCCTCTATCCCCCCCTTTAAACCAGCTAATATTTCACCTCTCTTCTATTTTTCCTTAGTTCTGATGAAGAGTCATACGGACTCGAAACGTTAACTGTATTCCTCTCCGCAGATGCTGTCAGACCTGCTGAGTTTTTCCAGGTATTTTTGTTTTTGTTCCCATCGTTGTAACACCTCATCTATCCTTTAGTTAACAATTTGAAAAATCCTCTCTAAATACTTGCAAATTCCAAATGAACTCATTGCTGATATCAGCATGTGCATTCAGGTTAAGAGCCACTCTCTGAATTATACCCTGGATACTGAGTAAATCAGGTCTCACTCACACAGTAACCTTTTTTCTCATGGGATGTGGGCATCTCTGGTAAGGCCATCATTTGTTGACTATCCCTAATTGCCCTTGTACTGAGAGGCTTGCTAAGCCATTTCAGAGGGCACATAAGAGCAATGTGGGGTCTGGAATCACCATTACTGAGACTTGTTTTCAATTCAGGTTTATGAATTGAATTTAAATCCACCAGCTGTCGTGGTGGGATTTGAACCCATGTCCCCAGAGCATTATCCTGGGTCATTTAGATTACTAGTCTGGTGACCATGCCACAATCACCCCCTAGCTGTACCCCTGTTTGCCACAATTACCAAAATTATTAGGTTTCAAACTGTTGTAACCGATAGACAGAGAAAAATGTGCAGTGTTTTTTCACACGACACTAGATGAAGCAGATCATGACCAGCTGGGAGAACTAATGTATATTAGGAGTGGTTCATTCTAATTCTGATCATTTGATTGTCAGGGTGTTTTGCTTTACATCAAATCTATTAGCTGAGCAATGACTTTAACAGAAAGTTCATTGATCTGTGATGAGGGGATGGGGTGTGGGGAGAGAGGGGAGGGGACTGGAGGATTGTGGGTGGGTGAGGTGAACTGGTCAAAAAGTTTAGAATCACAGAATGGTTAAAACACAGAGGGAGGCCATTTGGACCCTTGTGTTTGTGCTGGTCCTCCAAAGGACTAATTTACCTAGTCCCACTCTCCTGCCTTTTCCTCGCAGCCCTGCAAAATTTTTCCTTTTCAGATAATGATCCAATTTCCTTTCAAAGCCTCAATTGAACCTGCCTCCACCTCACTCTCAGGCAGCGCATTCCCGATCCTAAACACTTGCTGCATGAAATTTCCTCATATCTCCATTACTTCTGTTCCCAATTACCTTAAATCTGTCTCCTCTGGTTCTCAATCCATTCACCAGTGGGACCAGTTTCTCCCTCTCTACTCTGTCCAGAGCCCTCATGATTTTGAACGCCTCTACCAAATCTCCTCTCAACCTTCTCTTCTCCAAGATAAACAGTCCCAACTACTCCAATCTATCTATTTAACTGAAGTTCCTCATCCATGAAATAATTCTCATGAATCTTTTCTGCACTCACTCCAATGCCTTTACATCTTTCTTACAATGTGGTGTCCAGACCTGGACACAATACTCCAGTTGAGGCTGGACCAGTGTTTTATACAAATTTAGCGTAACCTCCTTGCTCTTGTACTCTATACCGCTATTAATAAAGCTTAGGATACTGTATGCTTTATTAACTGCTCTCTCAACCTGTCCTGCCACCTTCTATCATTTATGCACCTATACACCCAGGTCTCTCTGCACCTGCACCCACTTTTGACTCGACAGGGTGGACAGGTTTCAACAAGAAACAGCTAAACTTTATTAGAGAGAGCTTTTCAGTTGCAACACGCTGGGTCAGGACTCTTGTCAGGAAGCCCTATCCCCCAGATTGCCCGTGTTTAGGACTCAATGGTCGCAGACTTAACAGAACAACAGGTGATCCCTGATAGACAGTAGGAGGGGCTATACCCTCAGTTACCACAGGATTGTAGCCTTTATATTGTCTCCGCATTCTTCCTACCAAAATGAATCATTTCAAACTTGCATTAAGTTTCATCTACCACTTGTCCGCCCATTCCACCAACTTGTCTATGTCCTTTTGAAATTCTACGCTATCTTTCTCATGGTTCACAATGTGTACCAGTTTTGCATCATCTGTAAATTTTAAAATTGTTCCCTGTACACCAAGGTCTAGGTCATTAATATGCATCAGTAAGATCAGGGGTCCTAACATCGATCTACAAAGCTTCCTCCAGTCCAAAAAACATCCATTAACCACTATTCTCTGTTCCCTGTCACTCAGCCAATTTCATATTTTTTTAAATCCATTCACGGGATGTGAGCTTTGCTGGCTGGGCCAGCATTTATTACCCATCCCTAGTTGTCCTTGAGAAGGTGGTGGTGAGCTGCCTTCTTGAACCGCTGCAGTCCAAGTGGTGTAGGTACACCCACAGTGCTGTTAGGAAGGGAGTTCCAAGATTTTGACCCAGCGACAGTGAAGGAATGGCAATATATTTCCAAGTCAGGATGGTGAGTGACTTGGTGCGGAACTTCCAGGTGGTGGTGTTCCCATCTATCTGCTGCCCTTGTCCTTCTAGATGTTGGTGGTTGTGGGTTTGGAAGGTGCTGTCTAAGAAGCCTTGGTGAGTTCTTGCAGTGTATCACGTGGATGGTACACACTGCTGTAACTGTGCATCGGTGGTGGAGGGAGAGAATGTTTGTGGATGGGGTGCCAATCAAGTGGGCTGCTTTGTTCTGGATGGTGTCGAGCTTCTTGAGTGTTGTGGGAGCTGCACTCATCCAGGCAAGTGAGAACTATTCCATCACACTCCTGGCTTGTGCCTTGTAGATGGTGGACAGACTTTGGGAAGTTAGGAGGTGAGTTACTCGTTGGAGGATTCCTAGCCTCTGATCTGCTTTTGTAGCCACAGTATTTATATTGCTCGTCCAGTTCAGTTTCCGGTCAATGGTAACCCCCAGGATGTTGATAGTGGGGGATTCAGTGATGGTAATGCCATTGAACATCAAGGGGCGATGGTTAGATTCTCTCTTGTTGGAGATGGTCATTGCCTGGCACTTGTGTGGTGTGAATGTTACTTGCCACTTATCAGCCCAAGCCTGGATATTGTTCTGGTCTTGCTGCATTTGGACATGGACTGTTTCAGTATCTGAGGAGTTGCAAATGGTGCCGAACATTGTGCAATCATCAGTGAACATCCTCACTTCTGACCTTATGATGGAAGGAAGGTCATTGATAAAGCAGCTGAAGATGGTTGGGCCGATTTCTTATCCATGTTGCTACTGTCCCATTTATTCCATGAGCTATAACTTTGCTAACAAGTCTGTTGTGCGGCATTGTATCAAGTGCCTTTTGGAAGTCCATATACATCACATCAATTGCATTACCCCCATCAACGCTCCCTGTTATCTCATCAAAAACTCAAGCGTGTTAGTTAAACATGATTTGTTCTTAACAAATCCATGCTGGCTTTCTTTAATTAACTTGCATTTGCCCATGTGACTATTAATTTTGTATGAATTTTGGTTTCTAGAAACTTCCCCACCACCGAGGTTAAACTGACTGGCCTGTAGTTGCTGGGCTTATCCTTACACCATTTTTTAACAAGTATGTAACATTTGCAATTCTCCAGTCCTCTGCCAACACCCCTGAATCTAAGGAAGACTGAAAAATTATAGCTAGTGCCTCTGTAATGTCCACTCTCACTTGTCACAGTATTCTTGGATGCATCTCATCCAGTTCTGCTGCCTTATCGACTATAAGTAACCTATCCAATACCCCCTCCTTATCAATTTTAAACCCTTCAATTGTCTGAGTTACCTCCTCTTTAACCATGTACTGCACAGCATCTGCTTCCTTGGGAAAGACACAAAGTATTCATATAATATCTCATAATATTCATATTCAAAGTATTCATATTCAAAGTATTCATATAATATTCATATAATATCTCAGCCAGGCCCCCTTCCTCCATGTGTAAATCCCCTTTTGGGTCCCTAATCATCCATATTCCTCCATTTACCACCCTTTTGCTATTTATACGCTTATAGAAGGCTTTGGGATTCCCTTTTATGTTAGCTGCCAGTCTCTTTTCATACTCCTTCTTTGCTTCTCTTAGTTGCTTTTTCACCTCCCCTCTGAGCCCTCTATATTCAGCCTGGTTCTCCATTGTATTATCCATTTGACATCTGTCATAAGCACACTTTTTTCTTCTTTATCCTAATCTCTTTCGTTATCCAGGGAGCTCTGGATTTGTTTGTCCTACCTTTCCCTTTGCGGGAATATACCTTTACCTCGAACTTTCTCCTCTTGTTCAAGCCTATTGTTCAGTTACAGTTTTGCCTGACAAAACTACGATCCCAATTTATTTGGGTCGGATCTATTTTTACCCTAATGAAGTTGCCCTTCCCCAAGTTAATTATTCTTACTCTGGATTGCTGTATGTTATTTTCCAATAGCCAACCTAAAGCTTAAAATCCAATGATCACTGTATCGTAGGTGTTGCCCTATTGACACTTGATTCAACCTGGCCCACCTCATTCACAAGAGCCCAGGTATAGCAGTGCCTCCTTTCGCATTGGACGGGAACATGCTGCTGTAGAGAATTCTGCTGAACACACCACAGGGACTTTAAATTACCCACGTGTAGCTAGGCGAAAACTAACACCAAGCCCCATTACTTCACTGATTTAAGCAAATGTCGATGTCATGAGGAGGCCATCCCAGGCCTCTCCTCACTTGATAGAATCGTTTTGTTCCCAGACAAAGCCCTCCTCACAAACCAAGTCCCATCACAAGAGTCTCATCAATGGGCTCTTTATGAGATCATTAGATGCTACTCTCACCAAAGAGTTTTCAAGCCAATTGAGCACATTTTGGGTTAGAATGAATATATATCATTCTGATCCATCATAAACCCTGGCCTTGCGGCTTGTATTGAGTAGAATGGCTGTTTAACGGTTGCCATAGCAAGGGAGCATCATGCATCTGTCAAGGCTGAGGGCTTGGTCCTGAAATAGGGTGCTTAACTTTGATCGGGAGAATGAGATTGACTGCTGTGCCATGTAACTGCTCCGCTGTGCCAAGGTACAGCAAACAATTGGGTTCAGTTCATTTTTTCCTCAATGGGCCACCGTCCCATTGTAATTCGAGGTTAAATGACTTGGCTGCTTCCCGGCCCAGGGTCATGGGAATTGCTGAGGGGTTTGTCAACGTTAACCCTTTGAGGGGAGTTACTGGATGATGAACAGCCAGTGCAGAAAGCCAACACGTCTATTCGCTGTCTTACGCTTGCCTTTTCATTCCTCCTGTATCCCTCCTGTGCTCGAACCCGCTCTCACTGCCATGTTTTTATTCTTGCACGGGGATGTAAGTCATGTTGCAATGCTTCTTTACTTTCCACTACTTTACTTTCCCACAGTGTCTGCCCCGGCTCAGTGGTGGCGCTCACACCCCAGAGTCAGGAGGTCATGGCTTTGAAGTCGCACTTGATGTGAGAACAAACTCTAAGCTGACGCTCCCAGTGCAGTACAGCGCTGTTTTTCACGTGAAAGAAAGTACTTGCGGCTTTCACAATGTCAGAGCATCCCAACCCAATGAAGTCCGGGCAGCCACGGTTGTAATGTAGGGAAATGCAAACTGGCAAAAGAAGCAAAAAGCGATGTGAGAGAGAGCTTTTTTCACACAGCGTGTGGCTAGGACCTGGAATGCACCGGCGGAGAGTGTGGCAGAGGCAGGCTCAAGCGAAGCATTTAAAAGGGAAGTAAACTGTTATCTGAAAAGGAAGAAAGCGCAGGGATACGGGGAGAAGGCAGGAGATTGGCACTAAGAGAATTGCTCGTTCGGAGAGCCGGTGCAGACACAATGGGCTGAATGGCCTCCTCCTGTGCTGTAACGGTTCTGTGGTTCTGAACACCACAGCCAATTAGTTAATGGCCCTTTAAACTGAGGCCCCACCTGCCATCTCAGGTTTGTAGATCCCCGTGCATTATTTTGAAGAAGGGCAGGGGAGTTCTCCCAGCATCCTGCTCAGTTCTTACCCCTCAACCACCACCACTAAATAGGAATACCTGGTCATTCTCACATGACTGTTTGTGGGATCTTGCTGTGTGCAAATTGTCTGCTGCATTTCCTACATTACAACAGTGACTACACTTCAAAATCCTTCATTGGCGCTTTGGGACGTCCTGAGGTCATGAAGGGTGCTATAGGAATGCAAGCCTTTCTTTTCAATACTAATTCGACTCTGCTTACCCAAATAAAAATCAAGTTGGGGTACCGCAGTGGAACTCGAGTGCGCTGGGTTAAAAATGATGCCTCTTTTTCCACCCATCCCACTCTTATTTGATCCTGGTAGGGAGCGATGGTAATTGCTTTAACCCACTGGGGCCAACAGAGCCCCAGATCTAAACCTCTCCCCCATAAGCAGAGATCACTGGGTGGAAAACAGGAACACGATTCTTGACATTCAGGCCTGGATTTTCACAGCGTCGGAAGGACTCTAGAGCCATTTAAGAATCGCTGGTGGGACCCGATTCCGGGATTCCAGCCTTCGTTCCCAGTGCCCCACTCCACCAGCCCCCACCCCCCCCCCACCCCCCCACCCACCAGTTTTCGCCAGCGTGGGTAAGGGTACAGGAAGCCCTCACCCTGCACTCCCAACCTGGCCGGCTCCATTGCGGGAGTAGGCATCTCCTAGCGCCCCCCCACAATTTTCATGTAGTCGGGCCAGTTTCTCCATGGGGCTGAATATTCCCGCCGTCGGTGGGGGAGGGGGTAGTTGATGGGTGGGCGCGCATGGGCGCATTTCTGATCGGCGCCCCCAATTGGAGGCGCAGCGCCATTTTATGTGGGTGGGCCTTAATTGGCCCGCCCAGCGTGACGTCCGCAGGGAAGAGCTATGCGCACCCTGTGCGGGTGGGGGGGAATCCTAAAATCGAGAGTGCGCTCTTTCGCGCATGCGCACAAAAGAGCGCACTCATCTCCCTGAGGCTAAGTGCAGCCTCAGGGAGATCGGCTCTACATGTGAAAAAGATTAAAGTAGAAAAATAAAATTTCCATGACAATGTCACATGAGTTGGGACATGTCCATAATTTTTACACAATCTTTATTAAAACTTTTTAAACCCTACATGAAACCCCATCCCGCCCGTGGATGAGGTTTCATGTTTTTTCTAGTTCCCACCAGGGCTCCTGGCCTGCCCGCCAACCTTAAGGCTGGACGGGCAGGTCCTTTAATTGCTTAATTGATCCTGTCAATGGCCTCAATTGGCCATTGACAGGTGGGCGGGCATGCAGCTGATTTTGCTGAGCTCCCACCTTCCTGAAAATTTAAATGGGGGCACGGTAACATTGGGAGTTCCCCCCGACGTCACCGCGCGTCATTTTATGCGTTGGCGAGCGGGCCCCATTCAGCCATGACTCATGGTTCGCGGCCCTTCAGAGGAGTCATGAACCATAGTCTGGATTCAGGAACCTATTGAGAGGTAAGTTCTTTACTCAGTTGTAAATGGGTCTTACCCATGCCCCTCCCACATGCCCCCATGGCCAGCTATGCTCTGCAAGCCCAACTCTATCCCACACACCTCCCCCCGCCAGAGCAAAGGTCTCAACACTCAGGGCCTTTCATACGAACATACAAACATACGAATTAGGAGCAGGAGCAGACCACTCGGCCCCTCGAGCCTGCTCCACCATTCAATAAGATCATGGCTGACCTGAGTGTAACCTCCTGCTTACCAGTGATAACCTTTCACCCACTTGTTTATCAAAAATCTATCTGCCTCTGCCCCTAAAATATTGAAAACCTCTGTATTTGAGGAAGATAGTCCCAAAGACTCACGACCCTTTGAGAGAAAAAAAATTTCCTCATCCCTGTCTTACATGGATGACCCCTTATTTTTAAACAGTGACCCCTGGTTCTAGATTCTCCCACAAGAGGAAACATCCTCTCCATATCCACCCTGTCAACACCCCTCAGGATCTTAAAGGTTTCAATCAAGTCACCTCTTACTCTTCTAAACACCACCAGATACAAGTCTAACCTTTCCAATCTTTCCTCACAAGACAACCCATCCAATAGTTTAGTAAGCCTTCTCTGAACCGCTTCCAAATCATTTATGTCTTTCCTTAAATAAGGAGACCAACACTGTACAGAGTACTCCAGATGTGGTCTCACCAGTGTCCTGCACAACCGAAGTATAACCTCCCTACTTTTGTATTCAATTCCCCTTGCAATAAATGATAACATTCTATTAGCTTTCCTAATTACTTGCTGTACCTGCATACTGGTCTTTTGCGATTCATGCACTAGGAGACCCAGATCCCTCCGAATCTCAGAGCTCTGCAATCTCTCGCCATTTAGATAATATGCTTCTTTTTTATTCTTCCTGCCAAAATGGACAATTTCACATTTGCCCACATTATACTCCATTTGCCAGGTTTGTGCCCACTCACCTAACCTATCTCTGTCCTTTTGTAACTTCCTTATGTCCTTTTCACAACTTACCTTCCCATCTATCTTTGTGTCATCAGCAAATTTGGCAACCATACCATTGGTCCCTTCATCCAAGTCAATTATATAAATTGTAAAAAGTTGAGGCCCCAGCACTGAAGCCTGTGGCACACCACTCATTACATCCTGCCAACCAGAAAAAGACCCATTTATGCCTACTCTCTGTTTCCTGTAAACTAACCAATCTTCTATCCACACCAATATGTTACCCCCTACACCATGAGCTTTTATTTTCTGCAACAACCTTTGATGTGGCACTTTATCAAATGCCTTCTGGAAATCCAAGTACATCCACCGGTTCCCCTTTATCCGCAGCACATGTGACTCCTTCAAAACACTCAAATAAAAAACATTTCCCTTTCACAAAACCATGTTGACTCTGCCTGGTTGCCTTGAATTTTTCTAAGTGCCCTGCTATAATATCTGTAATAATTGCTTCTAATATTTTCCCTATGACAGATGTTAGCCTAACTGGCCTGCAGGTTCCTGCTCTCTGTCTCCCTCCCTTTTTGAATAAAGGAGTTATATTTGCTATTTTCCAAACCAATGGAACCTTCTCCAAATCCAGGGAATTTTGGAAAATCTCACTATCTCACTAGCCATTTCTTTTAAGACCTTTGGGTGAAGTCCATCAGGACCTGGGGATTTGTCAGCCCGCAGCCCCAACAATTTGCTCAGTGCTACTTCCCTGGTGGTTGTAATTTTCCTGAGTTCCTCCCTCCCTTCCATTTCCTGATTTAGAGCTATTTCTGGGATGTGACTTGTATCCTCTACAGTGAAGACCAATATAAAATATCTGTTCAGTTCATTTGCCATCTCCTTATTTTCCATTATTAATTCCCCAGACCCACTTTCTATAGGAACAACACTCACTTTGTTAACTCTTTTCGTATTTAAATATCTATAGAAACTGTTACTATCTGTTTTTATATTTCTAGCTAGCTTCCTCTCATACTCTTTAGTAATCTTTTTACTATCTTTGACTTTTTTCGTTAACCACGGGTGATGAATCCGTCCCTCGGAATTTTTCTTTCTCATTGGAAAGTATATATTCTGTATATCCTGAAATATCCCTTTAAGTGTCTGCCACTGAACTTCTATTGACCTATCTCTCAACCTCATTTGCCAGTTCACTTTAGCTAGTTCTGCTGTCATGCCCTCATAATTGCCCCATTTAAGTTTAAAATACTAGTCTTAGACCCACTCTTCTCTTCAGCAAACTGAGTGTAAAATTCAATCATATTATGATCTCTGCCTTCACTGTGAGGTGGGTCCAGCAAGGTCTGGAAGTTTCCTGACGTGGACTGTCCGCCTCCGGGAAAGTCCAACCCTCAACATAGCGCCGAGGAAGTGTTGTCTTTTAAAGTGAAAACACATTTGTAATACAGGAACTGCAGCAAGCAATTTACACACAGCAACCGCCCATGGGCAGCAATGAGGTAAATGACTGGATCACCTGTTGTTTTAGTGATGTTGGTTGAGGGATTAATATTGGCCCAGGACACAGAGGAGAACTTCCCCACCTTGCTCTTCTTTGAAATAGGGGCAGCAGTGCGATTTGTCACCGACCGCCTCAGAGGGGAGGCAGGGGCCTCATTTTAACAACTCCACGTCGGACAGACTGCACTTCCAACAGTGCAGCACCCCACCACGCACCCCTCCCCCCCCCGCCTTCCCCCACCCCATTATCCCACCGGAAACGTCGACCATGGTTATGTGCTCAAGTCTCTGGAAAGAGACTTTGTGGGCAAGTCAGTCAGTCCGCGATCCAAGAAAATTGGAACTCAGGGGATAGATAGTAACGCTGCCCTAAGATGTGCTGACGAGCCCTATTATGACGAATGAAGCTATTCTTGCTCCAGAACACTTGGCAGCAGCAAGCAGAACCAGCTGTAAATATAGACATCAGTGCTTTCATACTGGAGATGATGCTTTCAAATATAGCCCTTTACAAGAACCACATCTGAGGGAGGTGAGTACTTTAATTAAAAGGCGTCTGATCCTGTAATTATTTCTAATCTCTTATGGAGGCTCTCCCCTTCTGTAAAACAGCAGCAAAGAAAATATAATTGTCGCCGATAGTTTCCCTCTTACTCCCTATGGTAATGATCTTGAGCACTGACTCTCCAACTGCATTGCGTAGTTTCCTCTCCTTCGAATCATAGATTGAGACAGCACAGAAGAGGCCACTCAGCCCATCGCGCCTGTGTCAGCTCTTTGAAAAAGCTATCCGGTGCTTTCCCCAGTGCCCCCTCACCTTATAGATTTCTCCTTTTCAAGGATTTATCCAACTCTCTTTTGAGAGTTCATCTTGAATCTGCTCCCACCGCCCGTTCGGGCAGCAAGTTCCAGGTGAGGACATTTTAAGTGGACGTTGTGATGAAGTTTGGATCAGCAGTTATCCCCTAGATGGTCAAAACTAAACGCTGCGGCCTGGGAATAACGTATGGAGTGATGATGCAATGGGCTGAGTGCAGGGATTGTGAGTGTGGAGTGTTCTCTACATTACAGCATTGACCACACTTCCAGAGGTCCATTGGCTGGAAAAGAATTTGGGACATCCTGGGGCCATGAAAGACGCGATATAAATGCAAGTCTCTCCTTTTCCTTTTCTGTTCCATGAATCCAATTGATGCGAAACCTATGTTGAGGGACCCAGACTTAGCATTGCCAACCCTCCAGGATTGGCCTGGAGTCTCCAGGGAATTGAAGATCAATCTCCAGGACACTGCTGGGTGCAATCATCGGGGCATTCAAAAGATTTTTTTGTCTTATCATTTTCTTTGAAGATTTCTCTTTACCAAATGTAAAATATTGAAAATGGTGGTGGGGGGGAAGAAAGGGCTTTTTGGCTGACAGTCAAGCGTCATTCAATTGGGTATTGAGTCTTTTTGCTTTCCAATTGGTGTAGGAAGGCAGAATGTCACAAGGATGGTTGTGTTGGCCGACTATTGGCTGGAGCATGGAGGACGGGTCATGTGATGAAACCTCCAGGAATACATTTAATCACAGTTGGCGACCCTACCTGGACTGTACTGAGGAACACCTCAAGAGTTTAATTATACAGCTTCAAGTTAGGGGTGTTGCCATTTCAGGTTCTGGCTTGGTGGGTCATGAGCACTAACAATCCCTAGGCTGACACCCCCACTGTGGTGCTGAGGGAGTGCTGCACTGTCGGAGGTGCTGTCTTTCGGCTGAGACATTACAGACCCTGCAGAGCAATTCCAAAGAAGGAAAGTTCTTCCCAATGTCTTGGCCAGAGTTTATCTCTCAACTAACATCATAGGAAAAACGGATTATCTGGCTATTATCACATTGCTGTTCATGGGAACTTGTTGTTCATGAACTGGTTGCTGTGTTACAATATTAACTGCACTTACAAGAGATGTTTCATTGGGTGTTAAGCCCTTTGGGATGCCTTGAGGATGTGAAAGGACCGACACAAAATGCTGCAAATTCAATGGCAGGATAGGCGCAAGTCAACATCTCCAGTATCGAGGCGCTGGTTATGGCTAATTGGCTACGTTGGGCGGACCACATCGTCCACATGCCTGACACAAGATTGCCAAAACAAGCCCTCTACTCCGACCTTCGTCGCGATAAGCAGTTACCAGGTAGGGCAGGGGAAACGATTCAGGGACGTCCTCGAAGCCTCCCTGAAAAAAAAAATGCAACATCCCCAACGATTGGTGGGAACGTCCTGCCCGAGACACCCAACCTGGAGAAGAAGCGTCCGCGAAGGTGCCAACCGTCCCCGACAGGCCCAGGCGGAGGCCAGGCGGAAGGAGCGGAGCAAAACCCGAGCATCCCACCCACCCGCCTCATCGAACACCACCTGCCCCGGAGCGTGGCAGAGTGCAGGGATCCGGCATCGGACTTTTCAGTCACCTCAGGGCCCACAGACCCCGGAGTGGGAGGAAGTCACCCTCAGTCCTGAGGGACTGCCTGAGAAGAAAAAGGTACAAAGGAAGGTCTTTCTTTCTATCTTGGAGGTTTTATCATATGACTCTAACTTCCTGAATTCCAGGAGATTCCAGGACCATCCCGGAGCGGTTGGCAACTCTCACACCAAGTCCGTCCTCCCTTGAGAGGGCCAGCAATCCACCAGAGAGATTGGTTTAATTTAAATTTAGTTTCCTATCGGTGTTTACTATTCAATAGGGGTTACCCGTAAATCCAGCTAGCTGCTAAGTACTGTTTAATAATTAGCTTTGATGACACCTATAATTCCTCTCCGGCAGTTTCTAATTTGACTTGATGGGACCTTTCCGCAGGCGCTTAGTGGCTGGAGGGACATGATTTGTGACTGCACCTTTTGCCTTTGGGTGATGTCACATGATCTCAGGTTCCCCCCGCACGTTTGTTGTTCAAATGACAGGATAGGTTCAGGTGAAGATGGTTAGAATCTTTCAGAAGAGAAGGAGGCCATTCAGCCCATCGTGCCTGTGCCAGCTCTTGGAAAGAAGCTATCTAATTAGTCCCACTCACGCTGCTCTGTCCCCATAGCCTTGTAAACTTCTCCATTTCAATTGTTTATCCAGTTTCCTTTTGAAAGTAGTTACTATTGAATCTGCTTCCACCAGCCTTTGAGACAGCGCTTTTCAGATTATAACAAATTTGCCACATAAATTATTTCCCCCTCATCCTCTCACTGGTCCTTTTGCCAATTATCTTAAACCCGTGTCACCGATGAGGATGACGAGCTCTGGGTGGGGTGTACAAGTAGGACTTTGCCATTGTGGGCTGTTGGCGAGACAGCTGTCTTTTATTTCATTCTTTCGTTTCTAGGCTGGGGCAGAGTGCCGGAGCACCGAGGCAGGCTTTACACCCAGCCCACCTCTGCACCGGGCAGCCCCTCTGGCTGACTACGAGCTCTTTCCGGAGCTCCCTAAGAACTCGCCCCCAACCCCACCCCCAACCTCCAGAACGAAAATCCCAACTTCCGGAGCGCAGTTTCAGGAATCAGGTTCGCGAGCCAGGAATTCTCCCGATCCACGAGCGGAAATTCAGGGGACCCTGTCCCAGGGAAGCCTGACCCCAGACATGGGACAAAGAGTCGAATTACCGACCCTCCTCCTGGTGGAAACAGTTTCTCCTTATTCAACCTATCAAACTCCGAATAATTTTGAATACCTCTGTTGAATCTTCCTTTAACCTTCTCTGCCACTAAGGAGAACAATCCCAGCTTCTCCAGTCTCTCCACATTAACTGAAGTACCCCATCCCTGGCTAGTGACCATTTTTTGATCCCATTTTCCTAGACTCCCAACCATTTCCATGTTATATCTGCCCTGGGAGTGTTTGATGGGGATAGTGTAGAGGGAGTTTTACTCTGTATCTAACCCTGTGCTGTACCTGTCCTGGGAGTGTTTGATGGGGACAGTGTAGAGGGAGCTTTACTCTGTATCTAACCCCGTGCTGTACCTGTCCTGGGAGTGTTTGATGGGGACAGTGTAGAGGGAGCTTTACTCTGTATCTAACCCCGTGCTGTACCTGTCCTGGGAGTGTTTGATGGGGACAGTGTAGAGGGAGCTTTACCCTGTATCTAACCCCGTGCTGTACCTGTCCTGGGAGTGTTTGATGGGGACAGTGTAGAGGGAGCTTTACTCTGTATCTAACCCTGTGCTGTACCTGTCCTGGGAGTGTTTGATGGGGACAGTGTAGAGGGAGCTTTACTCTGTATCTAACCCCGTGCTGTACCTGTCCTGGGAGTGTTTGATGGGGACAGTGTAGAGGGAGCTTTACTCTGTATCTAGCCCCAATCTGTACCTGTCCTGGGAGTGTTTGATGGGGACAGTGTAGAGGGAGCTTTACTCTGTATCTAACCCTGTGCTGTACCTGTCCTGGGAGTGTTTGATGGGGACAGCGTAGAGGGAGCTTTACTCTGTATCTAGCCCCATGCTGTACCTGTCCTGGGAGTGTTTGATGGGGACAGTGTAGAGGGAGCTTTACTCTGTATCTAACCTTGTGCTGTACCTGTCCTAGGAGTGTTTGATGGGGATAGTGTAGAGGGAGTACCCCGTGCTGTACCTGTCCTGGGAGTGTTTGACGGTGACAGTGTAGAGGGAGCTTTACTCTGTATCTAACCCTGTGCATTACCTGTCCTGGGAGTGTTTGATGGGGACAGTGTAGAGGGAGCTTTACTCTGTATCTAGCCCCATGCTGTACCTGTCCTGGGAGTGTTTGATGGGGACAGTGTAGAGGGAGTTTTACTCTGTATCTAACCCCGTGCTGTACCTGTCCTGGGAGTGTTTGATGGGGACAGTGTAGAGGGAGCTTTACTCTGTATCTAACCCCGTGCTGTACCTGTCCTGGGAGTGTTTGATGGGGACAGTATAGAGGGAGCTTTACTCTGTATCTAACCCCGTGCTGTACCTGTCCTGGGAGTGTTTGATGGGGACAGTGTAGAGGGAGCTTTACTCTGTATCTAACCCCGTGCTGTACCTGTCCTGGGAGTGTTTGATGGGGACAGTGTAGAGGGAGCTTTACTCTGTATCTAGCCCCATGCTGTACCTGTCCTGGGAGTGTTTGATGGGGACAGTGTAGAGGGAGCTTTAATCTGTATCTAACCCTGTGCTGTACCTGTCCTGGGAGTGTTTGATGGGGACAGCGTAGAGGGAGCTTTACTCTGTATCTAGCCCCATGCTGTACCTGTCCTGGGAGTGTTTGATGGGGACAGTGTAGAGGGAGCTTTACTCTGTATCTAACCTTGTGCTGTACCTGTCCTGGGAGTGTTTGACGGTGACAGTGTAGAGGGAGCTTTACTCTGTATCTAACCCCGTTCTGTACCTGTCCTGGGAGTGTTTGATGGGGACAGTGTAGAGGGAGCTTTACTCTGTATCTAACCCCGTGCTGTACCTGTCCTGGGAGTGTTTGATGGGGACCGTGTAGAGGGAGATTTACTCTGTATCTAACCCCGTGCTGTACCTGTCCTGGGAGTGTTTGATGGGGACAGCGTAGAGGGAGCTTTACTCTGTATCTAACCCCGTGCTGTAGCTGCCCTGGGAGTGTTTGATGGGGACAGTGTAGAGGGAGCTTTACTCTGTATCTAGCCCCATGCTGTACCTGTCCTGGGAGTGTTTGATGGGGACAGTGTAGAGGGAGCTTTAATCTGTATCTAACCCTGTGCTGTACCTGTCCTGGGAGTGTTTGATGGGGACAGCGTAGAGGGAGCTTTACTCTGTATCTAGCCCCGTGCTGTACCTGTCCTGGGAGTGTTTGATGGGGACCGTGTAGAGGGAGATTTACTCTGTATCTAACCCCGTGCTGTACCTGTCCTGGGAGTGTTTGATGGGGACAGCGTAGAGGGAGCTTTACTCTGTATCTAACCCCGTGCTGTAGCTGCCCTGGGAGTGTTTGATGGGGACAGTGTAGAGGGAGCTTTACTCTGTATCTAACCCCATGCTGTACCCGTCCTGGGAGTATTTAATGGGGACAGTGTAGAGGGAGCTTTACTCTGTGTCTAACCCCGTGCTGTACCCGTCCTGGGAGTGTTTAATGGGGACAGTGTAGAGGGAGCTTTACTCTGTGTCTAACCCTGTGCTGTAGCTGTGTGTAATTGTAAATTGTTATTTCGGTGTGGCACTGAGGGAGTGCTGCTCCGTCTTTTGGGTGACATTTGAAACCAATTCAGGTGAACATAAAACATCTGCCTGAGGAAGAACGGGGACGTTTTCCAAGTATCCTGACCAACATTCTTCCCTCCTGCAGCGCATCATTCAAATCATATTTCCCTGTTAGCAGCAGCTGTTTCCAATGCAAAAACAGCTACAGTAATTCGCTCGGTATGAAACGCCCTTGAGATGTGATGAGCTGTATGAATGTTTACAGTCTGTCGCGCTAGTTTCTATTAAATCAATCCGTATCAGAGGCAACAGCAGATGTGGCATGTTTTGGACTGGGGGGTGTCAGAGTATTTGGTTCAAGGGCACAGTCTCTTGCCATCGACTGTTTACTTTCATTAGTGTCACTGCATTAATGCCATCATGTGATCCCTGTATTTCACCGCTGAGGTACTAGGAGGTGAATAAATCCACACAAGATGCATTCAGTCTGCCGGATTGAAATGTACCAGGGCAGGTTATCAATTTCCAGTGGGATTTGGGTCACTGCGTGCAGTGTCCTCATATTAGAAATTGACAGTTTTTATGTCAATGTCACTCAGTCAGGTTAAAGATGCAATGGTTTTGCTAAGCAGCTGTGGGACTCACCATCTACTATAATTGGATATTTAATGTAGATTCTGGTTTTCCAACTTTTCATAACATTTTTTTTTATTATCTATTCTCTCCCGGGGTGTGGGTGTCGATGGCAAGACCCACGTTTGCTGCCCATGAACTGAGTGGCTTGCTAGGCATTTCAGAGGGCGGTTAAAAGTCAGCCTCATTGCTGTGGACCTGGAGTCATGTGTAGGCTAAACCAGGTAAAGACGGCAGGTTCTCTTCCCTGAAGGCCGTTAGTGAACCAGATGGGTTTTTATGACAATTGATGATAGTTTCAGGTGCCCACTGTAAACTTCAGTTCATCCAAAACTCTGCTGCTTATTCTATTCAAGAGAGCCAGTTGGTGAAAGGTGGAACTTTAAGCTTTGCTCCGTCTAACATTTATTTACTCAGCGAAACATTACAAGCATACACCTCCAAACTCAACTACCGCCCAGTTTCAGTAAGGCATCTCTTTATATGAGCTCAAGTGAAATCCCGATTAATATCCTTCACCTGCATATAATTAAGCACAATTAATATACAATTAACAATTGCGCCACATCTGTTCACCCATCACTCCCTGTGAGGTGTCAGCTGTGGCTCAGTTCATAGTACCCTTGCCTTTGAATCAGAGGGTTGTGGGTTCATGTCCCACTCCTGGAAACCAAGAACTGTGATTGTACTCAAAAGAGTTGCAATCTGTGACTGTTGATAACTCGAAAGAGTATCACTCCCTGTGCTCCTGGTCCGGCAAGTGGGAATAATTAGACATTTCTTTCAGACGCACGGACACGGATAAGTGGTCTCCTTATGTGCTGTATCATTCTTTGATTTTATTTTAATCTTTCTTTCCCAGATCTCAACTGCCTGCCAGACTTTGTCCCAGAAAGTTAGGGATTTCTCCCTTCCCTTAGATCCCTGTTCCTCTCCCAACATCTCTTTCAACTGTAGAGCGAATGTATGGACCCCAGTCCTTCTTTTCTGAGGAATACATGGCACATTTCGCAGGCCAGACCCACTCACGTTTGGTGACAGATGGCTTCAGCCGGGTGATTGCCGGGGGGTGGGGATAGGATGTGAGTGGGGAGCATACAGCTGAGGGAGGCGGTGAAATTTCTGTCCTGCTTAACGATGGACATTCAACTCCAGGTCGAAACAAACTATTTCTCAGCTTCGAAGTGTAGTGACTGTTGTAATGTAGGAAGCGCCGCAGCTGATTTGCGCACAGCAAGATCCCACAAAACCGCTCTGCGATAATGACCAGGTGATGTGTTCTTTCTGATGTCGATTGCGGGATAAATGTCGGCCCAGGGACTCTTGAGACAGTGGCCGTGGGGTCTTTCCTGTCCACCCAAGAGGGCAAACGGGTCCGGGCGATGACAAAAGACCAGGTAGCCGTCCACACAAACCACCAAGACCATTTGTTTCCAAGACAGCGTCTCAACAATCTTTCTCGGCAGGAACAATCACATGGACTGCAGCGGCTCGGTGAGGCAGCTCACCACCACCTCCTCAAGGGCAACTGGGGATGGGCAATAAACGCTGGCCCAGCCAGCGAAGCCCCACATCCTGTGAAAGAATAAAAAAAAATGTTGGCGGAGTAGGAGCGTTCGTCTGTAATGCCAACACAACTAAAGCAGGGATTTAACTTCCCATCTGAAAGGCGGCAGCTTTAAAAGTTTTTGATGTCCCTGTGGTTTTCCTCCTGTGTGTGTGTGATTTTTGTTGCGCACAGCCAGAGTTCCGGTAGACGCATCGTGAACTCCCAGAGGCTCCAGGGCAACCCCGGAGGGGTTGGCGACCCAGCCGCTCGCCCAGTCTCCGCTTGGCGGGCAGGTTAAAATCAGGTTAAAGTCGGAGCGCAATTTACAAAGAAAGGGGCTGGATAAATACCTGGCTTGGAAGGGGATTGTGGATGAGAGGGATAATGTTCGAGGTAATGAGATTGATGGTTTCTTAGCTGCTGGGACCTGACAGTATCAGGTCAAGTTAGACAGCTGGCTGGGGATGAATAATGTACAACGCAAGGTTCCATAAACTGGATAGCGTTATCCTTGAACTGCTTCCCTCTGGGGATTAATTTAGTCGGGTAGAGTCCATGATGGGACAGATTGCATAGGCTCAGTGAGCTGAATGTTGTCTTTGTGATTGACATCTCTTCCTTTATCATTAGGCTTTTGCACCAAACCCAGCAGTGGCTCAGTGAGTAGCACTCTTGACTTGGGAGTTGGAGAGTTAGATATTTGCTCTGTTCCTATTTGCACAGTCCCACAGCCCTGACATGTCCAACTCTCACAGCCCAGACCGGCCTCACCTCCTCACTCTCACAGCAGCACCCCCCCCGACCCCTGCTCTCACAACCCTGGCAGCACCCCTCACCGCCACCCTCATAGACCTGGCACCCCCTGCTCTCACAGCCCAAGCCTCAGCAACGCCCCCCCACCTGCCCCTCCACCCAGCTCCCACAGCCCTGGCTCCCCCAACTCTCACAGCTCAGGTGTCACCCCCCACCGCCCACCCCCCCTCTAGTCTCACAGCCCTGCCCCTCCCACCCTGCCCACAGCCCTGGCACCATCTGCTCTCACAGCCCAGGCCTCATACCACCCCACCCCCCGCCGTCCTCTTCCTCCACTCTCACAGTCCTGGCAGCATCCCCCACCCCTGCTCTTACAGCCCCGGCAAGCCCCACCCTACTGTAACGGGCTCCCAAGCCACAATGTCTCTTAATCTTCTCCACTTGAGTTGGCCACCCAGGCTTGAGCACAAAATCCAGGCTGATACCCGCAATCCAACACTGTGGGAGTGCTGCACTGTCAGAGGCGCTGCCTTTCAGGTGACATGTTAAAACATGGCCCTGTCTGCCCACTTGGGGGAGTGTTCCCACAGCAACTATTTTGATGGAGAGCTGGAGAATGATCTCCGGTGTTGCAGCCAATGTTTGTCCCTCACTCAGCATGACAAAGAAACAGGTTATCTGTCATCATTATGTTGCTGTTTGTAGGAATAGCAGAAATTGGCTAAGCTGTGCCTCCTACATTGTGACACTTCAGAAGTACTTCATTGGCTGTAAAGCACTTTGGAACATCTTGGGGTTGTGAAAAGTGCCATATAAATGTATATCTAATGTAGGTCTTCCTTTTGTTAAATGGGGGAGGGGATGTGTGCAACAGATGGGAGTCTGCTTCCTTGCAATTACTTCACGTGTGAGTGGCCCATTGTGGTTCGTGTGTGTTATACAAGAACACCAGCATTGACCGTGTTCACATGATATTGTACTTTGCACACCAGCTTAAAAGATTGTTCCATTTAGCTAAGTCTCTGTACGTTGAAACCACACAGTGCCACTGCCAAGGTACAAATAGATTAACATCTGCAGTGTCAGTGGACTCTTCAAGGTCTCTTAGTAATGTTAATGTATCTGATGCCCTGTTAAGTAGAGCAGTAATTGAAACCCTCGAGTGTCATTTACAGAGGCTCTGATGACAGGACTCGCTCTGGGTGTTTCAGGGACTCCAGCTCTGTCTGCTTTCATTTAATCTCATATTTAACAATTGGTAACAGACTCTTTCTGACACGACATCGGAAATTCTTCAGTCTGTGACATTTCAATTCCCGGGGGAGGTGATGGCGTCGTGGTATTGTTGCTGGACTAGTAATCCAGAGACCCAGGGTAATACTCTGGGGAACCTGGTTCCAATCCTGCCACAGCAGATGGTGGAATATGAATTCAATCAATAAAAAACTGGGTATGTCCTGTCCCACCAGCAGGACAGACCCAACAGAGATGGGTTACAAACAAAAAACTACTGCGGATGCTGGAAATCCAAAACAAAAACAGAATTACCTGGAAAAACTCAACAGGTCTGGCAGCATCGGCAGAGAAGAAAAGAGTTGACATTTCGAGTCCTCATGACCCTTCTGCTGATGGGTCATGAGGACTCAAAACATCAACTCTTTTCTTCTCCGCCGATGCTGCCAGACCTGCTGAGTTTTTCCAGGTAATTCTGTTTTTGTTTTAGAGATGGGTTACAGTTGGGAGGGAGTTGCCCTGGGAGTCCTCAACATTGACACTGGATCCCCAGAAAGTCTCATGGCATTGGCCCAAACATGGGCAAGAAAACCTCTTGCTGGTTACCATGCAATGCTCCCACATTCCCCACTGGCCTTTGACCACTTGAGGAAGTATTGAGGATGGCAAGGGCAGCGAATGTACTCTGGGTGGGGGACTTTAATGTCCAACACCAAGAGTGGCTCAGTAGCATCACTGCTGGCTGAGTCCCATAGCTGCTAGACTGGGTCTGCGTGCAGGTGGTGAGGGAACCAACTTGACCTCATCCTTACCAACTCACCTGCTGCTGGTGCATCTGTCCATGACAGTATTGGTAGGCGTGACCACTGCACAGTCCTTGTAGAGACGAAGTCCCGTCCTCACTTTGAGGATGCTCTCCATCGTGTTGTGTGTCACTACCACTGTGCTAAATGAGATAGATTTCGAACAGATGTAGCAACTCAAGACTGGGCATCCATGAGGCGCTGTGGGGCAACAGCAGAGTTGTACACAAACTGTAACTTCATTGCCTAGCATATCTCCCATCAAGCCAGGGGATCGACCCTGGTTCAATGAAGAGTGCAGGAGGGCATGGCAGGAACAGAACCAGGCATACCTAAAAATGAGGTGTCAACCCGGTGAAGCTACAACACTGGACTACTTGTGTGCCAAGCAGCATAAGCAGCAAGTGATAGACAGAGCTAAGCGATTCCACAACCAATGCACAGATCTAAGCTCTGCAGTCCTGCCACATCCAGTCATTGGGTGGTGGTGGTGGACAATTAAACAACTCACTGGAGGAGGAGGATTTACTACCATCTAGAAGGACAAAAGGGCAGCAGACACATGGGGGGGCGGATTTTCACCTCATCGGCCGGGAGTGGCTGCGCGATGGTCCGCTGCCCGTGATAGGGCCCCAGCCGTGAATCTGTGCTGAAACGCTCAGCGCTGCCTGGGTGGTGGGAACGAGGGCGCGTGCGGAAGTCAGTGCATGTGTGCGGGTGTGCTCACTGAAGGCACAGAGCTGAAGATTTCTTACATTAAAAATAAAGGTTTTAAAATTAAGGTAAACATGTCCCCTTATGTGACTCTGTCACGTGAGGAGGGACAGGTTAAAAAGGAGATATAAAAATTTTTATTTTATTTTTAATTAACGTCGGGACCCTCATCCTGTCCGTGGATGAGGTTTCCTGAAAAATCCAAAGGCCGCTTGGCCTATTCGTCCACCCGCCCACCGTAGGGAAAAATTCACTTTCATTAATTCACTAATGGGCTTAACAGCCTCTTAATTGTCGGTGGGCGTGATGCCGACTCCCGTGCACATCTGGTGGCTGGAATATCGCACGGGCATGCGGTGACGTTGGGACGCTCGCCCGATGTCTTTGCGCACTATTTCACACTCGTGCCTGTCGGGCGTGCAGCCTGCAAGCTGAGCTGAAAATCCAGCCCATGGCAACACTACCCACCCGGACGTTCCCCTCCGAGTCACTCACCAATCTGACACCGTTCCTTCACTGTCGCTGGGTCACAATCCTGGAACTCCCTCCCTAACAGCACTGTGGGTGTACCTACACCACATGGACTGCAGCGGTTCAAGCAGGCAGCTCACCACCACCTTCTCAAGGGCAACTAGGGATGGGCAACAAATGCTGGCCCAGCCAGTGAAGCCCACATCCCATGGATGAATTCAAAAAATCTTCAAATTTATATACATATAAAAATATATATTTATATACATTAATGAAAAAGATCTTGGTGTACAGGCCACAATTTCAAAGTTTACAGATGATACAAAACTTGGAGGCATTGTGAACTGTGAGGAGGGTAGTGTAGGGCTTCAAAAGGACATAGACAGGTTGCTGGAATGGGCGGACAGGCGGCAGATGAAGTTCAATGCAAAGAAGTGTGAAGTGATTCATTTTAGTAGGAAGAACATGGAGAGACAATATAAACTAAAGGATACAACTCCAAAAGGGGGCGCAGGAGCAGAGGAACCTGGGTGTATATGTGCATAAATCATTGAAGGTGGCAGGACAGGTTGATAGATCGATTAATAAAGCATACAGTACCCTCGGCATTATTAATAGGGGCATAGAGTACAAGAGTAAGGGGTTCATGTTTATATGGCTAGTCCAGTTCAGTTTCTGGTCAATGTTAACCCCTGGGATGTTGACAGTGGGGGATACAATGATGGTAATGCCATTGAATGTCATGGGGAGATGGTTAGATTCTCTCTTGTTGGAGGTGGTCATTGCCTGACACTTGTGTGACACGAACGTTACTTTCTACTTAGCAGCCCAAGCCTGGATATTGACCAGGTCTTGCTGCACATGGTGTCATGAAACTAACATATTTTTTTCATTAAGTTTTTCTGGCTTATTTTGGAGTAGGTTTATGGGGGTAAGTATAGTTGGGTCTGTGTGTGATTTAATTACATTTTGTAGTCAAGTAGACTGCAAGCTTGAAATCATCAAAAGAAGCTAGGTGCTTGACATGCTAATGAGTAAATATGGATGCTGGATTAGCATGTAAGGTGTGGGAGGTTTGCATCTTTAGATAAATGAAGGGAGATTCAGATTTCAAAGGGATCTCAGTCTGTATACAATTAGCCAGATGAGCAAGGCTAAGGAATGTGTTTATTTTTCCCATATGTTACTGACAATATATATTGGCAACATGAATATTTTTATATTATGAGGAAGACACAGATCCAAAGACATGTGGAACAATAGAATTTACATATTAAAAAGAGAGAAACATATATGAAGGAGAATGAAAGGCTATGGTGTCAGAAGGTCATGTAAGATCCAACGGGAGTGTCTGAAATAGCCTTAAGGAAGCCTCCAGCACTTGTGAATAAGTCAGCTGTCTAACAAATCTGAAGTTGGAGAAAGGCCATTTGGAATTCCACTGTCCAGGGTATTGAGTTAACTAGCTGAGTTTGTTTTAAATCAAAAATCTATTTTGGACCATTGCCTTAAAGGGAATATAACTAGGGGTCAGGTTAATTAGGAATTTTAGGAGTTATTACAGTAGTAGCTAAAAGAGGTGCAGATAGTGGCAAAGGTGAGAGATCAGAATGTGATCACAGCAGAACAAGGGTGAGAACAAGAGTAATTTCAGTAATGGCTATTATCACATTCTGCTTTCTCACCTTTGCCACTATCTGCACCTCCTTTAGCCCTTACCACTACCATTAACACTCCCTTTGTCCTTTTGTTCATGACATCTTTGTCAATCTCTCCTTTGCCCCTGCCTATCGCTGACCCTCTATCCAGCTTCACCTGCTCCGCCACCCCTTAAACAGTATATATTTCATCACATTTCTACTTCTCTTTAGCTCTGAAGAAGTCATATGGACTCGAAACGTTAACTCTGTTTCTCTCTCCACAGATGCTGTCAGACCTGCTGAGTTTTTCCAGCATTTTCTATTTTTGTTTCAGATTTCCAGCATCTGCAGTATTTTGCTTTTACCTAAGTATATGGCTTCTTGACTTCCCCGATTACATCTGGAGCTGCTGCATGGGAATGAGCAGAGTTTTGTGAGTAATTCATTGGATTAAAATTCTCCTGATCATTTGAATCATAGCGGACAGATATTGCAAAGGTTAGACTCAGACTCAGGTCAAAGCACAACGCTGTGGTTGCTGGAAATCTGAAATAAAGACAGGAAGTTTTGGAAATACTCAGCAGGTCTGGCAGCATCTGAGGAGAGAGAGGGAGGCAGAGTTAACCAGGTGCAGGCTATTAGGCCCTTCAAGATTTTCTCTGTCTTTTTTCTTCAATGGGATGTGGGTGTCACTGGCAAGTCCAGCATTGGTTGCCCATCCTTAATTGCCCCTGAACTGACCTTGCTAGGCCATTTCACGGGGCAGTTAAGAGTTGCTGTGGGTCTGGAGTCACGTGTAGGCCAGACTGGGTAAGGACGGCAGATTTCCTTCCCTTAAGGGCATTAGTGAATCGGATGGGTTTTTACAACAATCAATGATGTTTCATGGTCACCATTACTGAGACTAGCTTTATATTCCAGAGCTATTAATTGAATTTAAATTCCACCAGCTGCCGGGGTGGGATTTGAGCCCGTGTCCCCAGGGCATTAGCCTGGGCCGCCGTGTTACTGGTCCAGTGACATCACCCCTATGCCACCATCCCCCACCCTGCTCCACCATTCAATGAGATCATGGCTGATCGACGACCTGAACTCCACTCTCTCGCTCTATCCCCATGTCCCTTGTTTCAGACCCAAGCCATTAACCTTTCATTAGAACTGGCAAAGGTTGGAGATGTTTTAAGGTTAGGGGTTTGAAGCAAGTACTGTGGGCGGGGCAGGCAGGACCAAAAGAAAGAAACAACCCTATTTCTGTAGTGCCTTTGACAACCTCAGGATGGCCCAAAGCACTTTACAGGAAGGATGTGATTGCACTGGAGGGGGTGCAGAGGAGATTCGCCAGGATGTTGCCTGGGATGAAACATTTAAGTTATGAAGAGAGCTTGGATAGACTTGGGTTGTTTTCGTTGGAGCAGAGAAGACTGAGGGGCGACTTAATCGAGGTGTACAAGATTATGAGGGGCATGGACAGGGTGGATAAGGAGCAGCTGTTCCCCTTAGTTGAAGGGTCAGTCATGAGGGGACATAAGTTCAAGGTGATGGGCAGGAGGTTTAGGGGGGGATGTGAGGAAAAACCTTTTTACCCAGAGGGTGGTGACAGTCTGGAATGCGCTGCCTGGGAGGGTGGTGGAGGTGGGTTGCCTCACATCCTTTAAAAAGTACCTGGATGAGCACTTGGCACATCATAACATTCAAGGCTATGGGCCAAGTGCTGGTAAATGGGATTAGGTAGGTAGGTCAGGTGGTTCTCACGTGTCGGTGCAGACTCGATGGGCCGAAGAGCCTCTTATGCACTGTGATTCTGTGAAGTACTTTTTTAATCAAGTGTAGTCACTGTTGTAATGTAGAAAACACAGCAGAGAATTTATGCACAGCAAGATCCCACAAACAGCAATGTGACAATGAGCGGCTTTTGATCCTGCCGATGGAGGGATAAGTATTGGCCCAGCACACCAGGGAGGCCTTCTCTGCTCTTCTTCAAAACAGTGGCTGTAGGATCTTTTATATCTACCTAAGACGGCAGGCAGGACATCTCCATCCAAGAGATAGCACCTGTGGCAGTGCAGCACTCCCTCAGTACCGGCACTGAGAATGTCAGTCCACATTTTTTGGGCTCACATCTCTGGAGTGGAACTTGAACTCACAACCTTCCACCTCAGAGCAAGGAGTGCGACCCACTGAGCCACAGCTGACACAACCTAGCGAGCGGCAAGTTTAGGACTGAGCTGGGCGACGTGCAGGGTGACGTTGTGTTTTTACTGTTCGACCCTCTTCTCTTCAACAGGAACGGTTTCCTACGCCAGGCACCAATGGGAGATAGAGCCTTGGAGGCTGACGATCTAAGTGGAGACAGAAGACAAGTTGTCGGTGAGTTGTTCCTTTGTTTTCTGCCAGAGTCCCAGTGCCGGAATTTTAGAACCGGGCTGCGTGTCCTCGAATCACCTCAGGGATTGGGCCGTCTGACGGGGGAATAAGGGAAAGGAGGAAAAACTGCTGAGTGAGCTTAGCCCTGGCGGGCGGCCGCGCGCCAGGGAATGGGAGGCAGAGCTGGTCGTCTTTGCTGCCGGGTCATTCTTTCGCGGCAACGCGTTTAGATAGTCGCCGGGTTTCCCAAAGAGAGCGTGTGCCGAAATCCCAGGTGATGGGGTGGCCCGGGTGAACAACGTTCAAACCGGCTCACACGCTTTGCCGAACGCTCCGGAAGATCCTCGGCAGATCTAGATCGAGCCGCTCAGCAAAAAGGGGCCCGATGGTTTTTTTTTTGTACAATACGTGACAAAGAATCATAGGGCAGAATTTGACGTCCCGTGGGTGGGTGGGTGGGCCTCGCCCCCCGAACCGATCGGGCGTAAAATAGCGCGCGATGATGTCGGGCGAGCGTCCCGGCGCCGTCGCACACTCACGCGATATTTCGGTCGGCGGGCTAGCGCCAGAGTCGGCAGCGCTCCCGCCAACAATGAGGAGGCCATATTAAGGCCCGTTAAAGCGTTAACTGAGAGAGATTTTTCGCTGCCCGTCCAACCTTACGGTTGGCGGGCGGGCGAATCGGTCGGGCGGCCTTTGCGTTTTTGAGGAAACCTCATCCACGGGGCATCTCTCGGCCTTCAGGAAGCTTCCATCGCACGGCTCCCCCACCGCGGGCCAAGCTGACTTCAGAGCTCGCCCTCCTCCACCCAACCCCGCCCCCCCTCCCCACCACTCCCCCCCCCACCCCTCCCCAACCACCCCGACAGCGCTGGGCCTTTCAGCGCGCGTTTCACGCTGGGTGGCCGTTAATTGGCCAGCCAGCCAGCATGAGATCCCGGTCAAGGGGGGCCGATCCCTGGCAGGCGATGGACCCTTTCCCAGCCTCTCCCGGGCCCGCCCACCGTGCCCACCCGATGCCCCGAAAATCCTGCCCATAGAATCTTCGCAGAAAAGGACCATTCGGCCCTTTGTGCTTTTGCCGGCCCTCTTGAAAAAGCCCCGACCTCTCTCCCCATCGCTGTGCAAATTTTTCTCCTTCAAGCATTTATCCAATTCCCTTCTGAGAATTACTAATGAACCTCATTCCACCATCCTTTCAGGCAACGCGTTCCAGATCATTATAGCTGACATCCAAAATTAATTTATGACTCGCCAATAAACCGTTCTCTCAGCTTGAATTATTACTTCAGGGAGGCGTTTTGCATAATCATATTTGTTTTACTGATTTATTTGCCGTCCAGATGTGAGAGACGCTGGCAAGAGCAGCATTTGTTGCCCTGCCCTAGTCGTCTTGAGGGCATTAGGGGGTCACCGTGTGGTAAGAGACTTGTGTCCCGCAGGTAGAGATGGCAGGTTTCTCTCTCCCTGAAGGACTGTGATGAAACAGTTGGGATTTTAGCACAATTGTTAACGTAGAAACAATGGTGGAGAGCTAAAAGATCCAACCATTCTATCCCACACCTGCACTGTGATGGCTTGCGTTTTTTTTATACTCTTTACACGGGATGTGGGCGTTGCTGGCTAGCATTTATTGCCCATCCCTAATTGCCCCTTGAGAAGGTGGTGGTGAGCTGCCTTCTTGAACCGCTGCAGTCTATGTGGTGTAGGTACACCCAGAGTGCTGTTAGGGAGGGGGATTCCAGGATTTTGACCCAGCGACAGTGAAGGAACGGCGATATATTTCCAAGTCAGGATGGTAAGTGACTTGGAGGGGAACTTGCAGGTGGTGGTGTTCCCATCTATCTGCTGCCCTTGTCCTTATAGATGGTAGTGGTCATGGGTTTGGAAGGTGCTGTCGAAGGAGCTTTGATGAGTGCTGCAGTGTACCTTTAGATGGTACACACTGTTGCTACTGTGCATCGGTAGCGGAGGGAGTGAATGTTTGTGGGTGTGGTGCCAATCAAGTGGGGCTGCTTTGTCCTGGATGGTGTCGAGCTTCTTGAGTGTTGTGGGAGCTGCACTCACGCAGGCAAGTGGAGAGTATTCCACCACACTCCTGACTTGTGCCTTGTAGATGGTGGATAGGTTGTGTGTCACAATATATACATGGTCTCCACTCAACCTAGGACCATGTGTACTCCTGAGAGAGATGAAAAGACTTATTAAAAGCCCAGGCCAATTTTGAGGAACAGAAGAGCTGGGAAGCTCCTCTCTGACTCCTCCCATCCCTCAGGTGATCAAGGCCACTCTGGAGTTGCTTCTACGCTCAGTACTTACTATGTTACTCGCCCACAACTCTCCAATTAATCCATTTTCCCAATTTGTTATGAACTCAATTCCTCTATGTTACAAGACTTTGTACCATGGCTATTAGGTTACTATATCCAAGTTCAAAGAAGGGGAGAGGGAGGGTGAGGAATATGTGGTCTCTAAGCTCTGGAAATCCCCCCCTAAACCTCTCCATCTTTCTTGCCTCCTAAGATTTTCCTTAAAACATCCTTCTTTGACCAACCTTTAGTCATCTGTCCTCCCTCAGTACTGCACTGGCACTAGTCTTGACCTTTGTCCTCAAGTCTCTGGGGCGAGGATTTGAAACCACAACCTTCTGGCTGGGAGATGAGAGAGCTACGCAATGCAAGTTTGTTCTCTGTCTATAGATAAAAGCAAAATACTGCGGATGCTGGAAATTAAAACAAAAATACCTGGAAAAACTCAGCAGGTCTGACAGCATCTGCGGAGAGGAATACAGTTAATGTTTCGATGCGAATGACTCTTCATCAGAACTAAGGAAAAATAGAAAAGAGGTGAAATATAAGCTGGTTTAAGGGGGGTGGGACAGGTATAGCTGGATAGAGGACCAGTGATAGGCGGAGATTGCCAAAAGATGTCACAGGCAAAAGGACAAAGAGGTGGTGACGGTGGTGATATTAGCTAAGGAATGTGCTAATGGGGACATTAAGGGTAGAAAGCAGGATGAGCAAGGTACAGATAGCCCTAGTGGGGGTGGGGTGGAGGGGAATTGAAATAGGCTAAAAGGTAGAGACAAAACAATGGATGGAAATACATTTAAAAATAATGGAAATAGGTGGGAAAAGAAAAATCTATATAAATTATTGGAAAAAGGAGGATCGGAAAAGGGGGTGGGGATGGAGGAGAGAGTTCATGATGTAAAGTTGTTGAAATCAATAGTCAGTCCAGAAGGCTCATCTTCTGACTAGGTACTTTACAGCCTTCAGAACTGAATATTGAGTTCAACAACTTTAGATCATGAACTCTTTCACCCCACCCCCACTAGGGCTATCTGTACCTTGCTCGTCCTGCTTTCTACCCTTAATGTCACCATTAGCACATTCCTTAGCTAATATCACCACCGTCAACACCTCTTTGGCCTTTTGTCTATGACATCTTTTGGCAATCTCCACCTATCCCTGGCCCTCTATCCAGCTCTACCTGTCCCATCCTCCCTTAAACCAGTTTACATTTCACCTCTTTTCCATTTTTCCTTAGTTCTGATGAAGAGTCATTCGGACTCGAAACGTTAACTGTGTTCCTCTCCGCAGACGCTGTCAGACCCGTTGAGTTTTTCCAGGTATTTTTGTTTTTGTTTCTGTCTTTCTGTGTTTCTGTCTTTCTTGCAATTGCAACTCTGCAGAATGAGAGTAAATGCGGACATACAGTGAACTGGGGAGATGGTGGTATAGCGGTCATGTCACTGGACTAGCGATTCAGGTTAATGCTCTGGGGACATGGGTTCATAATCCCACTGCAGCTGGTGGAACTTAAATTCAATAAATCTGAAATTTGTAAACAAACTCGTCTGGGAGGAAAATCTTACATCCTGATGTGATCCCAGACCAGCAATGTGACTCTTAATAGCCTAGCAAGTCACTTAGTTCAAGGGCAATTAGGGGTAAGCAAAAAATGTTGGCCTTGCCAGCAACACCCAACATCCCATCTTGAACAAAAACAGAATTACCTGGAAAAACTCAGCAAGTCTGGCAGCATCGGTGGAGAAGAAATCAGGTAATTCTGTTTTTGTTTTGGATTTCCAGCATCCGCAGTAGCTTTTAGCTTTTTGTTTTTATCCCATCTTAAAAATGTCTGTGGGTTTACCTACAATTGTTTCAACACTTATTTTCCTGGTCGGATGTCCTACCCGGCCCATACATGTAACAGAGTCAGGGCAGTGTTGCTTTAAGTGGCTCTGAGGCTGTTTAAAAATGAATTAGCGCATGATTTCAGGGTAGGTATTTGAGTGTTGAGGGGCTCCCAATCTCACCACATCTGCAAAACAAAACATTAATTACACTGAGACTATTGAAGTGCTAATTGTAACCTACTGTGTTTTGAGCTGGAAGAGGAAAGACATTCTGACAGTCGTGTGGGAGGTGTTGTGAGGGGATTTGTGTGATCGGGGCTGTGTGTGTTGTAGGGTGTGATGAGTTTTACGAGTTCTGTGTGAATCCAGCTCAGGAAGAGGAGACTAATTCACCAGTGTTCTGGCCAGTTATTGGCAGGATAACTCATTTTTCAGGGAGAACAGACCGTGGCACTGGCCACACACCTACTCTGGCACTTTGTCCCTCTCGCCCATCGCCTGCTGTACTTGGTGACCTACACTGACTCCTGATCCCTGAATATCTCTTATTTTAAAATTCCCTTGTTAAAAAATCCCTCCATGGCCTTGCTGTTCCCTATCTCTGTAAACTCCTACAAAATTCCAAAATCTCTGTGCTCCTCAAATTCTGAGCTATTGCAGATCCCCGATTTTCATCGCATCATCATTAGTGGCTGTGCCTTCAGCTGTCTGGGTCCTAAGCGTTGGAATTCCCTCCCTAAATCTCTCTGCCTCTCTCTCTCTCTCTCTCGCTCTCACTCCTCCTTTTAAGACAGTCCTTAAAAACCTACCTGTTTGACCAAACGATTGGTCACCTAGTCCTAATGTCCTCATCTTGGGAAGGTCTCTTGCAAATCTCTACCGCATCCTCCAACTCAAAGGCAAGAGAGGTCCACTCATAAATCATTATAAATTCTTACTCTTTCCTTACCCAGTCAAAGAGCTTTTGCAACACAAGGAGGTATAATCACCTCACGGGAGCACCAACGCATGATAACTGGAGCCTTTTAAGGGGAAGGTTCACTTCTATAGGGGTGGGTAAAGAATGCAGACTTGCAAGGATAGCTCACATCCCAAAAACAAAGATGTACAATAAACCCTCAAAGAGTCATTAGCACAATTACAAAAATAACTTCAATTAAAAAATGTAGTGACTCAGTACAAAGAAGAAAGACTTGCATTTCTATAGCACCTTTCACACTCTCAGGACATCCCAAAGCATTTTACAGCCAATGCGAACATACAGAAATGTGAAAAGGAGCAAAAGTAGGCCATTCGGCCCCTCGAGCCTGCTCCGACATTCAATAAGATCATGGCTGATCTGTTTGTGTTTCAATTTCCACGTTTCCGTATACCCACAATAACCTTTGATTCCCTTGCCTAACAAGAATCCATCCACCTCTGCCTTCAAAATATTCAATGACCCCACCTCCACCGCCTTCTGAGGCAGAGAGTTCCAAAGTCACACAACCCTCTGAGAGAAAAAATTTCTCCTCATCTCTGTCTTATAAGGGCGACCCCTAATTTTAAAACAGTGCCCCCTAGTTCAGGACTCACCTTTCCACATCCACCTTGTCAAGGCCATTCTGGATCTTGTATACTTCAATCAAATCACCCCTCACTCTTCTAAACTCCAGTGGAAACAAGCCCAGTCTGTCCAACCTTTCCTCATAAGACAACCCGCTCATTCCAGGTATCAACCTAGTAAACCTCCTCTGAACCGCCTCCAAAGCATTTACATCCTTCCTTAAATAAGGCGACCAAAACTGCACACAGTATTCAAGAACAAAAACAAAAATACCTGGAAAAACTCAGCAGGTCTGACAGCATCTGCAGAGAGGAACACAGTTGGCATTTCGAGTCCGTATGACTCTTCATCAGAACTAAGGAAGAGTCATACGGACCCGAAACGTCAACTGTGTTCCTCTCCGCAGATGCTGTCAGACCTGCTGAGCTTTTCCAGGTATTTTTGTTTTTGTTTCAGATTTCCAGCACCCGCAGTATTTTGCTTTTATCACAGCATTCAAGATGTGGTCTCACCGATGCCCTGTACAACTGAAGCATAACATCCCTACTTTTATGTTCAGTCCCTCTCATAATAAAGGATAGCGTTCAATTAGCCTTCTTAATTATTTGCTGTACCTGCACACTAACTGAATTATTTTTTTGAAATGCAGTCACTGTTGTAATGTAGGGAATACAGCAGCCAATTTGTGCACAGCAAGCTCCCACAGACAGCAATGTGTTAATGACCAGATAACCAGTTTTAGTGATGTGTGTTGAGGGATTGGCCAAGACACTGGGGCGAACTCCCCTGCTGTTCTTCAGAATGGTGGCATGGGGTCTTTTATGTCCATCTGGAGGCAGTTGGAGACTTGGTTCAAAATTTCATCTGAAAGACAGCACCTCCGACAGTGCAGCACTCCCCCAATACCACACTGGGAGTGCCAGCCCAGGTTTCTGTGCTCAACTCTCCGGAATGGGACAAGAGCCTGAAAGACTGATATTTTTACACAGGGAGCTGTTGTGACCTAGAATGCACTGCCTGAAAGGGCATTGGAAGCAGATTCAACAGGAACTTTCAAAAGGGAATTGGGAAATATACTTGAAAAATAAATATTTGCAGGGTTATGGGAAAAGAGTGGGGGTGAGAGAGAGGCTAATTGCAAAGCTCTTTCAGGGATTGTAATAACCTCCATCTGCTCAGAAGTCTCTATGAACGGGATTTCATGTACAAGCTCATCTTGGCTGAGAGTCAGGTGTAAAACAGGAACATACGGAGACTGCACAGAAATCCTACAGTTCCCACTCCTGGGCACTTGTAAGGGAGGTTCATGGGAGGCACACAGTGCAATGCAATTAGTTACATCAGCCTAACTACACTTTTAACTCAAGAAATGTCTCGAGCTGTCATTCACTTTATACCTAATCATAGTTGTCACTGTTAATGTGTCATCCTTAAGATTTAAGCCAGCAGCAATGTCCCTATCCATTGTGACTGTCTCATTCACTGAATGCAATGACTCTTCATTCACAGGGTGACAACCCCTTAACGCACAGCTGCTCCAAGAGGGTTATGTCAAATTTATAGCACAGAAACAGGCCATTCAGCCCTGCATGCTGGTGTTAATGCTCCACATGAGCCTCCCCCCCACCCCTCTTCATCTCCTCCTATCAGCATACCCTTCAATTCCCTTCTCCCTCATGGACACATCTATCTCCCCCTTAAATGTGTTGATGCCGTTCGCCACAACCATTCCCTGCGGTAGCGAGTCCCCCATGTCACACAGCTCTCTGGGTGAAGAAGTTTCTCCTGAATTCCCTAATGAGTTTATAAGTGACTATTTTATTTTTATTATCTCTGGTTTCAGTCTCCCCCAGAAGTGGAGAGCACATTCTCTGCATCTGTTCCATCAAACTGCTTTTAAGAGTTTTAAAGAACTTATCAGGTCACCCCCTCAGTCTTCTCTTGGGGCATTTATAGAATCATGGAGTTATACAGCACAGAAACAGGACCTTCGGCCCATCGTGTCTGTGCCGGCCATCAAGCACCTATCTATTCTAATCCCATTTTCCAGCACTTGGCCCGAGGCCCTGTATGCTAAGGCATTTCAAACGCTCATCTAAATACTTGTGAGAGGGTTCCTGCCTCTACCACCCCCTCAGGCAGTGTGTTCCAGATTCTGACCACCCTCTGGGTGAAAAGATTTTTTTCTCAAATCCTCTCTAAACCTCCTGCCCCTTTCCTTAAATGCCCCCTGGTTATTGACCCCCTCCGCTAAGGGGAAAGGATTCTTCCTATCTACCCCATCTATGCCCCTTGTAATTTTGGAAACCTCTGTCAGGTCCCCCTTCAGCCTTCTCTGCTATAAGGAAAACGACCCCAGCCTATCCATTCAGTGCTAAGAGAGAAATAACTTGTATTTCCACAGCACCGTTCACACTCTCAGGATGTCCAAAAGCATTTTACAGCCAGTGAAGTACTTTTTGAAGTTGTAGCGTGCCTGTCAACTTGTGCACAGCAAGATCCCACAAACAGCAATGCGATAATGCCCAGATGATCAGTTTTTTTCATGATGCTGATTGAGAGATAAATGTTGATCCACACACACACAGTGGGGAGAACTCCTGTTCTCTTTCAAAATATTGGCCATCAGATCTTTTACATTCACCTGCGACAGCACATGAGACCCTGGTTTAGCATCTCACCTGAAAAGCAGCACCTCTGGCAGTGTAACACTCCCTCAATACTGCACTGGGAGCACCAGTCTGGGTTGTGCGCTCAGGTCTCTGGAGTTGGAATTAAACACACAGCCTTCCTGACTCAAAGGCAAGAGTGAAACCCACTGAGCTAAGGAGGAGCGACTGGTTCAAGCTGTCTCTCGGATAAGGTGTTAAACCCCGAGACCCCGTCTCCTCTCTCTCGAGCGGACGTAAAAGGTTCCCAATGCCACAATTCAAAGAATAGCAGGGGAGTTGTCTCCAGTGTTTTGTGCAATGTTTATTAGGTCATTCCCATTTGTGGGAGATTGCTTTTGGGCTTCAGCCAGCACTTATCGTCCATCCCTGATTACCCTTGAGCTGAGTGGCTTACTAGACCATTTCAGAGGGCAGTTAGGAGTCAATTACATTGTTGTGTAGGGATGGCAGATTTCCTTTTAGTGAACCAACAATCAGTGATAGCTTCCTAGTCACCATTACTGATGGGTAGCTTTACATTCCAGATTTTATTAATTGAATTTAAATCCTACCTGTTGCTATGGTGGTGGGATTGAAGCCATGTCCCTAGGGTATTAGCCTAGAACTCTGGATTACTAGCCCAGTGACATTACCATTGCACTACCGTGTCCCCTAATTTGCTACAGACTAATTGGCTGCTGTGTTTTCCAACATAACAGTAGCAACATTTCAAAAGTATTTCAGTGGCTGTGACACACTTTGCCCAAGTCCTGAAGCTGCTGTATAATTACAAGCTAAGAGCTGCCGGATGTGAAACAGAACATCTGCAAATTCTGTGCCTGCGGAACTTTGTCTCTTAATTTGCAAGGACAGACTGGCTTGCAATGTTCAAATACACTTCAGCGTCTTAATGAACACAGCCCATTCTGACCAAGAGTTTGAAGGTGGGGTATTGTGTGTCCACAGTCATGGGTCAATCAGAAGTAGCCCTGAAAGGATTCTGGGGCTAAAAGGTTTAAACTCTGAAGGCAGCTTGTGTAAACGAGGCTGGCGCTCCCTTGAGTTTAGGGTTGAAGATAATTGGCAAAAGAACTGGAGGCTACACGATGAAAAACAATCCAGGCAGCTCGCGGCTGGCGTCCTGGAAACACTGCGTGAACTTTCAGGAGGAAACGGGACAAATAGTTGGAAAGGAAAAACTTGCTGCACCTTGTGGAAAGAGCAGGGAGGCGGAGTGAGAATAATTGGACCTCATTACCAAAGGCAGGTCAGGCCTGGGTCTCCCTCCCTGCTATATGGCTCTGTGCCTGTAGGAGATTGGGGGGGCGATATCATCGAGGTGTTTAAGATGATTCATCGGGTAGATCCAGGTCGAGTATCCTTTACCCGTAATTCCGAAAGGCGTACTTTTTTTTTGAACCTCATCGACATTTATCGTGGGAGGTCTAGATGTTTATCTGCCCCGTTGACGTTGCAATTTTTGTGATGATGGTGTCAAAAAGGAACTTATTACAGGTACCTCTGTATTTACTATTCAGTGATACATCTTACTTTTCTAGTCAATTTATTTACTTTAGACTATAGTTAGCCTAGGCTCAGGCTATTGTAATGTAAGTTTATATGCGGTATCTGAAAGCCAAATTGGAATCCAAAGTGCAATTGATCCCGAGGGTTTCGAATAAAGGATACTCTACCTTCTGCTGGGGGGGTGGCGGGGGGCAGAATATCCAGAATCTTAAAATTCGAGGCAGGCCATTCAGAGGTGACGTCAGGAAGCACTTCTTCACACAAAAAGGGGAACGGGAACCTGGAACTCACTCCCCCAAAAAGCTGCTGATGCTGAAAATCTCAACCTGAGATTGAGCGATTTTTGTTGGATAAGGGTATAAAGGGTTGCGGAACCAAGTTGGGTAGACGCAGTTATGATGCAGATCAGCCATGATCTCACTGAGGGTCAAAAGAGGCTCGAGAGGCCTAATGGCCTCTTCCTGCTCCTATGTTCTCTCCCTGGTCTCCATGTTGTTCAATGCATTCAGCTTCCTCATAAGCACAGCCCATTCAGGTGAAGGGGTTTGAAGGTGGGAGATTCAGGCAAGGGCAGGCACAAACTGGAAAGCAGCTGAGGATCTCACTGCCTTTATCCCCGTCCGGTACAATGGGAGCTGTCACGTTATTATAATGATACAATACCTCACCACAGGGACTGCAGCGGTTCAGGAAGGCAGCTCACCACCAGCTTCTCAAGGACAATTAGGGATGTGCAATAAATGCTGGCCTAGCCAGCGACACCCACATCCCATGAATGAATATAAAAAAATACCTTGGGCTTATTTACTCTATAAGACACAAGGTACCAATCACTCATAGGGGATTGGGGTAAACGCGTTGTGGGTTCCTTTATTAAGGCTAGGTACGCAAGAATGGTTTTACACTAGTAGAAAGCTTGAAGGCATCAGAGCTGTGTGTGTGTGCTCTTCTCAAAGCAAAAGTGAAACTAAGACAGGACCACGTGACACATTTCCCTTCTAGTGATGTCGTGCTGATACCCCTTAAAGGCATATTACAACAGGAGCGTAGCCAAAATTCCACCCAGTGTGTTAATCATAGAATCATCAAATGGTTATAGCACAGAAGGAGGCCATTCAGCCCATTGTGTCCATGCTGAGTCTCTGCAACAGCAACTCAGCTAATGCCACTCCCCCACCTTTTCGGTAGTAGCCCTGCAATGTTTTGCTTTTTAGATAATGATCCAATTCCCTTTTGAAAGCCTCAGTTGAACCTGCCTCCACCACACTCTCAGGCAGTGCATACCTGACCCTAAGCACTCGCTGCACAAATAAAAATTCCCCATGTTGCCATTGTTTCTTTTGCCAATCACCTTAACCAGTCTGCATTGAGACTGCAATGTTCTCTGGACAATGTTCTTAATGCCTTTCAACTTGTGCTCCATGACAGAACACAAAGATGGCCGTTTAGCAACAATAGCGACTACAGAGGCTCCCACTACCTTCTTTCAGGGTGAGATGCTAAACTGAAGCCCCAACACTCATGGGATGTGAGCATCAATGGCAAGGCCAACATTTGTTGTTCATCCCTAATTACCCTTGAGAAGGTGGATGTAAAAGATTCCATAGCAGGATTTTAAAGTGCAAGGGAGCTATCCCCGTGTCCCGGTCAATATTTCGCTCTCAGCCAACGCTAACGGATTGTCATAGAGTCGTTATGGCATAGAGGAGGCCATTCAGCCCATCGGTTCCATGCCAGCTCTCTGTAGAGCAATCCAGTCAGTCCCATTGCCCCGCTCTGTCCCTGTAAGTTTATTTCCCTCATGTGCCCATCCAATTCCCTTTTGAAATCATGAATGGTCTCCACTTCCACCACCCTCATTGGCACCCCATTCCAGGCCCAACCCTAATTTCCTTCACTCCGCCTTTGGCAGTTGTGCCTTCAGCCGTCTAGGCCATGAATTCTGGAATTCCCCCTCTAAACCTCCCCTCCTTTAAAATTCTCCTTAAAGAATGTCTCCAAATCAAAAGCCTTCTGCGACTGAGCATCAGGGAACGTCTCCAAATCAATACCCCTCTGTGACTGAGCATCAGGGAACGTCTCCAAATCAATACTGCTGAAGGGCCATGAGGGCTCGAAGCGTTGACTGATTTCTTCTCCGCCGATGCTGCCAGACTTGCTGAGTTTTTCCAGGTAATTCTGTTTTTATTTTGTCTCCAAATCAATACCTCACTGTGACTGAGCATCAGGGAACATCACCAAATCAATACCCCACTGCAACTGAGCATCAGGGAATGTCTCTAAATAATACGCCATGTGCCTGAGCATCAGGAAACATCTCCAAATCAATACCCCACTGTAACTGAGCATCAGGGAACATCTCCAAATCAATACCCCACTGTAACTGAGCATCAGGGAACATCTCCAAATCAATACCCCACTGTAACTGAGCATCAGGGAACATCTCCAAATCGTTAACCCTATTGCTAACTGAGGGAAAGTTTATTTGACGAAGCACCACCTAGCCCTGGCATTGTCTGGTCCCTTATCACATTTCTGTTTCTGGGAGCTTGCTGTGCGCTGACTAACTGCTAAATTTCTTATGTTATAACAGTGACTACCCTTCCCAGAGACATCCCTGTGAATACCGACAGACTTTCAGAGAGTCCCGGCATGTACAGAAACACTCTCAGGGACTTCTCCAGAACTTTTGACAGGATTTCATGGGGAAACGTGGCAAATACCACTGAGTGTTTATCACGCCAGAATGAGGATCTGTTATTGTTAGAACATTTGTTGAGAGGAAAGCTCATTACTAATTAATTGTTTCATTACCATCTGCATAAATTTGGTTGCAAATGTTTAATTAAACATGAATCAGACACTGAGCAGTAACAGTTTAAGCAGCTGTTAGAACTTTAGATTTGCCACAAAATCTGCTATTTCCAGGGTTTTTAATCTTCATAGCACAGAATAAATACCCCATTGTGACTGAGCATCAGGGAATGTCTCCAAATCAATACCCTATTGTGACTGAGCATTAGGGAATGTCTCCAAATCAATACCCTATTGGGACTGAGCATCAGGGAATGTCTCCAAACCAATACCCTATTGGGACTGAGCATCAGGGAGTGTCTCCAAATCGTTAACCTTGCTGCTAACTGAGGGAAAGTCTCTAAATTAGCAAACCACCTTGTAACTGAGATCTAGGGAATATCTCTCAATCAATACTCTGCCCTATAACTGAGCTCCAGGGACCATCTCCTAATAAATATTGCACTTTCCACTCCAATTTCTCCGACTCCTTGTCTCTTTCCGTCCCCTCTTCTAGGCTCCCTGCACCTTTTAATTGACCTAGATAAGAAAACTGAAAATACATTTTAAAATGGCATCAGTAAAAGTGACGATGAAGCGGCCAGACTGTTGTTAAAATCCCAACTCGCTCACCAGTGTCCTTCAGGGAGGGAATTAGCTCCTTACTGTGTTTACTGTCTATCGCTAATTGCCCTCGAGAAGGTGGTGGTGAGCCGCCTCTTGAATAGCTAGGTCATTTCAGTGCACAGTCAACCTGTGGGTCTGGAGCCACATAGAGGGCAGAACAGGGAAGGAGGGCAGATTTCCTTCCCTAAAGAGCATTGGTGATTTTGGGGTTTTTACGACAATCCAGTAGTTTCATGGTCACCATTATTGATAGTAACTTTTTTTTATTCCAGATTCATTTAATTAATGGGATTTAAAATCTTCAGAGGCTGTGATGGGCTTTGAACTCATGTCTCTGGATCATTAGTCCAGACGTCTGGTTTAACTAGTCCAATAACATAGCCGTTGTGCTACAGTTAAATGGCAGCGCCACACTGGCAACGTTCACTCTGCACTCTCCTCTGAAGTGGCCAATCGAGCCTGTTAGTCAGCGGAAGGAGCAGTGACTGCCCAGTGATACCAATATCCCGCGAATAAATAAAACAAGAAATAGGGATGTGGGGAGAAAATCAGGGGTTTAAGGTCAAAGGATGTGCATTTATATAGCACCTTTCACAATCTCAATGTCCCAAAGCAGTTTTGAAGTGCTGACTTAGCCCCTAACTGTTGCACTGCAGGAAACACAGCAGCCAATTTGCACATAGCAAGATCCCACAAACATCAATGTAATAATGACCAGATCCTCTGTCCTTGATGGAGGGATAAATATTGGTCCAGGACACCGGGGAGAGCTCCCCATGCGCCTCTTCGAAATAGCGTCACGGGATCTTTTACATCCACTTGAGAGGGCGAAAACTGGCACCTCCGACAAATAGCACTCCCTCGGTACTGCACAAGGCAGTATCGGCATCGATAATGTTTTTTTTTGAAAAATATACTTTATTCATAAAATATCTGGCAGAATTTTCCAAACCATTTCAAAATCACCATCACAAAAGTACAATCAGACTCAACTTTTACACATGGATCACGAGGGGCATCAATACAATCAAATGAATATTACAATCATTTCAATATGGTCAATGCAGACAGTCAGACAAAGGTATTGGAGTTATCGACATACATCATGTTGCACTCTGAGGTGTTTCAATACATTTATAATACACAGTATCGGCATCGATAACATGCTCGACCTCCTGGAGTGGGTTTTGAACACGAAACCTTCTGATTCAGAAGCGAGGGTGCTACCCATGGGGTTGACACTGGAGAGTCAGCCTAGCCCAACTCAAACTGCTGTTCCTACAATGTCCCACGTCTCCCTGATCACATACGCAGCTGCAGGGAGGTGGTTGTTCAGCACTCAGACATTTAAACAAGCTAAGGTAATCCATCTGGCTTGGCAACTCAAACCCGATCGCTGGAAGCTAATGGTTCATTTGAGCTTCCTGTTTGGATTGGTTAAGAAGCTGTTGCTAGGGGGATGGTCACAGCCTTCTGATTGGCGAAATGAGCACCCAGAAACTCAACACTTTGCATTAGACTCAGCGGCATTCCCAGAGTGAGGCTACTTTTCCAGGCTGAGGCAATGCTCTCAGACCGAGATAGAATTCCCAGACTGACACAGCATTCCCAGAGTGAATCAGAATTCCTGTACTGAGACAGAATTCCACGACTTAATCAGCATTCCCAGACTGAGACAGAATTCCCAGACTTTTTAAAAATTCATTCACGGGATGTGGGCTTCGCTGGCTGGGTCAGCATTTGTTGCCCATCCCCAGTTGCCCTTGAGAAGGTGGTGGTGAGCTGCCTTCTTGAACCGCTGCAGTCCATGTGGTGTAGGTACACTCACAGTGCTGTTAGGGAGGGAGTTCCAGGATCTTGACCCAGCAACAGTGAAGGAACAGTGATATATTTCCAAGTCAGGATGGTAAGTGACTTGGAGGGGAACTTCCAGGTGGTGGTATTCCCATGTGTCTGCTGCCCTTGTCCTTCTAGATGGTAGTGGTCGTGGGTTTGCAAGGTGCTGTCTAAGGAGGCTTGGTGAGTTCCTGCAGTGCATCTTGTAGATGGTATGCACTGCTGCTACTGTGTGTCGGTGGTGGAGGGAATGGATGTTTGTGGATGTGGTGCCAATCAAGCAGGCCTGCTTTGTCCTGGACTTTGTCAAGCTTCTTGAGTGTTGTTGGAGCTGCACTCATCCAGGCAAGTGGGGAGTATTCCATCACACTCCGGACTTGTGCCTTGTAGATGGTGGACAGGCTTTGGGAAGTCAGGAGGTGAGTTACTCATCGCACGATTTCTAGCCCCTGACCTGCTCTTGTAGCCACAGTATTTATATGGCTAGTCCAGTTCAGTTTCTGGTCAATGGTAACCCCCAGGATGTTGATAATGGGGGTTTCAGAGATGGTAATGCCATTGAACATCAAGGGGCGATTGTTAGATTCTCTCGTGTTGGAGATGGTCATTGCCTGGCACTTGTGTGGTGCGAATGTTTCTTGCCACTTGTCAGCCCAAGCCTGGGTGTTGTCCAGGTCTTGCTGCATTTGGACATGGACTGCTTCAGTATCTGAGGAGTCGCGAATGGTGCTGAACATTGTGCAATCATCAGCGAACATTCCCACTTCTGACCTTATGATAGAAGCAGCACAGCATTCCCAGACTGAGACCGAATTCCCAGACTGAGACTGAGTTGCCAGGTGCAGACAGAATTCCTTGACTGACACAGAATCCCACAACTTCATCAGCATTTCCAGACTGAGACTTCCCAAACTGAGACAGAGTCCCCAAACTGAGATAGCATTCCCAGACTTAACCAGAGTTTCCAGAATGAGCCAACATTCCCAGACTGAGACAGAATTTCCAGATTGAGGGAGCATTCCCAGACCTAACCAGAGTTTCCAGAACGAACCAGCGTTCCCAGACTGAGACAGAATTCCCAGATTGAGGGAGCATTCCCAGACTTAACCAGAGTTTCCAGAATGAACCAGCATTCCCAGACTGAGACAGAATTCCCAGATTGAGGGAGCATTCCCAGACTTAACCAGAGTTTCCAGAATGAGCCAGCGTTCCCAGACTGAGACAGAATTCCCAGATTGAGGGAGCATTCCCAGACTGAGGTATCATTCCCAAACTTAACCAGAGTTTCCAGAATGAACCAGTGTTCCCAGACTGAGACAGAATTCCCAGATTGAGGGAGCATTCCCAGACTTAACCAGAGTTTCCAGAATGAACCAGCGTTGCCAGACTGAGACAGGTCCCAGGGGCAGACAGGAATCATTCAGTCCCTTTCCGTACTACACAGGTCAGACCCACCTCAGGTCTTTCAAGCACAGATCGGATGGGCAGAGTGGTGGTACGATTCTATGAATGTGGGGACATATAAATGCTTCCTTACTGTCGCAGGTGTTTCTTACCATTCTTCACCATGTTTACACAGTGCCAAGTGAAAAGGGCTCCTAACTGAATGAGGTTTTGTCCTGTGTTTGGAATATAAACCATTTGTAGAGAGGAATAACTGGTTTGAAAATCTGTCTCCCACAACTCATTCAACCTCTCATACACAGTACAATCCAGACTAGAACTGCAATTGATGAGTAATGATTCCATTGACTGAACAGTGATTAGAGTTGGCAGATATATACTCGTTTCTCCGCAAAATCAAATTGAATCAGAAACATTCCCAACTACAGGAGCAATGCCTGAGCTGTAAGGAACGGGACACCAAAGTGTAGGAATATCCAGCTCCATTCAAAACCCACTGCTCAACATTATTTTTCAACTATTGGAATATCATTGGGATACTTCATCTGAGTATCAGCATTTAATTATAATGCTTCAACCAGAGATCCGAATGGAAGTGAATGGGAAGGGGTTTGAATCCATTGGGATTTTGTACACTGGGAGTGAATATGGGGAGGGGTTTGGGTCTATTGGAATGCTGTACAAAGGGTGCGAATGGGAGAGGTTTGGGTCCACTGGGATTGTGTACAGTGGGAGTTAATGGGAAGGGGGTTGGGTCCATTGGGATTGTGTACAGTGGGAGTGAATGGGAAGGGGTTTGGGTCTATTTGGATTGTGTACAGTGGGAGTGAATGGGAAGGGGTTTGGGTCTATTGGGATTGTGTACAGTGGGAGTGAATGGGGAGGGGTTTGGGTCCATTGGGATTGTGTACAGTGGGAGTGAATGGGGAGGGGTTTGGGTCTATTGGGATTGTGTACAAAGGGGGTGAATGGGAAGGGGGTTGGGTCCATTGGGATTGTGTACAGTGGGAGTGAATGGGAAGGGGTTTGGGTCTATTGGGATTGTGTACAGTGGGAGTGAATGGGAAGGGGGTTGGGTCCATTGGGATTGTGTACAGTGGGAGTGAATGGGAAGGGGTTTGGGTCTATTGGGATTGTGTACAGTGGGAGTGAATGGGGAGGGGTTTGGGTCCATTGGGATTGTGTACAGTGGGAGTGAATGGGGAGGGGTTTGGGTCTATTGGGATTGTGTACAGTGGGAGTGAATGGGGAGGGGTTTGGGTCCATTGGGATTGTGTACAGTGGGAGTGAATGGGAAGGGGTTTGGGTCTGTTGGGATTGTGTACAGTGGGAGTGAATGGGGAGGGGTTTGGGTCCATTGGGATTGTGTACAGTGGGAGTGAATGGGAAGGGGTTTGGGTCTATTGGGATTGTGTACAGTGGGAGTGAATGGGGAGGGGTTTGGGTCCATTGGGATTGTGTACAGTGGGAGTGAATGGGGAGGGGTTTGGGTCCATTAGGATTGTGTACAGTGGGAGTGAATGGGGAGGGGTTTGGGTCCATTGGGATTGTGTACAGTGGGAGTGAATGGGGAGGGGTTTGGGTCCATTGGGATTGTGTACAGTGGGAGTGAATGGGGAGGGGTTTGGGTCTATTGGAATTCTGTACAAAGGGGGTGAATGGGGAGGGGTTTGGGTCCATTGGGATTGTGTACAGTGGGAGTGAATGGGGAGGGGTTTGGGTCCATTGGGATTGTGTACAGTGGGAGTGAATGGGGAGGGGTTTGGGTCCATTGGGATTGTGTACAGTGGGAGTGAATGGGGAGGGGTTTGGGTCTATTGGAATTCTGTACAAAGGGGGTGAATGGGAAGGGGGTTGGGTCTATTGGGATTGTGTACAGTGGGAGTGAATGGGAAGGGGTTTGGGTCTATTGGGATTGTGTACAGTGGGAGTGAATGGGGAGGGGTTTGGGTCTATTGGAATTCTGTACAAAGGGGGTGAATGGGCAGGGGTTTTACAGATTTTTTTTGTCACAGGAAATTCTAATTTTAGATACGTTTAATTCTGTTTGTGTGAAGGTTATATTTGTGTATGTCTCCGTTACATTACAAACTCTCCTTCCATTTGTGAATCCTCGTCTAGGGGAAGAAAGTAAAAGAGGATGTTCAAGAGTATTTAGTATTTTGCCTTTGTCTTTGAGGGCTCTAGGGGAGAGTAGTGGGGGAAGTAGGATTAATTAGTTATAGTTGGTACAGGCACAATGGGCTGAATTACCTCCTTCTGTGCTGTATCATTCTATGATATAGTGTCCTTCACAACCTCAGGAGCTCCCAAAGCACTTTCCTGCCAATTAAGTATATGTTGAAGTATGGTCACTGTCGTAATGTTGGAGAGATAGGTCGACAATGATTAAATCACGATGCACTTTCAACTATGACATTTTGAGGGGTGATATTTTGAGCCGCGATTAAATTATTTTGTTAGAATAACAGTAACTGTTGATAAAACACCCTTAGGTTGAACAGATGTATTTACTTCTCCTGTGGTTTCCGTGCAATTGTGACACTCCCCTAGCACACAGCTCATGGAGGAATGGGGGAGGGGAACCTCTCACACCCTAGGCACTCACACGGACATCTTAACAAATGGAGCATCACCTATAAATGTCAGCTCCCTTTCAAAGTGCTTTATTGCTTCAGTGAAAACGCCTGTCTCCTAACACGGAAAGCGAGAGGGAGACTGGATGTGTTTTGACTGGTGTAAAAAATCAATGGCACACACACACAAAAAAAGATCCGATCTGTCCCCCAGGGCCTGTCAAGCTTTCTGTAAAAACTTTAGCTGTGAGAAGGAAGGCCATTGACTAACAGTTGATCCAACAGCGAGGATCAGGCCAGTTGACACGGTCACTACATTCATTAGAGTTCACCTGAGTTCCCACTGGTGAGTTGGACCAGGACATTTACACTCCAGATTATCATTAGTAATAATTAATTGCATTCGAAAGCAGCACGCTCCAAGTGTATTTAAAGCCCTTATAATTCAGTAATTACCGTAACCTCATTAAAATCCGTTCTTTGAATCAAAATTCAGGCATGTAAGTCACAAGATATAATATTGATACGGGTGAAGGAGGTGGTTTGGCTCATCAGAGCCTAGGCATCCATGGAGGAATAGTAATTCTCCTTCTCTTGGAATGACACAACACAGAAGGAGGCCAGAAGGTGGTGGTGAGCTGCCTTCTTGAACCGCTGCTGTCCCTGTGGTGTAGGTACACCCACAGTGCTGTTAGGGAGGGAGTTCCAGGATTTTGACCCAGCGACAGTGAAGGCGATATATTTCCAAATCAGGATGGTCTGAGACAAGGCGCTGAAGGTTATGAGGGGTTTGGAGAGTAAATTGAAAGAAACTGAGGCTCGGTAACCAGAGAAGACAAATTTGAGGTAACTGGCAAACAAATCAGAGGGGGAGAGGAGGGGAGCACTTTGTTTACGCAGTGAGTTGTTCTGGCTGGAATGCATTGCTTGAAAGGGTGGCGGAGGTCGATTTGACAACGAATTCCAAAAGGGAATTTGTATAAATGGCTTGTAGTGGGGAAATGGCAGGGCTCTGGGGAAGGAGCAGTGGAATTGGGCTAACTGAGGAGCTCAAAGAGCTGGCACAGGCACAAAGGACCGAATGGCCTCCTTCTGTGTTGTCATTCCAAGAGAAGGAAAATTACTATTCCTCCATGGATGCCTAGACTATGTTGAGCCAAACTACCTCCTTCACCCGTATCAGTATTGTACCTTGTGACTTACGTGCCAGAATTTTGATTCAAAGAACGGATTTTAATGAGGTTACGGTAATTACTGAATTATAAGAGCTTTAAATACACTTGGAGCGTGCTGCTTTCGAATGCAATTAATTATTACTAATGATAATCTGGAGTGTAAATGTCCTGGTCCAACTCACCAGTGGGAACTCAGGTGAACTCTAATGAATGAAGCGATCATGTCAACTGGCCTGGTTCTCACCCTCCCCCTCGCTGTTGGATCAACTGTTAGCCAACGGCCTTCCTTCTCACAGCTAAAGGTAACTTCTCCAAACACTAAGGCCCTGTTTGCCCTCTCAGCTGCAAAATCCCATGCTGAACAGCACAGTGGGTTACCCCTTCCCCTGTGTCCTGTATAATATTTATCCCTTGGCCAACATCACCAGGACGGATTATCCATCACATTGCCGTTGTTGGGAATCCTGCCCTATGATAATTAGCTGCTGTGTTACAGCGACTACACCTCAAACAGTGCTTCTTTAGTTGTTAGCACGTTGGGACTGCTGAGGTTATGAAACTCATAAGATGCCACATTCTGTCCAGGTTCCTGGATGCCTCAGAAACGTGGACAGTCGGTAAAGACAGGTTGAAGAAAAGAGATCAGGCCTTTGAAATCTGGATGCTGAGAGGCACGCTAAAAATTCCATATACAGACTATAAGAGAAACGAAGAGGTGTGTGAAATTGCAAAGGCAAAAAGAGCTCTAAAGAGTAACATCCAGAAAAGGCGTAAGGACATATGAATTAGGAGCAGGAGAAGGCCATTCGGCCCCTCGAGCCTGCTCCACCATTCAATAAGATCATGGCTGGTCTGATTGTGGCCTCAGCTCCAACTTCCTGCCTTCTCCCATAACCCTTCACTCCCTTGTCAATCAATAATCTGACTGACTCGGCCTTGGATATATTCAATGACCCAGCCTCCGATGCTCTCTGTGGAAGAGAATTCCAAATACTAACAACCCTCAGGGAAGAAATTCCTCCTCACCTCCATCTAAACGGGAGGCCCCTTATTTTGAAGCGGTGCCCACTAGCTCTAGATGCCCCCACGAGGGGAAACGTTCTCTCAGCATCTACCCTTCAAGCCCCCTCAGGATCTTATATGATTCAATAAGATCACCTGTCATTCTCCTAAGCTCCAATAAGTACAGGCCCAGCCTGTTCACCTCATAACACTGGCAGTATTTCACCCCATATGATCGGAGCTGAAAAGCTGCAGAGGTCTCTGCCCGAGGGCAAAGCGGAGGGGCAGCAGAAAGAGGGGTTGACCTCCCCATTGTTGGATGACAGATGTCACAGAGCAGTTGCAGACGAGCTACAGTGGATGTGGAAGGATGGCACAAGACACTCAGCTGTATCAAACTGCTGCAAAGTCTAAGGCAGCTCACCACCACCTTCCCCAGGGCAATTAGGGATGGGCAATAAGAATGCTGGCCTACAGCCAGTGATGCCCACGTCCAGTGAAAGACTTTTTAAAAAGGGGGGAGTAGCTACAAGCAGCGGCAGCAATGGTTGTGAAAAGCGGTCCTAACAGCAAGGGAGACCTCCCTCGTGTCTTCTCATCTTTGAAATGATGCCACAGGGATCTTGTAAATCAACCTGAGACTTCAGTTTAAAATCTCATGTGAACGATGGGGTCTCCAACAGTGTAGCACATCCTCAGTACTACACCGGCAGTGTTAGCCAGAAGTCAAAATGGAGGGATCATCAGTCTGAAACGTTAAGTCTGTTTCTTTGCACAGACAGTGCCTGACCGGCTGAGTGTTTCCAGCACTTCCTGTTTTGATTTCAAATTTCCAGCATCTGCAGTATTTTGGCTTTTGGTTGAGCGCTCAGGTCTCCCGAGTGGGGTTCGAACCTGCAACCTGTTTGACACAACGATGAGAATGCCACCCACCAAACTACAGCTGACCGCTAAATGTTCACCGACTTAAAAAAAAAGAGATAATTTGGATTTGTAAAGGATTTTTATGTGGCCTTGCTGGTTTAACAAACAATCACCAGCCTCTGCACTGCAGGAAACTACTACCGACAAATATTTATTTCTAATTAAAGCTGCAACATAAATGGTACAAAACTTGCACTAATTACCGGACCGTCAATTAAAAAAACATAATTTAGTTGAAAGCTCGTTCTATATCTGGGCAACCCTTTCAGTTCAGAACCTCGTGGCTGCTTTGTTGAGTCTAATTGCTTCTTGATTCAGGGTTCTCCAGTCTCCCTGTTTCTTAGACAAAGAGCAGGGGGGAGTGGGAGCAATTCAAAGAGCACATTCAAAGAGCTGGCACAGGCACAATGGGCCAAATGACCTACTTTGGCGCTGTATCATTTTATGATTCTATTTTTTTGGAATCTCCCTTTAACTCTAAAGGTTCTTCCTCCGTGCTTCCCTCTTCTGTGATGTGGGTTTGGATTTTTTTCCACGTGATGGGGTTTCTGTTTTACCAACCTGATATGTAATATACCTTTAAGACAAGTGTTGTAACGTAAGATCACATGATCTTAATACCTAATAGCAGAGTAATGAGGGCTACCTCTGTGAGAGAGTCTTGAGTTAGACTGAAGAATGAAGACTGAGCACAAGTGGTAGCTGCTGAGTTTAGTTTGTAAATAAACAGCGTGTGTTTATTTTAACAACGGTCTCCGGATGTTCTCTGTCTATGCACTAACTCAGTCACCCCAAATCAAGCGTGCAACCCAGGTCCTTTAGGTTCAACAAACCAAAGGGCACTGGATCCCACAAACTGGCGACAAGAGTAAAAGCATGAAAAGCCATGGAAGAAACAAGGTAAAAAAGCGAGGAACAATGAAGGAAATCAGAAGAACTGAAAGTACCTCACACAGTAATTTTAAGTACAAGAAAAATTCCTCCTTGATTGTCGAGGTAATCCCCTCAGAGCATGGCGCAATTTGGAAGAGTGGAGCTTTTTGACCCAACCTCGGACGACTGGTCTCACTAAGCGGAACACCTTGCGTTCTTCTTCCAGGCGAACGACATTGTGGGGGAGGAGAAGAGGCATGCGATCCTTCTGTCCACGTGTGGGAGTAAGACATACTGACTAATTTGAAATCTGTTGGCGCCCAGTGCCCCAGACTCCAAAAGTTTTGATGGCTCAGTGAACCTCGTAAAGAATCATTACCAGCCCAAGCCATTGGTGATGATGCAACTGTTTAAATTTAACTCAAGAAACAGAGCTGCGGGGGAGACCGTTGCTTGTTATGTGGCAAGTCTGAAGCAGTTAACTGAATATTGCGAGTTTGGCACATCTATCAATGATATGCATTTGGTGTGCGGTATAAGTGAAAACGTGAATCAGCAGAGGTTACTGTCTGAAACAAATTTAGATTTTCAGAAGACATTGGAAATCGCTCTGGCAATGGAAGGTGCAGCGCGAGACTCAGACGCCATACGAGGGGCGCAAAATGGCGCCGTCCTCCATGTTGGGCAGGGAGCCTCAACTAAAAAGAGCACGAAAGTGCAGAGCGTTACTCAGAAGTGGGAAGCGGTCACCGCTAGCAGACAAATTAAAAGGGATAACTTAGCAGCAAAAACATGGCATAATAGTAACAGGGATGGAAGCAGACAACCTTGTAATGAATCACAGTTTAAAAAGATCGAATGTTTCTTCTGCTATTGATATAGACACCTCATGAGACATTGTAAAGATGGAATCAGGCAGACTGTCAGACAAGAGCAAAAACCCAATGAGATAAACGGTGTTAAAAAGCCTGTGGTAATAGATCCTGATATCCATTTATTATATGGTTTAAAGGTAGGAAGAACAGAGCCTATCTATGTAACCATGACAGTGAACGAGAAGCCTATCAGAATGGAGGTGGGTACTGGTGCAGCCACCACGGTGATCGGAGAGCATACTTTTCAATACCTGAATCATGGAGAACGTAAACTGAATTTAGAGGAAACTGATGACAAATTGAAAACTTACACAGGGAAGACATATAAGTTAAGGGCATATGTAAAGTCACAGTAAACTATGAAGGTCAAACAGTGAAATTACCCTCGATGGTAGTCACAAGTGAGGGACCTAGTTTCCGCGGACAAAACTGGCTGAAAGAAATTAAATTTGGATGGACTGAAATCTTCCACCAGAGAACTAATGGGTTATCACAGCTACTACAAAACTATGCCTCAGTTTTCAAGGAAGAACTTGGAAAGATTGAGGGGCTACAAGCAAAAATCCATGTAGATTCAGAGGCAACACCAAGATTCATGAAGGCAAGACCAGTACCTTATGCAATGTGGGATAAGGTAGACTCCGAAATGGACAGATTAGAAAAACTGAGAGTGATACAACCTGTACAATTTTCAGAGTGGGCAGTACCAATTATACCTGTTCTCAAACCTGACCGAAGTATTTGAATATGTGGGGACTACAAATTAACAGTCAATCAAGTTGCAAAATTGGATAGACACCCCGTACCTAAAATTGAAGACTTATATGCTAAACCGGCAGGTGGAAAGGCCTACACAAAATTAGATATGAGTCACGCCTACTAACAATTGGAATTAGAGAAGGCATCCTGGATGTTCGTCACTGTAAATACACGCGAGGGATTGTACCAATACACCCATTTACCTTTTGGTGTATCTTTAGCTTGCGCCATATTCCAAAGAACCATGGAAAGTTTATTACAGGGGCTGCCCCACGTTGTAGTTTATTTGGATGACATTCTCGTGACTCGACTCATTGAAAAGAAACATTTAATGAACTTGGAAGAAGTTTTAAAATGTTTTTCACAGGTTGGAGTGAGATTGATAAAGGAAAGGTGCACATTCCAGGCGAAAGAGGTAATTTCCCTAGGTCACAAGGTCTACATCCAGTTGAAGAAAAAGTGAAAGCCATTAGAGAAGCCCCAGAGCCAAAGAATACATCCAAATTAAAATCATTCTTGGGGTGACCATGACAACTATCATCGATTGTTGTAAAAACCCATCTGGTTCACTAATACCCTTTAGGGAAGGAAGGAAATCTGCCATCCTTACCTGGTCTGGCCTACATGTGACTCCAGATTCACAGCAGTGTGGTTGGCCTTTAAAACTACCCTCTGAAATGGCCTAGCAAGCCACTCAGTTCAAGGGCAATTAGAGATGGGCAACAAATGCTGGCCCAGCCAGTGACGCCCACATCCCATGAAAGAATTTTTTTAAAAATCCCCTTTTCACTATTGCAAAGTTACCAAGTTAATGTCACTGTTTAAAGACCAGAGGGCCAATAATCTGAGAACTGTGATAATGATTTATCCATTAGGGGATTATAAAACTGGATCAGACAATTGAGCTCATTAATCTGCTTCCTATATATCCGACTGACCCACCTTTTCCTCATTTTTTTATTCAATCCTGGGATGTGGGTGTCACTGACAAGGCCATATGTATTATCCATCTCTCGTTGCCCTTGAGAAGGTGGATGCTGTCCTGTAAATAGATGGGAAGACAGAAGATATAGGAATGAAAAAGCAATTAGCAAATAGAATAAGACTCCACAAAGAAGCCACAAAGTTCTGAATTAAAAGGATTGCCCAGATATAGAAAAAAATTGCAGACTAAATGATGTCTTTTTACATTAACATCCCTGTAATTAGTGCAGGTTCTGTATCATTTATGATGCAGATTTAATTGCCCTTGAGAAGGTGGTGGTGAGCTGCCTTCTTCAACCGCTGCAGTCCCTGTGGTGTAGGTATACCCACAGTGCTGTTAGGAAAGGAGTTCCAGGATTTTGACCCAGCGACAGTGAAGGAACGGCGATATATTTCCAAGTCAGGATGGTGTGTGGCTTAGAGGGGAACTTGCAGGTGGTGGTGCTCCCATGTATCTGCTGCCCTTGTCCTCCTAGGTGGTAGAAATTGCGAGTTTGGAAGGTACGGTCGAAGGACACTTGGTGAGTTTCTGCAGTGCCTCTTGTGTACAGTACACAGTGCTGCTACTGTGCATTGTTGGTAGAGGTTTTGAATGTTTAAGGTGGTGGATGGGCCGTAAATATCCTTCAATCCTCCCCATAACTTCTAACCCCACATACCCATTTTCTCCTCCTAATACTGAATTCCACCTACCCTCTTCTCCCCATATCCCTCAAATCCCACCTACCCCCTTTCAGCCTGTATCCCTCAGTCCCACGTATCCCACTTCTCCCCATATCCCTCAATCCCACCTAACCATCTTCCCTTATCCTTCAACCCTTAGGATTGTTTTCTTTAGAGCAGAGAAGGCTGAGGGGGGGACTGATAGAGGTATACAAAATTATGAGGGGCATAAATAGGGTAGACAGGAAGAAACTTTTCCCCTTAGTGGAGGTGTCAATAACCAGGGGCATCGATTTAAGGTAGGGGCAGAAGGTTTAGAAGTGATTTGATGAAAACTTTTTTCACCCAGAGGGTGGTTGGAATCTGCCTGAGGGGGTGGTAGAGGCAGGAACCCTCACAACATTTAATATGTATTTAGATGAGCACTTGAAACACCACAGCATACAGGGCTACGGGCCAAGTGCTGGAAAATGGGACTAGAATAGATAGGTGCTTGATGGTCAGCATGGACACAATGGGCCAAAGGGCCTGTTTCTGTGCTGTATAACTCTATGACACTGTGACTGTATGACTCAATCCCAGCTACCCCCTTCTCCTCATATTCCTCAATCTCACCTACCCACCATCTTCCCATATCCCTCAATCCCACTTATCCACCTTCTTCCTTGATCCTTCAATCTCACCTATCTACCTTCTCCCCATATCCCTCAATCCCACCTCCCCCTCTCTCCCCATATCCCTCAATCCCACCTATCCACCTTCTACCCTGATCCTTCAATCTCACCTACTCACCTTCTCCCCACATCCCTCAATCCCACCTACCTGCCATTTCCTTAACCCCCCTGATGACGAAAGAGCCTTGGTGAGTTCCTGCAGTGCATCTCGAGCTGGTACACACTGCTGCTACTGTGCGTTGGTGGTGGGGGGAGTGAATGTTTAAGGTGGTGGATGGGGTGCCAATCAGGCGGGGCTGCTTTGTCCTGGACGGTGTCAAGCTTCTTGAGTGTTGTGGGAGCTGCACTCATCCAGGCAAGTGGAGAATATTCCATCACACTCCTGACTTGTGCCTTGTAGATGGTGGACAGGCTTTGGGGAGGCAGGAGGAGAGATTCTAGTGGCAGCTAATGTAGAACACAAGGTTAACCTCTCATAAAGACCCAGAGGATATCAGTTTCCATGGCAACCTCCAGACATTGACTTTTCCCCAAGTAGGTGTGTTACAGGGTCAATTGCTTATTTAAGAGAAAGGGAAAAAAAGAAAGGTTTGCATTTTTGTAGCGTTTTTAATAACCATTGGATGTCTCAAAGTGCTCTACAGCCAGTGAAGAACTTTTGAACTGTTTTCACTGTTTTAATGCAGGAAACAAATGGATAATGGACAACATGGGGAGGAGATTTAAAATAGGGCCAGGGATGAGGGGCTTCAGTCATGTGGAGAGACTGGAGAAGCTGGGATTGTTCTCTTTAGAGCAGAGAAGGTTAAGGGGAGATTTGATCGAGGCGTTCAAAATCCAGATAGAGTAGATAATGAGCTACTGCTTCCAGTGGGAGAAGGAGTGATAAACAGAGGACACAGATTGATAGTAACCAAAGGTGATACCATGAAATAAAATCAGAAAATGGTGGAAATACTCAACAGGTCAGACAGCATCGGTGGAGAGAGAAACAGAGTTAACATTTCGGGTCATGACGACCCTTCATCAGAGTTGAAAGTCATCCTGAAGGATTCACTAATGTCGCTTGGGGAAGGAAATTTGCTGTCCTTAACCGGTCTGGCCTGCCTGTAATGCAGTGTGGTTGACTCTTAACTGCCCTCTGAAATGGCCTAGCAATCCAGTTCAAGGGCAATTAGAGATGTCCCCACCTGTTCCTTTGGCAGTGTTAAAGGCAACGGGACAGTATTCGAAGAAGGCCATTTTATTTCATGATATCACCTTTGGTTAAGGTACCAATTACTATCAATCTGTGTCCTCTGTTTATCACTCCTTCTCCCACTGGAAGCAGTAGCTCATTATCTACTCTATCTGGATTTTGAACGCCTCGATCAAATCTCCCCTTAACCTTCTCTGCTTTAAAGAGAACAACCCCAGCTTCTCCAGTCTCTCGACATGACTGAAGCCCCTCATCCCTGGCCCCATTGTAAATCTCCTCTCCATGTCGTCCATTATCCATTTGTTTCTTGCATTGAGACAGTGAAAACAGTTCCCAACATCAGACCACTGGCCAGCCAGATGATTATTCTTCACTCGATCTTGCCGTGTGCAAAATGGCCGCCACATTCATCTGTTCAATGACAGTGATTGCAAGGAGCTTTGAGAGGCCCATGCAATGCAAATGCAAATCACTTCCTCTTCAAAGATGGGAGGCATTAAATAGTTACTTTTTTTAACGACAGAATTCCGAGAGATTTTCCCGAGGGGAAGCAACATGGCTCCAACGGAAAGGAACAAATCTCCTCTCATTTCATCATAATGCCCTCATTTGATAAATATCATGCCTAATTAACCTACGCAAATATATGCAAATTTTTACAAATTGATGATTTCCCAAGTGTTGGGTTCTTACACTTTGCGGACTGAATTAATTACAGAGCGGGAACAGATCTAATCAGTGGGAACCTGCGATCTCACATCATTTGCCAGAAAATAGTCAATGTTGGCTTTTTAAAAAGGAGTTCCAGAATTGGTAATTGCTGCTTTTGAAGTTGGAAGTTTAAACGTGTGAGGGTCCTTGAGGCCGTGTTTCACAAACTTCACTGGGCAGGTGAGCGCCACATTGAGATGGCCCTGTGCTCATCCAAAGGTGGGAATGGGGTAGTAACACACCTTAGAACACCTAGGTTTAACACCCAGAACATATGATGGGCAAGGTGCAGCATAAAGCTCCCACTACACAGCCCCAATCAAACTCTTCCAGGGCAGCTACAGCATGGAGTTAGATTTTTTTTAATTCATTCTCCTGGGATGTGGGCTTCGCTGGCTGGGCCAGCATTTATTGCCCATCCCTAGTTTCCCTTGAGAAGGTGGTGGTGAGCTGCCTTCTTGAACTGCTGCAGTCCATGTGGTGTGGGTATACCCACAGTGCTGTTAGGGAGGGGGTTCCGGGATATTGACCCAGCGACAGTGAAGGAACGGCGATATATTTCCAGGTCAGGATGGTGAGTGACTTGGAGGGAAACTTCCAGGTGGTGGTGTTCCCATCTATCTGCTGCCCTTGTCCTCCTAGATGGTAGTGGTCTTGGGTTTGGAAGGTGCTGTCTAAGGAGCCTTGGTGAATTCCTGCAGTGCATCTTGTAGATGGTACACACTGCTGCTACTGTGTGTCGGTGGTGGAGGGAGTGAATGTTTGTGGATAGGGTGCCAATCAAGCGGGCTGCTTTGTCCTGGACGGTGTCAAGCTTTTTGAGTGTTGTGGGAGCTGCACACATCCAGGCAAGTGGGGAGTATTCCATCACACTCCTGACTTGTGCCTTGTAGATGGTGGACAGGCTTTGGGGAGTCAGAAGGTGAGTTACTTACTGCAGGATTCCCAGCCACTGACCTGCTCTTGTAGCCACAGTATTTATATGGCTGGTCCAGTTCAGTTTCTGGTCAATGGTAAACCCAGGATGTTGATAGTGGGGGATTCAGTGATGGTAATGCCATTGAATTTCAAGGAGCGATGGTTAGATTCTCTCTTGTCGAAGATGGTCATTGCCTGGCACTTGTGTGGTGTAAATGTTACTTACCACTTGTCAGCCCAAGCCTGGATATTGTCCAGGTCTTGCTGCATTTGAACATGGATCTGAGGAGTCGCGAATGGTGCTGAACATTGTGCAATCATCAGCGAACATCCCCACTTCTGACCTTATGATGGAAGGAAGCTCATTGATGAAGCAGCTGAAGATGGTTGGGCCTAGGACACTACCCTGAGGAACTCCTGCAGAGATTTCCTGGAGCTGAGGTGACTGACCTCCAACAAACACAACCATCTTCCTTTGTGCTAGGTATGACTCCAACCAGTGAAGAGTTTCCCCCCTCATTCACATTGACTCCAGTTTTTCTAGGGCTCCTTGGTGCCACACTCAGTCAAATGCAGCCTTGATGTTAAGGGCAGTCACTCTCACCTCACCTCAGGAGTTCAGCTCTTTTGTCCATGTATGAACCAAGGCTGTATTGAGGTCAGGAGCTGAGTGGCCCTGGCGGAACCCAAACTGAGCATCAGTGAGCAGGTTATTGCTAAGCAAGTGCTGCTTGATAGTGCTGTTGATGACCCCTTCCATTACTTTACTGATGATCAAGTGTAGACTGATTGGCCGGGTTGGATTTGTCCTGCTTTTTGTGTACAGGATATACATGGGCAATTTTCCATGTACCCGGGTAGATGCCAGTGTTGTAGCTGCACTGGATACAGATACAGATACAGCGTAAAGCTCCCTTTACCCTGTCCCCACCAAACTCTCCCAGGACAGGTACAGCACGGGGTTAGATACAGAGTCCAAGTCACAGCAAATTGCAGGTGTAACAAGCACGTGAGAGGTTAAGGGAGAATCCTACAAGCTGGTGATGGAGTCAGATATTGTGGCACAACACATGGCACAGGCTGGTAAAATTACTACCTGCTCACTTGAAACCACCCCCCCCATCTCTCATTCTCCCACCACCCCACCCCACCCCACACACTGCTCCCCATTCTCCCCCCCACCAGCGTTTAGCAAAGTTTGAAGAAATCACATTTGCCGGTTTCTGCTGTGTACTAAAGACGTGATTTTATTTTCTAGGGGATATTGTTTCCGAGCCGTCTCGGACAGGTCAGCAGGATTTGATCTTCACACGTGCAAGTCAACTGTCCATGCCACTGACTTTCAAATGAGAAAACTGAGAGTGGGGAGGGCAGGGACGTCTCCTGGACACACCTCAGTGCAGGCCCTGCCAGTAGAATGTTCAGAGCCGACATCGTCCACGCAATAACACGGGGAAGGCTGCCAACCAGCTTACACATCGAGCAGGTGAGTGCTTACTCCTAGTGACCTCAAGCAGGTGAGTGCTCACTCCTAGTGACCTTGAGCAGGTGAGTGCTCACTCCTAGTGACCTCCCCTATCCTCATCCTGGCCAAAGCCATTGAGGAAACTGAGTTATAAAATCCTACACCACAGAAGGCGACCATTCAGCCCATCATGCCTGTGCCGGCTCTTTGGAAGAGCTTTCCAATTAGTCCCACTCTCCTGCTCTTTCCCCATAGCCCAGCAGATTTCTCCCCTACAGGTACTTATCCAATTCCCTTTTGACAGTTCCTATTGAATCTGCTTCCATCGCCCTTTCAGACAGCGCCTTCCAGATCACAACAACTCGCTCTGTTCAAAAGATTTCTCCTCATGTGGCCTCTACTTCCTCTTCCAATTACCTTAAATCTGTGTCCTCTGGTTACCAACCCTTCTGACATGGGAAAGGGTTTCCCCTAATCTAGCAAAAGCCCTCATCATTTTATACATTCATTCCCATAGCAGCATCTTTAATGTAGAAGCAATATTTGAAAATGAGCCATGTAAGGAGGTCTCAGGACAGGTGACCCGAGGGTCAGTCAAAGAGGTCATCTTTAAGGACTATCATGAAGGATGAGAGAGAGATAGAGAGGAGGAGAGGCTTAGGGAGGGAATTCCAGAACTTGGGACCCAGGCAGCTGAAGGCACAGCTGCCAATGGCAGAGCAAAGGATATTGGGGATGCTCAAGTGGCCAGAATTGGACATAGTTATCGTCCCCTCGTGAGACATCATCCGTTTCTCTGTATTGTCCATCGGTGAATACACAGCAACAGCAATTTTTATCTATATAGCGTCATTAACGTACTAAATCACCCCAAGATGCCTCACAGGAGCATTATCAAACAAAATTTGAGATTGAACCACAAAAGGAGATATTAGGACAGGTGACCAAATGCTCAGACAAAGAGGGAGATTTTAAGGAGCGTCGTAAAGGAGGAGAGGGAGTTAGAGAGGTGGGGAGGTTTAGGGAGGGAATTCCTGAGTTTAGGGCCCAGGCAGCTGAAGGCACGGCCGCCAAAGGTGGAGTGATTAAAATTGGAGATGCGCAAGGGGCTAGATTTGGAGGAGTGCCGAGATGCCAAAGGGGTCCAGCTTGTTTCTCTATCTCTCCATGCTTTTCTTTTTATTCTTTCCCGGGACGTGGGTGTCACTGGCAAGGCCAGCATTTGTTGCCCATCTTTAATTGCCCTTGAGCTGAGTGGCTTGCTCGGCCATTTCAGAGGGGCAGTTAAGGGTCAACCACATTTGCTGTGGGTCTGGAGTCACATGTAGGCCATACCAGCTAAGGATGGCAGATTTCCTTCCCTAAAAGAACATTAGTGAACCAGATGGGATTTTACAACAATCAATGATAGTTTCACGGTCACCATTACTGAGACTAGTTTTATTTCCAGATTTATTAATTGAATTTAAATTCCACCAGCGGCCATGGTGGGAATTGAATCCATATCCCCAGAGTGCTTGCCTGGGCCGCTGGATTACTAGCTCAAAGACATTACCACCATTTCCTCTGACTATATGTGTCAATATTCCTTGTGTGACATCTTCTGTTTTTTTCTCAGCTTCTCTGACGTTGAATGGAAGCTGCCCTTTGACCTCTACTCTGACTGGCTGCTGCTACGGACTCACAAAGCCATGACCTCGACACTTCGAACTTTGCACTTTAAACTCTTGACTCATGGCACGGGTCAAGATGCAGTCCACAACTGCGAACAGGCGATCGATCGGAAGTATGACATTGTACCCTCTGTGGTCTGTGCCATGTGTTGCCTCTTTGGGATCATTTACTGCTTCTTTGGTAAGTGAATGGCATCGGGGTTGGGGGGGAGTGGGTAGTGACTTGAGGATTATTTCATTGGTACCTGTTCCACCTCCCTGGAATGAGCGGAGTGACCATTGGAAGGTTATTTATTTAATGGGATGTGAGCGTTGCTGGCAGGGCCAGCGTTTGTTGCCCATCTCTAATTGTGCTTGAGAAGGTGGCGATGAGCCATACCTTGAACCAGACATTGGTGTCCTCTGTGGCCTGGTGGCCATGTTGGTGTATAGCGTCATGGTGGGTTTGCTTCATGGTTGCTATGGCAACCCTGGTGTTTCCCAAAGCTGTTCCACCACATGTTGAAAATTACGATGGGCTTTGGTAAACCTGAGAAAGTTGATCCCAATAGTCGGAAAGTCCACAATTATAGTAAGACCATCACCAAGAATGAGGGGACAATTCATGACGTGGAATTCTCTCAGACAAAAAGAAAAACTTGCATTTCTATAGCACCTTTCATGACCTCAGGACGTGCCAAAGCTCTTCACAACCAAAGGAGTGCTTTTTTTGAAGTGTAGCCACTATTGTAATGCAGGCAATGCAGCCGCCAATTTGCGCACAGCAAGCTCCCACAAATAGCAAAGTGATTCCGTCCAAATCAGCTGTCTTTTCAATGATGTTGATTGGTGGTGACACCAGGGAGAACTCTTTGTCATTTAGTGACCATGGGATCTTTTGCATTCACCTGAGTGGGCAGGTGGGGCCTCAGTTTAACGTCTCATCTGAACAACGGCACCTCAGGCAGTGCAGCACTCCCTCAGCACTGTAAAGGCGAGCGTCAACCTAGATTTTGTGCTCAAGTCTCTAGAGCGGGGCTTGAACCCCACCACCTTCTGTCTCTGAGGTGACGAGCGTAGGCGCTACCTACATAAACGTCACCACAGAGAAAGTGGTTAGCACGCTGTCTTATTAACACAGAAAGAATTGGCTGATTGTTATTATCTCTCCTTACGTTTCAGGCTACCGCTGTTTCAAAGCCATCATGTTCCTGACAGGCCTGATGTTTGGTTCTATCGTCATCTTCATGTTGTGCTACAAGGAGAGGGTCCTGGACACACAGCTGAGCATGGAGGCCAGTGTGGGAATCGGACTGGGCATTGGTATCCTCTGCGGCCTGGTCACCATGCTGGTGCGCAGCGTCGGGCTCTTCATGGTGGGCCTACTGCTCGGCCTCCTGGCCGCCGTGGCCACCCTGGTGGTGCTGGAGCAGTTCTACCACCCCCGCACCGTCTGGGTCCCCATCGGCCTGCTGCTGGGCGCCGGAATGTTCTTTGCAGTACTGACCCTGCAGTGGCAGCGCTTCTTCACCGTGCTGTCCACCGCCGTCTTTGGGAGCGCTGTCATCACCGTGACGGTGGATTACTTCATCGAGCTCTTCTTGTTGGTGCAGTACATCTATGAGAGGATCAAGGTGGCTCCCATGCAGCCCGTGTGCTGGTACAGCTGGGTCATCTTAGGTGTCTGGCCCGTGCTCACTGCCCTTGGTGTCCTGGTACAGTTCAAAGTCACAGCGGAAGGTTACTCACACACAGAAGGTAGGTCCATAACCAGGGAGGGTAACGGGCCTATAGAAACTGGCTGAGCTAGGCAGCGAAGAAATTGTGACGGTGGTGCTGGGCGAGGAGTTTTAAGAAGTATTCCTTGATGTACTGACACACAATAACCTTATTAATGCAAGGATTTAATGAGCAAAAATAAGCATCTTTAATAATGGTGCTCAATCTGCCTGTAACCTGATTTTAAAATCACTGAAAATGACCAAGAAACTATACTGAACAATGTAATAAAAACATTACAAATACGAACAGGAATGCTTTCAGGGAACCGTGGTGAGTTGCTGCAGTGCATCTTGTAGATAGTACACTCTGCTGCCACTGTACGCTGGTGGTGGAGGGATGACTGTTTAAGAGAGTGGATGGGGTGCCAATCAAGCGACCTGCTTTATCCTGGATGGTGTCGAGCTTCTTGAGAGTTAAGAACATAAGAAATAGAAGCAGGAGTAGACCATATGGCCCATCGAGTCTGATCCACCGTTCAATATGATCATGGCTGATCTTTTGACTTCAACTCCACTTTCCTGCCTGCTCCCCTTATCTCTTGATTTCCTGATAGACCAAAAGTCTATCTCAGGCTTAAATGTATTCAGCGATGGAGCATCTGCAACCCTCTGGGGTAGAGAATTCCAAAGATTCACAACCCTTTGAGTGAAGAAGTTTCTCCTCATCCCAGTCCTAAGTGATCGGCCCCTTATCCTGAGACTGTGCCCCCGTGTTCTAGATTCCCCAGCCAGGGGAAACAACCTCTCAGCGTCTACCCTATCAAACCCCCTTCAGAACCTTGTATGTTTCAATTCGATCATTCTTCGAAACTCCAGAGAATATAGACCCAATTTATTCAGCATCTCATTCACAGGTCAACCCCCTCTGATCCCAGAGACCAATTTAGTGAACCTTTGCTGTACTGCCTCCAGTGCAAGTGTATCCTTCCTAAAATATGGAGATCAGGGTTGCACACAGTAGCGCAGGTGTGGTCACACCAAAGTCCTATGCAATTGTGGAAAGACTTCTATGTTCTTGTACTCCACCTCAGCTACAATAAAGGCCAACATGCCTTTTGCTTGCTGTTCCTGCATTGCTAACTTCATGTGTTCCTTGTCTGAGCACACCCGAGTGCCTCTTAGCATCAACATTTACAATTTTTATACCTTTAAAAAAAACTATCCTGCTTTTGTACCCTCTTATGAGCAAAGTATTGTGGGAGCTGCACTCATCCAGGCAAGTGGGGCGTGTTCCATCACACTCCTGACCTCTCCCTTGTGGATGGTGCTCAGGCTTTGGGGAGCCAGGAAGTGAGTTACTCACCGCAGAATTCCCAGCCTCTGATCTCAGAATTCCCAGCCTCTGATCTCAGAATTCCCAGCCTCAGACATGCTCTTGTAGCCACAGCATTTATATGTCTGGTCCAGTTCAGTTTCAGGTCAGTGGTGGTGTTGATGGTGGGAGATTCAACGATGGTGATCCCGTTGAATGTTAATGTTGAACTGGGGCCGTGGGGAGGCTTTAGTGTCAAGAGCCTGATCTGGAAGATGTGAATCTTGAATCTGTGAAAGATTGGGGAAAAATGTGAGTGCAAGTGATTTCTGGACAGAGCAAATGTCCTGGCATCCAGACATTTTGCAGTGGTTCAGCCCTTTCCCCTTCAGATCGAGCTGATATATTACATAGTAACACAAACCCTACACCTTAGCTGACACTGGATAATAAAACAGAAGAATTCACTTCAGCTGTCACTTCCTTGCAGAAAAAACTCTCCCTGATACATGAAACAAGGGAATATAAATCATAAAATATCTATAATACATTAAAATTATTACCAACTATGCATTTGACGTCTGCAGAAGTTTAATCGCTGTCGTCACACACACCCTGGCAATTTTTTGCCATTTTAAATTGCAACGTCCACACGTCCAGAGTGGATGACGTGCATTTCAATAGCACCTTTCACGGCCCCAGGCTGTCACAATGAGCTTTACGGCCAATGAAGTACTTTCAAAGCGCAGTCAGTATTGTAATGTAGGAAAGGCGCACAGCAAGATCCCACAAACAGCAATGTTGCTGAAAGAAGAGATATTTTTTGTTGAAGCTTTTTTGTCTTTCACTCATCAGGACGGTTGGCAAGAAAACACCAATGTCGGGCTGTGGGACAGGGTTCAAATCCCAGCCCTGCAACTGATGGGACTTAACTTTGATGAATAACTTTAAAAAAAAATATTGAGTTGAAAGCTAGTCTCAGTGATTGGTGACCATGACAACTATCTTCGAGTGTCATAAAAACCCATCTGGTTCACTAGTGCCCTTCAGGGAAGGAAATCTGCCGTCCTTACCTGGTCTGGCCTGACCTGACATGTGACTCCAGACCCACAGCCATGTGGCTGTCTCTTCACTGCCCCTCTGAAATGGTCTAGCAAGACACGCAGTTGAAGGGAATTTTTGCCAGCGACACCCACATCCCATGGGAGAATAAAAAATAAGAACCCACCCCCCTCTGACTCAGAGGTGAGAATGCTACCCACTCAGCACAGCTGTCAGCATAAACTCACTCTAGGGAAATGCTTCATGGTAGAATGATGGGACACATGTGACACCTTTGATTGGCCACAGAGCACGCACTGACACTGTCGAATGTGACACCTTTTGGGTGAGACTTTAAACCAAGGTCTGCCCAGGGTGACCAATTCTTGTGAAATAAAATAAGGGACATTTGGTGGAGGGTGTGGGGGGGGGGTGGTGCGGGGAAGGGGGTGCGAGGGGCTGGTGACCATGAAAATGGCAGGGGGGTGGGTTTCACCGTGAGAGGTGGTTTGGGGAGGATGGGCTTTAAAATCATCCAAAATTTACAACTTATCTCGTTGAGTCACAACCACACCATCTCTCTCTGTTGGCCAGCTCACTCAATTCCAGTCCCCCTCGAGTCACTCAAACTCACCCTGAAGACTCCCAGGGTCAGTCTCCCGCATGCTGTCCTAAGAAATAAGTGTCAAAAGGCACCCCCCCTTCATCAAAATTCGGGACAATCCTTAAAAATAGGGTGCAGTTGGTTACCCAGTGTCTGCCCTCTTCGGGTGGATGTAAAACAGATTCAGTCGCAGGAGGGCAGGGCAGCCCACCCAGGGGTCCCTCGATCAATATCGCTGAGAAACAGGTCATCTGCTCATTGTGACGGGTGCTACTTGTGTGATCTTGCTGTGCACAAATGATCCCTCTCTCTTCTGCCATTACAACAGCTGAAAACCAGCTGATTGGCCGTGAAGCACTTGGGGACATATTGAGGTTGTGGACTTAAAAAAGTAAACCTTCTGTTTCTGTGGCATCCCACAACCGTGCCCTGCCCCGCCCTCCTTCCCCACCCCCCCACCCCCGCAGCTGAGGGGAGTCACCTCGGTACAGACTGAAGGGGTCTAATGAGGGGCCTTTGATGGTTTGGTTTGGTTCAGTCAACATCACTGAGAAATAGATTAACTGACCGTTATCACGTTGGGCGAGAGTGGTGAAGTGGCAATATCTGAAGGCTAACGCTGTGTGGACATGGGTTCAAATCCCACCATGACAGTTGGTGGAACTTAAGTTCAATTTTAGGTCAAATAAAATCTGGAATATAAAGCTGGTCTCAGTAATAGTCACCATGACAACTATCATTGATTGTTTAAACCTATCTGGTTCACTAATGTCCTTCAGGGAAGGAAACCTGCCATCCTTACCTGGTCTGGCCTACATGTGAGTCCAGACCCACAGCAAATGTGGTTGACTCTTATCTGCCCCCTGAAATGGCCTAGCAAGGGCAATTAGGGATGGGCAACAAATGCTGGCCTTGCCAGTGATGCCCACATCCTGTAAAAGAATTAAAAGAAAGTTGCACACATTGTCAATCAAAAAAAATGAAAAGTTCCAGAAACTCAATGTCCAATCGCCATCCTTTAACCATTCTCATAGGGAGAGGGTTGGGGGTGGGGGGAAAATCCTTGTGAAAAATTTAGACTCTGGTCCATCCTGATGTGTGTAGTGTGGGACGAAATGGTGGCCTCAGCAAATGCCTAAGTGTGTCGGCAAGAAAGCAAGTCTGATTGACCCCCATTTGTGTGTTTCCCCCTCCCCTACCCTCTACCCCACCCCGGCACCCCCCAGTAATTATCAGCAGGAGACAGAGGCGGGTTCAGCTGATGCGAATACGACAGAAGGAGACCAAGAAGAAGAGGAGGAAGCATCACAAGAAATACCAGGAGCCTGCGTACCGGAGAAAGCCCAACCCAGTACGGCGCTATGATGGAGACGTGCTCTCTCCGGTGAGTCACCATTCCTGATCTATCGCCACAAAGTCCTGTTCATCCATCACCCCCTGTGCTTGCTGACTACATTGGGGCTCCATCTTGATTTTAAAATTCTTCTCCTTGTTTTCAAGTTCCTCCATGGCCTTGCCCATCCCTATCTCCTTAACCTCCTCCAGCCTCACATTGCTCCGAGATCTCTGCACTCCTTTAATTCCGGCCTCTTGACCATCCCTGATTTTAATCGCTCCACCATAGGCGGCTGTGCCTTCAGCTGCCTGGACCCTGAAGCTCTGCAATTCCCTCCTTAAAACTCTTTGCCTCTCTACCTCCTTTAAGACACTCCTTAAAACCGACCTCTTTGACCAAGCTTTCGATCATTTGACCTAAAAATCTCTTTATGTGGCTCAGTGTCATACTTCATCTTCCCCTGTGAAGCGTCTTGTGACATTTTGTTAAGTTAAAGTCGCCATATAAATATAAGTTGTTGTTGTAGCTTGTTGATTCAACTCGCTAAAAGTAACCAAGGGTAACAGTATACCCTGTCCGAGCTGTCCTCCTTCATCTGTCATTAGCCATCACTTTAGGGCCCAGATTTTCACCCTCAAGGCGGTAAATTTGAAGGCTCACTGTGCCCCCCTTAAGGAGAAACTCCCCAGAATGAGAGTGTCTTCATTCCATGGGGGCAGGTATCACCGCCCCCAGATACAGATTGCGGGTAGCCTCAGGGGCAGCTACTCCCTATGGCACCCTATCCCCGTGCACTCCCTGTGCCCCATCCAAGCCAACTCATGTCCTCCACCGACCCCGATGGCCCCTCAAGCCATCCAAGCCAACTCATGCCCCCTTCCCCACTTCCATGTCCCCTTATAGCTCCCAATGTCACTTTAATGCCAATTCATACAAACCCACCCACCATCCTTTTCCCTTACACTCTCCACACCAACTTGCCCCCAGTCTCCACCTTGGGCAGACCTCAGGAGCCATGCTGCGATGAATCAAAATAAAGTTCTAAATATCTATTTCAGCCTTCATTATGATAAAAAAAGCACACCCATTCATGAAAGCCCATTCAAATTTTTAACTCCCCTCAAGTACTTGATCCCTGAAAAAACAGAGTTGTATACATAATCCCACATCAAAGGCAGCTAACCCTTTGATAACCCCTTTGAGTTTTCAATCAAACTGCACTTAGGACCTTCTGCTGGGATAATTATTGGTTGTGGAAAGCAGGCAAGCATTAATAATGACATAATGATAGCCCTTGGGGTATTGTCAACAACTGTAACTTATAGCCAAGATTTTTGTTATCTCTCACTAGCACAGGCAGCTGACTTTGTTCTTTTCTAAAGGGCTGAGGATTTCAATAACATTACCGCTTGATTTCTTGTAACCCCTCGCTAGACACAGGTTGCCTATTTTTAATAATTAAAGTGCTGGGAATTTAACTAACTTCACATCATGACTCTTATACAGACCTTATCCCCCCCTTTGAAAGTATTTACATTTACTCTAAAGATTCATGCCACCCACACTGTGGGTTAAGGCTCCTGCTATTGTGGAAATGTGGTCTGTTGGAAATCAGCACTGAATTCAGCTGGTCTTCTTAGTTCGAGATTCCCTCTTGTGTGAGTCCTGCCCCGCCCCCTTTCCCCTACCTGAGAAACTCAGCTCTGTTGAGAATGGGGGCAGGACACCTGGATGTGGGGTCCACCTGCCATTTTGGAAGTGCTGCCGAGTCTCCACGACTTCATGAAAATCCTGGCAAGGATTTCCACTTCTTCATTTATCTCTCCCCTCCCTTCCTGGGATGGATGTGCGACAGGTTTTGTGTTCATCATTTTGAGATGTTACAGGAACACACTGTCCCCATCAAACACTCCCAGGACAGGTACAGCATGGGGTTAGATACAGAGTAAAGCTCCCTCTACACTGTCCCCATCAAACAATCCCAGGACAGGTACAGCACGGGGTTAGATACAGAGTAAACTCCCTCTACACTGTCCCCATTAAACACTCCCAGGACAGGTACAGCACGGGGTTAGATACAGAGTAAAGCTCCCTCTACACTGTCCCCATTAAACACTCCCAGGACAGGTACAGCATGGGGTTAGATACAGAGTAAAGCTCCCTCTACACTGTCCCCATTAAACACTCCCAGGACAGGTACAGCACGGGGTTAGATACAGAGTAAAGCTCCCTCTACACTGTCCCCATTAAACACTCCCAGGACAGGTACAGCACGGGGTTAGATACAGAGTAAACTCCCTCTGCACTGTCCCCATCAAACACTCCCAGGACAGGTACAGCATGGGGTTAGATACAGCGTAAAGCTCCCTCTACACTGTCCCCATCAAACACTCCCAGGACAGGTACAGCACGGGGTTAGCTACAGAGTAAAGCTCCCTCTACACTGTCCCCATCAAACTCTCCCGGGACAGGTACAGCACGGGGTTAGCTACAGAGTAAAGCTCCCTCTACACTGTCCCCATCAAACACTCCCAGGACAGGCACAGCACGGGGTTAAATACAGAGTAAAGCTCCCTCTACACTGTCCCCATCAAACACTGCCAGGGCAGGTACAGCACGGGGTTAGATACAGAGTAAAGCTCCCTCTACACTGGCCCCATCAAACACTCCCAGGACAGGTACAGCACGGGGTTAGATACAGAGTAAAGCTCCCTCTACACTGTCCCCATCAAACACTCCCAGGAAAGGTACAACATGGTTAGGTAAAGAGTAGATGCAATGTCACTGGGCTAGAAATCCAGAGGACCTGGTTGATCCTCTGGGGGCCTGGGTTTCAATCCCACTGTGACAGTTAGAATTCAATTGATAACATTTGGAATTGAAAGCTAATCACAGTAATGGTGACCATGAAACTATCATCGATTGTTTTAAAGACTTATCCCATTCACCAATTTAGGGAAGGAAATCTGCCATCCTTACCTGGTCTGGCCTACATCTGACTCCAGACCCACAGCAACGTGGTTGACTCTTAACTGCCCCCTGAAATGGCTTAGCAAGCCACTCAGTTCAAGGGCAATTAGGGATGGGCAACAAATGCTGGCCTTGCCAATGACACCCACATCCCATGAAAGAATAAAAAACCAAGCTCCCTCAACACTGTCCCATCAAACACTTTCAGGGCTGTTTTTGACTTTTCCAGTTCTGTGACTTTAGATCGTGGCTGTATTCAGGGAGCTCCTGACCGAATGGGAGGATATTTGAACCACCAAAGGGGAAATTAATCTTTTTTTTTAAGGTTTAAATGATTTAAGAAGCAGAGGGGGAGCTGAGAGTTCTTTTACCATGCAGCCAGTTGGTGCGAGTTGCAGATTAACTGATAACTTTCAAAAGTGAACTGGATAATACCTGTAAAGGAAAGATTTGCAGGGCTGTGGGGAAAGAGCAGGAGAGTGGGACTAATTGAATAGTCCTTTCAAAGAGGCAGCACAGACACGATGGGTCAAATAGCCTCCTTCCAATCTGTATCATTCTCAGATGTTTTGAGTTAAAGAGTAAAATACCTTCTGTTGACTTATTAACATCTAAACCCTGCTCTTGCCTGATTATTTATGTTTAAAGCACTTACTCAGGGGTTAGGTAGCTATTATTCCACATGAGGTTAGTCTTGCCCCAAGAGGCTAGGGGTTCCTAACTCTAGTTGGGATGTATTCCTGGAGGCCTCATCCCATATCCTGCTGCCGCGATCTGCCCTCCCTCACACGCTTGCCATTCGTCCGTTCTCCAGACGCATCACCATTCCCACAGCCAACTGGAAATGGGCGCAGCCTCCTCCTTACCCAATCAGATAAATCTTGACTGTTAGTTACCCGGCCATTTCTTTCCCCACCTCCAACATTTTTCCTTAACTCGTAAAGAAAGTGTTCAAAGAAAATGATAATTGCACCATTTGGTTTTAACTCCCCTCCCTCTCAATACTGCAGAAAAAATTAAAGCCCCCCCAACAACCTCTTCAGTAAACCGGCTGGGACCTCAGGGGGATCACAGGCCAAGCCCCTAAGGACCTCTGCTCTACCCACCAGGCACTCAACTGGAGAATACTGCACCCCAGTAGGGTACCAAATAGCCCACCCCAAACTTGTCGATGGACAACTCAACTCAACAATGTGCATCATCACGGGTACTCTTCAGCCAACTCACCGCCCCTGGCTCCCAATCCTGAGCAACACTGCACCCCACCCACCCCCTCCCAACCCCTACATCAGGGGGGGGTAACTGAAACAGGCGCGTTACTGGAGAAGGTCTACTCCAACCCAAGCCTGCCCCTTATTCAAGGACCTCCTCAGCCCACCAGCAGTAAGCCTCCCCTCACGCCACCTCATGCGGTTAAACCGGTCACACTGAGGAGTGACAGCTGAGGCCCGACAGCAGGAAAAAAACACCCACCAAAAACCGCTCCCTGACGGTAGGCCCCACTGCACGTCCACCAGCTTTGATCTCCTAAAGCGACAGTGGAGCCTTTTAAACTGTTCCCAGCCTAGCCAAGGCCTCCGTGCAGCCACCCAACATCAGTGGGGTTGCCAAGGCCACCCAGGCTGCAGCTGTGGTGCAGTCCAAACAATGACTCACATTGTCGAGGAGTATCCACTGACTAAAGTTGAAAGCAGACGTAAAGAACTCCATCTGGCCGCTGACAAGGCTACTGATTAGGTCCATGACGATGCACATGCTAAATATATCTATAAACCCCACCTTGTGAAATTTCCCTCAGCTTCTATCCTGGGAGTTACTCTATAATTCCCTGAGATCCCAGGTTAATGGTGAAGGGTTACTAACCTCTGTCTTGGGCCCTCAGATACAGCATTTGACAGTAGGCCGCACTGGGACACTTCCCAACAAACTAACAGTAAATGAGAAGGATTTAAAGTCAAAACATTTACACGCGGGTCCCCGGGAAGTATGTCAGTATTTACAGGGGAGTCCTAGGGAGTGTGTCAATATTAACAGGGGTGTCCCCGAGTGTGTGTCAGTATTTACAGGGGGTCCCGGGTAGTGTGTCAGTATTTACAGGGGCGTCCCCAGGAAGTGTGTCAGTATTTACAGGGGTGTCCCCGAGTGTGTGTCAGTATTTACAGGGGGTCCCGGGTAGTGTGTCAGTATTTACAGGGGCGTCCCCAGGAAGTGTGTCAGTATTTACAGGGGAGTCCCCAGGGAGTGTGTCAGTATTTACAGGGGGTCCCGGGTAGTGTGTCAGTATTTACAGGGGAGTCCCCAGGGAGTGTGTCAGTATTTACAGCGGTGTCCCCGGGGAGTGTGTCAGTATTTACAGGGGGTCCCCAGGGAGTGTGTCAGTATTTACAGGGGGCTCCCCGGGGAGTGTGTCAGTATTTACAGGGGAGTCCCCAGGGAGTGTGTCAGTATTTACAGGGGGGCCCCCTGGGGAGTGTGTCAGTATTTACAGGGGTGTCCCCGGGGAGTGTGTCAGTATTTACAGGGGGTCCCCAAGTGTGTGTCAGTATTAACAGGGGGTCCCCGGGGAGTGTGTCAGTCTTTACAGGGATGTCCCCGAGTGTGTGTCAGTATTTACAGGGGGTCCCCGAGTGTGTGTCAGTATTAACAGGGGGTCCCCGGGGAGTGTGTCAGTCTTTACAGGGGTGTCCCCGAGTGTGTGTCAGTATTTACAGGGGTGTCCCCAAGTGTGTATCAGTATTTACAGGGGGTCCCCGGGGAGTGTGTCAGTCTTTACAGGGGTGTCCCCGAGTGTGTGTCAGTATTTACAGGGGGTCCCCGAGTGTGTGTCAGTATTTACAGGGGGGTCCCCGAGTGTGAGTCAATATTTACAGGGGGGTCCCCGGGGAGTGTGTGAGTATTTACAAGGGTGTCCCCGAGTGTGTGTCAGTATTTACAGGGGTTCCCCGGGACTGAGGCAGCATTTACTTCGGAACATAGGAGCAGGAGTGGGCTATTCGGCCCCTCAAGCCTGCTCTGCCATTTTACTGGATCATGGCTGATCTCCTACCTCAACACCATCTTCCCGCACTATCCATATTCCTTGCTGTCATTGGTATCTGGAAACCTATTGACCTCTGACTTGAACATACTCATTGACAGAGCCCCCACATCCCTCTGGGGTAGAGAATTCCAAAGATTTACCACCCTCTGCCTGAAGAAATTCCTGCTCAGCTCAGCTCTAAATAGCCTTCCTTTTATTCTGAGATCATGTCCGCTGGTCCTAGGCCCAGCTCTATCCCAGCCAAGGGAAACATCCTTCCTGCATCCACCCTGTTGAGCCCTGTAAGAATTTTGTATGTTTCATTGAGATCACCGCTCATTCTTCTAAACTCTAGAGAATACAGGCCCAGTCTCCTTAATCTCTGCTCATGCAACAATCCCACCATCCCAGGGATCGGCCTGGTAAGCTTTCATTGCCCTCCCTCTATGTCAACTATATCCTTCCTTAGGTAAGGAGATCAAAACTGCACACACTACTACAGGTATGGTCTCACCAACACTCTTTACAGCTGCAGCAAGACTTCCTTACTCCTGTACTCAAATCCTCTTGAAATAAAGGCTAACACACTATTTGCCTTCCTAATTGCTTGCTGTACCTGCATGTTAACTCTCAGTGACTAATGAACAAGAACTCCACATCTCTTTGGGCATCAATATTTCCGAATCGCTCCCCATTTAAGAAATACTCTGCATTTCTATTTCTCCTACCAAAATGGATAACTTCACATTTTTCTACATTATATTCCATCTGCCATGTTTTTGCCCACTCACTTGTTTGTCTAAGTCTCCTTGAAGCCCCTTATCATCCTCCTCACAGCTCACATTCCCACCTAGTTTTGTGTCATCTGCAAACTTGGAAATATTACATTTGGTCCCCACATCCAAATCATTGATATAGATTGTGAATAGCTGGGGCTGAAGCACTGATCCTTGTGGTACCCCACCACTAGTCACCGCCTGCCAACCTGAGATTGACCCATTTGTTCCTACTCCCTGTTTTCTGTCCATTAACCAATTCTCAATCCATGCCAGTATATTTCTCCCAATCCCATGAGCTCTAGTTTTGTTTACTATAACCTCCTGTTCTGGACCTTATCAAAAGCCTTCTGAAAATTCAAATACAGCACACTGGTTCCCCCTTATCTATCCTGCTAGTAATATCCTCAAAGAAACTCCAACAGGTTTGCCAAACATGATTTCCCTTTCATAAATCCGTGTTGACTCTGCCCAGTCCTACCATTATTTTCTAAGTGCCCAGTTATCACATCCTTTAAAATATATTCAAGCATTTTCCCCAATACTGATGTCAGGCTAACAGGTCTGTTGTTCCCTGTTTCCTCTCTCCCTCCTTTCTTAAATATTGGGTATACATCTGCTATCTTCCAATCTGCAGGAACCATTCCAGAGTCTATAGAATTTTGGAAGATGATCACCAATGCATCCACCATCTCTACAGCCACCTCTTTCAACCCTCTGGGATGTAGATCATCAGGTCAGGGGATTTCAGCCCCACTAAATTCTCCAGTACTACTTCTTTGCTAATACTAATTTCTTTCAGGTCCTCAACCCCACTAGTCCCTTGCCACCCCAATATTTCAGGGGGTTTCTTTGTATCTTTCACTGAAGACAGACACAAAGTATTTGTTTAGTTTCTCTACCATTTGCTTATTCCCCAATATGAATTCTCCATTCTCTGCCTGTAATGGGCCTACATTTGTCTTTACTAACCTTTTCCTTTTTACATACCTATAGAAGCTTTTACAGTCTGTTTTTATGTTCATTGCTAGTTTACTTTAGTATTCTGTTTTCCCTTTCTTTATCAATTTCTTGGTTGAATTTGAAAATGCTGCCAATCCTCAGGCTTACTGCTTTTTTTGGGCAACTTTATATGCCTCTTCCTTTGATCTAATAGGATCCTTAACTTCTCTTGTTAGCCATGGTTGGATCACTTTTCCTACTGGTTCTTAAAGGAATGTAAATTTGTTGCAAAGCATGTACTAATTCTTTAAATGCTAGACATTGCCTGTCTACCATCATACCTTTTAATGTAGTTCCCCAATCTACCTCAGCCAACTTGCCCCTCGTACCTTCATAGTTTCCTTTGTTTAGATTAAAGACCCTAGTTTTGGATTGAACTACATCACTTTCAAACTTCATGTAAAATTCTGTCATATTATGGTCACTCTTCCCTACAGGCTCCTTTACAATGATTAAAGACCCTAGTTTTGGATTGAACTACATCACTTTCAAACTTCATGTAAGATTCCGTCATATTATGGTCACTCTTCCCTAAAGGCTCCTTTACAACAAGATTATTAATTAGCCCTTTCACATTGCTCAGTATTAGATGATTGTTGAAAAAAAGAGACGTATTTTGTTGAAGCTTTATGTCTTGCACTCATCAGGACAATTCGCAAGAACACCAAATGTAACGGGATCATGTAACAATTCATACTGTTTGAGAAGAGAGCGAAGATTTGGTTGCCAAGTAAACTCTGATTGGTAGAGCCGTCTACCAATTTACATTTGGTATTCTTGTGAATTGTCCTGATGAGTGCAAGATGAAAAGCTTCCACAAAAAATATTCTCTTTCAGCAATGTCCAAGTTCTGTACTACCAAACAACTATTTACAACGCTAGACCTAAATTAGCCCGTTCTCTTGTTGGTTTCTCAACATCGTGTTCTAGAAAACTAATCTATGCTATTTTATCAGATATTTCTGATAAAAGATTTCCTTTAAAGAATCTGTTTGAATTTAGACAGGGAATGCTCAGGGGTCTCCAGGGATTAAAGATAAATGTGGAAAAAAAAAACCTCAGCTGAATTTTTCCACTTTCCTTGAATATTTCTAAGTATTGGTTAGTAAAAATGTTGAGAATGATGGAAAAATGGCTGTTTGACTGGGCGAACCGATAACTCATTGAATGCTACAGCACAGATGGTGGCCATTCGGCCCTTCATGCCTATGGTAGAGGTCTTGTAATGGAAACCTCTGGGAATTTGCCCCAACTACATTTGGCTACCCTGACGCGAGCAGCTGACACATCCTAAAACCACGTCACCTTGGAGAACGTGTGCAGATATTCCTCATTTGATTAATATATAAAACAGTGTGATAACACCAATGTGTGTGTATGTGTGTCAGCTGTGGCTCAATGGGCGGTACTCTTACCTCTGAGTCAGACGGTTCTGGGGTCAAGTCCCACTCGAGAAATTTGAGCACAAAACTTGAAGCTGATGCTCCAAGCGCAATACTGAGGGAGTGCTGCAATGTGGGAGGTGCTGACATTTGTGTGCGATGTTATACTGAGGCCCTGTCTGCCCTCTCAAGTGGATATAAAAGATCCCATGGTCACTGTTTTGAAGAAGAGCAGAGTTCTCCCTGGCGTCCTGGGCAATCACTCAACTAGAATCACAGAAATAGATGATCCTCTCTTTATCACATTTTTCATTCGTTCACGGGATGTGGGTGTCACTGGTAAGGCCAGCATTTGTTGCCCATCCCTAATTGCCTGTGAACTGAGTGGCTTGCTAGGCAATTTCAGAGGGGCAGTTAAGAGTCAGCCACATTGATGTGGATCTGGAGTCACATGTAGGCCAGACCAGGTAAGGATGGCAGATTTCCTTCCCTAAAGGGACACTAGTGAATCTTTACAACAATTGGTGATAATTTCATGGTCACCATTACTAAGACAAAATTTCAATTCCAGATTTATTAACTGAATTTAAATTCCACCAGCTGCCATGGTGGGGATTCGAACCCATGTCCCCAGAGCATTAGCCCGGGCCTCTGGATTACTGGTCCACACTACACCACCATAAGCCATATTGCTGTTTGTGGGAATGCAGTGTCACAAATTGTTGTGTTTCCTATGTTACAACAGTGATTACACTTCCAAACAAAAAGTACTTCTTTGGCCGTAAAGTGCTTTGAAATGTTCTTTGGCGATGAAAGGTGCTACAAAAATGCAAGATCCTCCTCTTTCTAACGCTGAGGGTTTGGTCTCCCTGTCTGGAGAATCAGTTTCAGGATAAGAGACCGATCAAGGACTTGAGGTGAGGAGAAATTTCTTCCCTCAAAGACTTGTGAACCTTTGGAATTCTCTACCCCAGGGGGTTGTGGAGGCTCCATCGTTGAATATATTGAAGGCTTGGGGTGGACAGATTTTTGGTCTCTCAGGGATATGGGGAGCAGGCGGGAAACGAGTTGAAGCCCAAGGTCAGCTATGATGGTATTGAATGGGGGAGCAGACTCGATGGGCCGAGTGGTCCACTCCTGCTCCTATTTCCTGTGCTCTTGCGTTTGTCTGTTTGATTTTTTTTGGTCACTTCTCTTGTTTATTTTCCCTCAGAGCTACATTCAGAACTTTCGAGAACGTCAGACAGGGGGAGGATCCACTTCTGCCGGGTTCAGCACCAGCGGGCACACCATGGTCGACGTAGACTACGATTGCGGTTCTACCGTGCCCCTCACGGCCTCTGCTCCCGCCGTCCGCGTGTGAGGCAAGACGGAAGAGAAGGAGGAGAAAAATTAAGGAGGATCCTCACCGTCGGTGCCAGATGAAAGGAGAGAGTGCAGTGTGGGGGAAAACATAACACATTACTCTTGGCTGTGAAAACACAATTGATGTGGACCTTTTATTAACAAAAAAATAATATATATATATATATATATATATCTGACATGACTCAAGGAGGACTGTGATTTTGTCTCTTCCCCTGTCGACATTCTCTTTGGACTTTTCTGAAAAGGAGATGCAAATTTACGCAGGCTTTTTGAGGCCTACTAATGCTCCCTTTTCCAGTTCCTGGGCTAAACACATCCTGAGCTGAGAAGAACAGCGATTGGTCTCACAGCTGAATAAATTCCTCTGTTTTTTTTTCTTGATGAGGTCGGAGTTCTAATCCAGTGCGGATGGGGAATGTTTTACAGAACAAAGCAAGAAGTGAAGTGACATTGAGTGTAAAACACTTGCACACAGAGAGAGAGAGAGAGAGAGAGAGAGACAAAGCGAGGGAGTGAGTCCGGAGTGTGGGGTGTGTGGTCGCTTTCTCTCTCTCCTCCGTACTCCGTTGTTAACCACCCCCCCACCACCACCCTGCCCTATTCCTCGCTCCGCACCCTGGAAGGGAAAGGACGACAAGCACTCGGCAAGGAAACTGCGAGAGAGAGGAGGGTGATGGCTTGCGACGGGAATGGACGCTCGATTCAGTCTGAGGTTCGCCTCTGACACCCAGCGCCACCTTCCCCGACGCTGGCTAACTCAAAAGGGAAACTCTTTCGAGTTACCAACAGTCACAGATTGCAACTCTTTCGAGTACAATCACAGTTCTTGGTTTTTCCGGGAGTGGGACGTGAACCCACAACCCTCTGATTCAAAGGCGAGGGTGCTATGAACTCAAAAGAGGATGAGAAGCTTCAGTGGGACATTCCCAGCAACTGTCACCGGGCAGATCTTGGTTTTTTTTTTTGCATGTCAACAAGCCGTGTGTGTGTGCGCGTGTATGGAGAGAAATGTACCTGTACATATAAGATATTGTATGTGGGATTCTTTTTCATGTGAAATTTTAAGGAAGGAAGGTATTTGGTCTGGCATTAGGAGAGAAGGTGCTTCTTTCGTTGCTGTGTTCAGTCCCTGTAGACACCTGAAGGCAGCGTCTGCATCTCTCCTGTTATTGCGTCCAGCGAGGACCGAAGATTTTGCCCACCCTCCAGAATTACCCTGGCGTCTCTAGAAATTAAAGATTAATTTCCAGGGCGGCTTTCCTATAAAAACTAAACCCACGAGAGAGAGAGAGAGAGAGAGAGAAAAATCATTAGGCTGATTATTTTTTTTTTTAAATGTTGGGTGTTTTTTTTCTCTCTGTTTGATTTAGTGAATTAACGAAAATATTGGAAATTGGGCTGGGGTGGGTGGTGGGTGGTGGGGGAGGGGGCGTTGAAGATGTTTGACGGACAGTCCAGAATTGTCCAATCAGTTTAAGGTTAGTCCATTCAGTCCTCCAATCGGTTGTGAGGATTGATCAATAGCGGGGAGCGTGTGGGGAGCCGGGAGGTCAGACTTGGAAGGTCAGGCCACGGTCCCCTCGTCCAAAACATCCGTCCAGGATTAGCATCGCCTGACCCCGCTCCCACGTCACCTCTTTAAACCTGAATTTCAGCCTGGTCACTAAACGCAGCAATTCCTCAGAGGTGAGATCGCCGATTAAAATAGGGAGGGGCCTGGTGCTCATTTTATTGAAATCATTTTTGTACAAGCTTTACACAAAGACATCTTAGAAAAATTACCAAGAGCAAGAACCCCGACACCTTTGGAACATCATCCCCCACTATCTACTCGAGACTGGCAATGGGTTGGGGAACATAACTTTTCAGACTCAGGAGGTGAGGCAGCTATCATTCAGCTAAACTGACACATTGACACATATAGGGGTCAGGAAGAAGGAATTGGCATTAGTTTCAGGATTGATGTAGGTTTAACTTCTTTAATTCCTTTAATTCCGAGGCCCAGCCATCTTCGGCTGCTTAGTTATTGACCTTCCCTCCATCCCCAAGTGAGAATTCTCGCTGATAACCGCGCAATGTTCAGCAACCTTCACGACTCCTCAGTTACTAAACGATCCACAGCAAGACCTGGACAATGTCCAGGGGCTGATAAGTGGCAAGGAACCTTCACACCCACACAAGTGCCCAGGCAATGACCAGTTCCAATATGAGAGAATTCAACCATCTCCCCCTGACAATCAATGGCATTACCATCACTGAATCCTCTATCATCAACATCCTGGGGGTTACCATTGATCAGAAACTGAACTTGACCAGCCAAAATATTGTGATTACAAGGGCAGGTCAGAGGCTGGGAATCCTGTGGCAAGTAACTCACCTCCTGACTCCCCAAAGCCTGTCCACCATCTACAAGGCACAAGTCAGGAGTGTGATGGAATACTCCCCACTTACCTGTTGTAGCTCCAACAACACTCAAGATGCTTGACACCATCCAGGACAAAGCAGTCTACTTGATTGACACCTCATCCACCACCTTAAACATTAATTCCCTCCACCACCGACGCACAGTAGCAGCAGTGTGTGTACCATCTACAAGATGCACTGCAGAAATTCACCAAGCCTCCTTAGACAGCACCTCCCAAACCCACGACCGCTACCACCTAGAAAGACAAGGGCAGTAGATTCATGGGAGCACCACCAGCTGGAAGTCCCCCTCTACACCACTCACCATCCTGACTTGGAAATATATCGCCGTTCCTTCACTGTCGCTGGGTTAAAATCCTGGAACTCCCTCCCTAACAGCATTGTGGGTGTACCTACACCACATGGACTGCAGCGGTTCAAGAAGGCAGCTCACCACCACCTTCTCAAGGGGCAATTAGGGATGGGCAACAAATGCTGGTGATGTCCACGAAATAATAAAAAATCTTCTTAAAAGAAAATGTTCATTAACGATCCCCAGCTTGGAAATGTTTGGTGTAAATTAAATATTGGCTCGTCCCAACGTGAGTGCGGGCTTGCACTCTCAGGCAAGCTAAGAATGTATTCAGATATCCCAATACACAAGGACACAGGGGTAGGATCAGCAAGTTAAATATTCCAGGATTTACAGAGGCACTCCAAGAACTGAGAGGTTATGACTATCAAGAGGATGAGGGGCAATGTGATGGAGACCATCAATATTATGAAGGATTTGATAGGGTGGATGGAGAGGAGATGTTTCCACTTGTGAATAAGACCATGAAGGGTGGAGTAACATAAAGTAGTCACTAATAATGACATGAGGGAATTCAGGAGAAACTTCTTTACCCAGAGGGTGGTGAGAATGTGGAACTCGCTCCCACAGGCAGTGGTTGAGGTGAATGGTATACTTATATTTAAAGGGAAGCTGGATAAACACATCAGGTAGAAAAGAACAGGGGGGATATGTTGATGGGGTGAGATGAGGAGGGGGTGGGAGGAGGCTCATGTGGAGCATAAACATCAGCGTGGACCACTTGGGACAAATGCCCTGTTTCTTTGCTGTAAATTCTATGCAATACTTCACTACACACAAGAGATTTTTCTTATTCATTCATGGGATGTGGGCGTCGTCGGCTAGGCCCAGCATTGTTATTGCCCATCCCTAATTGCCCTTGAGAAGGTGGGGGTGAGCTGTCTTCTTGAACCGCTGCAGTCCATGTGGTGTAGGTACACCCACGGTGCTGTTAGAGAGGGAGTTCCAGGATTTTGACCCAGCGACAGTGAAGGAACGGCGATATATTTCCAAGTCAGGATGATGAGTGGCTGGGAGGGGGAACTTCCAGGTGGTGGTGTTCCCACCTGTCTGCTGCCCTTGTCCTTCTAGATGGTAGCGGTCGTGGGTTTGGAAGGTGGTGTCTAAGGAGCCTTGGTGAGTGCAGGGACTGTTGGAATATGGTGTAACGTAGGAGTGCATGATCCTGGACTCGGTAACCGTGGTGCTAGCATCACCTGCCACCCACATTCCTTCTGCCGCACACCAGCCCCCTGAGTCGGAAGGTCATGGGTTCAAGTCTCACCAGCAGAGACTTGAGCACGTTTCCCAAGCTTACACCCCCAGTGCAGTACTGAGGGAGTGCTGCACTGTTAGAGGTGCCATAGTTTGAATGAGACATTAAGCCGTGGTCCCATCCGCCCTCTTAGGCTGGGTTTAAAAGATTCTATGGCACTATTTTGAAGAAGAGCAGGGAAGTTTCCCCGGTGTCCTGCCCAATATTTATCACTCAACCAACATCACAAAAACAGATTACCTGGTCATTATCCCATTGCTGCTTGTGAGATCTTGCTGTGCGCAAATTGGCTGCTGCGTTTCCTATGTTGCAACAGTGACTACACTTTAAAAAAAGCAATTCATTGGCTGTAAAACGCTTTTGGATACCCTGAGACCGTGAAAGGTGCTATAGAAATGCAAGTCCCTTTCTTTCTGACCGGCTCTTTCTCCAGTGACCCGGGCTCTGGTCAGAGCGCTGTGTGCAGGCGAAAGGGTAGGTCACATTGCTGGCATCAGATTAAAGGGTCATGGTGTCTCATTGAGGGGGAGGGTTCAGCACCGCTCAGTGTCCAATGGCTGACTGTGTTGGAAGGCATCATAGTGCATGACATCGTCGCGGTGTGCAGGGATTGGTGCGAGGATTTTCTCCCCGCCCCTTGCTCTATTACTTTTTTTTAGCCAAACACTTTGTCTTGAAGGGTGTGGCACGTGAAGGGTCGGGAGTGAGGCTGGGCACTGAAGGAATTGGAATTTAAGGAGAAGGCATCTGGAACCTTCTGAGAACCAGTCTACAAGCCGAATAGTGAGCTGTACGTGTGTGTGCACATGCTGTGTGTATAATGTACACACGTGGGGGTACAGTGCTCACATGTTGACGTGTCACACTCAGAAGGCCCATTCTCTCAGGCTGAGTGTGTGGGAGGACATTGCTGGCACCTTGTCCTGTCCTGCTCCAGTCTACTTTCTCTTTGTAGGGAGAGCGTGGGTCCCGTCACCATCTCCCTGTGACTCTGATTGTACATGCAGCATGTTCCATGTCAAAGGCACCTTGTTCTGGGGGTTTTTTTTTTCCACACTGACCTGCCCTTCCGTCAAACGTGTTTGCAAGTTCTGTTTCCTTTCAGATGTGCCAAAATGTTGGAATTAGTGAGAAGATGTTAGCTAAGTGTTCATTAAAAAAAAATATTTATTTGAACTCTGCTACGTGTCCCGATTGATGACATCCAGTTGTCCATGTTGACACGAAGAAATAGAGAAGCAGAATATTATTCAAATGGACAGAGGCTGCAGGATGCTGCGGTATGGAGGGACCTGGGTGACCTTGTACATGAATCACATAAAGTTAGCTTGCAGGTACAGCAAGTAATTAGGAAGGAAAATGGGATGTTTCATTCAAAGAGGGGTGGAATATAAAAAGTAGGGATGTTTTGCTACAACTATACAGGGCATTGATGAGACCGCGCCTGGAGTACTGAGTACAGTTTTGGTCACCTACTTAAGGAGGGATATACTTGCACTGGGAGGAACTCAGAGAAGGTTCACTGGGCTGATTCCTGGGATGAAGGGGTTATCTTTTGAAGAAATGTTGAGCAGGTTGGGCCTGTACTCACTGGAGTTTAGTAGAAATGAAAGGCGATCTTATTGATCTGAGGGGGCTTGACAGGGTGGATGCTGAGAGGATGTTTCCCCTCGTGGGGGAATCTAGAACTGAGGGGCACAGTTTCAGGATCAAGGGTCTCCCATTTAAGACAGAGACGAGGAGGAATTTCTTCTCTCAGAGAGCCGTTAGTCTGTGGAATTCTCTTCCCAGCGGGCAGTGGAGGCTGGGTTAGAATCAGAATCACAGAATTTCACAGGGCAGAAGAGGCCCTTTGGCCCATCGAGTCTGCACTGACATGTGAGAAACACCTGACCTACCTACCTAATCCCATTTACCAGCACTTGGCCCATAGCCTTGACAGATGTTTGATAGGCAAGGGAGTTGAGGGTTATTGAGTGGGGGGGGGAGCGGACAGGAAAGTGGAGTTAAGGCCAAAATCAGATCAGCCATGATCTTATTGAATGGAGGAGCAGGCTCGAGGGGCCAAATGGCCCACTCCTACTTCTTATGATCTTACGTTTTTTAACTTGCACTCCTAGGGTAAGTGCCTGGGAGGGTTCGAGCCATGAGCATGGCAGGCTGAGGCTGGACTGGGAGCCCTGCAGAAGAATATTAAATCCCTGCCCTTCCTCACCTTCTCCCAGGTGAGTCTCCCGTCCGATCCCAACAGGAATCCATACATGGTCAGCTACGGGGGTGGAATTTCAATGGTGGGGTGTGACGGGTGTTGGGAGACTGCCACTGGGGGCTCATGAGACTGGCCAAAGCTGGTTACACTTCAGAAAGCCAGGCGATAAAGGATAGAACTGGAGCCAATCTTTACACATTTGATAAGTTTTTATTTGTGGAGTTAGACACGACAAACATGCAGCTCCAAACCCAACACAGTTTCAGCCTGCTCCTATATACTCTTTTAAGCCTAAAATGAAACATAATTAACAAAGTGACAGCCCCTTAAAGGGACACTGTAACAAAAGATAAAACTTTAAAGGAAACTTATCTAATTAAAATGTTGTTTCCTGGGCTGAGGAAGCACTCCAGCCCCCGTGGTACCCACTGGTCACGGGAGCCCTCAAGCATGTCAGTGGGCATCTCCTGCCCCCTCTCCAGGAACACCCAGGTGCAGACACAGCTGCGGGGGAGGGGCAGACAGTCGGGCCAGATGACCCTCTCAGCTGCCTGCTGCCTGGACCTGTTAAACGGCCACCTTGGCCAGGGCCAAGAGCAGATTCACAAGGAGGTCCTCCTCCCTGCCCACCCCTCTCTCCGCACTGGGTGGCCAAAGACCAGGAGCGTGGGGCTGGAGTGTAACCAACACTTGAGCCGGAAGGATTTTTTAGTTCAAGACCCGCTTCAGAGACACAAGCACAGAATGAGGCTGACACTCCCAGTGCCAGTACTGACCAGGGCCAGGGAGAAGAAATCATGTACCCCGGTACTTTTCCTGTTTCCAGATCCCTTGTACCCCTCAGAGGAAGGGTCATATGGACTCAAAACGTTAACCCTGTTTCTCTCTCTCCACAGATGCTGCCGGACCTGCTGAGTTTTTCCAGCATTTTCTGTTTTTGTTTCAGATTTCCAGCATCTGCAGTATTTTGCTTTGACCCCTTATTCCCCTGCCTGTTACCACCCCCACCCCCCACAATCATCCATGTTAATTTTACCCCCCTACAAGATTGACAAATCACAGAAAGGACCAGATAAAATGATAACGCCCATTGTTGGCACCTGGTTACAAACATTATCCAATTATACATGCAGCATGGGTCGTTAATATTAAGAGCAGCAACGATATAATGTTGTGTCAGTTTGTGTGTGCCCTAGAGGTGATCCCATTGCAAGTATTAAACAAAGCAGAGAGTACAAATTTTATTTTAACTGCGTCGTGCAATATTGTTAATTTGACAGGAGAATATCCCATTAGTTATTTATAACACTGTGCAGATGGTAGCATCGATTTCTGTGATTGCCTCATTAACAATTTCTGCACATTGCATCATGTGGACACGGTGATAGTAAATTTATATTTCAGGGAAAGATTCAAGACTTGCAACCCAGGTTGCAAGAAACCATTTCATGTTTTGTTTTATATATTTTGATTCCCCTGTTCTGTATAGAGAAGGCAGACCAGTTCCACACCATAGCTCATATTGTTTCATTGTTGGGGGGTAGTAGAAGGGAAAGAGGGAGGGGGAAGGGGGAAGAGGGAGGAGGGGGCATAATCCTATTCACTTGCTGCTGCCTAAGCTCCCTCCTCCCTCCTCAGGCACACTGACACACCACTCACTCCTCACCTCACACAAGATAACTCAGTGTTAGTACAAGCAAAGCTCCAGTTCCCTGGGAGTTGCTTGGATTGCAAACACAGACAACAGCCTGGTGGGGCCTGCTCCCCCAAGCCCACCACCCCAGGGCCTGCAGCTCCCCGCCCCCCCAACAAGGGCTGGGACTTATCCCCTAGGGCCTGCTCTCATGCTCCTGCTCCTGCAAGCCTGCTCCAGCCTTGTTACTGTCAGAGACCCCCCTGTTTCCTTGGCCTCCCAGAAGATGCCATCACAAATCATTCAACACAGCTGAAGGACTCCTGCATGTCAACCAGCAGGAAGAGGCAGAATAAGTGCTTCAGTTCCTCCAATCACAAGTTCCCTTTTTCCTACCCTTGCTTCTCCTCCAATCATAGATAGTGTCTCTGGAGGAGTGGCAAATGCAGGGGGGATGGAACACCTGATTGGAGGAGCTGGAGCACTGAATGCACAGTCTTGTCTTGTCCTATTGGTTTCCCCAGTAGATTGCATTCAATGGGTCTTAGCAACCTCCAGGGAAGATAACATGAGAGAGCCCTCAGCAAGATACTCACACCTGCTGATCTGTTCATTTTGTTCTCAAGTCATAAAATGAAATGCATTGCTAGACAAATTTTAAAGATCAATGGGCAAATCAAAAGCAAGGTCAGCAGTTAGCAAATAACCAATGACAATCTACCAATTTATTTTATTCATTCATGGGATGTGGGCTTCGCTGGCTAGGCCAGCATTTATTGCCCATCCATAGTTGCCCTTGAGAAAGTGGTGGTGAGCTGCCTTCTTGAACCACTGCAGTCCATGTGGTGTAGGTACACCCATAGTGCTGTTAGGGAGGGAGTTCCTGGATTTTGACCCAGCGACAGTGAAGGAACGGCGTTATATTTCCAAGTCAGGATGGTGAGTGACTTGGAGGGGAACTTCCAGGTGGTGGTGTTCCCTTCTATCTGCTGCCCTTGTCCTTCTAGATGGTAGTGGTTGTGGATTTGGAAGGTGCTGTCTAAGGAGCCTTGGTGAGTTCCTGCAGTGCATCTTGTAGATGGTACACATTGCTGCCATTTTCCTCGGTGGTGGAGGGAGTGAATGTTTGTGGATGTGGTGCCGATCAAGTGGGCTGCTTTGTCCTGGATGGTGTCAAGCTTCTTGAGTGTTGTTGGAGCTGCACTCATCCAGGCAAGTGGAGAGTACTCCATCACACTCCTGACTTGTGCCTTGTAGATAGTGGACAAGCTTTGTGGAGTCAGGTGGTGAGTTACTTGCCGCAGGATTCCTAGCCTCTGACCTTTTCTTGTAGCCACAGTATTTATATGGCTAGTCCAGTTCAGCTTCTGATCAATGGTAACCCCCAGGGTGTTGATAGTGGGGGATTCAGTGATGATAATGCCATTGAATGTCAAGGGGGCGATGGTTGGATTCTCTCTTGTTGGAGATGGTCATTGCCTGACAGTTGTGTGGTGTGAATGTTACTTGCCACTTGTCAGCCCAAGCCTGGATATTGTCCAGATCTTGCTGCATTTGGACATGGACTGCTTCAGTATCTGAGGAGTTACGAATGGTGCTGAACATTGTGCAATCATCAGTGAACATCCCCACTTCTAACCTTATGATGGAAGCGAGGTCATACTTAGGAAAAACAGCCAATCCTGAACTGCCAGCCAAGAGAACCTGCCAATAATAAAAGGCAAATAAAGATGAACCAATTGAATCAGGGGGAGTTAGTGATATAATGGTAATGTCATGGGTCATGTAGGTTCAAATCCCACCATGGCAGCGGGTCGAATTTGAATTCAAGTAATAAACCTGGAATTGAAAGCTAGTCTCAGTAATGGTGTCCATAAAACTACCATCGATTGGTCTAAAAACTCATCTGGTTCACTAATGTCCTTTAGGGAAGGAAATCTGCCATCCTTACCTGGTCTGGCCTACATGTGACTCCAAACTTACAGCAATGTGGTTGACTCTTAACTGCCCCTCTGAAATGGCCGAGCAAGGCACTCAGTTCGAGGGCAATTAGGGATGGGCAACGAATGCTGACATTGCCGGCAACGCCCACATCCCAGGGTAGAATAAAAGAAATTGAATTGCTCAAGCATTATTTGTTAGTAACTGAAATTTCTGAGGCCCAAAAGAAGGTTTTGAACAAAATAAAACTATTTAAAATGCCATATTTCAGGATAAAATGGTTAAATCTCATCTGATTTAATATGTATTGGGTCAAATTGCCACAGCTGATAGCGCAGACCCCCCCCCCGAGTCAGAAGGTTATGGATTTGTGGCCAACTTCAGCGTAACAGCAGAGAAGATTTACTAGGATGTTGCCGGGTCTTCAGGAGTTGAGTTACAGGGAAAGATTAAACAGGTTAGGACTTTATTCCTTGGAGCGTAGAAGAATGAGGGGAGATTTGATAGAAGTTTACAAAATTATGAGGGGTATAGACAGAGTAAATGCGAATAGGCTCTTTCCACTTAGATTAGGAGAGATAAACATGAGAGGACATGGCTTTAGGGTGAAAGGGGAAAGGTTTAGGGGGAACATTAGGGGGAACTTCTTCACTCAGAGAGTGGTGAGTGTGTGGAACGAGCTAACATCTGACGTGGTAAATGCAGGCTCACTCTTAAGTTTTAAGAATAAATTGGATAGATACATGGATGGGAGAGGTCTGGAGGGTTATGGACTGGGTGCAGGTCAATGGGACTAGCGGAATAATATTTCGGCACAGACTAGAAGGGCCGAATGGCCTGTTTTTCTGTGCTGTAGTGTTCTATGGTTCTATGGTTCTAACACTGAGGGAGTGCTGCATTATCAGGAATGCCATACTTTGGATGAGATGTTAAATGGGACATAGGAGCAGGAGTAGGCCATTCGGCCCATCGAGCCTGCTCCGCCATTCAGATTAGATCTTGGCTGATCATCTACCTCAACACCGCTTTCCTGTGGTTTGCCCATATCCCACAATGTCATTAGTGAACACTGTTTGTCTGCTCGTGTGGACATGAAAGGTTCAACCATACAGTTTCCAGTCTTCTGCGAAATAATTCTCCCTCAACCAGCGCTACCGAAAGCGGACCTCCTGACCAATCACTCATTTCCTGTTTATGCCATTTATAATCGTCTGCCTCCAGCTCACTTGCCCAACAACAGAGACCCCTTCAAAAGTAATTTGCTGGTTATGACATTTTTGGGATATTGTGAGCAAATGCCAGTTATTTTTACTTTGTTCCTGTAACTCTTCACTTGATGGCCTCAGTCTTGCTGAAAGCCCATCCTTAATGTAACGTTTTTTTTTGCCTAGAGTTGGAGCTCTGTTAGCTGAAGGCAGATCTGACAGACTGAGCAGGAACGATCATAATCGCCCCGGATGAGTCATTTCGCGAGGTCAACAGATGCTTCCCTATGGTTTCTTCCTATCTTTTTTGGCTAGTTTTCAAATTATTTGAAGAAAATCCGAACGGCCGATCACAAAAATTTTATTCAGCTAATGTTTGTACCCTCCTCCTCCTCCAGGTACCAGGCCCTAAGGGAGAGTTGGCGACCATGGACTCCCATTGGATTGGCCCGTGGTTATGCTTGGTGAAGTACCGCAGTTCTGATGAAGAGTCACACGCACTCGAAACGTTAACTCTGTCTTCCTCTCCGCAGACGCTGTCAGACCTGCTGAGTTTTTCCAGCATTTTTTGTTTTTGTTTCAGATTTCCAGCACCCGCAGCGTTTTGCTTGTATATTACCGCAGGGGTTTGCCGTTGCCTTCTGCAGTCTGGCTGACCGGGAAACTCTCCCACTCTTACCACCCGCCATCAGGTGGATTGGAAGGATTTACAGGCTGATAACTGTATTATAAGGGTGTTCAAGCAGAGCAAGGGTTAATGTGGGACTGGAGAACAGTACTGGCCATGGAATGATGTAGAGCAGGGGTTGTCGACCTTTTCTTTACTGAGAGATACTTACTAATGAATGAAAAATATCCCGAGCTGCTAAAAGTTATATTGAAAATATATGGGTACTTATTTCGGCCAGAGGTCTCTAACCCTGCGGAGAGGAATACAGTTAACGTTTCGAGTCCGTATGACCCTTCATCAGAACAGTCAGACCTGCTGAGTTTTTCCAGCTGTTTTTGTTTTTGTTTCCAGGTTTCCAGCACCCGCAGTATTTCGCTTTTACCTCTCACCCTACACCTGGAGAGCCCTGGCCCAGCCAGGATTTACAGGTCACCGTGAAATCACCAATTTAAGACTTGGATCAATTCCGTTGTGATCCATTAAGCAGACGATTTGTTAAATTAAGTCATTTAAAGATTATTTGGGAATGAAATCTGACTGGGAACACCTGTAAATTTAGCCATCAAGGGCCTGCATCCTCTGAATCGAACAGATTACTTGCCTCTCGTGACCCCAGGCTGCTCCCTGTGGGAAAGTACCTCGCAAAATGCTTGTGCACTGTTGCTTCTCAACGTTACTTTTTTTTTTCCCCACTCCAACTCTGGCACCGTAGATTAAACAGACACAATAATGCTTGAAAACAAAAAAAAAATCGTTCTCCCACTCCCACTGGGAATAATACGTCTTTTGCTTTTTTTTTGATGGACCTGCCTCTGTATCGATGATGTCAACAAGGGTGGATTACTTTTCCTGCTGCACACTAGCTAGCGGAGCGGTACTAGTACAGATGGTCCTCGACTTATGTTGATCCTTACGGCAGGTCGCAATTGACACCCATGTTATTATTTACAGCGATCGGACCCGCACTTACTGCGCGGCACCGACTCAGGCACCGGTATCGTTTACAAAAGTTGGCAAACTAGTTAGCTTCCAGCACAGAAATAATTATATGACTTGAATCCTGTAATGTGCAAATCTTAATGCCAGCTACTCATTGGCAGAGGGTGAGCTACCAGTCGCTCACAATCGATGTGTCGGTGACCCCTGGTGTAGAGTCACCTGAAGGTAGTAGAGTCTAGCAGAAGCTGGTATGGAGTCTGCACCCTACAGGGTTGTACCTGGGAAATGTATTTAGAAACATAGGAACATAGAAGAGGTTGCTGACGACACAAAACTTGGTAAGGGTGTGAGCGATGAGGATGGTGTGAAGAGGCGTCAAGGTGATTTGGACAGGTTGAGTGCAACATAGGAGTAGGCCATTCGGCCCTTCGAGCCTGCTCCGCCATTCAATATGATCATGGCTGATTCTCTATCTCAACGCCATACTCCCACACTCTCTCCATACCCCTTGGCACCTTTAGAGTCCAGAAATCTATCTATTTCCTCCTTAAGTACATTCAGTGACTTGGCCTCCACAGCCTCCTGTGGTAGAGAATTCCACAGGTTCACCATGGGTTCACCACCCTCTGAATGAAGAAGTTTCTCCTCATCTTGACACTTATCCATGTTATACTGCATCTGCCATGTATTTGCCCACTCACTCAACCTGTCCAAATCACCCTGAAACCTCTTTACACCATCCTCATCGCTCACACTCTCACCAAGTTTAGTGTCATCGGCAAACTTGGAAATATTACATTTGGTTCCCTCATCCAAATCATTGATATATATTGTGAATAACTGGGGCCCAAGCACTGATCCCTGCAGTACCTCACTAGTTATCACCTGCCACTCCGAAAAAGACCCATTTATTCCTAATTGCTCTTTCCTGTCTGTTAACCAAGTCACAATCCGTACCAATATATTACCCCCAATCCCATGTGCTTTAATTTTGCACACTAACCTCTTATGTGGGACTTTATCAAAAGCTTTCTGAAAATCCAAATACACCACATCCACTGGTTCTCCCTTACCTATTCTGCTAGTTACATCCTCAAAAAACTCCAGCAGGTTTGTCAAACATGATTTCCCTTTCATAAATCCATGTTGAATTTGTCTAATCCCGTTGATATTTTCTAAGTGTCCTGTTATCACATCCTTTATAATAGAGTCTAGCATTTTCCCTACCACTGAGGTTAGGCTAACCGGTCTGTAATTCGTTATTTTCTCTCTCCCTCCTTTTTTAACTAGTGGGGTTACATTTGCCATATTGTTCTGGGTTACCAATAAATGGTTTATGTTCAACCATAAAAGCCTCCAGACCTCTTACTGAGGGGTCAAACAACCTTACAGTAATCAACCTGTTTGGCCACATTATGAACACACCCTCCATCAAATCCCAAAGTGGGACTTGAACCCAGAGTTGGGGACTCCGCACTGCACCACAAGACCTCCTGCATGTTTGCATCAAGTTTCTATTAAAAAGAGAGAGGCTGTTGGTGTGTGAGTGAGTGGAATCCGTTTCAGACATATGACAGGCTTATACATATCGGACAGCTAAAAACAAAATGCTGGACATCTGAAATAAAAACAGAAAAAGCTCAGCAGGTCTGGCAGCATCTGTGGAGAGAGAAGCAGGGTTAATGTTTCCAGTCCAATACGCCTCTTCTCCGGAACCACAGCTGAGTCACACGGACTCGAAACGTTAACTCTGCCTCTCTCTCTCTCTCCTCAGGTGGTGCCAGGTGTGCTGACCTTTTCGGGCATTTTCTAGTTTTTATTATTAATTACCGGCGGTAGTTGGTGTTCAAATTATAAACAATCTGCAAACTTCAAGCTAAGAGTAACGGAGACGGCGACTTTATCCTAATGCGCCCGGTAGAGGCAGTTGGTTGTTGGTTTTACCCCCTCGCTGAATTTACTCCCCAGCGAGGTTATTGACCTCTGTAATCAACGCTCCCAGTGTCCAGGGCCACCACCCATTTCTCCTGACGCCTGTGAGGTCCTATTTCAGGCCGCGAGTGGCCTTCGGGCTGCCCGGTGATTTTTCTGGCGGGCTTTTAGAAAAAAAATAGGAACCACGAAGCTGCCCAAAGGTTAGAAGCAGCAGAGCAGCAGCTGTCCGCAAAACTGAGCCGACGGTTCTGAATTTTATTTTATTATTATTAAAGCCGATCTTTCAGGTCCACAGCTCTGGCCGCTCAGGTTGGACAACGATGGGGACTCCATTTACGACAACGAGACTTAGCCTCCAGGCCCCAGTGTTTTGCACCTTGTACACGCCCACCGCCCCCCTCCCCACTCTCCCTAGCCCTGCTGCCTTTCAGGTGGGAAGTTAAACGTAGGACTTGAGAGCAGGAGTAGGCCATTCAGCCCCTCGAGTCTGCTCCACCATTCAATAAGATCACAGCTGATCTGGTTCTGGTGTCATCTCCTCTTTGCCCTCTGCCCCCCCCGTAACCTTTGACTCCCTTAAAAATCCATCAAAAATCTACCAAACTCAACCTGGAATAAATTCAATGACCCAGCGTCCACTGCTTTCCGGGGAAGGGAATTCCACATGAATCGAAGATCTGCCTGTCCTCTCAGGTGGATGTATAAGGTCCCGCTGTCCCCACTATTTCAAAAAAAAGGTTTTCGGGGAATTTGCTCCAGTGTCCTGAGCGTTATTTATCCCTCAATCAACAGCACTAAAAAAAAAATCAGATCATTGGGTCATTATCACTTTGCGGTTTGCGGGAGCTTGCTGTGTGCAAATTGGTTCCTGCGATACCTGTTTTACAACCGTGTCCACACTCCCAGAAAAACTCTCTGGCTACAATGTGCTTTGGGATGAGCCGAGACTAAGGAAGCTGGTGTAGGAATGGGGACCTTCCTTTTGACTTGCCTCTCTCCTTTAACGAGTGCTCACTAGTTTACTGGACCTTTCAAAGCACTTTGAGGTAACTCCCTACATGCAGAGAGCACTCTAGACACAACACTTTGCAGTGCAGGTGAAGGTATGTTCCAGGTGTGTACATTCCCGATGGATGTCCTGGATTGATATTCCCGCATGTTGGAAGCTCAATAAAGGGGAGTGATGTTGGGGTTGGGATGAAGATAATTCTCAGCCTAGGATTTTCTAATATTGCTCAGTTAACAGATCACATTAAATACATTTAATTATCATTTGGAAGCATCGAACTTGAGTATTGCTGAAAAAAGACATTTTGTCAAAGCTTTTCATCTTGCACTCATCAGGACAATCGCAAGAATACCAATGTCGGGGAAGCCACATCTTTATACGTTATGAGAAGAGAGTGCTGATTGGTTGGCAAGCTGGACTCTGATTGGTAGAGGCATTGCCATGGAGAATGCACCAGTTAATGGTGACTGACAGTTAACTGCCAAGCATTGTTTGAAATTTAAACCAGGCAGCTCGATTCTGATTGGTCAAGGCATTGCCCTGAGGAATGAACCAGTGAATGGCTGTCGCTTATTTTGTTCTCATGCAGTATAAAGTTGTTGCTTCCCCGACATCGGTAATCTTGTGATTGTCCTGATGAGAGTGAGACGAAAAGCTTCAACAAAATGTCTTTTTACAGAAATACTCAAATACTTTTAAATTGTTACAGCGCGGAAGGAGGCTATTCGGCCCATTGTGTCTGCGCCAGCTCTCCAAATGAGCAGTTCACCTAGTTCCATTCCCCCCTTTCGACTCTACACGTTATTTAATTTTCAGATAACAATGTGATAAATAATTCTTCTTTGACTTCCCATGTTTCGAGACAGATGTTTACATCTGTTTCCCATAGCTTGCTATTCCTGGAATAGGCAGGAAACTTGAAGTTATAGTTTCACAGGCACCGTTCTACATCAAGCATGGCTGACCAGGAGTCTCTCTGACTGGTACTGACTGCGTGTTGGGAGGATTAACAGGTTTATAAAATCAAGATAGGAACACATCCTCCACGGCCATCAAGTCCTGGAGTGGGACTCGAACCTAAATCTTCTGGCTCAGAGGCAGGGAACACTAACCACTGTGCCACAAGATCGCCGTTCAAATAATCTGCTCGCAAACTGACCTGAATCTTCTCCTAAATGAGCTCCACTATTTCACAAACTGCTTTATTTTGGCCCACAGAATGAAAGGGCCAGGTTTTCCAGTCAGTCTGAGCACCACTTACTGCCAAGATGGCTGTCACCCTGCCACTTACAGCCCTGGCATCCTGGTCTTCCTATCGGCAGCCAACCATGCAGAGCAATGGTAAAGGAGCAGTGCTGAGGCCAGATCCCCTTTTCAACACACCTGACAGGTACAGCACGGGGTTAGATACAGAGTAAAGCTCCCCCTACACTGTCCTCATCAAACACTCCCAGGACAGGTACAGCATGGGGTTAGATACAGAGTAAAGCTCCCTTTACACTGTCCCCATCAAACACTCCCAGGGCAGGTACAGCACGGGGTTAGATACAGAGTAAAGCTCCCTCTACACTGTCCCCATCAAACACTCCCAGGACAGGTACAGCATGGGGTTAGATACAGAGTAAAGCTCCCTTTACACTGTCCCCATCAAACACTCCCAGGACAGGTACAGCACGGGGTTAGATACAGAGTAAAGCTCCCTCTACACTGTCCCCATCAAACACTCCCAGGACAGGTACAGCACGGGGTTAGATACAGAGTAAAGCTCCCTTTACACTGTCCCCATCAAACACTCCCAGGACAGGTACAGCACGGGGTTAGATATAGAGTAAAGCTCCCTCTACACTGTCTCCAACAAACACTCCCAGGACAGGTGCAGCACGGGGTTAGATATAGAGTAAAGCTCCCTCTACACAGTCCCCATCAAACACTCCCAGGACAGGTACAGCACGGGGTTAGATACAGAGTAAATCTCCCTCTACACTGTCCCCATCAAACACTCCCAGACAGGTGCAGCACGGGGTTAGATATAGAGTAAAGCTCCCTCTACACAGTCCCCATCAAACACTCCCAGGACAGGTACAGCACGGGGTTAGATACAGAGTAAAGCTCCCTCTACACTGTCCCCATCAAACTCTCCCAGGACAGGTACAGCACGGGGTTAGATACAGAGTAAAGCTCCCTCTACACTGTCCCCATCAAACACTCCCAGCACAGGTACAGCACGGGGTTAGATATAGAGTAAAGCTCCCTCTACACTGTCCCCATCAAACACCCCCAGCACAGACACAGCACGGGGTTAGATACAGAGTAAAGCTCCCTCTAACGTTTTATTTCATGTTGTTGCTTCAATAACAACTTTATTTCCACAATAATTTCCATATTTGTGATAAATCCAAGATGTCATGACCTGTAAATACATAAACAGTGAGAGGGGAAGAAATCATTTTCCTTGATCAAGCCTGGAGTTCTGGTAATATTGATTTTTGAGGTAGCACTGCCATCGTGTGGACGGACAGGGAATGGCAGGTATCACCATGGCCAGTGTCAATTACCCAAATCTCAGTAGGGTGTATTTAGATTCTGGGGAGGGATTGGTAGGTCAGTGCCACCTGACAGGACAGACCACAACTTCCTCCCACTCACTGTCACATAGCTTTACCTGGTAAATTTAGGCCAATTAGATTATGGTTGAGTTGCATTACAACTCTATCTACCCATTCTGCTTCCTTAAGCCTTGCCTGATACAAATCTATCAACCTCGGCTTCAGCCTTTCCCATTGGACACTGATTGGAAAACACAGTTATAACGAGACAAAAGTGAAATACTGCAGTTCCTGGGAATCTGAAAAAGAAACAGAAAAATGGTGGCAATACTCGGTTCAGGTCCGCCTCCCTAAGTCCCTCCACCTCTTCAGCGTTAACACCCAGCCAGATCTGGCAGCTGCTACCTGTACCCCGGAATGCTGAGGTACGCTGACAGACATCTCCCCGACTGTCAACAACACCAGTTGCAAGTGCAGGCCGTGGGGGTAGAGTCAATGGCTGGTGTGTGAGGTGAGAGGGTCTGCTGCAGAGTTCAATGCAGTGCATTAAGAGTGAGCTGTGGCTCAGTGGGTAGCGCTGTCTCAGCTCTGAGTCAGAAGTTCGGGTATTCAAGTTCCACTTGAGACTGATGATCCAGGCTGACACACCAGTGCGGCACTGAAGGGGTGTTGCACTGTCAGGGCTACTGCCTTTCGAATCAGACATTAAACTGAGGCACTGCCCAACATCCCAAGTGGACGTCTTGCATTCATCTTTAGAGTCTGCATGTAGATATATTGTCCGTCAAAAATCCTATTCTGCTGATGTCCACAAGAACGTACCCTTCTCCGCGGCCTCTGCTTTGAATTTACACATCCTCATCCATCCCCACTCCCTTTGAAAGGAAGGTTGAACAACTTGCATTTATAGAAAAGATTGCGGCGAGAGAGGCCATAATCTTCCAGTCCCCGTTAGATACAGGAGTGGTGCCAGGGGACTGGAGAATTGGAATGTCACACCTATGTTCCAAAAAGGATAAGTCCAGCAACTACAGGCCAGTCTGTTTGGCCTTGGTCATGGGGGAACTTTTAGAAATGATAACCCAGGACAAAATTAACAGTCACTTGGACAAATGTGGATTAATTAAGGAAAGTTAGTGCAGAATATTTAAAAAGGAAAATCATGTTTAACTAATTCGCTTGAGTTTTTTGATGGAGTAACAGACAGAGTTGATGGGGGTGATGCAGTGGATGTGCTGCACATGGACTTCCAAAAGACTTTTGGTGAAATGTCACACAGCAGACGTGTCAGCAAAGTTAAAGCCCATGTGTCGTGACAGCAGGGAACTATGACTGCGTGAAATGTACTTACAACTTCACCAGCTAACCACAGATATACCGGACTGTTTAAAGAAGACCAGTTTATAAAAAAAAATACAAGAAAATACACTGATCAAAAAGTGGTTGCCACAAGTCACCTGATGTCTGATGCTGTAAGTTGATCACTTCTCTGTAAAGTTTCTATATGAATTGCACTGCAGTCCTGTTGCATGGAATTTCACACCTGGGAGGGTGTCAACATATGAAATAGGAGCAGAAGTAGGCCACTTGGCCCCTCAAGCCTGCTCCGCCATTCAATAAGATCGTGCCTGATCTGTTTGTGTTCTGAGTTCTACATTCCCATCTACCTTTGATTCCCTTGCCTAACAAGAATCTATCTACCTCTGCCTTAAAAATATTCAGTGACCCTGCTTCCAATGCCTTCTGGGGCAGAGAGTTCCAAAGTCGCACAACCCTCTGGGAGAAAAGGTTTCTCCTCATCTCTACCCTATAAGGGTGACCCCTAATTTTAACACATTGCCCCCATACTTCTGGACTCACCTACAAGAGGAAACATCCTTTCCACATCCACCTTGTCAAGACCATTCAGGATCTTATATATTTCAATCAAGTCACCCCTCACTCTTCTAAACTCCAGTGGAAACAAGCCCAGTCTGTCCAACCTTTCCTCATAAGACAACCCGCTCATTCCAGGTATCAATCTAGTAAATCTCCTCTGAACCGCCTCCAATGCATTTACATCCTTCCTTAAATAAGGAGACCAAAACTGCACACAGTATTCGAGATGTGGTCTCACCAATGCCCTGTATAACTGAAGCATAACATCCTTACTTTTACACTAACACCTGGAAGTTCCCCTCCAAGTCACTTACCATGCTGACTTGGAAATATATCGCCGTCCCTTCATTGTCGCTGGGTCAAAATCCTGGAACTCCCTCCCTAACAGCACTGTGGGTGTACCTACACCACATGGACCGCAGCGGTTCAAGAAGGCAGTTCATCACCACCTTCTCAAGGGCAATTAGGGATGGGCAATAAATGCTGGCCCAGCCAGCAACACCAACACCACATACATAAATAAATAAATAAATGTTCAATTACTCTCGGAATAAAGAATAGTATTCCATTAGCATTCTGTGTCTACATACTAACTTTCTGTGACTCATGCACTGGAACACCTAGATCCCTCTGCACCTTAGAGTTCTGCAGTTGTTCTTCATTTAAATAATATTCTGCTTTTTTATTTTTCCTGCCAAAGTGACCCAACTGCACATTTTCCCACAAGTTACCCCATCTGCCATATTTATGCCCCCTCACTCAGCTTATCTACAGCCGTCTGCTAACTCTGTAAGTCCTCTTCACCACATACTTTCCTGCCTATCGTGTGTCATCTGCAAATTTAGCTACCATGCCTTCACTCCCCTCATCTAAGCTATTAATGTAAATTGTAAAAAGTTGAGGGCCCAGTACAGACCCCTGTGGGACTCCACTCATCACATCCTGCCAATCAGGAAAAGACCCATTTATGCATACTCTCTGCTTTCTGCCAGGCACCCACTCTTCTATCCATGTTAATATGTTACCTCCTACACCAGGAGCTTTTATTTTCTGCAGTAACCTTTGATGTGGTACCTTATCAAATGCCTTCTGGAAATCTAAGTACAGCACATCTACAGGCTCCCCTTTATCCATTGCACATGTTACTCCCTCAAAAAACTCCAATAGATTGGTTAAACATGGTTTGCCTTTCACAAAACCATGCTGACTCTTCCCAATTACCTTGAGTTTCTCTAAGTGCCCAGCTATAACCTCCTTAATGATCATCTCCAACACCCTCCCCACAACAGTCGACAAGCTAAGTGACCTATAGTTTCCTGTTTTCTGCCTCCCTCCCTTCTTGAATAGAGGGGGTATATTTGCTACTTTCCAATCTTATGGAACCTTTCCAGAATGGAGCAAATTTTGGAAAATTAGCACCAACGCATTCACTACCCCATTGACCACCTTTTTAAAGACCCTAGGATGAAGTCCATCTGGACCCAGAGACTTGTCAGCCCACAGCTCCATCAGTTTGCTCAGTACTGCTTCCCTAGTGATTGTAATTTCATTAAGCTCCCTTCTCACTTCCACCTCCTGATTTACAGCTATTACTGGAATGGTTTTTGTATCCTCTATAGTGAAGACAGAAGCAAAATATTTGTTCACTTCAACTGCAATTTCCTTATTATCCACTATTAAATCCCCACTGTCACTCTCTAGAGGACCAACACTCACTTTACTTACTCTTCTCCAGTTTAAATACCTGTAGAAACTCTTTCTATCCATTTTTACATTTCTAGTATCTTCCTCTCATACTCTAATTTCTTTCTCCTGATTAACCTTTTAGTCATTCTCTGCTGTTCTTTATATTCTGGCCAATCATCTGACCTGCCACTCACCTTTGCGCAGTTATTTGCTTTTTCCTTAAGTCTGATGCTTTCCCAAACTTCTTCAGTTAAACATGGATGGTGGGTACTCCCTTTAGAATTTTCCTTTACAGTAGGAATATACCTATTCTGAACATTCTGAAATATCCCTTAAATATCTGCCACTGCTTCTCTATTCATCTATCCCCTTCCCTGGTATCACTGTTCACTTCAGCTAGCTCAGCTTTCATGCCCACATAGTTGCCCTGATTTAAGTTTAAAATACTAGTCTCAGACCCACTCTTCTTCCTTTCAAACTGGATGTAAAATTCAATCATATTGTGGCCGCTGCTACCTAGTGGTGCCTTTACCCTGAGGTCATTAATTAATCCTGTCACATTACACAGTACCAAGTCTAATATAACCTGCTCTCTGGTTGGTTCCAGGACATGCTGCTCTAAAAAAACTATCTCGAAAGTATTCTATGAACTCCTCATCCAGGCTACTACTGCCAATCTGATTTTTTCTAGTTTATATGTAAATTAAAATCATCCATGATTATTGATGTCCCTTGATCACAAGCACCAATATTTCTCCTTGTATACTTTGTCCTACATTGTGGTTACTGTTAGGGGGCCTGTAGACCACTCCCACTAGTGACTTCTTTCCCCTGATATTCCTCATCTCCACCCAAAGTGATACTACATCCTGATCTGAACCTAGGTCATCTCTAACTATTGCACCAATGCCCTCTTTGATTCACAGTGCTACCCCTCCACCTTTACCTAGCTTCCTATTCTTCTTGGAGGTCATATACCCTTCAATATTCAGGACACAATCCTTGTCATCCTGCAGCCACGTCTCCGTAATGGCTGCCAGATCAGATATATTGACTTCAATGCGCGCTTTCAATTTGTTCAGGTAGTTACGAATGCTAGGCGCGTTCAGTTACAGAGCCTTTAGTTATCCTTATGACATCTAGTCTTGATTCTTTGTGCATTCTTAGGTTCTGTTTTCTCTCTTTCCCTTCCTGCCATTCTCTGACCCTCATTTCCCACGTTCCTATTTTCCTCAGCAGGTCTAATAGCATCTGTGGAGAGAAAACCAGAGTTAATGTTTCGAGTCCATATGACTCTGATTCAGAGTTCTGAAGAGCTATCTCTTTAAGAGTGAAGAGTTAACTCTGTCTTTCTCTCCACGGACGCTGTCAGACCTGCTGAGTTTTTCCAGCATTTTCTGTTTTTGTTTCAGATTTCCAGCTTCCGCAGTATTTTGCTTTTATCTTACTATTTTCCTCCCTTACCTTGTCCCTACTCTTTGATGTACCACATCTTTCTACATTGGGTCCCCTGCCCCTGCTACTTAGTTCACAGAATCACAGAACTTTAATGGCACAGAAGGAGGCCATTCGGCCCATCATGTCTGTACCGGCTCTCCAAATAACCTAGTGCCATTGCCCTGTCTTTTCCCCCGTACCCCTGCACATTGTTTCTATTCAAACAATCATCTAATGCCCTCTTGAATGCCTCGATTGAACCTGCCTCCACCACACTTCCAGGCCGTGCATTCCAGACCCGAACCACTCGCTGTGTGAAAAAGTTTTTTCCTCACATCACATTTGCTTCTTTTGCAAATCACTTTAAATCTGTGCCCTCTCGTTCTTGATCCTTTACAGCTTCTCCCTATCTACTCTGTCTAGCCCCCTCATGATTTTGAAAATATCTATCAAACCTCCTCTTAGCCTTCTCTCCAAGGAGAACACTCCCAACCTCTCCAATCTATCCTCATAGTTTAAGATTCTCATCCCTGGAATCTTCTGCACTCTCTCCAATGTGTTCACATCCTTCCTATAATGTGGCGCCAGAACTGTACACAATATTCCAGCTGAGGTCTAACCAGTGTCTTATATAAATTCAGCATAACCTCCCTGCTCTTGTACTCTATGCCCCTATTAATAAAGTCCAGGATACTATACACTTTATTAACTGCTCTCACCTGTCCTGCCACTTTCAATGATCTATGCACATATACACCCAGGACTTTCTGCTCCTGCACCCCCTTCAAAATTTCACCCTTTATTTTATATTGTCTGTCCATGTTCTTCCTACCAAAATGCATCACCTCACACTTCTCCATATTGAACTTCATCTGCCACCTATCTGCCCACTCCACCAACTTGTCTATGTCCTTTTGAAGTTCTGCACTGTCCTTCTCGCAGTTTACAACACTCCCAAGCTTCGTATCATCCAGAAACTTTGAAATTGTCCCCTGCACACCAAAATCTAGATCATTAATATATGTCAGGAAGAGCAAGGGTCCCAATACCAACCCCTGGGGAACTCCACTACAAACCTTCCTCCAGCCTGAAAAATACCCATTGACCATTACTCTCTGCTTCCTATTTTTCAGCTAATTTTGTATCCATGTTGCTACTGTCCCTTTTATTCCATGAGCAATAACTTTTCTCATAAGTCTGTTGTGTGGGACTGTATCAAATGCCTTTTGAAAGTCCATGTACACCACATCAACAGCATTACCCTCATTGACCTTTTCTGTTACCTCTTCAAAAAACTCCAGCAAGTTATTTAAACACGATTTCCCCTTTAGAAATCCATGTTGGCTCTTCCTTATCAACCCATATTTTTCCATGTGACAACTAATTCTATCCCGAATAATTGTTTCTGAAATTTTGTTCACCACTGAAGTTAAACTGACTAGACTATAATTGCTGGGCTTATCCTTACAACTTTTTTTGAACAAGAGCGTAATGTTCGCAATTCTCCAGTCCTCTGGCACATCCCCTGAGTCTAGGGAACACTGAAAACTTAGGGCCAGTGTCCCTGCAATTTCTACTCTCACTTCCTTCAATATCCTTGGATGCATTTCACCCGGTCCTGGTGCCTTGTCAACCTCAAGTACCAACAAGCCTGGCCTATTCAACGCTAACAACTTGTCAATTTTGAACCCTTCTAGTGACAGAGTTTCCTCATCTGTCACCATAGCCTGGGTAGCATCTACCTCCTTGGTAAAGACGGATGCAAAGTATTCATTTAATACCTCAGCCATGGCCCCTTCGTCCATGTGTAAATTCCCTTTTAGGTCCCTAATCGGCCCTACTCCTCCTTTTACCACCCTTTTACTATTTATATGCCTATAGAAGACGTTGGGATTCCCCTTTATGTTAGCTGCCAGTCTTTTCTCATAATCCCTCTTCACTTCCCTAATATGCTTTTTCACCTCCCCTCTGACCCTTCTGTATCCTCTTGGTTCTCAATTGTATTTTCTACATGACACCTGTCATAAGTGCATTTTCTCTTCTTTATCTTAATTTCTATCTCCTTTTCCATCCAGGGAGTTCTGGATTTGTTTGCCCTACCTTTCCCTTTCGATAGAATATACCTTGACTGTGTCCAAACCAATTATTTTTTGAAGGTAGCCCATTGTTCAGCTACAGTTTTTCCCGCCAATCTTTCGTTCCAGTCTATCTGGCCCAGCTCCGTTCTTGCCCCATCGAAGTCGGCTCTCATCCAGTTAATTATTCTTACTCTGGAGTGTCTATCGTCCTTTCCTATCATCACCCTAAAACATACAATACAATGATCACTGTCTCCTAAATGTTCCCCCACTGACACTTGACCTACTTGGCCCACCTCAGTTCCAAGACCCAGGCCCAACAGTGCGTCTTGTCTTGTTGGATTAGACACAAAGTGCTGTAGAAAATTCTCCTGAACACAATCTAGGAATTTTTTTCCCTCTCCCCCCTTTACAATCCCACTGCCCCAGTCTACATTCAGGTAATTAAAGTCCCCCATTATAACTACTCTATAATGCCTGCATCTCTCTGTAATTTCCCTGCAGATTTATTCCTCTATGTCCTTCTCACTATTTGGTGGTCTATAGATCACACCAAGCAATGTAATTGCCCCTTTTTTGGTCCTTAGCTCTGGCCAAATAGATTCTGTCCTTGAAGCCTCTGGGACATCCTCTTTCTCCAGCACTGAAATGCTTTCCTTAACCAATACCACCACCCCTCCTCCTTTCCCTCCCTTCCTATCTCTTCTGAACATCTTGTACTCGGGAATATTAAACACCCAGTTCTGCCCTTCCTTGAGCCAGGTCTCTGTTATATTTCCACATCTGCGCCCGTAACTCCCCAATCTTTTTTACTATACTCCGTGCATTCACGTAAATGTATACATTCTCCCTTACCCTGACTTCACCAATTAACTTACTATTCTCTATACTAGTGCTATCTGTCTCTCCCAGTATTTTGTACACCCTGGTATTCATCTCTAATATTTTCTCTCAGTTCCCACACCACTGCCGAGTTAATTTAAAGCCCTCCCAACAGAACTAGCAAAAAAGGAACTCAGTCCCAGCTCTGTTCAGGTGTAACCCGTCCGGCTTGTACAGGTACCATCTCCCCCAGAGCTAGTCCCAGTGTCCAAGGAATCTAAAGCCCTCCCTCCTGCACCATCTTTCCAGCCACAAATTCATCTGCCTTATCCTCCTATTTCTGTACTCACTGGCACGTGGCACTGGGAGTAATCCGGAGATTACTACATTTGAGGTCCTGCTTGCTAATTTTCTACCTAGCTCCCTAAATTCTGATCGCAGGACCACATCCCCCTTCCTATCTAAGTCATTGGTACCAACGTGGACCACGGCCCCTGGCTGTTCACCCTCCCCCAGAAGAATGTCCTGCAGCTGCTCTGTGACATCCTTGACCCTGGCACCAGGGAGGCAATATACCATCCTGGAGTCACATCTATGGCCACAGAAACACCTGTCTGCTCCCCTAACCAATGAATCCCCTATCACTATTGATCCTCCTTTCTTCTTCCTCCCTCCTGTTAGCCGAGCCGCTCGTGGTGCCACAAACTTGGCTCTGACTGCACTCCTCTGAAGAACCAGCGCCCTCACCAGCTTCCAAAATGGAAAACCGACCTGTGAGCAGGACCCCAGGGGACTCCTGCGCTACCTGCCTACTTCTCTTTTGGACTGCCTGGTGGTCACCCATTCCCTCTCTGTCTCCAGACCCTGAAGCTGCGGTGTGACCCACCTCTCTGAATGTGCTATCCACGTAGCTCTCAGCCTCATGGATGCGCCACAGAGACTCCAGCCGCTGTTGAGCTCTGAAACCCGGAGCTCAGGTTTCTGCAGCTGGCAGCACTTCCTGCGCACGTGGTTGTCTAGGACACCGGTAGCGTCCATGACTTCCCACATATTACAGGACACGCATTCCACTCAACTGAGCTGCCCTGCCATATCTTAACTCTACTTCCCTTACGTTAACTTTGTTCTACTTTGGATTATTTATACTACTTTATCATATTGACCCTAAATTTCTCTTAGTCCTAGTGCTTCTCACCAAGTCTAGCTACTTGTTTAAAAAATTACGCTTTTCTGATTGACTCACCAGCACCTACTTACCAAGGCCACTGCTCTTCTTTCTGAAGAAAGACAGTGAAGGAAAGGAACACCTCCTCCCTCCTCACCAAACTCCCTCAGTCACCTCCGCTCTCCCAGCTCCTTTATTCAGGAACCCTCTCTACTTCCCTAGTTATGTGATTCACAAGAACACTGGTCCCAGCTCAGTTCAGGTGTAGACCGTCCCAAAGGCACAGCCCCCATTTTCACCAGTGCTGGTGCCAGTGCCCCACAAACTGGAACCCACTTCTCCCACACCAGTCAGTGAGACACATATTCATCTCTCTCATTTTCTGTACTCTAGGCCAATTTGCACACGGCTCAGGCTCAGGTAATTATAACCTTTAAGGTTCTGTTTTTCAATTTAGTACCTAGCTCCTCATACTCCCTATGCAGAACCTATTTCCTTGTTCCACCCTTTGTCGTTGGTACCTACACGGATCACGACCACTGGACCCTGCCCCTCCCACTGCAAGTTCCTCTCCTGCCCTGAGCAGATGTCCTGAACCCTGGCACCGGGGGGGCAACAAAGCCATCTGGACTCTCGCTGTTTGCTACAGAGAACAGTGTCAATCCCCCTCACTACACTATCCCCACTACATTCCTTTATGCTCCCCCCACTTGGATGGCTTCCAGTACCACGGTGCCGTGGTCAGTTTGCTCATCCATCCCGCAGCCCCCACTCTTATCCAAAACAAGCTGACAGAACCACAAACCTATTGGACAATTGCAGAGTCACACACTCCTGCCCTCCGGGTCCCCTTGCCTGCCTCGCTCGTGGTCACACCCTCCTGTCCCTGACCAATGACCAAATCAGAAGAGCCTATCCTGAGGGGTGTGACTGCCTCCTGGTATAAAGCATCCAGGTAACTTTCCCCCTCCCTGATGTGTCGCAGTGTCTGCAGCTCAGCCTCCAGCTCAATGACTCTGAGCTGAAGTTCCTCAAGCCGCAAACATCGGATAATCACCCAACAGTTAGCTCCTTTCCCTGTAGTAGAGCAAGAACCAATTCCTACAAGGTGAAAAAGATAGAAAAAGGAAACAAACACCTTATTCCCCTTCATCACCAGACTCCTCCACTCACCAAACTCCTCCACTCACCAAACTCCTCCACTCACCAAACTCCAAGTCTGCACTCACTCTCCTTAGCTGCACTAAAGAACACCTATATTTATAGCCAACTGAACTGGGGCTAGAGTAACCAGATTCAACCAGTTAGCTAATTAATTTCTCAGCTCTCACAGCAGAGAGTGAGTTTACCCTATCTAAGCTGCAAGAAAGAAAGAGCTTAGCCTGCTTACACAGTACTTTCCAGTTACAGACTAGATTAGATTTTAAGAGCAAAATTTAAGAACAAAATTAACTCTAAACTCTCTCACTCACCAAACTCCAAGTCTGCACTCAGTTTCCTCGGTTGCACTCCATTCAAGGTCCACTTCAAACAATGACTCTCTCTAAAGGAAGGGATTAAAAATGCAAAGTGCTGCACTTTAACCAACTGTCATTCTATCAAGACAATGGGAACTGCTAACCAGCCAGATACTTATCAGACATCCAAAGCCCCTGGTCAAGGGTGAAGTAACTCTATCTCCTATTGATTTCTATCTTGAAACATGTCAAAGGTTTTGGAGATGAAAAGATCATAAATGGGATTACTTGGTCTGCAACAATGACTGCAAGGCATGCTAATTGAATTCCTTTCCTGGAATATGCATATAGGAGTTTTAAAAACTGGTTCTGCCAAGCAGAAGCAGGAGGAGGAGGAAAAAGAAACATTGCAGTCATCTATAAACATGGCTGGAAGAGAGCAGTAAAAATATTTCTCTCTCCCTGAATCTAAAACAGTGTCTTCAACAAAGTGCAGACCTGAACCAAGTCAACTCCAGAATTCTACAGGAAACCAACAAGCTTCAAATAGCCTCAATGTTCAACAGTCTATACCTTAAAGAAAAGCAAAGGACTGAATCATGTATTCTTTTAACTTTTTATTGGACTTTAACTGTCTTACTTCTGATATCTGTGTGTGTGTGTTGCCACATTTTTTGGGTATAGTAACTAATCAACTTACTCTTTCTTTGACTCATGAAAACCTGGTTTGATTGGCTCCTTATTAACAAATAAATACACTTGGAATGGAAAAGGCTTTCATGGGGAAAATAAATTTTAAAACATTTGTTGCGACCAACTGAGGGGCTGAATAGAAAGGAGCCAGCTCATTCCTCCTCACCTGGTTGTAACACATGGAATAAGATGGACAGTAGCAGCATGGATACTAAGTTGGCTAAGTGACAGGTAAGAGAGAGTAGTTAGTCGTGATAGATTGTTTTGCAGACTGGAGAATGGTGTTCCCCAAGGGTCAGTATTAGGTCCCCAGCTTTTCTTGATATGTATTAACGACCTGGGCTTAGGTGTACAAAGCTTGGAAGTATTACGAACTGCGAGGAAGATAATGATAAACTTCAAAAGGACATAGACAAGTTGATGGAATGGGCAGACATGTGTCAGGTGAAATTTAATGCAGAGAAGTGTGAAGTGATATATTTTGATAGAATGCATGAAGATAGGCAATATAAAACAAAGGGTACAATTCTAAAGGGAGTGCAGAAGGAGGGGGACATGGGGGTATAAGAGCACAAATCATTGAAGGTGGGAGGACAGGTTGAGAAAGCGGTTAATAAAGTATACATGATCCTGGGCTTTATAAATAGAGGCATAGAGTACAAAAGTAAGGAAGTTACGGTGAAACTTTACAAAACACTGGTTCGACCTTAACTGGAACATTCCATCCAGCTCTGGGCACCACACTTTCGGAAGGATGTGAAGGCATTAGAGAGAGTGCAGAAAAGATTTACGAGAATGGTTGAGGAATGGGGAACTTCAGTTACGTAGAAAAATTGGAGAAGATGGGTCTGTTCTCCTTGGAGAACAGAACATTGATAAGAGGTTTGATAGAAGTGTTAAAGTTATGAGGGATCTGGGCAGAGTAAAAAGGGAGAAACTGTTTCCATTGGTAGAAGGATTGAGAACCAGAGATCACAGATTTAAGGGAATTAGCAAATGAAGTAATGGTGAAATGAGAAGAAACTTTTTCACGCAGCGAGTAGCTAGGATTTGGAATGCACTGCCTGAGAGTGTGGTGGAGGAAGATTCAATCCATGCCTCCAGGAGGGAATTGGATTATTATCTAGAGTTAAAAAATTGTAGGGCTACAGGGAAAAGATGGGGGCTTGCAGAGAGACAGGACCAACATGATGGGTCTCCTTCTATGCTGGAACCATTCCATGATTCTGTGAGAGGACAGGCAGGGTCCTAGTTTAATGTTTCATCATCAGTTCCCCTGTGAATCGCCGGGTGCCACATTTCTCACCAGCATTTTCAGCTTTCCCTCTTTTCCTCCCCTATGAGGTGAGGATTTTAGCCACGGTCCCTAAATCAGCCAACCTGTCAATCATCCCCTCCAAAGGACCGCCCCCTTTCCGTCAGCCGCAAAGGGGCGCATGCTTGAGCGCTGGTGTCAATCATCATTTTCCCCGCCCCTTATTTGGCGATGAAGTGGGCGTGTTCCCACCTGTGGTTTGTTGAGTGGCGGTGTCAATCAATGGGGCCCCGCCCCCTAATCACCTTATAAGGCTTCGGAAGGGGGGGCGGAGCCCGGGCTGAAAGATGCGCGTGCGCGGTGATGGTGGGCCTGGCTCTGGTTTGTGGCCTGGCGGGGCTGGGGATCGGGGCACTGCTACTCATCGCACTGGGCAGGTCGGGCGTTGGGTTACGCCGCTGGCTGGGCTTTCGACGCTGGCTGATGGCTCGCACCGAGAAACCGCTTTTCAGGATTGCGTAAGTATACCGGCCGAGGGGCTGATGATGAAAATGATGGCGGGCGGTCCTGAGGAGGAGGGGAGGGGAGGGGAGGGGAGGGGAGCGGGCGGTAGGTAGGTGCGCGCAAGCGCGGGCCCGGGGTTAGCGAGCTGTCAATCAAGCGGGAGCTGTCAATCAATCCCTCTCGGGGACCGCGCGAGCCACAACATCTTGCAACCAATGCAGATATTGCCCCCCCCAGCCCCGAGACTGTGGCAGCTGCTGTAGAAATGGGGATCTTCCTTTTTTTTTGTTGTTTGCCTCTCTCCTTTAATTTTTTTTTTTGGAAATATATACTTTATTCACAAAATATCTGAAAGAACTTTACAAAACATTTCTAAACGGCCATCACAAAAAGTGCTGTCAGATTCAATTTTAACCATGGTTCACCAGGTGCTTCAATACCATCAGTGAATATTACAGTCGTTTCAATATGGTCATTGCAGACAGTCAAAGACAGTGCAATGGTATTCCCTTTAATGAGTGCTCACTAGTTTCCTGGAGCCTTGCAAAGCACTTTGAGGCAATCTCTTTGTGCAGAGAGCATTCTAGACAAAACACACTGCAGTGCAGGCACAGGTCTGTCCCAAGTGTGTGCATTCCGGGCAGATGGCCCTCCGTTGATTTTGCCTTATGTTGGAAGTTCAATAAGGTGGGTGATGTTGGTGTTGGCGTGGAGATAATTCCCACCCATTGATCTTCTAATATTGCTGGGGACAACAGATTACATTACATACTTCTAAATGTCACAGAATTGTTGCAGCGCAGGAGGAGGCCATTTGGCCCGTCGTGTCTGCACCAGCTCTCCCAATGAGCAAATCGCTTTGTGACATTCTCCCGCCATCTCCCCATGACCCTGCACGCTTTTCCATTTCAGATAACTCTCCCTTTTGAATGCCTTAACTAAACCTGTCTGCACCACTCCCAGGCAGTGCATTCCACATCCTAACCACTCCCTGCGTAAAGGCCATAAGACGTAGGAGCAGAAGTAGACCATTTGGCCCCTTGAGTCTGCTCTGCCATCAGTGAGACCACGGCTGATTAAAAAGTTCTTTCTCCTATTGCTTTTGCCAATTACTTTAAATCTGTATTCATTGGTTCTCGATTCTTTCACGAGTGGGAACAGTTTTTCCCTGTCTACTCTGTCCAGACCCCTCATGATTTTGGATACCTCTCTGGATTAATGCTTCCTCTCAGCCTTCTCTTCTCCAAGGAAAACAGTCCTAACTCCTCCAGTCTATCTTCATAACTGAAGTTCCTCATCCCTGGAATCATTCTCGTGTATCTTTTCTGCACTCTTTCACAAAGAGGCCTTCACATCTTTCCTAAAGTGCAGTGCCCACAACTGGACGCAATTCTCCAGCTGAGGCTGAATTAGTGTCTTATACAAGTTCTGTGTAACCTCCTTGCTCTTGCACTCCTGTGAAAGAAAGGCAAGGCTTGCATTTCTGTATCTTTTTTCCCGATCTCAGAACCTGTCCCAAAGCGCTTAGCAGCCAATGGAGTATCTATTGAAGTTCAGTCATAGTTGTAATGTCAGAAACGCAGTGGCCAGTTTGTGTGCAGAATTTGTGCAATGTGATAATGACCTTGTTTTTACCAATGTTGATTGAGGGATGGCTACTGGCCAAGGGCACTTGGGAGGGGTGGAGGGGGAACAAAATCCCTGCTCTTCCCCAAAATAGTGGCTGTAGAATCTTTTAATTGCACCCAAGAGGACCTCAGCTTAAAGTCTGGCCTGAAGATGGCACCTCTGACAGTGCAACGCTCCCTCAGTACTGGCACTGAGAATATCAGCTTGCACCATTGTATTCTGATCTCTGGAGCAGAACCTTCTGACTCTGAGGTGAGCGCACTGCCCACTGAGGCAATACTGACAGAGTGGTTTAATCTACTGTATCCCACGACAGCTACTGGGGAATTAAAATTCAGTTAATTAATACATTGGGATAAAACGCTGGTCTCATTATAATGATCAAAAAATCTGGATTCCCACATCCCAAGAATGAATTAAAAAAAAACCTTTGCCCATTTCCCGACTTGCACCCTGTCCAGTTCACCAACACCAACATGTTGAACCTGAGTTGGCTCCTGGTCCAGCAAAACCTCAATATTAAATTTTCACCCTTGTGTTCAAATCCCTCCCTATCTCTGTAACCTCCTCCAGCCCCTACAACAGTCAAAGCACTGCATTTCTTTAATTCTGGTCCCTCGTGCATTTCCCCACTTCCCTTACCTTACCATTGGAAGCTGTGTTTTCAGTTGTCTGGGCCCCAAGCTCTGGAATTCCCTCCCTAAATCTCTCCACCTTGCTTTCCTTCTCTAAGGCACTCCTTAAAACCGACCCCTGATTGAGCTTTTGGTCCTCGTCATAATGTCTGCTCAGTGACTTGGGTGTCAAAGTTTGTTTCATAGCGCTCCTGTGAAACGACTTGAGACATAGAGGTGCTATATAAATGCAGATTGTTGTTATATCACAAAGACTGTCTCTTCCACCTTTGTAACAATGCACATGTCCCTACCTCAGTATTTCACCAATAAAAGTTGTCATTCCTGACTCAATTACTCCAGTGCTTTCTTGTCCTGTCTGTGATCCTTCACCCTCCTATATTCGTCTCATCCATAATTCATTTCCCACCAAATTCTGTTTGACTATTACCTCACCCTCCCCATCTTCACTGATCTACATTGCCTCCCTGTCCTTGTGTTTAAATGTTTATATGACCGTGGCCCTCCCTATCTCTGGAAGCTGTTCCAAATTTATGACCCCCCCACCCCCCTCTCTCTCTCCCCTGAACCCTCCATTCCTCTGACCCTGGCCTGTTGTGCATTTCCTGCTCCTGTGTTTCTTCCCTTCTCAGTTCCCTGCCCGAAGGTCAGTCAGACCCATGGTGCCATGTCGTCCACTTCGGGCAGGGTGAGGAGGCAGGTCTCCAAAGCACCACAGCCAGAACAGAGATGGAACCCCAGTACTGCAGGCATCAGCCTGATTCACACTGGCCGCCCAACCACCTACGGCTGTGTATAAGTTAGACATAAGTGTAAGTTATGGTAATAGTTGTTAATGTGATATTAAACTGAAGCAATGGTAGACTTCACTCGTCGGTTTTAGTAGGTAACCCAGTGAATGTCACAATGGCCTCCTGGTTCTCAGAAGTAATAGATACTGTTTGCTGGTTTTCTGTGATTGGAAGATTCTAGGTGAGACTGGAAGCTCAAGGCCGCTGTCCTACTTATCAAACCCATTTGTTACTTGGTGAACATAACTTCAGCAAGAATCGTAATTGTTGGTTACACTTCAGCAGCACATCCCAAACCCACAACCATCTAGAAGGACAAGGGCAGCAGATAGATGGGAACACCACTGCCTGGAAATTCCCCTCCAAGCCACTCACCATCCTGACTTGGAAATAGATCGGCCGTTCCTTCACTGTCGCTGGGTCAAAATCCTGGAAATCCCTCCCTAACAGCACCGTGGGTGTATCATTCGATTAGATGCAGTGCACACCAACACTCTCTCTGGACAATACAATGGAAAGTTTAATAAAATCTACAAATGTTGGAAATTGAAATTAAAAGCTGGAAATACTCAGCTGTTCAGACAGATTAGCATTTCAGTTCTTCATCTGGTCTCATTCGGATGTGTTTCTGAGGTTGGAGTTGAGCTGTGATGTAGGGTTAGAGAAGTCCTGTCCGTGCCGCATGCTGACCCTGACCTGGAACACTTGATGCTTCTTGTTATTCAGTTGCAGATGTTCACATCGTAGGCAAGGCCAGAATTTATTGCCTATCCCTGATTGTCCTTGAGAAGATGGTGGAGAGACACGTTCTTAAATACCATGGAATGGCTTGCAAGGTCACTTTAGACGGCAGTCAACCAACGTTGGAGTGGGTCTGGGGTCACATATAGGCCAGGCGGGGTAAGGAGGGCATATTTCCTTCCCTTAACGAGCACTACAGAACCAGATGAGTTTTACAATGTTATAGTGGTCGCATGATCATTAATAATGAGACTATCACAGAATCACGGTGCAGAAGAGGCCCTTCGGCCCATCGAGTCTGCACCGACATGTGAGAAACACCTGACCTACCTACCTGATCCCATTTACCAGCACTTGGCCCATAGCCTTGAATGTTATGACGTGCCAAGTGCTCATCCAGGTACTTTTTAAAGGATGTGAGGCAACCCGCCTCCACCACCCTCCCAGGCAGTGCATTCCAGACCGTCATCACCCTCTGGGTAAAAAGGTTTTTCCTCACATCCCCCCTAAACCCCCTGCCCCTCACCTTGAACTTATGCCCCCTTGTGACTGACCCTTCAACTAAGGGGAACAGCTGTTCCCTATCCACCCTGTCCATGCCCCTCATAATCTTGTACACCTCGATCAGGTCGCCCCTCAGTCTTCTCTGCTCCAACAAAAACAACCCAAGTCTATCCAAATTCTCTTCATAACTTAAATGTTTCATCCCAGGTAACGTCCTGGTGAATCTCCTCTGCACCCCCTCCAGTGCAATCACATCCTTCCTATAATGTGGCGACCAGAACTGCACACAGTACTCCAGCTGTGGCCTCACCAAAGTTCTATACAACTCCAACATGACCTCCCTATTTTTGTAATCTATGCCTCGATTGATGAAGGCAAGTGTCCCATATGCCTTTTTCACCACTCCACTAACATGCTCCTCTGCCTTCAGAGATCTATGGACACACATGCCAAGGTCCCTTTGTTCCTCAGAACTTCCTAGTGTCATGCCGTTCATTGAATACTTCCTTGTCAAATTACTCCTTCCAAAGTGTATCACTAGGATTTTGTTGCAGATTTTATTTGATTATTTAAATAATCTCCTCTCTGGGTCATTAGTCTTAGGCCTCTGGATTACTAATCCAGTAACATTGCTGCTATGTTACCATACTCTGCATGCTGGCAAATAGCCATTCATAGATTGGTTACATCACAGAAGGAGGCCATTTGACCTATTGCGTCAGAGCTTGTTCTCTGAAGCAGCAATTCATCTGGTGCCATCCCCCTGCCTTTTCCCTATAGCCTGGCCGAATTTTCCTCATTAGTTAATGATCCAATTCCCTTTTGAAAGCCTCAGTTGACCTTGCCTCCACCATGCTATCAGGCTGTGTATTCAAGATCCTAACCACTTGTTGCGTGAAAAAGTTTTTCCTCATGTTGCTACCGCTTCTCTTGGTCCTGTGGTTCTTGATCCTTACACCAATGGGAAGCTTTTTTTAATTCTTTCATGGAATGTGAGTGTCGCTGGCTGGGCCAGCATTTGCTGCCCATCCCCAATTGCCATTGAGAAGGTGCTGATGAACTGCCTTCTTGAACTGCTGCAGTCCATGTGGTGTAGGTACACCCATAGTGCTGTTAGGGAGGGGGTTCCAGGATTTTGACCCAGCGACAGTGGAAGAATGGCTATATATTTTGAAGCCAGGTTGGGGGGTGGTTTGGAGGGGAAATTGCAGGTGGTGGTGTTCCCACCTATCTGCTGCCCTTGTCCTTTTAGATGGTAGTGGTCATCAGTTTGGAAGGTGGTGTCAAAGGAGGCTTGGTGAGTTTCTGCAGTGCATATTGTAGATGGTACACACTGCTGCCACTGTGTGTCGGTAGTGGAGGGAGTGAATGTTTTGAGGTGGTGGATTAGGTGCCAATCAAGCAGGCTGCTTTATCCTGGACGGTTTTGAGCTTCTGGAGTGTTGTTGGAGTTGCATTCATCCAGGCAAGTGTAGGGAATTCCTTCACACTCCTGACTTGTGCCTTGTAGAGGATGGATAGGCTTTGGGAAGTCAGGAGGTGAATTACTCTCTGCAGGATTCCCAGCCTCTGACCTGCTCTTGCAGCCACAGTATTTGTATGGCTGGTACAGTCCAGTTTCTGGTCAGTGGTAACCCCCAGGATGTGGACAATGGGGGATTCAGTGATGGTAATGCCATTGAATATCAAGGGGCGATGGTTGGATTCTCTCTTGTTGGAGATGGTCATTGCCTGGCACTTGTGTGGCATGAATGTTACTTGCCACTTGTCAGCTGAAGCTTGGATATTGTCCAGGTCTTGTTGCATTTGGACATGGACTGCTTCAGTATCTGAGGAGTTGCGAATGGTGCTGAACATTGTGCAATCATCAGTGAACATCCCCACTTCTGACCTTATAATGGAAGGAAGATCATTGATGAAGCAGCTCAAGGTGGTTGGATCTAATTTCTCCCTATCTACTTTGTCCAAACACCTCATGATTTTGAATGCCTCTATCAATCTTCTTTTCTCCAAGGAGAAAAGTCCCAACTTCTCCACTCTTTCTTAGTGACTGAAGTTTCTCACCCCAGGAATGATACTCACCCTCTCTAATGCCTTCATATCCTTGCTAAAATATGAGGCTGATCCAGTGTTTTATACAGGTTTAACATAACTTCCATGTATTTATGCTCTATGCCACTATTAATGAAGCCCCAGATGTTGTATGCTTTATTAACCTCTTTCAACTTGTCCTGCCACCTTCAATCGTTTGTGTGCGTATACACCCAGGTTCCTCTGCTCCTGCACAATATTGTCTCTCCCTGATTTTCCTACCAAAATGAGCCACTTCAGACTGCTCTCTAGTAGACTTCTCCTGCCACTTGTCCGCCCATTCCACTGATCAGCCTAAGCCCTTTTGAAGTTCTACACTATCCTCCTCATGGTTCACAATACTTCCAAGTTTCCTATCATCCAAACATTTTGAAACTGTGCCCTGTACGCCAAGGTCTGGATCACTAATATATATAAGGAAGGCCTGCAGTCCTAACATCGATCCCTGGGGAATTCCACTACAGACCCTCCCCCAGTCCAAGACCATCCATTCACTGTCATGTAGAGATGACTCATTGGTACATAGTTAGTGCAAAGATAAACTTTTAATGTCACTCAAGTGTGACACTCCCTGTTTCTCTTTGCCATTTCCCCACCTACTAATATGCAATGCTCTGTTTTCAGGTACACCCTGTATACAAGGACCAGGCTAGGGTACATCTTTCACAAGAAGCAATTGAAGAAGACCCGAGATTATTATCCCAGCGGCCATTCCGTTGTCTGCCCCAAGGTTATTAACGGTAAGTTCTCTGATCGATCAAAGGAAGATTCCCATCCCACCCCAAACCTCCCCTGTCAACAGCTTTCTGAAAACCTCGCCAATCGGGTTTGGGGAAGTGTGCAAGATGGAGGTTTGGGGATCAACGGAAGTACACGTTTAACCTGCTAATGGATCTGGTTTTATTACCATTGAGCCAAAGACAGAAGGCGGTGGGTTTAAGCGCCATTCCAAAGACCTGAGCACGTGATCTAGTCCAGCACTTGCGTGCAGTACTGGTGGAGCACTGTGCTGCCTGAGGTGTCTCGCTGACCCCATCTGCCTGCCCAGCTGAGTGTAAAGAGATGGCATGTCTTCAGGGAAAGAACAGGTGAGTTGTCATGGCTGAGCAACTGAAACAGATGAACTGGTCACTCACCTTGTGTGCAAATTGGCTGCTGCGATTAGCTACAAAACAACAGTGACTACACTCCTGCAGTAACTTTTGACATTGTGAAGCTCTTTAGGGCAAGCTGAAGGATAGAAAAGTGCTCTGTAAATGTAAATTCTTTTTTTTGTTATTCCAGCCTGAGAATTTTGAGAAGCTGCAGCACTCTAGGAGAGTGCAGATTGGCTGGAACCTCCTGAAAAATCTTTAGGTTCTGTTGCGCTTGTGTTTGAAGGCACAGTCATTCCTGAAATAACCCACCCCTGACACTTGTTTTTATAGTCGTGTGTGTATACAAAAAGAACCAGTTTACAGATGGGTGTTTCCACCCACTGAGAACAATGACCAACCTGACAGGACCTCTGGGTGAGGAAGGGCTAAACCAACCAGTTATCTTCCCCCCGCCACCCCCACCAACCCTGTCATGGCAGCTGCTTCTCCTCTGAGTGTGGGTTTAAGGCACACTCCAAAGACTTGAGCAGAGAATCTCGACTGACACGCCAGTGCAGTCCTGAAGGAGTGTCACTCCATCACAGCTGCTGCTTTTCAGCTGAGGCGTTAAACTGAAGTTCTGTCGGGTGGATGTAAAAGATTCCATGGCCACTATTTCAAAAACAAATAGGAGAGTTCACACATGTGCCCTGTCCCTTATTTATCCATTAATCAATATCGTTAAAAGCAGATTATCTGGCCATATCATATTGGGTTGCTTTGGCTTCTGCATTTTGTACATTACAACACACTTCAAATGTACCAAAGCGTACCTAAATGTACCCAAGTAGAAATTCTGATCCTGACCCCTGCTGAAAGCTGTGCACGTGTGAAGAGTGGGATGAGGACTGTATTTGAGATGGCTCTTGTCAGAACAGCGTGCTGTCAAATCTCATTGAGAGCAGCTGGAACCTGTGGATCTATATTTCAGGCCCACGACAGCACCTACAGGAGGCGATGGGAGAAAATCTGCAATTATCTTAGAATCCCTGGTAATGGAGAGTCCAGTGTGTGTTTGCCACTCCCACCACCTCACTCACCCTTTCTCAGAAGGCACAATGAGAATTAAGATAGAAAATAGGGATTGGAAGTGACTCACTTCTGACTAGATGCTACTGTTCTGTTGATGAATATGAAAACCAAGTTCATCGCAGAGACAAAAGAATATCCTGGTACCCTGCCCAATGTTATACCGTGACAGACCTGTCCCCACCAGTACTGTACCCCAGTATTATACAGTGATAGACCTGTCCCCACAAGTACTGTACCCCAGTGTTATACAGTGATAGACCTGTCCCCACAAGTACTGTACCCCAGTATTATACAGTGATAGACCTGTCCCCACAAGTACTGTACCCCAGTATTATACAGTGACAGACCTGTCCTCACCAGTACTGTACCCCAGTGTTATACAGTGATAGACCTGTCCCCACAAGTACTGTACCCCAGTGCTATACAGTGACAGACCCGTCCCCACCAGTATTGTACCCCAATATTATACAGTGATAGACCTGTCCCCACCAGTACTGTACCCGTGTCATAAAGTGACAGACCTGTCCACACCAGTACTGTACCCCAGTATTGTATGGTGACAGACCTGTCCCCACCAGTCCAGTATCCGTGTATTATACAGTGACAGACCTGTCCCCACCAGTACAGTACCCCAGTGTTATACAGTGACAACCTGTCCCCACCAGTACTGTACCCATGTTATAAGTGATAGACCTGTCCCCACCAGTACTGTACCCGTGTCATAAAGTGACAGACCTGTCCACACCAGTACTGTACCCCAGTGTTATACAGTGACAGACCTGCTCCCACCAGTACTGTACCCCAGTGTTATACAGTGACAGACCTGCTCCCACCATTATTGTACCCCAGTGTTATACAATGACAGACCCTTCCCCACCAGTATTGTACCCCAGTGTTATACAGTGACAGACCCGTCCCCACCAGTATTGTACCCCAGTATTATACAGTGACAGACCTGTCCCCACCAGTACTGTGCCCCAGTGTTATACAGTGACAGACCTGTCCCCACCAGTACTGTACCTGTGTATTATACCAGGACTGGCCTGTTCCTACCAATACTGTACCCCACTGTTTGAATTGACAAAGCAGGTAAAGTTGGGCTGTAGAGAGTGAGGAACAGTAGTGATGGATGGCGGGGGTGGTCGTTGGGTGCGGATTGGGGAGTATGTGCTCAGCGGCTTCACCGTTTTTGCCCATGTGATCTGTCCATTTTGCCTTCAGGTGTGAAAATTCTTCCAGTCCCCATACTGACAGACAATTATGGGTACTTGATCATTGACTTAGACACAAACATTGCCGTCGCTGTTGACCCTTCTGATCCACTGATTGTCCAGGTAAGCTGCTCGTGTTCCCTGTATAAATGGATGTTGCCTCCTGTCCGGCTTCCTTAACCAGGCAACACACCCTCCCTGGTACAGCATACAGGGTTAAAATCTGCCAGCAGGCTCTGGCCCATGGTGCCATGCTGGGAGGTGTGTGGTATTAGGGACTAGAGTGAGTTCTTTCCCAGGCCCTGGGGAAGTAACTGGCTGCCTGCTCACTGTACATGAAATAGGTTGTGTGAAGTTGATTCTGGATATAGGGTTGCATTAGGTTAGACCCTCTCTTTTAATCATGGGTAATGGATATTTGAATCCAGGCTAAAGCAGTTGGGTGGTTCCTCAGTATCTGCTGACTAAAGATCCTGTGTGAAGTGTTTTGGGGAGGATCATCCAATCCCAGCTTTACTCTGTATCTAACCCCGTGCTGTACCTGTCCTGGGAGTGTTTGATGGGGACAGTGTAGAGGGGGCTTTACTCTGTATCTAATCCCGTCCTGTACCTGCCCTGGGAGTGTTTGATGGGGACAGTGTAGAGGGGGCTTTACTCTGTATCTAACCCCGTGCTGTACCTGCCCTGGGAGTGTTTGATGGGGACAGTGTAGAGGGGGCTTTACTCTGTATCTAACCCCGTGCTGTACCTGTCCTGGGAGTGTTTGATGGGGACAGTGTAGAGGGAGCTTTACTCTGTATCTAACCCTGTGCTGTACCTGTCCTGGGAGTGTTTGATGGGGATAGTGTAGAGGGAGCTTTACTCTGTATCTAACCCTGTGCTGTACCTGCCCTGGGAGTGTTTGATGGGGCAGTGTAGAGGGAGCTTTACTCTCTATCTAACCCCATGCTGTACCTGTCCTGGGAGTGATTGATGGGGACAGTGTAGAGGGAGCTTTACTCTGTATCTAACCCCGTGCTGTACCTGCCCTGGGAGTGTTTGATGGGGACAATGTAGAGGGAGTTTTACTCTGTATCTAACCCCGTGCTGTACCTGTCCTGGGAGTGTTTGATGGGGACAATGTAGAGTGCAGAAGAAACTATTATTTAATTAGTTTCATGCTGATACGGGATTGGAAAAATGGACAAGTTGCTGGCACACATTTCATTGAGCCTACTAAGGCCTCAAAAGAAATAGACAATATAATGTGTTTTACTTTGACTCTTCAGGCATATCTTGAACAGGAGGGTGCGACTCTGGAAGCTATTCTTACAACACACAAACACTGGTGAGTTACGAGTTTCTCTCTAATTTTTATAGTCAGTTCTATATTCTGTGATTTTATTTCTCCATCCTGTCTTGAAACAGTGATTTGTGTTGAGCTGCAGTCTGATAATCACAGTGGCTTTATTCATTGTCATGACTGATGCAGTTGGTGAAGCGGAATTATTTAAAAATCCCAGAGGGAAACTTTAAACAACTGTCATAACCTATAATTTTAAGTGTTTGAGATGCAACCCTAAATTTAGGAACCAGACCGCCAGCTCTCGCGGTTTTACATTGAACTAAATGAAACGTTTTATTAATTTACACAAATTAAAATATATATACACATGGTTACAAATTACTATCATAACTTTTAACAAATTCCCAAACTAATCTCCATTAAGTCAGTAGCAACCCATAGACTTAACCAAATACCAGGCAAAGCATTTTCACTTTAGGAATTCAAAATGAGGTTCTTTTCACTTTGGTTCCTGTGGAGCCAGTGGGAGGCTTACAGCTGCCTTTTGATCTCGCATTGCCTCTGCCCTGCACACCCGAAAACTGCTGAAGTTATACCTACCACTACTGATTGAATGTTAATTCTCATGGTTATCAAAAATCTCTGAACTGAACCTCTCTAACAATAAAACCCCTTTCATAGTACCAATTTTATTAGCAATATAAACATATGGCTTGGTATCTGCTAGATAGGTATCATTTTTCACCCCATTTCTTGAATGTCCTATTCAAAAAATGCAAATGCACACCATCTCTCTTACGTATCAAAACTAGTACACGTCAAAGCACCCAGACTAACTGGCTTTAATCTGATTTAGGCACACCCACAGACTAAACCTCTATTTTAAAAGAAAAATATTTTCCAATAATACATACATTAATAGCTTCTCGACAGCTATTGGACTGAAGAGGCATCACAACTGAGCCTGAGCTGTCGCCCACACAGGTCTGTTTTCCAGTAAAGGATTGCAGTGTGGAGATCAGAGTTAGATCCCCTCCTGACCCCCTCACCCACGGGTACTGAGGACAGTGCTGATCCGGTTTAAGTCAGGTAATCTGTGACACACTGGGGATAAACACAGGACCATGTGGGCTGTTTGGGTTCGCACAGCAGCCTTTTCCCATTGGGAGAAGTGGGACACTCTTACTAATGAACCCTGGAATCTAATAGTTTTCTTAAAAATTGTAGTGCAATGGGTTCCCAAGCCATGGGTCGTGATGACTGATGGGGTCACGGGATGAGCAGTATGAGTTGTGAACTTCGAAATGACAATGGTGACTGTGGTGGGACAGTCCTGGCATCCATTCAGTGGCCCTTTGATATGCACATACAGGTTTTTATCTCTTTCTGTGAATCGAACAGCACCTCCTGAAAGACCTTATTCCAAAGACGTCATCAGTACCTGCAAAACAATCATTTAAAAAACCTTTGCCCCCTAGCTCTCTCCACCACCCCCCCCCCCCCCCCCAAACAACAGAATAGCTACAGTCCCTGCAGCTCTCAAGCCCCTATCCCTATCCCACCCCCACCCCCAAACCGGGTAGCTCCCAACCACATCCCCCAACTCAAACTGGGACAGCTCCCAATCCCCACTCCTCCTCCCTCCCCCCCAACTGGGACAGCTCACAACACCCTATCCCCCCCCCATCTCTTCCTCCACACCCCCCCCCCCCCCCCCCCCCCAAAAACTGGGACAGCTCCCAAACCCCGCTCCTCCCTCAATTGGGACAGCTCCCGACCCTGCTCCCTTCACTGGGACAGCTCACAACCCCCTATCCCCCCCATCTCTTCCTCTCTCTTTCCCCCCCCCCCCCCCCCCCCCAAAATTCAAACTGGGACAGCTCCCAATCCCCGCTCCTCCCCCCACTGGGACAGCTCCCTTCCACCCAATGGCCCAATAGAATCGGATGTATTTTAGGTTATTTCTTTTTCTCTCCTTTCTCTTTCTCTCTCTGCTGCTCTGCCTGCCATTCGCAAAGGAACAAGAGTAGGCTGCGTAGTCCCTCAAGTGAGATCATGGCTAATCTGCAACCATATACCCGTCATTGTCCCATATTCCTTAATACCTTCTGTTAACAAACATTACCATACTTAGTTTAAACCTAGCTTGCTCCCTCGTTCTCTCTTTTGTTTCTGTAGGGATCACAGTGGTGGAAACAAGGTACTGAAGAAAATCTACAAATCTTGTAGAGTGTATGGTACCTCCAGAGATAACATTCCTGGACTCACAAAGTAAGTACTGTGTGGGTGTGTGTCTTCTGTGATCAGGAAGAGCACTGGGTGATGGCATCATTTGGGGAGTATAAAAGAAGCTTATTTTCTGTACAAGAGCAAAATATTGCGAATGCTGAAAATCTGAAACATGAAACAAAAAAATTGCTGGAATAACTCAGCAGATCAGGCACCATCTCTGGAGAGGGAAACAGAGTTAAGGTTTCAGGTCAGTGATCATTCATTGGTCATCTTGACCCGAAATGTCAGTTCTGTTTCTGTCCACAGATATTACCTTATTTTTCTGCATCTGAAACAAGAATGGTCCTGTTCAAGCCCCTGCGATGATATTGAAACCCTGTATATCCTATCCATTTGTAAAGTCCAGTTATTATGACCTTCACAACATCACCTGGCGTTACCTGAAGAATAATAATTTGCAGGGTTACAGGGAAAGGGCAGGGGTATGGGACTAGCTGAGTTGCTCTTGCAGAGAGCTGGCATGGAGGTCACAGGCCGAATGGCCTCCCTTTGTGCTGTAACCAACCCCCCCAGTACTGTCGCCTTTCATTCCCTCCGTGCTCCACTTAACCCGTCCCCAACTTGTCTAAAACTTGGCCAGTCTAGTCAGTGTCACGTGTTATGTCCATCCCGCCCAGCCTTTGTTGACCTTTTCTTCTCCTCCCCAAACACTGAAATGAAATCCTTGGTTGACAGATCTCTTTGTGACTTCAAACTTCCCTCAGCCATTGGTCAGCGACTGTCGGGGAACCTCCCACTTCCCTTCCACTCCTCTGTCAGTCTCAATCTGGCTTTTCCCCATAATGAAGAACTCCATCAAACCATTTCTCTGTGAAATGCCTTCCAGTGTTTTGTTACATGATCAGTAACTGCGCCATAGAAATGCGCACGCTCTCTCTCTCTCTGTGAAGTCAATAAAATCAGGCATCCTGTTTGTTTTCGTTTCCTCCTCTGAGGAGAAAGCAGTGACATGATTTATATAGCACATTCCATGTCCTTGGGCTATTCCAAAGCGCTTCACAGCTAATGAATTATTTTTGATGTGTAGCCGTCGATTTTTGGATGAATAGGAAAACCAATTTACTGGCCATGACCCACTTAATAGCGATGAGATGTGCAGCCAATTCATCTGTATTCGTTGATGTTGGTTGAGGGGGTAGATGCTTTCCAGGAAGCAGAGGGACTTGCCTGCTCTTCTTCAGATGGTAACGTTGGAACAGAAGGAGGCCATTCGGCCCCTCAAGTCTGTTCCATCATTCAATTAGATTACGGGTAATTTGGAACTCTACTCTATTTTTCCACATTTGATTACAAGGATGTCGAGGATTATGGGGGACGGACAGGAAAGAGGAGTTGAGGCCACAATCAGAATGATTGAATGGTGAAGCAGGCTCAAGAGGCCGAATGGCCTACTCCTGCTCCTAATTCTTGTGCATTCTTATGATTGGATTCTTTAATGCCTGCCTTAACAGACTGCTGGCACTTAGGTCCTGATCTGAAAGATGCCGTTTTCACCCGTGGGCGTTGCGCTGAAGTGTTGGCTCAGGTTGTTTACTTGTGAAGGGGTGAGAGTAGCTGCCCTTGATACTGAGGTAGGAATGAGTCGAGTGTGGCACCCAGGAGCCCTGGTAAACATCGATCAGGATCAAGGGGAAAAGTCTCCAGAGGTTGGACTCATTCTTGATGCATATAATTTGGGCATGGTTGTTAGAGGTCTAGGATATACTTGGGGCTTTCTCAGATGTATCCTCAATCTAACCATCTCCAGCTGCTTCATCGGTGACGATTGTCTTTAACTCAGAGCGGGGTGAAGATGCCACAATGTTAAGCTATGTCTGCACTTCCTCCAAGAATGAAACAACCCATGCCAGCCTACAGCAGGAACTGGGCAAGCCCCGATATCTCTTCCGGCCTTTAACAGAACCATTATCATCAAATCCTCAGGTGTCACCATTGACCAACAGTGTAACTGGGCAGCCATGTCAGTACCGTGCCCGCGAGCAGGACAGAAGCTGGTGACATGTCACATCACCCACTCCCCGACTCCTAAAAGGCTCTGCATCATTGAGAAGGCTTAGGCCACCAGTGTCATAGGAAACTTGCAATCTGTCTCTCCTGGCTGGCCTCTCGTCTTCCATGCTTCCTAATCTTGAGCTCATCCAAAACTCTGCTGCCTGTATCCTAACACTGACCAAGTCCCATTCATCCATCATCCCTTGTGCACACAAAGCTACATTGGCTCCCAGCACAGCAACATTTCAGTTTTAAAATTCACACCCATGTTTTCAAATCCTTCCATGGCATCGCTTCTCCCTATCTCTGTTACCCCCTCCAGCCTTACACCACCATCCCCCCGACCTCTTCCCCGAGATCTCTGCCTATGATTCTGGCCTCTTGAGCATTCCCAGTTTTTCTCGCTCCACCATCGACGTCCATGCCTAGTTCCTAAGCTCTGAGCCCTGGCTTCCCTCCCTAAGCATCTCCTTTACAACACTCCATAAAACCTTTTTACATGCTTTTAATCATTCTGCCCATGGGTCAGTGTCTAATTTTGCTCCTGTGAAGTGCCTTGGAACCATTTGTTATCTTAAAGGTGCTATATAAACATAAGTTGTTATTGTTGAGATCTAAGGTGAAAGAACAAGGGAGAGTAGCACTAATTGAATGGCCCTTTCAAAGAGCTGGCACAGGCAGGATGGGCCAAATGGCCGCCTCCTGTGCTGTGTGAATCTATGAATGAGCCCGAGTCCTACAGACATGTGAATCGGGGATGAAAACACCATTGCTGAGTCGGCTGTTCACCAAGCTGCATAAATAAAAGCTGCATACGCTAGAACTCCCTTTGTTTATAGAGGAAAGAATAAACAGGGTTACCTCAGCGGCCCAGTTCCAGAACAGCTGATCTGCTGACCTTTGGCAGGGTCGGTACGTGAATGGGACCCATGTTTCGAGAGGCTCTGGCACCAGCGCAGTTTAAAAGCTCCCTGCGTTCTGATGAAAAGTTAGAAAAAAAAAACCTGGATTTCTACAGCACCTCAGAACATCTCAAAGCGGCTTTACAGGCAGTGGAGTACTTTTGAAGTATAATCACGGTTGTAATGTAGGGAAACACCGCGTCTAATCTGCACACAGCAAGCTCCCACAAAACGGTAATGAAATAAATGACCAAATAATCCTTTGTAGATGTTGGTTGAGGGATACATGTTATCCTAGAACACAGAGGGGAACCCCCCCCGCCACCACCCCTTACTTGCCTAGTCTTTGTTGGATCCTTTATGCCCACCTAAGAGTGCAAAGAGTGTCTTGGTTTAACGACTCATACCAGAGGTAGCATCTCTGACGTTGCAGCACTCCCTCAGTATCGGCACTGGGGGGATGTCAGCCTAGGTTACGTGCTCAAATCTCGAGTGTGGGTCTTGAATCCATGACCTTCCAACTCGCTGAAGCCATATCTGATCTCCCGCCCTAAACATGGGCTTTCTGTTTTGGGCTCTGACAGGATGTGTGTTTTTTGGTGTTTGCTGGTTTAGACAACGTGCCTGACCTTAACTGGGGCTGGTGTTCTGGCTTGGGCATTTCCATTCCTCTCTATAATTGATCTGTTTGTTCTAGGCTGACTGCCCTGAGGCTGGGAAGGTTATACACGGAGCGCCCTTTTGTAACTAAACATTACATTCTAATGTGGGGAGAGGGAGAATTAAATCTTTCCCTTCCCCCATGCCCCTGCGAAAACTTCCCCCCCCCACCCCCACTCCAAAATTGACTGCACTGGGCACCATTAAGCAACTCGCTTTCAATCTGGCATTTTGAAGGTACCGGCGGGAGGGAGCTGTAATCTGTCCAAAAATGTGTTTTATCATCAGCTCTTGTATTTTTTTGTTGCCAAAGTTTCAGCCCATGTATTGTCCTGCCAGCATTGTTGTAAATTGGGTGTTTCATTCTCCTGATCATTTTAAAAACTGACTCTCCCACATGACTTATTGAACCTGCCTCTCTGGTTTCTTTCAGTCAGAGTTTCCACACACATTCTTTTATTAATTAATTGCTTTTGTACTGAGAAACCAAGGCCTACAGTGCAAACACTATGCTCAGAAACAGGATAGAACACACAGTTAATTCAAGCTAGATGTCGTCATAAGATGTCTTGGGCTTTGTTACGAGTGAGACTGGGGGAAGTTTTGGGGGTTGTGGTGGGGGGCGGGGGTATGTTATGTTGGGGCAGGGGGTAGTTTTACTTGTTTAAAGGAAGGTTTGTATCAGTAATAGTGACCGTGAAACAACCAGACTGGCATAAAACCCATCTGGCTCATCAATGTCCTTTAGAGAAGGAAATCTGCCGTCCTTATCCAGTCTGGCCTATACATGACCCCAGACTGACAACAACTGCCCTCTGAAATGGCCCAGCAAGCCACTCAGTTGTATTCAAGAAGGTAGCTCACCGCTGCCTTGATTGAATTGAGGGCAATGAGGGATGGGCAATAAATACTGGTCTCGCCGTGAATGGCTAAAGAAGATCTCCAGCATCCTCACCCCCCCAAGCCCCTGCTTTTGGCCGCCAGACATGTCAATCCACCTTCCCATCTCTGCTGTTAGATGTATACACACACCATGCTATTTCTCCTGGGCAATGGGGGGAGAAAATTCCAGAGTTCTGCTACCTTTTGTGTGCAGAAGTGCTTGCTGACATGACCCCTGAACGGCCTGGCTCTAACCCTAACCTTTGTTTTGGACCCTCACCCCCGCCCCAGTCAGAGGAAACAGGAACAACTAGATTGGTTTTGAATGAGTCGAGTGGCTTGTGTCTCCTGGGGTCAGCAGCGTAAGTGGTGGGGGTGATTGTGTTGTACTGCAGGTTGAGATTAACACCGGATGCTTTTCCTCCTGCTGTTCAGCCCCATTCTGGATAAAGAGACAATCGAAGTGGGAAACCTGAGGTTTCAGGTGTTCTTAACCCCGGGCCACACGGTGGGTCATGTGATCTATGTCCTGGCAGGGAACCCTCCTGACAGTCCCGCTTGCCTCTTCTCCGGAGACTTGATCTTCCTCTCCGGCTGCGGTAAGTACCAGTTCCATGAGGCACCACACTTTCTGCAGTCGAGCTCGCAAGGTCTGCACCAGAGTTCTTTTTGTTTAAAATAAATTGAAATTAATTACATAGTATTTTACAGCACAGAAACAGACAATTCGCCCCACCGGGTCCATACTGGACTTAATGCTCCATCCACCCCTCTTCACCTCACCCGATTAACAGATCCTTCTATTCCTTTCTCCCTCATGCGTTTATCCAGCTTCCCCTTAAATCTATCTACACTATTCACCTCAACTACTCCCTGTGGTAGTGAGTTCCACATTCTTGCCACTCTCTGGATAAGGAAGTGTCTCCTGAATTCTCTTTTGGATTTATTAGTGATTATCTTACTTATGGCCTTTACTTTTGGATAATCCCTGAGTGGAAACATCCTTCGCATCCACTGTGTCAAACCCGTTCACAACCTTAAGACTTCTATCAAGTCACCCCTGGCCCTGTCTGGTTATAAAATCTTGATTCTGGTTTCATCCTTTGTCAATCTGTCAGTGGTCACATTCTTCTGACTCCATCCATTGGCTACATGTTTGAAGGCACATCTGATGAAGTGTTGCTGCAGGGAGTCCCAGCTTTGATCTCTAGACCATGCTGAGTTAACTGATTCTCTGGTAGGCTGACAGTTAGAAGGTTAACTGGGATGGGGATGTGGTGGGGGTGGGAGGGTAGTCAGGGGAATTGACCAGAGTCCCTGCTTCTTATTGCTGCCCAGTGTTGCTGCAAGTTAAGTCAGGCTCACACAACCAGCAACACCCCACCACACCCCATCTCTTCTCCACACCCACCCACCCCCCCAAAATCGAACAGCCAGACTCTCTCTGAGACATTACTCAGTTTGACAGGGTGATGGGGGTGGAACAGGAGAGATCAGTACATCCAGCATCCATGAAGCCACAGGACCGACTGGTGCCATTGAGGTGTGATGGGGGAGAACAAGAAGTGTTGGACGGGCAAAAGGTCAACTGATCCATCTGGCCTGTCCCGTTTACAGTTGTGTAACCAAGATCACCTGTACCCATTGGGTGCCATCGGGAGAGGTGGACAGCAAATCCCAAGGCGAGTTCATCTCCAATCCCTGTAGGTGGATAATTGGCAAAAGTGTAGGGTTTTACTCTATTTTGTGCTTGAAAGAATTGGTAAGCTTGGGTGAACACAGGAGTGTGATGCAAGTCACCCCCAGGTGGCTGAACATTGCATTGCAAATACGGCCATTTGGTGAAGCAAGCGTTTCGTTTTAAAATTTGATTAATCCTCTGAACAGCAGTTTGCAGGCATGAGGCTGAACAGGTTTAGTTGTTCCCTTTTTTGGACTGGAGAGGTTGAGTGGCATTGTAGGAACAGAAATCCCATCGTTAACAGGTTCCTGGCTTTGTTGAGTATTAGCCCTACGGGTTTAATGGGCATTGGATGTGCAACCTCCTGGCGAGGTTGAAGACGAGCTGCTGATTTTGCCAAGCTTAACGGTGGAGCTGGGCAACTCATCCGGTAACTTGTGGCAATTCGCAACTGGCAGGGCGTCTCTCCCTTGCCATAAGCTGCAGGGAGATGGTGGCCCGATGGTAACGTCACTGGACTAGGAATCGAGAGCCCCGGGCTAATTATCTGGGGTAAAGGCAAAATACTGCAGATGCTGGAAATCTGAAACAAAAACAAAAAATGCTGGAAAAACTCAGCAGGTCTGACAGCATCTGTGGAGAGAGAGACAGAGTTAACGTTTCGAGTGCGTGCGACTCTTCTTCAGAGCTGGGAGGTGTGGGTTAGCTCGGGGTGTGGGTTCAGATCCCACCACAGCAGCTGGTGGAATTTAAGTTCAATTAATGAGTCTGGAATTGAAAGCTGGTCTTAGTAAATGTGACTACAGCAACTATCATTGAGTGTTGTAAAAACCCATCTGGTTCACTAGTGTCCTTTGGGAAAGGAAATCTGCCGTCCTTACCCGGCCTGGCCGACATTTGACTGCAGACCCACAACAATGAGTTTAACTACCCTCTGAAATGTTAAGTTCAATGGCAATCAGGGATGGGCAACAAATGCTGGCTTTACCAGCGACACCCACAACCTGCTAGGCAATGTACAGATTAATGATGGTGAGCCGTTAAGTGTATTGGTTTGGCAGCAAAATCTGGGCTTTGGATACCAACAATGACTAACAGAAAAGACCCCCTAGTCCACCCAGCCTGTCCCACACAATGATGATATCTTGTGCGTCATAATATATACACTCTCCACCTAACCCAAAACCATGTGATCTGCTGGATGTTCTATTCCAAGTAGACAGCTCTATCCTACATCACCTGTCAAAGGTGCCTTGATACACTGCAGGAATTCACCAAGGCTCCTTTGACAACACCTTTCAAACCCACGACCACTACCATCTAGAGGGACAAGGGCAGCAGATAGATGCGAACACCACCACCTGGAAGTTCTCCTCCAAGTTGCTCACCATCTGACTTGGAAATATATTGCTGTTCCTTCACTGTCGCTGGGTCAAAATCCTGGAACTCCCTCCCTAACAGCACTGTGGGTGTACCTATACCGCATGGACTGCAGGGGTTCAAGAAGGCAGCTCACCACCACCTTCTCAAAGGCAACTAGGGAAGGGCAATAAATGCTGCCCCGGCCAGCAAAGCTCATAACCCATGAATGAGTTTTTAAAAAAGGACAAGACGATGAAGGATAGGACTGGAGCCAATCTTTACACATTTTTATAAGCTTTTATTTACAAACATGCACCTCCAAACCCAACCACCAGTTTCAGTCTGCTCCTATATACTCTTTCGAGTTATCAACAGTCACAGATTGCAACTCTTTGAGTACAATCACAGTTCTTGGTTTTCCGGGAGTGGGACATGAACCCACAACCCTCTGATTCAAAGGCGAGGGTGCTATGAACTGAGCCACAGCTGATATCAGAGCACAAGTGAATCCCCAGTTAATGCCAACCACCTGAATCCAATTACAAACTCAGTTAATATACAAATACTGGGAGAGCAAAAAAACTAGATGAAAATCCAGGCTGACTGAGGGGAGCAGGGAGATGGAAATCTGGAAAATTCTTCTTTAATCCCACCAGGCAATCCAAACTAGTCCAAGAAAGAGCTGTAGACCTGATGATTTCTTGCAGTACCTATATTTTGTAAGAGGGAATCTCCACCTCAGCAGAAACCGGCATGGTACAAATTAAATTTGCGCCCTCGCTAATTAATTGGAACCAACTACTATCTCAAACATGATCTGAGTTGATTCTGAGACTAGGGTCTTGAATCTTAATAAAGGAAACTACAATGGTATGAGACGCGAGTTGGCTATGATGGAATGGGAAACGTTACTTAAAGGGATGACGGTGGATAGGCAATGGCAAACGTTCAAAGAGCGCATGGGTGAACTACAACAATTGTTTATTCCTGTCTGGCGCAAAAGTAAAACAGGAAAGGTGGACAAACCATGGCTTACAAGGGAAATTAGAGATAGTATTAGATCCAAGGAAGAGGCATACAAATTGGCCAGAAAAAACAACAGACCTGAGGAGTGGGAGCACTTTAGAATTCAGCAAAGGAGGACCAAGGGATTGATTAAGAAGGGGAAAATAGAGTACGAGAGTAAGCTTGCAGGGAACATAAAAACTGAGTGTAAAAGTTTCTATCCATACGTGAAGAGAAAAGGATTGGTGAAGACAAATGTAGGTCCCTTACAGTCTGAAACAGGGGAATTTATAATGGGGAACAAAGAAATGGCTGACCAACTAAATACATACTTTGGTTCTGTCTTCACAAAGGAGGACACTAATAACATACCAGAAATGTTGGGGAACACAGGGTTTAGTGAGAGGGAGGAACTGAAAGAAATCAGTATTAGTAGGGAAGTGGTGTTGGAGAAATTGATGGAATGAAGGCCGATAAATCCCCAGGGCCTGATAATCTACATCCCAGAGTACTTAAGGAAGCGGCCCTCGAAATAGTGGATACATTGATGGTCATCTTCCGATATTCTATAGACTCTGGAACAGTTCCTACAGATTGGCGGGTAGCTAATGTAACCCCACTATTTAAAAAGGGAGGTAGAGAGAAAACGGAATTATAGACCAGTCAGCCTGATGTCGGTAGTGGGGAAAATTCTAGAGTCCATTATAAACGATTTAATAGCTGAGCACTTGGAAAACAGTGGTAGAATCGGACAGAGTCAGCATGGATTTACGAAAGGGAAATCACGCTTGACAGATCTTCTGGAATTTTTCGAGGATGTAACTAGTAGAGTTGATATGGGGGAGCCAGTGGATTTGGTTTATTTGGACTTTCAGAAGGCTTTCGACAAAGTCCCACATAAGAGATTAGCATGTAAAATTAAAGTGCATGGGATTGGGGGTAGTGTATTGAGATGGATAGAAAACTAGTTGGCAGACAGGAAATAAAGAGTAGGAATAAATGGGTCTTTTTCCGAATGGCAGGCAATGACTAGTGGGGTACCGCAGGGATCGATGCTGGGACCCCCAGCTATTCACAATATGTATTAATGATTTAGATGAGGGAACTAAATGTAATATCTCCACATTTGCAGATGACACAAAGCTGGGTGGGAGGGTGAGCTGTGAGGAGGATGCAGAGATGCTTCACTGTGATTTGGACAAGCTGAGTGAGTGGGCAAATGCATGGCAGATGCAATATAATGTGGATAAATGTGAGGTTATCCACTTTGGTAGCAAAGACAGGAAGGTAGATTATTATCTGAATGGCTATAAATTGAGAGCGGGGAATGTGCAACAAGACCTGGGTGTCCTCGTACACCAGTCGCTGAAGGTAAACATGCAGCTGCAGCAGGCGGTAAAGAAGACAAATGGTATGTTAGCCTTCATAGCGAGAGGATTCGAGTACAGGAGCAGGGATTATATGCTGCAATTATACAGGGCCTTGGTGAGACCACACTTGGAACATTGTGTGCAGTTTTGGTCTCCTTATCTGAGGAAGGATGTTCTTGCTATAGAGGGAGTGCAGCGAAGGTTTACCAGACTGATTCCTGGGATGGCGGGACTGACATATGAGGAGAGATTGAGTCGGTTAGGATTATATTCGCTGGAGTTCAGAAGAATGAGGGGTATCTCACAGAAACCTATAAAGTTCCAACAGGACAGATGCAGGAAGGATGTTCCCGATGGTGGGGGTGTCCAGAACCAGGGGTCATAGTCTGAGGATACAGGGTAGACCATTTAGGACTGAGATGAGGAGAAATTTCTTCACCCAGAGAGTGGTGACCCTGTGGAATTCATTACCACAGAAAGTAGTTGACGCCAAAACATTGTATGTTTTCAAGAAGGAGTTAGATATAGCTCTTGGGGTGAAAGGGACCAAAGGATGTGGGGAGAAAGCGGGAGCAGGCTATTGAGTTGGATGACCAACCATGATCTTAATGAAAAGCGGAGCAGGCTCGAAGGGCTGAATGGCCTACTCCTCCTATTTTCTATGATCTATTCCCTTTATAACCTGTTAAAACTACATCAAATCACTCCCTAAGTGTACGCTTCTCTAAAGTGTATTGAGTCCCAGCTCTTTAAGCCTATCTTGATAATCATGATGGTTTATGCTGGGAAATAGTTTAGTGCTAGTCAGCACTGCTCCCAGATCCTTAATATCACCCACAATGTGACGAGGCCAACAGTTGGACACTGCTTTCCAACTAGGGCTGACCAAGGTCTTGTATAGGTGTCGTCTTCATCTCTGCTGCTGTTGTCTTGTGAAGCTCACTTGCTGTTGTGTGCTTTCTTTAAACATAGGTCGGATTTTCGAGGGGAGCTCCTCATTGATGCTGTCCTCGCTGGACATTGTGGCCTCGCTCAGCGATGAGACTTTGCTATGGCCAGGTAAATAGAACTAAAAGCGCTGGACCCGATGGAACTGCACTGGGTTCACTGGTTTCAACCGAGGACGGTGTTGCTGTTGGGGGTAAGGTTGGCCTACGATAACGATAACTTGCATTTATGTAGCGCCTTTAATGTATGTTATGACACAGCGGACGGTAAATGCTGAGCTGCTCAAATCGTAGAGGGAAACTTGAAACAGCTGCCACAACTGTTTTGCAATTTGTATTTTTATTTCGAGACGCATGTCTTGAATTCAAGAGTAATAAGCCCACCGATTCTTAGAGGTTTTTTTACAAAACTAAATTAAACATTTATTAATAAAAGAAATTATTTTAAGCACATACATAGGTCTACAAATCACTACTATGATAAGTTCTAGCTCCCCTAAATAATCTGACTCCCAGTTACACCTCCGTTAAGGCAATAGTAAAACAACATAGGTTTCAAAAGTCCCAGGCAAAGCACACAATACCCTGGACGGTGATATTTAAAATTAATTCTCTTAGCTTCAGTTCCTGGAGACAGGAGCTTGATACATAGAGGCTGGGGCTTCCCACACTGTTAGATCTTAGAATGCCTTCTCCTTACAAATAACCTCATCACCTTTATACAGGTTTCTCTCTTTTTAATGTAAATGCCATTGTTCCAGTATGTCTGTGCAACTTTACTTTCTCCATGATATAAATCTTTCACAGCACTCATACTACCAGTAATCTTTGGGGAAAAATAAGCACACTGTTTGGCTTAGCCTCTGTTAGCTAGGTGTAACACCTTATCATCTCTTTGACATTCATGATTCTGGTTTATCTCAAAATGCTCCTCACATTCTAAAACTTCGGCCGTGTTTATGTAATTAGCATTTCTAACCTGGTTTCCCTTCTGATATGTCAAAGCACCCTGACCAGCTGCCTGTAATTCAATTAAAACCCCCACACACACACACACACCTACACACAGGGAAACTAATCCAAACCCCACTATTAACCTATCTTTACAATTAGTCACAATAATATTATAAAAATTATTATATTTTCATGACAGATAGTAAAGCTTCAGAGGAGCATTATCGGCCAAAATTGGACACCTAGCAAGTATGGCCCAACACAAATCACAAGTGTATGCTTAATAGAAGTTTTGGTTTTTAATAGTCGTTTGGGAGTACAGAACTTGACTATTGCTGGAAAAAAAGGGATGTTGAAGCTTTTTGTCTTGCACTCATCAGGACACTCTGCAGGAATACCAATATAAGGGGAAAAGAACATTTATACTGTATGGGAAGAGAGCGCTGATTGGTTTTTAAGTCTGGTTGTCTTTGAATTGTGCACATCATTGTGGGTTTTCATTTAACACAAGTGTTACTTTTTCTATATTTGTAACACTCGCTTGTTTTTAACAATGTCCTTGATTAAAACTGATGTTGCTCGATTAATCTGGGCTTTCTGGTGATCCAGGTTTTTTTTTCCCTGCCACCTCCCCCCCCTAACTTCACACCGTTTTGTTTTTGGAAACCCTCCTGTGAAAATGCTGGCTTTTAATGTGGACAGTAGAATGTCAGGAGGCTGTACAGACCACCAGTCTATAAAGGGGGGGAAAAAGCTGCCGTTTACCATCCATATCAATGCTGCAAGATGGCAGGCGTAAAGACAGAATTATCCTCCGCTATACTCGGCGGGACAAACTCCATCAAATTCAATGGCATTCGCCCCTGCACTCCCCCACTGCTTGCACTCCTGCCATTAGTATCTGCTGCACCATTACGCGCTTAGACCTTTCAGCTCGGCCAGCACAGGGAAGGAGCAAGGTTTATATGTTCAAACTTGAGGATTACTGAGCAGAATTCTGGGCACTTGTTAATGCCACATTTAAGAGAGAATTTTTTTTTCTCCTTTGATCTGTTGACCCACAACCCGTGAATTTAGGGGTTAGATAACAGAGTAAAGCTCCCTCTACACTGTCCCCATCAAATGCTCCAAGGGCAGGTACAGCACGGGGTAAAGCTCCCTCTGCACCTTCCCCCATCAAACACACTGTGGTGGAAATTAGTACATAACTGGCTTCAATTATTTTTGAATACAACAGAGGAAAAATACTTGTGCAGTCATGTCTCTCTTGTTTCCTTGGCTCATGTAGGAGCCCTTGGTGTCTTGTGTCATTAATTAGCAAAAGTCTTGTGGGTGGCGATCATTCTCAGTATTCAAAGGTAGGATTTATCCGCTGGTGAGTTAACAGCTCCTTCTAAGATGTCCGTCCTTTGCAGTGCAACCAGAGCGAGCCATTTGTAAATGTAATCTGAGAGATGGTTTTGCTGTGTCAAAAGGATGTAGTTTGTCTGCAAGAGTGCTTACTTTCCCACGTGATTAAGAATTGTTCGCTCTTCCATCTGCAGGTCACGAATATGCACAAGATAACTTGATGTTTGCTGCTTCTGTAGAACCGAACAATCTTGCGATCTTCAACAAACTCGACTGGGTACTGCACCAGAGGCATGAGAAGCATTGCACAGTGAGTAAAACACCTTTGCATTGGCCTGTTTCTGTACTGTGGATTCACTCAGCCCAGCTGCTCTGTGTCGGTGTGTATGTTGCATTCAAGCCGCCTCCTCCCAGCCTATCCTTCTATTCCTCTCTCCCTCGTGTTTATGTAGCTTCCCCTTAAATGCGTCTCTGCTATTCCCTTCAACCACTCCGTGATAGCGAGTTCCACATTCTCCCCACTCTCTGGGCAAACATATTTGGAGCCGGGGTTGGGGAGGGGGCGGGGTGGTGGTGCTGGAGGGAGGTGGTGGATTGCCTTCCATAGCCACAGGGTTTGTGTATCCCGCTGAAATGTGAAGCCAGAATTCAGAGCCGGATCCCTGGTTCCTGCTCCCCGCACAGGATTGAGCTCTGCAGCTTCTGATTCAAATGCGAGAAGCTAATGGATAAGCCAAAAGTTGACGTTAAAGCTGCCTTTTCTTTTCCAGCTGCTGACTGACTTCCCTATCGCTGTAACCTCCTGAAGACCTACACCCATCCAAGATCCCTGCGCTCCTCTAACTCTGGCCTCTAGTGCATCCCCAATTTTAATTTCTCCACTATTGGCAACTAGCTGTCTGGGCCCCAAGCTCTGGAATTCTCTCTCTGACTCTACCTCTCTATCCTCCTTTTAAGATGCTTCACCTCATTTGGTCACCTCTTTGTTTATGCCTTCCCTGCCCTGTACCCAACCATGCTCTACACTGGTGCTGGAAATGCTACCTCTGTTGTTCCATCGTCACCCTCCAATATGACATTTATGTGTCAATACTAAATGCATGAGACTGAAAATTGTGGAGATGTTCGACCAGAGAAGACATTGCACTTTGGCCCAATTCTGTCCTTGGTGTTTGTACTTGTGTTTTTTACTTAATGATTGTCACGGGAATATGAAAAGGAACGAGAAACCATTTCATTCTTTGAACTCACTCTTTGTCTTGCTGTAGTGCCCGTCGACAATAGGGGAAGAGAAGGAGTACAATCCATTTTTGCGAACTCACTCCAGCGATTTGCATGACGCCCTTGCGATCGAGCGGAAACTTAACGAAGACTTGACTTCTTTCAGATCCAGGGTCCTGGAGGAGGTCCGCAGGCGTAAAGATATTTTCAATTATAGATAGCATTTGGAAGAGATTCCTATTTTCCTTCTGCAATCTCTTTCCTCTTCAAAATGTATGTCCTCCCTTTCTGTTTCCTTCCCTTCCTCTCCCCCTCTTTCTCTCAATCACCCCTCTTGCGTTCTCTCCCTCCACCCCCCCCCATCCCTCTCTCCCACTCACCCACCCTTTGCTTGTTCTGTTGACGCTCGCTCTCTCTCTCTCTTTCTCTCTCGCTTCCTCTTTGTCTTCCACACCCTCTATTCCTCTTGGTACAGAAAACTTTAACAACATGCAACTAAGAATCAAATGGAAACTTGAGCGAAGACCAATCCAGATGATTGCATGAAACCCAAAACCACTCATCCATCAGCACTGTTCTAGTACTTTTGTGATCGATTAACCTTGTTGATTGATCAGTCAGGGAACTTTTGCTGCCACATTAGTCCCTCTATAGTGTAAATATGAATTCTATCGAATTTTTATGTGATGTACTGTAAGATCAGATGCGTGTGTATAAGTTGTCTTTATCATGGTAGCTAATCAGAACTTTAACCCCCAAAAATAATGAGTCATGCTAATGTAAAAGTCGTTCTTCCTTTATTTATAGATCACCAAAAGCAAACAAACTTCCACGATGGTACGAGGAATGTCCAAAATATGTTTTACATGAAGCCTTTAGCACTAGAAATGCAAATACAGGATTTACTTGCCACTGTTTGCTGTGTTTTTTTTTTAGCCAAGTCAGGATGGGTATAGAGGCAACACCAAGCAAAGTCAATTTTTAAAAATCTCATCTGTTTGCTGTAAGGATCGAACTAACATGAATTTCTAGTTTCCACAGATCGGAAGTTGCTGCTTGTTTGGCACTGAATTGATGTTTGGAGCAGAATAGAGGAAGCTTTACTCTGTATCTAACCTGTGCTGTACCTCCCTCAGGAGCTTGGGGCAATGTAAAGGGAGCTTTAGAAAGCTGTACCTACTTTGGGAGTGTTCGGGACACTGGATGCCTGAAATGGAAATGGCTCCAGCCCCAACACTAACACCCCCTCGCTCACCTGCACGAACATAAAAAGCAAAATGTAGCATGCGTTGGATCGCATTTTGTTCAAGAGAATGGGACTTCTCCCAGTATAGGTACTTAGTTTCAAATTTCACTTGAACTTCAGAGGCAGGAAGGCAATGCTTCATGTCATGTCATGCCCTCTGCATCAGGATGGTTCTCTCTCGACTTACCCTGGAATAGCGAGGCATTAACAGGGCGCGTTCTCCCACGCAGCAGCAATTTGGTTTTGGAATCGCAGTAGAGGCCTCTGGGTATAAATAAGTTTTACTTACTTCACTGGAACTGAACATGACATCACTGCTGCAAATTCAGGTGTAAAGTTTTTGAATATTACTTTGTTTGCATGTCAGATCTTTAATGTACTCCAGTGATCATGTACTGTCAAATTTCTATTAAAAATAAATATCATCTTATATTTAGCCATCCTCTGTAACATTTCATTGTATCAAGTGCATTGAGAGAAAGAAAGTCAAATTATTCCACAATGACATAGAAGGGGAAATTTTACTAGCCTCTGCCAAGCAGCAACAGAAATTGATCTTTAATGTTGTTGAAAAGAGAGACATATTGCCAAAGACTTGCATCTTGCACTCCAAGACAAATGCAAGAATGCCAAATTTGAAATAATTGCAACAGTTTATACTACGGGGGAAACGGATGCTGATTGGTTGGCAAGTTGACTTTGGCTGAGACGGTGCCATGGAGAAAGGAACAGGGAAATACAGGCTCCCCAAGCTCCTGGGTAATTCAAAAAAGATGTAAGGCTTGAACATAATCCTTTTGTTTGCAGAGAAAGGGCCGCTGCACATGGATGTATATCTCTGCTAGCAAGTGAAAATGAGCCACATTACAAGCTTGACGGATTATCTTAAATTTGTTGTTGGTGTAGCTATTGGTGCACTCGGGATTGTTCAGCAAGTGCTGCCCAATTGCGGAATCACATCTAACAGTAGCCATTTTGTTTTGGGAGTCTACTGTTGCGATCATTTGAAATTTGTCATTTTGGTGTTTGTCCTGATGAGTGCAAGACGAAAAGCTTCAGGAACATGTCTCTCTTTTCAGCAATATTCAAGTTCTGTACTGCCAACAAATTGATCTGCCTTTAATTGACTCTGGGAGTTCCACTACTTGACTGAGACAAACCATGTTATGCACAATCACATCTTGGCAAAGAAAGAAGAACTTGCATTTATACAGTACCATGTATAACCTCAGGACATCCCAAAGCACTTTACAACCAATGAAGCACTTTTAAAGGATGGTTACTGTTGTGATTAGGGAAACGAAACAACCAATTTGATCACAGCAAGCTCCTACAAACAACAAATGTGATAATCTGTTTTAATGTCCATTGAGGGAGAAATATTGACCTGATAAATATTGACTTCTTTATTCTTGTGGCGGTGAGCTGCCTTCTTGAGCCATTACAAGGTGTTCCCACAGTGCTGAGAGCAAGGTATTACCTGGATTTTGTCCATACCATGATAAAGGAATGATGATAAAGGCCCAAGTTGATTCACTTCATTTGCTGTTGGCAGGATTTTGCTGTGTGCAAAGTGGCTGATGTCGTTACCTACACAGCATGGCCGACTGCACCGCACTGTAAATTCAATGTATTCCATGGCAGTTTGCAGACTTGGAGGGAGCTATTGGAGGAACCAGGCTCAATAATAAAATAGTGTATTGTCACTTGGTAGTACAGAACTTGAGTATTGCTGAAAAAGGTACCTGTCAAAGATTTCCATCTTGCATTCGTCAGGACAGATGCAAGAAGGCCAAATTACAAAGGGAGCAACAATTTAGGACTGTATGAGAAAAGGATATTGGCTGGTATGTTGGCTCTGATTGGTTGAGGCGTTGCGATGGAGAATGCAGCAGAGATCTTTATTTCAAAAATGGCACAATGTCTGGACATGTTTCTTTTGCCTGCAGGGTACAGGTCACTGTGTGTAAATATATGTAGCTCCTAGCAAGCGTAAGTGACTTATCAGTTGGGCATTGTAAGTCCAACTGATAGAAAAGGATGCGTTGAGAAAAAGCTATCTGACTTTAATTCTCCTACAGAATAGCATGTTTAACTATGTAGAAACTTGGTTAAACTACAGTGTGAGTGGTTCTGGTCATCTTATTTCAAAAATGGTGATAGAGGCAGTGGAGAAAATGCAAATAAGATTTACTCTGATGATACCAGAAGTGAGGGTTCTAACAATCAGGAAGGATTGAATAGACAAGGCTCTCTTCTTTAGGAAAGAGAAGACTGAAGGGTAGCCTGATGGAAGTAATGAAAGGATTTGAAAGGGCAGATGTAGAGATGATTTCATTTTCTGAGGAGATCACAACTAAATATACAACAACTTGTATTTATGTAACAGCTTTAATAAAAAGTGGGAGATGGTGGTGTACTGGCAATGTCACTGGGATGGTAATCCAGAGGCCCAGGCTAATTCTTTGAGGACATGGGTTCAAATCCCACCACGGTAGTTGGTGGAATTTAAATGTGTTTAATAAATCTGGATTACAAAGCTATTCTCAGTAATGGTGACCATGGCAACTATCATAGATTGTTGTAAAAACCTATCTGGTTCACTAATGTCCTTCAGGGCAGTAAATCTGCCGACCTTATCTGGACTGGCCTGGCCTCCATGTGACTCTAGACTCACAGCAATGTGGTTGACTCTTAACTGCCCTCTGAAATGGCCTAGCAAGCCACTGAGTTCAAGGGCAATTAGGGATGGGCAACAAATGCTGGCCTTGTAGCAAAGTGGATAAGTTCACATTTTCTCACATTATACTCCATCTGCCAATTTTTTGCCCAATCACTTAACCTATCCATGTCCCTTTTCAGATTCCTTATGTCCTCTTCACAAGTTACTCTCCTACCTATCTTTGTGTCACCAGAAAATTGAGCAAACATACATTCAGTCCTGTCATCCAAGTCATTAATATAGGTTGTAAATAGTTGGAGCCCGAGCACTGATCCCTCTGGCACTTCACTAGTTACAGCTTGCCACACAAAAATGACCCATTTATCCCTACATTCTGCTTCCTGTTAGTTAACCAATCCTCTATCCATGTTAATATGTTACCTTCTACACTGAGCTCATATTTCATATAGTAATCTTTAATGTGGCACCTTACCAAATGCCTTTTGAAAATTCAAATACACCACATCTACAGGTTCCCCTTTATCTATGTTGCTTGTTACTTCCTCAAAGAATTCTAATAAATTAGTCAAACCTGATTTCCCCATCACAAAACCATGTTGACTGTCTGATTGCATTCAGATTTTCCAAGTGCCCAAGGAATATAAACTTAATAATAGCTTGTAGAATTTTCCCTAACAGATGTTAAGCCTGTAGTTTCCTGCTTTCTGTCTCCCTCCTTTCTTGAATAGAGGAGTTACTTTCACTATTTTCCAGTCTGATGTGGCCTTAGGGAATTTTGGAAAATTATAACCAATGCACAGCCACTTCTTTTAAGATCCTGAGATGCAGGCCACCAGGTCCTGGGCACTTGTCAGCCTTTAAGTCTAATATTTTTCTCAGTACCCTTTCCCTCGTGATTGTAATTGTTTTCAGTTCCTCCCTTAAGTTTCAGCTCGAGTTTTAAGTATTTCTGGGATGTTACTTGTGTCTTCTACAGTGAAGGCACACAAAATACCCGTTCAACGCTTCCACCAGTTCCTTATTTCCTATTATTAATGAATTAAAAAGAGGCAGGCGTGCGGAAACAGAAAATTTTATGACACAGAAGGGGATCATTTGCCCCATTGTGTCTCTGATGGCTGAAAAAGAACTACCCGGCTTAATCCCACTTTCTAGCTGTTAGTCTGTAGTTCTGTAGGTTACAGCACTTCAAGTGCATATCCCGGTGCTTTTTTAAATGCAGTGAGGGATTCTACCTCTCCCACCCTTGCAGGCAGTGAGGTCTCAACCCCCACCAGCATCTGGGTGAAAAAAATTACTCCTCAGCTCCTCTCTTATCCTCCCAATTATTTAAAGTCTATGCCCCTTAAAAATACCCTTTGTATGTGTTCTAAAATTCCAACAACAGTGACTATACTTCAAAAGTGCTTCATTGGCTGTAAAGTGCTTTGAGATATCATGAAAGGTGCAACATTAACGCAAGTCTTTTTTCTCTCATATCTAGGCCACCAGTTTTCTATACCTTAATCAAATCTCCCCTCAGCCTCTTCTGTTCCTGTTATGTTGCTATATTATTCATAAAGAACTAAGAACTAATTGTTATGTGAATGTATATCCCGGGATGCCGCATTCACTATCACACTGCAGTCATGTGGCGAGTTCACAATGTCTCAGTCTATCAGCCAGACAGAGAGCCGAAAGAAATACACTTGAAGTGCCAGCATTTTGAGTCTAAAATGTGATTATTTCTAACTTATGGGAACCACAAGACATAACAGTTCCAAAATTTGGCTGTTGCCAAAATTGAAAAGCAGAATAGTGCGGGTGCTGGAAATCTGGAATAAAAACAGAAAATGCGGAAAGAAAACAGAAAGTGCTCAGTCCGCAAGCATGATCCCCAGTTCCTGGTGGACCGTTATTTTTAATTTCTCCGCCTTGCTCTCACCCTAACCTCTCTGTCTTCGGCCTGCTGCACTGTTCCACTGAAGGTCAACATAAGCTCATGAAACAGCACCTCATCTTATGGTTAGGCACTTTTCAGCTTCCTGGGCTCAACATTGAATTCAACAACTTGAGACCTTTCCTTTCCTTTTCCCTGCTTGTTTCATTTTATTTTTCTTTCAGACAGCAGCATACCTGCTCTAAGTACATCTTTTGTTTCCTTGTTTTTTTCTTGCCGCATCGTAGGAACATAGGACTTAGGCCATTCGGCCCTTTGAGCCAGCTCTGCCATTCAATAAAATTATGGCTGATCTGGTTGTGGTTACACCTCCACTTTCCCCTCTGCCCTCCACCACCACACCCCCTCCCTTGACACCCCCCCCCCCCCACCATAACCCTTGATTCCCTTGTCTATCAAAATTCTCTCTAACTCTGTCTTGAAAATTTGCCTTCTGGAGAAGAGAGTTCCACATACTAGTGACTCTCTGAGAGGAAAGATTTCTCCCCATCTCCATCTGAAAAGGGAGACCTCTAATTCTTAAAATTAGAGGTCCCCTCGTTCTAGTTTCCCCTCCAGGAGGTCGGTATCCACCCTGTCAAGCCCCCTCAGAATTTTATATGTTTCAATAAGGTCACCTCTCATTCTTCCAAACTCCAATGGGTGTAGACCCAACCCATTCAACTTTTCTTCATAAAATACGCCAGTCATCCCAGGAATTAGTTGAGTGAACCTTCCCTGAACTGTTTCTAACATAATTATATCCTTTCTCGAATAACAACACCAAAACTGTACACTGTACACTCAGTGTGGTCTCACCAAGGCCCTGTGTAGCTGCAGTAAACATTCTCCTTCATATTCCTTTACCTTGCAATGAACAACAACACTCCATTAGGCTTCATACTTACTTGCCGTACCTGTACACTAATCTTTTGTGATTTGTGTGCTAGGACACCCTCTGTAGGATCCCTCTGTACCACCGAGTTCTGCAATCTCTCTCCATTTAAGTAGTATACTGCTTTTTTATTTTTCCTGCCAAAAGAGACAAGTTCATATTTTCTCACATTATACTCCATTTGCCAAATTTTTGCCCACTCACTAAACCTATTCCTGTTCCTTCGTAGGCTCCTTACTTCCACTTGACAAGTTATTGTCCTACCTATCTTGGTGTTATCGTCAAATTTAGCTACCATACATTCAGTCCCTTCATCCAAGTCATTGATGCAGAGTGTAAATAGTTTGGGCCCCAACACTGATTCCCTTTTGACTCTGAAAGACTAACTCTTCTGTCTTTCAATCTCTGCTGTCCACACTATCACATACCTTCCTATTGTCCTTGTCCCACCCACCCCTTGATCAAAACCTATTACATCTCTAACTTTTCGAGTTCTTATGAAGAGTCAGTGACCTGAAATGTTAAGGTTGTTTCACTCTCCACAAATGCTGCCTGACCTGCTGAGTGTTTCCAGCACTGTCTGTTTTTATTCCAGCCTATTCAATCTGCCCTCATGGCTAAAATTCTCCATTTCTGGCCAAACCAACATGCAGGGCTAGATAGGGTTGCCAATCCTCCAAGATTGGCCTGGAGTTTTCAGGAATTGAAAGATCAATCCCCAGGATGCTGCTGTGTGTAATCCTGGAGAAAAACCTTGAGGACATTTAAAAAGATAGTTTTAAAAAAATTTTCTTCAAACACTTCACTTTACCAGATATAAAAATATTGAAAATAGGGGGGACAAAAGGCTGTTTGCCTGACAGTCAAGCATCATCCAATTGAGCAATGAACCTGCTTGCTTTCCAATTAGCGTAGAAAGACAGTACGTCACAAGAATGGATGTGTTGCCTGACGAATGGCTGGAATGTAGAGGCGTGCCCCCATGCTCCAGACATGTATGTTTTACATATATATATATATATATACATGAATGCGTGTTATAGATATAAATATATGTTATATATATGAACATACGAAAGGAGCAGGAGAAAGCCATTTGGCCCTCGAGCCCACTCCACCATTTGATAAGGTCATGGCTGATCTGTTTGTGGCCTCAACTCTACTTTCCTGCCTACCCATAGCATACTAAAGGGAGGACGAGGCAACCATGGCTGACAAGGGAAGTCAGGGACAGCATAAAAGCTAAAGAGAAAGCATACAATGCGGTGAAGAGCAGTAGGAAACCAGGGGATTGGGAAGCCTACAAAGACCAACAGAGGACAACTAAAAAAGAAATAAGGAGGGAGAAGATTAAATATGAGGGTAAACTAGCCAGTAATATAAAAGAAGATTGCACGAGTTTTTTTAGATATATGAAGGGTAGGAGAGAGGCAAAAGTGGACATTGGGCTGGTGGAAAATGACGCTGGAGAAGTAGTAGTGGGGAACAAAGAAATGGTGGAGGAACTGAATAGGTACTTTGCATCAGTCTTCACAGTGGAAGACACGACTGACATCCCCAAAGTTCAAGAGAGTCGGGGGGCAGAGGTGAGTATGGTGGCCATTACCAAGGAGAAGGTGCTAGGAAAACTGAAAGATCTGAAGGTGGATAAATCACCTGGACCAGATGGATTACACCCCAGAGTTCTGAAGGAGATAGCTGAAGAGATAGTGGAGGTGTTAATGGTGATCTTTCAGGAATCACTGGAGTCAGGGAGGGTCCCAGAGGACTGGAAAATCGCTAATGTAAGCCCCCTGTTTAAGAAGGGAGTGAAGCAAAAGACGGGAAATTACAGGCCGATTAGCCTGACCTCGGTCGTTGGTAAGATTTTAGAGTCCATTATTAAGGATGAGATTTCAGAATACTTGGAAGTGCATGGTAAAATAGGGCAAAGTCAGCATGGTTTCATCAAGGGGAGGTCATGCCTGACAAATCTGTTAGAATTCTTTGAGGAGGTAACGAGTAGGTTAGACAAAGGAGAGCCAATGGATGTTATCTACTTGGACTTCCAGAAGGCCTTTGACAAGGTGCCGCACAGGAGGCTGCTCAGTAAGATAAGAGCCCATGGTGTTAGAGGCAAGGTACTAGCATGGATAGAAGATTGGCTGTCTGGCAGGAAGCAGAGAGTGGGAATAAGGGGGTTCTTCTCAGGATGGCAACCGGTGACTAGTGGAGTTCTGCAGGGGTCAGTGTTGGGACCACAACTTTTCACTTTATACATTAATGATCTAGATGAAGGAACTGAGGGCATCCTGGCTAAGTTTGCAGATGATACAAAGATAGGTGGAGGAACAGGTAGTATTGAGGAGGCGGGGAGGCTGTAGAAGGATTTGGACAGGTTAGGAGAATGGGCAAAGAAGTGGTAGATGGAATACAACGTGGGGAAGTGTGAGGTCATGCACTTTGGTAGGAAGAATAGAGGCATAGACTATTTTCTAAATGGGGAGAGAATTCAGAAGTCTGGAGTGCAAAGGGACTTGGGAGTCCTAGTCCAGGATTCTCTTAAGGTTAGCTTGCAGGTTGAGTCGGTAGTTAGGAAGGCAAATGCAATGTTGGCATTTATTTTGAGAGGACTAGAATATAAAAGCAAGGATGTGCTGCTGAGGCTTTATAAGGCTCTGGTCAGACCACATTTAGAATATTGTGAGCAATTTTGGGCCCCGTATCTCAGGAAGGATGTGCTGGCGCTGGAGAGATCCCAGGAATGAAAGGCTTAACATATGAGGAACGTTTGAGGACTCTGGGTCCACACTCGATAGAGTTTAGAAGGATGAGGGGGGATCTGATTGAAACTTACAGAATACTGAAAGGCCTGGATAGAGTGGACGTGGGGAAGATGTTTCCATTAGTAGGAGAGACTAGGACCCGAGGGCACAGCCTCAGAGTAAAGGGAAGACCTTTTAGAACAGAGATGAGGAGAAACTTCTTTAGCCAGAGAGTGGTGAATCTATGAATTCATTGCCACAGAAGGCTGTGGAGGCCAGGTCATTGAGTGTATTTAAGACTGAGATAGATAGGTTCTTGATTGGTAAGGGGATCAAAGGTTACGGGGAGGAGGCGGGAGAATGGGGTTGAGAAACTTATCAGCCATGATTGTATGGCGGAGCAGACTCAATGGGCCGAATGGCCTAATTTCTGCTCCTATGTCTTATGGTCTTACCCCCCGATACCCCTTGATCACAAATAAAAACAGAAAGTACTAGAGAAACTCAGCAGGTCCGGCAGCCTCTGTGGAGAGAGAAAAACAGAGTTAACATATTGAGTCCAATGTGACTCTTCTTCGGGTCTGAGATCTGCTTCTCTCTCCACAGAAGCTACCAGACTTGCTGAGTTTTTCCAGCACTTTCTCTTCTTATTTCAGATCTCCAGCAATCGCACTATTTTGCTTCTATATCATCACAGTTGGCAACCCTAAGGCTGGATGGGCTGAATGGCCTACGTATTAAAAAAGGTCCTTGTTGCCATGGCGATGACGGGCAGTGGGGAAGACAGCTATGCGAAGGGAGGTGTGGGGGTCCTGGAGCGGACGGAGGCGTTCCCGTCTCCATGGTAACCGGCGCCAGGCAACGCGTTGAGAGTCTCGAGCGCCTGGGAGCCGTTAACTCGCAGCGGATGCGGATTCCTCTACAGGCTGGCGGTGAGAAACTTTATTGTTCGATCCGAAATCTGATTTCTACCCCCTCCTCCCACCGCCCTCTATTCTAACATTTAATCTAAACTCTTAAGAAAAAAAAGCAAATTAACTCGTTTGTACTCGACCCCCCCACCCCGGTCTTGTTCACCGTCCAGGGACCTCGGCGTCTGTCAGTTGCTGATTGTTGCTTTGGTTGTCCCGGTGACCGGATCTGTCCACTGATTGGCCGCCGGAGCTGTCCATCAAAGCCGGCGTTGCCCTTCTTATCGCACGCGGATTGGCTAAAGGGGGAAGGTGGGCGCGGAAAATGAACAGATCTGTCTCCTGAATGGCTGGATGGGCTTTCCATCAAGGAGCATGACCTAGCCCATTGGTTGGATTGCAGTTCATCAGGCAGCTTTTTTTAATTCATTAATTGAATGTGGGCTTCGCTGGCTAGGCCAGCATTTATTGCCCGTCCCTAATTGCCCTTGTTCAGATGGCATTTTAAGAGTCAACCACATTGCTTGACCTAGCCTATTGGTTGGATTGGCTGTCCATCCAAGGGGTTTGACCCAACCTATTGGTTGGATTGGCTGTCCATCCAAGGGGTTTGACCAAGCCTATTGGTTGGATTGGCTGTCCATCCAAGGGGTTTGACCAAACCTATTGGTTGGATTGGCTGTCCATCCAAGGGGTTTTGACCCAGCCTATTGGTTGGATTAGCTATCCATCAAGGTTGTTGTCCCTGCAATTGGCTTCTGATTGGTGGGAATGTGAAGGACCCTATTTTCAGTGAGATGGAGATGTTCTCTTTCAGGCACCCGTTTATGACATTGTCAACCCATTGCTCAACTTCTGCTCTTGCTATCCTAGTGATTTTGACTCAGGCTGGAATATAGTACCATCTGGGCTGGCTTCCCTCCTGCACTTTACCTGTAATGGCCATTCCTCCTCTGTAGGTTTCATTTATTCTTTCATGGGATGTGGGCGTTGCTGACGAGCCCAGCATTTATTACCCATCCCTAATTCCCTTGAGGTTCGTGCAAGGCAGACGAGCGTGGCATATCATGACAGCAGATCTCCTGAGAGAGAAAGAGTTGCCCTTAAGAAGTTGGTGGTGTGGGTACACCCACTGTGCTGTTAAGGAGGGAGTTCCAGGATTTTGACCCAGCTACAGTGAAGGAACTGTTGTAATATGCCTTTAAGCGATGTCAGCATGACATCACTATAAGGGAAATGTGTCACGTGATCCGGTTTTAGCTTCACTTTTGCTTTGAGCAGAGCACAACACAGCTCTGATTCCTTCAAGCTTTCTACCATTGCATAAATGTTCTCGTGTTTAACAAATGAACCCACAACATATTTTCCCCAAACCCTTATGAGCGATCGGTGCCTTGTGTCTTGTACAGTAAATAAGTCCATTATAATAACAGGACAGGAGCAGCAATATATTTCCAAGTTAGGATGGTGTATGACTTGGAGGGGAACTTGCAGGTGGTGGTGTTCCCATGCATCTGCTGTCCTTGTCCTTTGAGATGGTAGAGGTAGTGGATTTAGAAAGTGCTGTCGAAGGAGCCTTGTCGAGTTGCTGCAGTGCATCTTGTAGATGGTACACACTGCTCTGCCCACAAGCGATTCCCATTTTGAAAGATTAGAAGTCAACAAATATAGCAGCAATCTGCTTTTCAAATTACACTCTACATACCTTCCTAGCCTGAAATAGGGTTAAAATAACAATAATAAAACAGAAAATGCTGGAAAAACACAGCCGGTCTTTCAGCATCTGTGGAGAGAGAAACAGAGCTAACCTTTCAAGTCCAATAAGACTTCTACAGAACTGGAGAGAGGTACAAATGTGATGGGTTTAATGCTGCTGAAAAAAGGGGAAGGGGCAGATGGAGCAAAATAGAAGGATGGATAGGTTGGAGGCAGGAGAGATTAAATGACAAAGATGTCATGGAACACAAGACAAAGGGAGTGGTAATGATAGTATTAAAGACTAAGGACAGAATCGAATATAATGAGTAAAATTCTGATCTTCAGTTCGGCGGGCGCGCAGCCAACTCCGGTGCGTGCCCTCCGAACCGTCAAAGGCCTGTTAAGGCCATTAGTGAACTAATTAAAGTACTTGTCAGGCCTGCCCGTCCAACCTTAAGGGTGGCAGGCAGGTGAAGAGCCCAGACGGCCTTCGCATTTTTCATGGAACCTCATCCACGGGTGGGATGAGGTTTCATGAAGGGTTTATTAATTAAATAAAATGTTTTATGAAAATTCATAAACGGGCCCCAGCTCATGTGACAATGTCACATGAGGTGACATGTCTGAATAATTTTATCTTTTTGTTTTTCCCATCTTTATGACTGAACTTAATCTCCCTGAGGCACAGAGCTGCCTCAGGGAGATTTCTAAGAGCGCTGGCTCTGACTCTCCCTCCTCCCCCCGCCCGCACAGGTAGCGCTGAGCGCTTCCCGGGTGTGCATCACGCTGCATGTAAAATAGCAGCGATCGGCTCCATGCCCGCCCGCGTCTGCTCTCTACCGGCCCGCCCGGCAGGGAGAAAATTCTCCCCTAAAGCTTTGGTCCAGAGTAGGTTTTAATAGCAGAATAAAAGTTAAAATGACTTTGTAGCTTAATTTGTGTTCAACGCAGAGGAAAACACCAGGAGGACAGCCACTGATTCTGAGGCATGTATGGATCTGAAACAATTATTTAGGTTGTGGTAATAACTACACATCTGCAGCCTAGGGGTCTCACCCAATCATCGTGAATGCAGAAACAATTGTGGTTGCAGCTTGAGGCCACGTCCACTGTTTAAAGTAAAAATGTTACTGTACACCTGCTGTCTCACCCCTTTTAAATTCTTCAGTTCAGTTCAGTGTCAGGAAACAGGTTGATATGTGACAGAGAGCATATTGAAGGCATGAATTTTATTGTTTGATTGCCAACAGTGCCTAACATGCAGATGGTATTGCACTTCTCACTCCCTTGAAGAAAGGCATTAATTTAAATGGTTAGCATGGTGGTTATGTTACTGGACTAGTAATCCAAAGGCCTGGGCTCATGATCCAGAAATCAGTATCCACCATGGCATCTGGAAAATTTAAATTCAGGTCAGAGGCAGGTCAGAGGCTAGGAATCGTGCGACGAGTAACTCACCTCCTGACTCCCCAAAGCCTGTCCACCATCTACAAGGCACAAGTCAGGAGTGTGATGGAATATTCCCCACTTGCCTGGATGAGTGCGAGCTCCCATAACACTCAAGAAGCTTGACACCATCCAGGGCAAAGCAGCCCGCTTGATTAGCACCACATCTGCAAACATTCACTCCCTCCACCACCAACACACAGTAGCAGCAGTGTGCACCATCTACAAGATGCACTGCAGGAATTCACCAAGGCTCCTTCGATAGCACCTTCCAAACCCATGACCACTACCATCTAGAAGGACAAGGGCAGCAGATATATGGGAACACCACCGCCTAGAAGTTCCCCTCCAAGTCACTCAACATCCTGACTTGGAAATATATCGTAATTCCTTCACAGTCGCTGGGTCAAAATCCTGGAACTCCCTTCCTAACAGCACGGTGGGAGTACTCACACCACATGGACTGCAGCGGTTCAAGAAGGCAGCTCACCACCACCTTCTCAAGGGCAACTAGGGATGGGCAATAAATGCTGGCACAGCCAGCAAAGCCCACATCCCTCATGAATGAATAATAAAAAAAAAATCATGAAATAAATTTGGAATAAAAAGCTCATCTTGGTAATGGTGACCATGAAACTACTGAAACATAAATAAAAACTCACCTGGTTCACTAATGTCCTTTAGGGAAGGAAATCTGCCATCCTTACGCTGTCTGACCTATATGGGACTCCAGACCCACAGAAATGTCATTGACTTACGTGCACTCTGAAATCGCCTAGCAATCTACTCAGTTGTATCAAACTGCTCCAAAAAAGCCTAACAAGAATAATATTGGACAGATCAACTGAGGCACTGGACATGATAAAGGCACACCCAGCCCAGTCAACCTAACAAAGTCCTCCTCACCAACATCTGGGACCTTGCAAGGTCAGGAGAGACTAGACAAGCAACAGCCTGACATACTCACAGAATCATAGCCCACAGACAGTGTTCCAGACACCACCATCACCATCCCTGGATATGTCCTTACCCATCAGCAGGCCAAACCCAGCAGAGGTGGCAGCTCAGTTGTAAACAGTTGGGAGTGAGTTGCCCTGTGAGTCCTCAACATTGACCCTGAACTCCATGAAGTCTCATGGCATCAGGACAAGGAAACCTCCCGCTGATTACCACTGACCACTCACCCCCTCTGCTGATGAATCAATACTCCTCCATGTTGAATACCACTTGGGAGAAGCACTGAGGGTAGCAAGGGCACAGAATGTACTCTCTCTGCAGATTTCAATGTCCATCATCAAGAATTCAGCCTAACCAGCTATGCTGGTTTTTATTTCACTCAACGCAATATGTGCAAGGCCTTCTTTTGAGGAGAGAATAATACAGCACAGAAAGAGGCCATTTGGCCCATCATGACTGTGCTGGCTCTTTGAAAGAGGTTATCCCCTTGTGCTTGCATACTGAGTGCCCTTCACAGACATATTAGTACTAGTTGGGAACCAGGCAAAGCACAGGGCACCACACTTTAGACCAGACACCAAGGCTTTGGAAAGGGTGCAGAGGAGATTTAGTAGACTGGTAGCAGGGTGAGGGACTTCTGTTATGTAGAGACACTGGAGAAGCTCGAATTGTTCTCCTTGGAGAAGAGAAGGTTAAGAGAAGATTGAATAGAGGCTTTCAAAATCATGGAAGATTTTGATTGAGTAAATAAAGAGCATCAGTAACCAGAGGACTCAGACCTAAGGTAATTGGCAAAAATGCCAGGAGATGAGGAGTGTTATGATCTGGAATGCCCTGCCCTGGAAAGCAAATGCAGGTGCACAGACTCTGGGTAAAGACAGGATTTAATCAGTCTATGATGGTCCCACACCCACTATCTGGGTGATAAATGGGAAGTGGGGCAAGGTGGCCGAGATTGCCAGTATCCGTACAATTCTACCCCAGCAACCGTCAGCATCATCAGAAGGAAGAAAAATGTTTGTCTATATAGGAACAGGAGGAGGTCATTCAGCCTCTCCAGCTGTTCTATCATTCAATGCGATCATGGCTGATCTGTATTTTAACTCCATCTACTCACCTTGGTTCCATATCCCTTTATACCCTTCTCTAACAAATCTATCAATCCCAGTTTTGAAATTTTCAATTGGGCCCCAGCATCTACAGTGTTGTGTGGGGAGAGAGTTCCAGATTTCCACTCCTCTTTGTGTGAAGAAGTGCTTCCTGACATCACCCCTGAATGGCCTGGTTCTAATTTTAAGCCATGCCTCCTTATTCTGGACTCCCCCACCACCCCCTAACCAGAGGTGATAATTGTTCTCCATCGACCCTGTCAACGCCTTTAACCGTCATAAACTTTTCAATTCAATCATCCCATAATCTTTTATACAACTAAAAAAGAAATAAGGAGGGAGAAGATTAAATATGAGGGTAAACTAGCCAGTAATATAAAAGAAGATTGCAAGAGTATTTTTTAGATATATAAAGGGTAAGAGAGAGGCAAAAGTGGACATTGGGCATCTGGAAAATGACGCTGGAGAAGTAGTAGTGGGGAACAAAGAAATGGCGGAGGAACTGAATAGGTACTTTGCGTCAGTCTTCACAGTGGAAGACACGAGTGACATCCCCAAAGTTCAAGAGAGTCGTGGGGCAGAGGTGAGTATGGTGGCCATACTGAAGGTGCTAGAAAAACTGAAAGGTCTGAAGGTGGATAAATCACCTGGACCAGATGGATTACACCCCAGAGTTCTGAAGGAGATAGCTGAAGCGATAGTGGAGGCGTTAGTGGCGATCTTTCAGGAATCACTGGAGTCAGGGAGGATCCCAGAGGACTGGAAAATCGCTAATGTAACCCCCCTGTTTAAGAAGGGAGTGAGGCAAAAGACGGGAAATTACAGGCCGATTAGCCTGACCTCAGTGGTTGGTAAGATTTTAGAGTCCATTATTAAGGATGAGATTTCAGAATACTTGGAAGTGCATGGTAAAATAGGGCAAAGTCAGCATGGTATCATCAAGGGGAGGTCATGCCTGACAAATCTGTTAGAATTCTTTGAGGAGGTAACGAGTAGGTTAGACAAAGGAGAGCCAATGGATGTTATCTACTTGGACTTCCAGAAGGCCTTTGACAAGGTGCCGCACAGGAGGCTGCTCAGTAAGATAAGAGCCCATGGTGTTCGAGGCAAGGTACTAGCATGGATAGAAGATTGGCTGTCTGGCAGGAGGCAGAGAGTGGGGATAAGGGGGTCCTTCTCAGGATGGCGGCCGGTGACTAGTGGAGTTCCGCAGGGATCAGTGTTGGGACCACAACTTTTCACTTTATACATTAATGATCTAGATGAAGGAACTGAGGGCATTCTGGCTAAGTTTGCAGATGATACAAAGATAGGTGGAGGAACAGGTAGTATTGAGGAGGTGGGGAGGCTGTAGAAGGATTTGGACAGGTTAGGAGAATGGGCAAAGAAGTGGCAGATGGAATTCAACGTGGGGAAGTGTGAGGTCATGCACTTTGGTAGGAAGAATAGAGGCATAGACTATTTTCTAAATGGGGAGAGAATTCAGAAGTCTGGAGTGCAAAGGGACTTGGGAGTCATAGTCCAGGATTCTCGTAAGGTTAACTTGCAGGTTGAGTCAGTAGTTAGGAAGGCAAATGCAATGTTGGCATTTATTTCGAAAGGACTAGAATATAAAAGCAGGGATGCGCTGCTGAGGCTATATAAGGCTCTGGTCAGACCACATTTAGAATATTGTGAGCAATTTTGGGCCCCGTATCTCAGGAAGGATGTGCTGGCCCTGAAGAGGGTCCAGAGAACGATCCCGGGAATGAAAGGCTTAACATATGAGGAGCGTTTGAGGACTCTGGGTCTATACTCGATGGAGTTTAGAAGGATGAGGGGGGATCTGATTGAAACTTACAGAATACCGAAAGGCCTGGATAGAGTGGATGTGGGGAAGATGTTTCCATTAGTAGGAGAGACTAGGACCCGAGGGCACAGCCTCAGAGTAAAGGGAAGACCTTTTAGAACAGAGATGAGGAGAAACTTCTTTAGCCAGAGAGTGGTGAATCTATGGAATTCATTGCCACAGAAGGCTGTGGAGGCCAGGTCATTGAGTATATTTAAGACCGAGATAGATAGGTTCTTGATTGGTAAGGGGATCAAAGGTTACGGGGAGAAGGCGGGAGAATGCGGTTGAGAAACTTATCAACCATGATTGAATGGCGGAGCAGACTCGATGGGCTGTATGCCCTAATTTCTGCTCCTATGTCTTATGGTCTTATACTCAATGGAATACAAGCCTAGTCCATGCAACCTGTCCTTGTAATTTAACCCTTTTTGCCTCATGTCCAAGAACAAATGAAAAAAACCACCCTGGTATCATTTCGGTGAGTGCGGAGTTCTGGCCACGCTTGAGAGCAGTCCTTTTTCTTTTGGTGTTTTGAGATCTCACTTGAATATATCAGTTCTTCTGAAAGGTGTTTCTTTGGATATCTGCTTCATGATGTGTGACTGTGAGTCACTGTAGATACAGAGCCCAGCACATGTCAGCACCTTCGCAAAGGGAGAAGGGAGAGGGAAACTATTGGGGGGAAAGGGGGAAGATGTTGCTTTCTTGAATAGCACAGGGTTTAATTATTCGTTTTGAGCTACACGAGCCAAACAGGTCCCTTCGTTCTCCTGAACTTTACCTTTTGTCTTGTAGGGAGGCAGGTTGCAGAATGTCGATGTCTGAATTTCCAGATGCGGTGGCACCCTTAGAAGATTTGGCATCTCCAGAACGGCTGGAATCCCCAGAGCTGGATATCTCTCTGGGAGAGCTGGCTCACCAAGAATCTTCGGATCAGCTTGGACAGCTGGCATCCCCAGGTCAGCCCGCGGCAGAAGACCAACTGGCACCCCCAGGTCAGCCCGTGGCAGAAGACCAACTGGCACCCCCAGGTCAGGCATCACCTCCAGAACAGCCATCATCAGAGCTTTTGCCAACAGTCAGTCCTGAAGCCATTAATTTCCTAACTTCAATCAGTAAGTGTCCAACTTCTAGAACTGAAGCTAGCACCATATTAGCCAGATAAAGGCAAAATACTGCAGATGCTGGAAATCTGAAACAAAAACAAAAAATGCTGGAAAAACTCAGCATTAGAGATTCGAAACGTTAACTCTGTCTTTCTCTCCCCAGATGCTGTCAGACCTGCTGAGTTTTTCCACCATACCAACCAGGATTGTTGTGTATGCCCCTTCCTCTGCCTGACCACAAATAGACATGTGTGTTCAAACAGTTGCTTGGTAGTACAGAACGTGAATATTACTGAAAAGAGAGATATTTTGCCGAAACTTTTCTTCTTGCATTGATCAGGACAAACACAAGAATGCCAAATTTCAAACGATCACAACAATTTATATCATTGGAGAAAAGGGTGCTGATTGGTTGGCAAGTCAACTGATTGGCCGAGGCATTGCCATGGAGATAGCAACAGGGAACAATAGGCTCCCCAAGCTCCCAGTTAATTCAAAAAAAGGCACAAGGCTTGAGCATAGTCCTTTTGTTTGCAGAGAACTGGTCCCTGTGTAGGATTGTATGTCGCTTCAAGCAAGTGTAAATGAGCCATGACTGATACATCGTACATCCCAGTGATTGGCTGATCGAATCAAACAGCATGTTCCTTCAGTTATCCATAATGGGCAGAGTACAGACCGTACTCAACCAGACCACACTTGCAAAATCCAAAATGGACCATCTACTTTTAGATGTGATTCCACGATTGGACATGTTATGATACGACAGGTGGTATTTGCCAGGCTGACCAAATCCACTAGGGAACCTAGGCCACTCAACACAATGGTTTTGCTATTTGTATTTATTACAAGAAGGTTTGTGCACCACTGAATTCAGAAGTAATGAGTTCACTAACGCCTTTAGAGATTAAAAAAATTAAATTAAAACATTTATTAACAAAAGACAAGAATAAAACACATACATAAGATTACAGTTATTTAACATATAGGAATTACAGTTAATTCCTAATTAACCTGACTCTCACCTATACACCCACTTTAAGGCAACAGTCCAAAATAGATTTTAAATTTAGAGAGGCATCCAGCAAGGTTACCACAAGCACCCACTCTACAGTGGAATTCCAAAGGCTTTTAACACAACTTTGGTTACTGGAACAGTAGACTTCTGCAACGTGGTTAGAAGCTGTTTCCCCAAGTCTGTTTCATATGGTGTATCTTTTGGATCTTACACAGCCACCCCCGATACAAATTCCATCCTTTTTAAAATATATTTCCTCCTCTTTAATCTGTAAATGCCTTTGTTCCCATATGACTCTGGAATTTACTTTTGTCATAGTGTAAAAATCTTTCATGTTGTCAATATGGCCTTTTCCTTCTGGGAAAAGTAAACATATCAAAGTAAACACAAATAACCTTGCTCTATTTATCCTGTCGGTTGTAAAACTTTATCATGTTTCTTTGAAAACCAAATGCCTCTCCACTTATTTTAAAATGCAAATTTCATTCATACCCTATCTGCTGAGACTTTTACCCTAGCTCACTCATTAGCATTTCAAATACCCTTTTTACACCTAACGCTTGATAATTTCAACCTTGCAGTCTATCCGACTCTGATTCAATTAAATCAGCCACACAGACAGAACCATCCACATGCACATAAACATAAGCCTACAATAATATTATGAAAAATATGGTAGTTTTGTGACAGGCAGCACTTGCTGGACAATCCTGAGTGTGCTAACAGCTACACCAACAACCAATTTAAGATAATCAGAGTTGACTTGCCAACTGTAGTATAAATTTCTTTTTTCCTGTAGTATAAATTGTTGTGGATCATTTGAAATTTGGTATTCTTGATATAAGGTAGCCGCTGAGTCCTGATGAATGCAAGGCAAAAAGCTTCAGCAACTTGTCTCTCTTTTCAGCAATATTCAAGATGTATGTGTCTGTTCATCACTGTTGTCCCATATTCTATCCACATGTAACTAATTGGGAATCCTGCATTCTGATTGCTGAACGACACAATTGACACTGTTTTTAGTCGTGTGATTTTTATATTCAAGCTGGCACATGTTCGGATGAAACTTCTGTGCATTTGTTTGTAAAATGGCAAGAGGAAAAGCATAGTTTGTGATTACTTTTTGATGGCCGTGAGGGCTTTGGATCCTTACATAGGAATACATAGGATATACGGCACAGAAGCAGACCATTTGGCCCAACCAAACCAGGCCAGTGTTGATGCTCTACTTGACTCTCATCTTTCCTCGTCTAAATCTATCATTACAACCCTCTATTCCCCATTCTTCATATGCTTGCCTAGCTTCCCTTAAATTCACTTCAGCCATTCTCTGTGGGAGCGAGTTCCACATTCTCACCACTCTTTGGGTGAGGAAGTTTCTTCTGAATTTCCTATTGGATTTCTTGGCGGCTACCTTATATTGGTGGCCACTAGTTATGCTCTTCCCCTTCAAGACGAAACATCCTCTCAGTATCCACTCTATTAAAACCTTTCAGAATTTTAAAGACCTCTATTAGGTCACCAAGCAGAATGCTCGTAGATGTTCAGTGAATTTATACATATATCTGAAGAACATTTACCTGTCTTGTGTGTATGGTGTTTTCTATTCAGATATGCTTAAATACCACACCTGGTACTAGTTGGCAATTTCTATTGGATAACAGTGATGTACACGTGTGTATGGTTGCTGAAACTTTTGATATCAAACCTGTACATGCAATGTTTGGCAAGGGTTAGAACTTCCTATATTCCCACCTGGTGGGGTGATGCGTTCCATTCACTGGTTGACTCCTCTCTCGTGTAGCTGACACAAGAAGCTTGTTGAGGGAAAGCATGGTGGGGGAAATGCTGCCACGTTATGGTTCCTACAGTGCCACTCTACTCTGTGGCTGGTTACAGTTGTGTGTCTGTTTCTGTATGTTTGCATCTTCAACACATGCCATGTCAGGCACAGGCTCTGAGCATCAAGTACTTCCAGGTCTTGTGCAACAATAAAAATTTATATTTATAAAACATCTTTAACAAAATAAAATGTTCAAAAGCAATTCGCAGGAGTGTTATAAAGCAAAACTTGACACCAAACCACATAAAGCAGTTGACCAAAAGCTTGGCCAAAGAGGTATTTTTAAAAGGACACCTTAAAGAAGGAAAGAGAAGCAGGGAGATTTAGGAAGGGAATTCCAGAGCTTAGGGACCAGGCAGCTGAAGGCACAACCATCAATGGTGGAGCGATTAAAATTGGGGATGCTCAAGAGGTTAGAATTAGAGGATACCTTGGAGGGTTGTGGGATTGAAGAAAATTACAGAGATGTGATGGGTCGAGGCCATGGAGGTATTTGAAATCAGATGGAACCAAAACAGGTACAGCAGGGGTTCTATACAAACTAAAGGTCCCTCTACACTGTCCCCATCAAACACTCCTAGGACAGGTACAGCACGGGGTTAGATACAGAATAAAGGTCCCTCTACACTGTCCTCATCAAACACTCCCAGGACAGGTACAGCACGGGGTTAGATACAGAGTAAAGCTTCCTCTGCACTGTCCCCGTCAAACACTCCCAGGACAGGTACAGCACGGGGTTAGATACAGAGTAAAGCTCCCTCTACACTGTCCTCATCAAACACTCCCAGGACAGGTACAGCACGGGGTTAGATACAGAGTAAAGCTCCCCCTGACTTCTGACTTCAGTGCATATACCTTCTCATAATAAAAATACAAATTTCAAGTCATTGTGATAGGCTGGCCAAGTTTCCTTTTGGGAATTGGTCAGTCCGGCAATTACCAACTGCCATATCATAACAATTTTAAAGGCACTACATAAATACAAGTTGTTGTTGTATCAGTCAGGGCTACAACTGAACTCAGATGCCAGGGGTGAAAGAACACTACGCTGTCCATTTTTAACAACTCTGCTGATTTTCGAGGCGATGAATTGTGTGTTTCAGCAACGAAGGAATTGCAGACGCTTCACTTCACGGACTCCCTGGTGACGATTTCTGATACAGGGAGAGAGCTTGGTGAATTTACCATCTCTGTTCTGCCCATCTTGTATAACTCCTTCTCCTCATGTTTAAGCGTTCATGCCAACAGCCACGGCTCCATTGACTCAATTCCATGTGGAACATCCATCTCAGGTACGTCTCAGCCACATCCCTGAGCTTTTAGAGTACTGTCACTGGGTCTAAATCCTGGAACTCCCTCCTTAACAGCACTGTAGGTGTCCCTACACCACATGGACTGCAGCGGTTCAAGAAGGCAGCTCACCACCACCTTCTCAAGGGCAACTAGGGGTGGGCAATAACTGCTGGCCCAACCAGCGATGCCCACATCCTGCATAAGAATTTTTAAAAAGCTTTATATATCTTCCTCTTCCTCCAGTCCAATACTTCATTACACCCCTCCCCACCTGTAAATGTTGGCTTCAGTTGGGCTGCACTTGTGTTGGCATTGAAAACCATCCTCCTTCCAGTTTAGGCAGTAGGCCATTTGACTGTATAGGGCATCGCAGCTGAGCCAGCGAGGCTCACTGGATAACATTCAGGAGCAGAAATCCTGGTTCATTATTTACTTTCGCTCAGAGTTGCCGAATACCAACTGTTGTCGGTCCTGGCTGAGATCAACTCAGACCAAGAATCAGATCTGTCCTGAATGGCACAGTGCTGCACACATATGATGCATTTACCAAGCTGCTTCATCGGCAGTAGCTGTGGTGCTGAAGACTAACGCAGAATCTTCCACTTCCAAAGCCATAACTTACAAACCAGCGTTGCAGAGGCCTGACTCAGACCTGACTTAATAGAAGAAAGACTTGCAGTTATATAGCACCTTTCAGAGCCTCAGGATGTCCCAAAGTGCTTCGCGGAGAATGAAGTATATTCAAAGTGTAGTCACTGTTGTAATGTAGGAGATACGGCAGCCAATTTATGTACAGCAAGCTCCCTCAACTGGCATTGTACTAAAGGTGAAAAGCCAGCATCAAACCTGTGGCACAGTTTATTTTAATTTTTTGTTGATTTAGTTAGCAAGATGGGTTTGATAATGTTAATAATCAGTTGGAAAGTTGTGCCTTTAAGTCCAATTGCAGAAACTTGAGCACAAAATCTAGGCTGACACTCCAGTGCAGCACTAAGGGAGTACTGCACTGTTGGAGGTGCTGTCTTTCAGATGAGACAGGCAGGTGGGTGTAAAAGAACCCAAGGTACTATTTTGAAGAAGAGCAGGGGCGTTCTCTGTGGTAAACTGGTCAATATTTATCTCTCAACTAAATCACTTAAAGAGATTATCTGATCATTTATCACATTGCTGTGTGTGGGAGCTTGCTGTGCACAAGTTGGCTGCCATCTTTCCTACAACAGTAATTACACTTCAAAAGTACTTCATTGGCTGTAAAGTACCTTGGAATTGCCTGAGACCTTGAAAGACCCTGCAGAAATGCAAATTTGTTCTTTCTTTGAGAAGTAATCATAAAGAATTCCCTCTCTCAACAAATTCCTGTTCAGTGTCTGATGAGAGTTTGTCCTCAGCACTCTTGGGCAAGACAATCGTTTGATTGATTCAGGTGCTGATCATCCTTTAAAAATTAATTCTCAGGATGTGGGCATTGCTGGCAAGGTGGGCACTGGTCACCCATCCCTTGGTTGTCCTGAGACATGGTGAGTTATAGTACCGCTGAGTGGCTTGCTGTGCCACATCACAGAGCACACAGGAGTCAGCCGCATTGGTATGGGACTGGAGTCACATAAAGGATGGCAGGTTTCCTACCCATAAAGGACATCAGAGAGCAAATTGGGTTTTGACAACAATCCAACAGCTTTGTGGTCATTTTTTACCAACACTGCACTTTTATTCAGGATTTTTAAAAAGCTGAATTCAGAATTGCTGGTTGGTGATCGAGAGTTGCAATCGAGGCTTGACTTATCTGGTCTCTCCCAGCTCATTGAGCAGAGTCAGTGACCTTCTGGCTTCAGTGTGAAGCCAAGTTATGCGATAACCTCTCTTGGGGAACGTCTAAAACCTGACTTTATTTTACAGCTTACCTCACTCAAAATCTTGAAACGTTGGAACACTATCACCATGAATATATAAAGGTAACTCATTGTCTTACTGCTTTTTGCTTTGACGTTTGCACTTGTGGGGTAGGCTAAAAACTAGGGAACATAGATACCAATAAATCCAGTAGGAAATTCAAGAGAAGTTTCTTTACCCAGAGAGCGGTGAGAATGTGGAACTCGTTACCACATGGAGTAGTTGAGGTGAATAGCAGAGATGCCTGTAAGGGGAAGCTAGGTATGCAAATGATGGAGAAGGGAACAACAGCAACAACAATTTGAATTTACATAGCACTTCTAATGTAACAAAACATACAAGGCACTTCAAAGGAGTGTTATAAAGTAAAATTTGACACTGTGAAGAGATATTAGGACAAGTGACCAGAAAGCTTGGTCAAAGAGGCAGGTTTTCATGAGCATCTTAAAGAGAGAGGCAGATACAGTAAATCCTCACTTTACGTTGATTCACTTTAACGTTGTTGAGAAAGTAGTGTCGATATATCCAACTTTGCCAGTTTCACTTTACCATTGTTTGCCACAGGCTTCTTCTTCTGTAGGAAGAACCTTCCTGCCTGCTCACTTGATCTTCCCCACGGCAATTCTGCTCTTGCCATCGGTCCCTCTTCCTCCCACCTGCCAACCTTGCCGCCCAGCATTGCCTCTGACCTGACCTGCCCTCGCCTCCTGGTCTCACCTTCTGCCCTCACCTTCCGACCTCTATTCTTACCTTAGGCTCTGGGGTCTGTTCTTGCTGCTGCTGGCTCCTAATGCTGGCTGCGCCCCTGCCTCCTGCTGCTAGCTACGCTCATGGCTTCACTTCTGGCTGTGTCCCTGGCACCACTCCTGGCTCAGCTCCTGTTGCTGGCTCTGCTCTTGCTCCACTCCCTGTTGCATTCCTGGCTCCACTCCTGTCTCTGCTCCAAGCTCCTGCTGCTGGCTCCACTGCTGAACTCACACTGAAGTGCTGGCCTCCATCTAGTGGCAGAAGTTGGTCAGTGCCGGTAGTAATGACTTCAGCTGCTACCTGCACTGACCAACTCCTGCCACTAGATAGAGCCTGGTCAATCTAAAAGTACTGTTATGTAGGTTAGTGTACTGTAATTTTTAAAAAAACATTTTACAGTATTGTATATTGTTTTTCTTTTATATTTAGTGATGTATTTTAATTTGCAATACACAGTGTTGCAATTGTACGATACAGTATTTTAGCTTGTACATTGTTTTTCCGGGGTGAGAGATGTCCGAAGGAACCTAATTCCGGCTTTAACACTGATTCCTATGGGAACGCATGGGTCACTTAAAGTCGTTTCACTTGAAGTTGTGATTTTCAGGAACGCAATCACAACTTTAAGTGAGGACTCCCTGTAGGTTTAAGGGAGGGAATTCCATGATTGGAGCCCAGGCAACTGAAGGTTTGGCCACCAAAGGTGGTAAAATTACAGTAAAATCAAAATGCTCAAGAGGCCAGAATTACAGGGGCGCAGAGATCTTGGAGGGTTGTGGGGCTGCAGGAGATTACAGAGATAGGGAGGGACAAGGCCATGGAGGGATTTTAAAAGCGAGATGTTACTTGACTGGGAACCAATGAAGGTCAGTGAGCACAGGAGTAATGGGTGAAGAGATGGAACAATTTGTTGACAGGATGCAATGAAGAGGGGAGGGAGGAGGCATAATCGCTAGACAGACTAGTTGGGCTGTGTTAGGGGGAAATAAAGGAATACAGTAACGGTCAAGGGACTTGACTTAAAATATCCCAGCATGCAAAACCACAATTGCTAAGTCGGTGACATTTAAAGTTCAGGCTGTGACAGAGAGAATGCTGAACCTTGCACATTCTCAGGGCTTGCGAGCATCAGCAAGGCCATATTGGACGAAGAAGAATGTAAAAGTGATAGATTGGGAGTTAGACTGGAGTCAGAGGATGGCAATAACATAGATTGTGTGCTCTTCATCAGATAGGGGAAGGATGGATGGTCCCAGCTTAGATAGGAAGGCAGGTCTCTGCCTGGGTGAAGGTGGGGCCAGATGATGCATGTACCTTTGTACCAGAGACTTGTCTGTTTAATGTAAACCTATATGTTGACGAGATCGGAATCTGGAAACTGTTCTTGTACGTGACCAATAATGTATAAATATGGTGAACACTTGTAGTTTAGCAGAGTGCTGTCTCAAGCTGCATTGAGATGGTGCCCTCCTTGCAATTGCTCGAATAAACGATCGTAACCTGTACCTGAGTCTCCTGTGGTCCATTCATCAAAGATACAATAGGCCGAATAGTCTGTTTCTGTGCTGGAAATTCTAAGCAATCCAATTGAAATAGATTAAGCGTATCTCTCAAGTTCTGTGTGCAAATCTCCAGTAACAATCACAAAGGCTTCCAGCTTTAGTGCTTGGCGTTCTTTCTAATTAAATGTCTTGGATCCAATAGTTGCTGTATCTTAAATGTGAAAGATTGGCTTAAATGTCCAAATGTTGTTGATCAGGTATGAGAACACTGTGAAACCAATCAAATTGCTCACATTTTTGTCAGAGCTGCCAATCTGGAATCAGTATTGAACTCAAAACCAGACGAGCTGTTGAAATATTTTTCCAACAGTCATGTTGCATTCTGGCTCCTAACAACTACAGGTGTCAGCCTTGGCTCAGTGGGTAACTCTAGGTTGTGGGTGCAAGCCCCTACTCCAGAGACTTGAGCAAAAAAATCTCAGCTGACACCCCCAGTGCAGTAGGGTCCAAGAGAGAGGAATTATTTCCCCCGGTCCTCAGTGCTGAGGGTTTGCTGCACTGTCGGCAGTGCCGTCTTTTGATGAGACACTAAACTAAGGCCTCTGTCTGCCCTCTCAGACAAATGTAAAAGATCCCATGGCCACTCTTTGAAGAAGAGTAGGGTGGCGGTGGGGGTTGGGGGTAGTTATCCCCAGTGTCTTAATCAATATTTATCCCTTGACCAACATCAATGAGAAAGATTAACTGGTGATTGCTGTTTGTGGGGTCTTTCTGTGCACCAGTTAGCTGCTGTGTTTCCTAGAATATAACAGTTTTTCAAAGTGGACTTTAAAGTGATGTTAAGTGTCCTGGAGTTGTTAAAGATGAAAGTCTTCCTTTCTAGTGAATTTCCTATAGAAAGAAAGGCTTGCCTTCATACAGCACCTTTCATGACCACCAGATGTGTCGAAACATTTTACAGCCAATGAAGTACATTTGAAGTGTAGTCACTGTTGTAATGGAGGCAACATAGCAGCCAACTTGTGCACAGCAAGCTCCCACAAACAGCAATGCGATATTGATCAGAAAATCGGTGATAGTGATGTGGATTAAGGATAAATATTGACCCAGGAGACTGGGGAGAGCTCCCCCACTCTTCTTTAAAATAGAGGCCATAGATTCTTTTACATCCAACTGAAAGGGCAGAATGGGCATCGGGATGATGTCTCGTCTGAAAGACAGCACCTCCCACAGTGCAACACTGCCTCAGTTCTGCGCTTGAGTGTCAACCTTGCTTTTTGTGCTCTGGTCTCTGGAACGAGACCGCTATGGCTCCTATGATGTTACTGTCAGTGACTCAAGAGTTTAATTGTTCAGTGAGGTAAATTTGCAGATTGGATGTAGTTTTCTGCACCCTTTCTCTGATTTTCATACTTTTGGGGTTTTTGCCTCTAAAGCATTACATGTGTCTCAGGAGGCCTGCGTATGATTGGTAGAGGTTGACAGCAATTCTCTCACCTGTGTGTTTTTTGGTGTTTTGGTACAGCTGAAGGAACAACCCCTGGTGAGGAAGACAAGCATGAAAAAGGGAGATGATGGTTATGTTGTGACGAAGGAAATCACATCTGGACAGGTAGGCACGTGCAAGGATGAGCTGTGATAACATGTGAAAGTGTCCCAGCATTGAAAGCCAAAGAATTCACTGTTCCAAAAGGATAGGAGTATTAATCGCATAAAATATGGCTGATGCTGAGGTTTTCATATTCACAGAAGTGAGCAACATAGGCAAGGCCAGCATTTATCGTCCATCCTTAATAGGGGGAGGTGATGGCACGGTGGTGTTGTCGCTTGACTAGCAATCCAAAGACCCCGGGGTAATGCTCTGGGGACCCGGGTTCAAATCCTGCCTTGGCAGATGGTGGAATTTGAATAAAAATCTGGAATCGTTAGTCCAATGACAACCAGGAAACCATTGTCGATCTGGTTCACTAATGCCCCCTTAGGGAAGGAAATCTGTTGTCCTTACCTAACCTACATGTGACTGTGGTTGACTCTTAACTGCGCTCTGAATTGAATGACTCAAGTTGTAACATAAAAAAAAGGAATGAAACTGGAAACCAGCAGAGGTGGTGGTGGCACTGTGTTATACAGTCAGGAGAGAGCAGCCCTGGGGGTCCTCAACATCGACTCTGGACCCCATGAAGGCTCATGGCATCAGGTTAAACATGAGCAAGGAAACCTCCTGCACATACTGCCCTCCATCCCTCAGCTGATGAATCAGTGCTCCTCCATGTTGAACACCAGTAGCAATCCAGAGACCCAGAGTAATGCTCCGGGGACCTGGGTTCAAATCCCCCACGGCACTGAGGGCTCAGAATATACTCTGGGTGGAGGACTTCACCAAGAGTGGCTCGGTAGCACCAGTACTGGCCGAGTCTTAAATGACATAGCTGCTAGACTGGTTGAGTGAGGGAAAAAACTCATCCTCACCAACCTGCCTGCTGCAGATGTATCTGTCCGTGACAGTATCAGTAGGAGTGACCACCACACAGTCATTGTGGAGACGAAGGCTGCCTTCACACTGAGGATACTCGCCATCATGTTGTGTGGTAAATGGGATATTTATTTCAAACAGATCTAGCAGCTCAAGACTGGGCATCCATGGGGCTCTGTGGGCCATCAGCAGAATTGTACTCGAACACAATCTGTAACCTCATGGCCCTGGTTCAATGAAGAGTGTAGAAGTGCATGCCAGGAGCAGCATACCTACAAATGAGATGGCAACCTGGTGAAGCTATAACACAGGACTACCTGCATGCCAAACAGCATAAGCAGCAAGTGATAGACAGAGCTAAGCGATCCCTCTTGCCACATCCGGTTGTGAATGGTGGTGGACAATTAAATAACTCACTGGAGGAGGAGGCTCCACAAATATCCCCATCCTTAATGATGGAGGAGCCCAGCACATCAGTGCAAAAGATAAGGCTGAAGCATTCGCAACAATCTTCAGCCAGAAGTGCCGAGTGGATGATCCATCTCGGCCTCCTCCGGAGGTCCCCAGCATCACAGGTGCCAGTCTTCAGCCAATTTGATTCACTCCATGTGGTATCAAGAAACGGCTGAAGGCACTGGATACTGCAAAGGCTATGGGCCCTGTATTCCGGCAATAGTACTGAAGACTTGTGTTCCAGAACTTGCTGCTCCCCTAGCCAAGCTGTTCCAGTACAGCTACAACAATGGCATTTACCTGGCAATGTGGAAAATTGCCCAGCTACGTACTGTACACAAAAAGCAGGACGAATCCAACCTGGCCAATTACCGCTCCATCAGCTTACTCTCGATCATCAGTAAAGTAATGGAAGGGGTCATCAACATTGCTATCAAGCAGCACATGCTTAGTAACTGCCTGCTCACTGATGCCCAGTTTGGATTCCCCCAAGGCCACTCAGCTCCTGACCTCATAACAGCCTTGGTTCAAACATGGACAAAAGAGCTGAACTCCCAAGGTGAGGTGAGAGTGACTGCCCTTAACATCAAGGCAGCATTTGACCGAGTGTGGCATCAAGGAGCCCTAGCAAAACTGGAGTCAATGGGAATCAGGGGGAAATCTCTCTGCTGGTTGGATTCATAACTAGCACAAAGGAAGATAGTTGTGGTTGTTGGAAGTCAGTCATCTCAGCTTCAGGACATCACTGCAGGAGTTCCTCAGGGTAGTGTCCTCAGCCCAACCATCCTCAGCTGTTTCATCAATAACCTTCCTTCTATCATAAGGTCAGGAGTGGGGATGTTCGCTGATGATTGCACATTGTTCAGCACCATTCACGACTCCTCAGATACTGAAGCAGTCCATGTTCAAATGCAGCAAGACCTGGACAATATCCAGGCTTGGGCTGACAAGTGGCAAGTGACATTCATGCCACACAAGTGTCAGGCAGTGACCATCTCCAACAAGAGAGAATCCAACCAATGCCCCTTGATGTTCAATGGCATTACCATTACTGAATCCCCCACTATCAACATCCTGGGGGTTACAATTGACCAGAAACTGAACTAGACTGGCCATATAAACACTGAGGCTACAAGAGCAGGTCAGAGACTAGGAATCATGCGACGAGAAAGTCATCTCCTGACTTCCCAAAGCCTGTCCACCATCTACAAGGCACAAGTCAGGAGTGTGATGGAATACTCCCCACGTGCCTGGATGAGTGCAGCTCCCAGAACATTCAAGATGCTTGACACCGTCCAGGACAAATCAGCCTGCTTGACTGGCACTGCACCCACAAACATTCACTCCATCCACCACCGACGCACAGTAGCAGCAGTGTGTACCATCTACAAGATGCACTGCAGGAATTCACCAAGGCTCCTTCGACTGCACCTTCCAAACCCACGACCACTGCCATCTAGAAGGACAAGGGCAGCAGACACATTGGAACACCACCACCTGGGAGTTCTCCTCCAAGACACTCACCGTCCTGACTTGGAAATATATTGCCGTCCCTTCACTGTCGCTGGGTCAAAATCCTGGAACTTCCTTCCTAACAGCACTGTGGATGTACTTACATCACATGGACTGCAGCAGTTCAAGAAGGCAGCTCACCACCACCTTCTCATGGGCAATTAGGGATGGGCAATAAATGCTGGCCCAGCCAGCGAAGCCCACATCCCGTGAATGAATAAAAAAAATAGCCCTGAATGAAGATGCTAGTGGGGCACCTTCTTGAACACAATTGAGTGGCTTTCCTAGGCCATTTCTGAGGGCAGCTAAGAGTCAACCACATTGCTGGGGTCTGGAGTCATATGTAGGTCAGACCGGGTAAGGGTGGAAGATTTCCTTCCCTAAGGGACATCAGTGAACCAGATGGGTTTTTATAACAAGCCGGTAGTTTCATGCTCACCGTTATTGATACTAGCTTTTCATTCTAGATTTTTAAAATTAATTCAGCTGCCTTGGAGGGATTTGAACACATGACTCTGGATCATTCGTCCAGGCAACTGGATTACTTAGATGGAGTATTTGTGACCCTTTTAAGTTCACAAAGTCTAACCGTTATATGTAGGAAGGAGCCAGGGATCACTGATACTATTTCTGGTTAGGCTAAGGTCAATTAGTGGGGAATTGTGTCTTTGAGGGTTGGCCATACTGGGTCAGGCTGCTGGAGAGATACACTCATATCCCTCATTCCCACATCTGCAGACAGAGATGAGCATTCCCTCTCTGACAGAGGCTCAGTGCGTGTGGAGGCTTCTATCTCCAGAGAAAGTAGGGACAGCAGAGAGAAATAGATACATGACTACTTGACTACAAGCAGGAAGATGAAAGAAAGAAAATGTCATTCAGTCCATTCATCCTGTTCTGTGCATTCAGTTAGATGATTTCATGGCTGATGTGTGCTATGTACTCTTGGTTATTACCCTTCAATACCCTTACCAAACAACATTCTAAGTCCCTGACCTGAAACATTGGCCCAGATTTTCACTACCAAGGCGCATCTGCTGAGCTGGGAAATTTCAGCTGAGAGCCCAGACTTGCAACTCTGTTTACGCAGCTGGAGAGAACTGTTCACTTTGCTTGATTGACATCTCAATGAGGTTACAATAAGTTATTTTTCTGTGATCTCTCTTGTCAAGCTGTCAATGTTTATTTGCACAAGATTAAGAGGTATCAAATGCTTAAAGCTTCTGTTATTGATACTTTAATGGTCTGGTTGATTGACACTTTTATAGGGCTGTAGGGACACCATTTTGTTTTTAAAAAAATTATAAATGGACTTTTAAGCAGTTTCACACATGCCATTGTAACTATAAGGTTAATTCATCCTGTACATAGTGTATACTGGGTGAATGGACATGAAAGTACCATGAGTTGGCATGGAGGGTATAAGGGGCCATTGGGGTGGGTGGGGTGGCATGAGTTGGTATCGAGTTGGTATGGGGGCAATAAAGGGCCATGGGGGTGTGAGGCATGAGTTGGCAAGGGAGATATAAGGGACCATGGGAGTGGGTGGAAGGCATGAGTTAGCTGTGAGTTGGAATAGACGGGGCATGTGGGAATGGGTAAGGCCTTTTGAAGTTACCTTTCAAAAGGTTCCTGAATCCAGACTGTGGTTCACGACTCCTCCGAGGGGCCGTGAACCCGAGTCATGGAGAAGCTGGTCCGACTGTATGAAAGTTGTGGGGGGCTAGGAGATGGCCTTCCACAATGAAGCCAGCCAGGTTGGGGCTGCAGGGCGAGGGCTACCTGCACCCTTACCCACGCCAGTGAAAATTGAGGATTACTGGGAATGGAGGCAAGATATTTTGTGGAAGAGAGTTCCAGGTGTCACCCCTGAATGGCCTAGCTCTATTTGTAAGGCTGTGTCCCCTTGTTCTAACTCCCTCCAACCAAGGAAATAGTTTCTCAAGTACCCTCTCAAGTAATGTTGCACGCTTGTCTGAAAGCGGCCCAGTCACAGTATGCTGCTCCCAGTGGTACAGCGTGAAAGGCATGTCAGTGTGGCCAATGATCAGCGCATCCAATTGGCTGCACCTGCCAAGAGACCACCGACCATATCCCAGACACTGGCAAAACTACCTCCAATCCAGAGATTTGAGCACACAATCCAGGCTGACAAAATGAGCACTGAGGGAGTGCTGCACAGTTGGAGGAGCCGTCATGCAAGTCAGACTTTAAACCAAGGTCCCATTTGCCCTCTTGATGGGTATAAAACATCCCGTAGCCACTATTTTGAAGAAGAGGAGGGGGTTCCCCCCGCAGTGTCCTGGATAAATATATGTCCCTCAATCAACATCATTAAAAGACAGATGTCGTTGTCACATTGCAGTTTTTGAGAGTTTGCTGTGCGAAAATTGGCTTCCATGTTTCCTACCTTACAACAGTGACTACACTTCAAACAAGGACTCAGTTGGTTGTAAGGAACTTTGGAATGTCCTGAAAGGGAGAGCAGTTCAAGAAGAAAGGTCACCACTATCTTTTCAAAGGCAAACTAGGACTAAACAATAAAGGCCGGCCTTGCCTGTATCTCCCTGATCCCAAGAATAAATTACAAAGAAAAGACTAATACCCTTCACAGCCACAGATACCGAGACCAAATTAGAATATCCCTCAAGGATGAGGTCAACAAACTCAAAGTAACCACAGACCGAAGCTGGGACTGTAAGGGCTCAGTACTACTCTGAACAATGCATTCATTTGCAGGGCATTCAGAACCACTCAGTACAACAGATTACTGCAGGATGCAAATTCCTCTTTTGTTACCCCCAAGACACTGAGAGGGTATGCTTATCAGGAAAGGCTGGAAGTATTAAGAGTGAGGATGACTGCCCTTGTAGGGGAGATCACAACAAGTGCTATAACTATAAGTTAGTCTCTACTTAAACCAATAGGGAATTCAGGAGAAATTTCTTTACCGAGAGAGTGGTGAGAATGTGGAACTCGCTACCAAAAGTAGTAGTTGAGGCGAAAAGCAGAGGTATATTTAAGGGGAAGCTAGATTAACACCTTTGGAGTAAGGAATATGTTGATGGGGAGAGATGAAAATGAATGGGAAGAGGCTCGTCTGGAGCAGAGACCAGTTGGGCTGAATGGCCTGTTTCTGTGCTGTAGGCTCAAAGTACTTAAGTGTAATACAGTTCCATGTTAAACACTCTCTTATGTTGTTTGATCAGAATGTGAAATCCAAGACTTTGACCTTCACGCTGGAGGAGATGCAAGGGTTTGTGTCGGAGGCCAGTAACCTGATCCTTTTACGAATTCTAGCCCAACGAAACAAGGTCCCTGACAACATGGTCTTCCTCTCTTTTGATACTGAAATGGAACTTTCCCCTTCCACATATGTAAGTACCGAGTCTGGGGTCCTTTAATCGGCAGAGTGAGGGTGGAGGGGAGCATGGGTTACCAGAGATTTTTAAATGTCACAACCAATCTGACTTTGAGTTTCAGTAAACTCTGTGCTCCCCCCCTGCCCAGCCCACCCACCTCCCCTACTTGGAGTGAAACTGTCGGGAGGAAGGGGGGAGAGGTGGGAATTCACAATAAAATAAAATAATTTTCTGATTGAACAAAAATCACCTGTAAAGTCTTGTCTGATTATAGGCGGTGCTAGAGGTAAAGAGCAGGGCGGTGAGACTAATTGGATAGCTATTTCAGTCAGAGGCAATACAGCATGATGGGCCCAATGGTCTTCTCCCATGCTGTACGTTTTCAAGCAGTTTACATTTTACCTCCCTCTATGTATCTGTGATTGTACAATGTGTGACCCATGGGTGGCACCCTTGCCTCTGAGTCAGAAGGTGCTGGGTTCATAATCCCATTCCAGAGACTTGGACACAAAATTTAAACTGGCATTCCCTGTGCAGTACCAGAGGAGTGCTGCACTGTTAACAGCATGTAAGCTGTTAAACTGAAGGCCCCATCTGCCTTCTCAGGTGGAACATGGCTAGGCATTATTTTGAGAACAGAAGGGGTGTTCTTCCAGGTGTCAACTGACAACAAATAATGAAACACATTATCGGATGTTCATCGATATTGCTGTTTATGGGAGTTTGCCATGTTTATCAAATCACGATAGTGGCTTTGCTGCTAATGTAAAGCACTTTGGGATGTCCTGGGGTCACAAAAAGTGCTACATACGTGCAGGACTTTATTTCCTGACATGTGTTGAACCATCCGATTGTCTGGTATCCTCATATAATCCCATGGGTCTTTGGCAACAGCAACTACTGGACTTCTGATGAATTCCTTGTCCTGTGAATTTTTTTCTTTTCAACAGATGGATCTGGGGCACAGAATGATGAAGATTGGAAAGGAAGAAAAGGATGTTTTGGGCATCCAAAGGACAGTTCACTCAGAGGAAGATGGTCCCATGAGCTGGCAGTGCAACTTCCTGCCGGATGGGTGAGTGCTGGAGCAGCCCCGCCATGTTCTAACATTTATTTATTTGCTAGTTTGGGTGCCCAAGACCCATTGTAGCGCCAACATAGAACCTCGGCACAATACTGAATGTTTAATGTTGAATTAATTGCTTCTTCATGCCTGTGTATGAATCTGGGGTTCCAATACTCCATGTAAAAACCAACTGGGCTTAATTGGTGGCACTCTTTGCCCTGACTCAGTGGGTTGTGGGGCTTGGATGAGGGATAGGCAAGAAGCGCTGGCCTTGCCAGTGACCACCCATCATCCCATAAAATTAGGATGAGCAACCGAAAGCATGGCCAAAGAGGTAGGTTTTAAGGAGGGCCTAAAAGGAGACGGGGGGCTTAGGGCCCAGGCAATTGGCAATAGTGTAAAAAATATCCACAAGGATGATAACAAAATTGAGAGGTAATGACTATTGGGAAAACTGAACAGGCTGGGGTTCTTTTCTCTTAAACCACCCCTGTTGTGGAGAGATGGTGGCGTAATGTCACAGGACTAGTAATCCAGAGGCCCGGGCTAATGATCTGGGGACATGGGTTCAAATCCCACCATCAGCTGCTGGAATGTAAATTCAATTAATAAATCTGGAAATAAAACTAGTCTCAGTAATGGTGACCTTGAAACTTTCATCGATTGTTGTAAAAACCCATCTGGTTCACAAATGTCCTTTAGAAAAGGAAATCTGCCGCCCTTACCTGGTCTGGCCTACATATGACTCCAGACCGAAAGCAATGTGGTTGACTCTTAACTGCCCTCTGCAATGGCCTAGCAAGTGAAGTGAAGCTACTCAGTTCAAGGGCAATTAGGGATGGGCAACAAATGCTGGCCTTGCCGGCAACACCAACATCCCATGAAAGAATAAAGAAAAGGAAAGGGATGTGTGGCCTAAAAGAAAGCTTTAAAATGATGACAGGGATTGATAGGAGAGACATAGAGATGTTTCTACTATGGAGGAGACTAAACCTAGGGGCCATAAATATAAAATAGTCACTTAATAATCCAATAGGGAATTCAGGGGAAACAGTTTTACCCAGAGGGTGGTGAGAATGTGGAATTTGCCACCACAAGGAGTAGTTGAGGCAAGTAGCACTGATGCATTTAAAGGGAAGCTAGATAAACATATGAGGGAGAAAGGAAAAGGATATATATATATGCTGCCCTCGTCCTTCTAAATGGTAATGGTCATGGGTTTGGAAGGTGCTGTCTAAGGAGCCTTGGTGAATTCCTGCAGTGCATCTTGTAGATGGTACACACTGCTACTACTGTGCATCGGTGGTGGAGGAAGTGAATGTTTGTGGATGTGGTGCCAATCAAGTGGGCTGCTTTGTCCTGGACATTGTCAAGCTTCTTGAGTGTTGTGGGAGCTTCACTCATCCAGGCAAGTGGGGAGTATTCCATCATATGCCTGACTTGTGCCTTATAGATGGTGAACAGGCTTTGGTGAGTCAGGAGGTGAGCTTCTCATCGCAAGATTCCTAGCCTCTGACCTGCTTTTCTAGCCACAGTATTTATATGGCTAGTCCAGTTGAGTTCCTGGTCAATGGTAACCCCCAGGATGTTGATCGTGGGGGATTTAGTGATGGTAATAGCATTGAATGTCAAGGGGCAATGGTTAGATTCTCTCTTGTTGGAGGTGGCCATTGCCTGGCACTTGTGTGGCGCGAATGTAACTTGCCACTTATAGCCCAAACCTGAATGTTGTCTAAGTCTTACTGCATATGGACACAGACTCCTTCAGTATCTGAGGAGTTGCAAATGGTGCTGAACATTGCGCAAATTATCAGTGAACATCCCCACTTTTGATCTTGTGATGGAGGGAAAGTCATTGATGAAGCAGCTGAAGATGGTTGGGCCAAGGGCACTGCCCTGAGGAACTCCTGCAGTGATGTCCTGGAGTTAAGGTGCAAAGGTGCTCTTTCACAACCATCTTCCTTTGTGCTAGGTATGACTCCAACCAATGGAGAGTTTTCCCCCTGATTCCCATTGATTTCAGTTTTGCTGGGGCTCCTTGATGTCACAGTCAGTCAAATGCGGCCTTGATGTCAAGAGCAGTCACTCTCCCCTCACCTCGGTGTTCAGCTCTTTTGTGCATGTTTGAACCATGGCTGTAGTGAGGTCAGGAGCTGAGTGGCCCTGGCAGAACCCAAACTGGGCATCAGTGAGCAGGTTATTGCTAAGTAAGTACTGCTTGATAGCATGGTCGATGACACCTTCCATTAGTTTCCTCATGATCGAGGATAGACTGATTGGGCGGTAATATGCCTGGTTGGATTGGTCCTGCTTTTTGCGTACTGGACATAACTGGGCAATTTTCCACATTGCTGGGTAGATGCCAGTGTTGTAGCTGTACTGGAACAGCTTGGCTAGGGACATGGCTAGTTCTGGAGCACAAATCTTCAGTACTACTGGCAGAATGTTGTCAGGACACATGGTCTTTGTAGTATCCTGTGCAGTGTCATGTGGAGTGAATCGAATTTGCTGAAGGCTGCCATCTGTGATGCTGTGGACCTCCGGAGGAGGCAGAGATGCATTTCTGGCTGATGATGGTTTAAAATGCATCAGCCTTGTCTTTTGCACTGCTGTGCTGGGCTTCCCCATCATTGGGGATGGGGATATTTGTGGAGCCTCATCATCCAGTGAATTGTTTAATTGTCCACCACCATCCAATACCAGATGTGGCAGGACTGCAGAGCTTAGATCTGATCCCTTGGCTGTGGGATCATTTAGCTCTGTCTATCACTTACTGCTTCCACTGTTTAGCATGTAAGTAGTCCTGTATTATACTTCACCAGGTTGGCACCTCATTTTTAGGTATGCCTGGTGCTGCTCCTGGCATGCCCTCCTGCACTCTTTATTGACCCAGGGTTCATCGCCCGGCTTGATGGGAATGGTAGGGTGGGGGATATGACGGCTGTGAGGTTACAGATTGTGGTTGAGCTCAATTCTGCTGTTGCTAATGGCCCACAGTATCTTATGGATGTCCAATTTTGAGTTGCTACTTCTGTTCGAAATCTATCCCATCTAACATGGTGGTCGTGCCACTCAACACATTGGAGGGTATCCTCAATGTGAAGTTTGGACTTCATCTCCACAAGGACTGTGTAGCGGTTATTCCTACTGATGCTCTCATTGACAGATGCATCTGTGACAGGTAGATCAGTGAGGGTGAGGTCACGTAGGTTTTTTCTCTTATTGGTTCCCACACGACCTGATGCAGACCCAGCTATGTTCTTTAGGACTCAGCCAGCTCAGCCAGTAGTGGTGCCACTGAGCCACTCTTGATGATGGACATTGAAGTCCCCCACCCAGAGTACATTCTGTGCCCTTGCCACATTTTGCGCTTCTTCCAAGTGGTGTTCAACATGGAGGAGCACTGATACATCAGCTGAGGGAGGTGGATAGGTGGTAATCAGCAGGAGGTTTCCTTGTCCATGTTTGACCTGATGCCATGAGACTTCATGGGGTCCGGAGTCGATGTTGAAGACGCCCAGGGAAACTCCCTCCCAACTGTATACCGCTGTGCCGCCACCTCTGGTGGGTTTGTCCTGCTAATGGGACAGGACATACCCAGGGTGGTGTCTGGCACATTACTTGTAAGGTATGACTCAGTGAGTATGATTATGTCAGGCTGTTGCTTGACTCATTTGTGAGACAGCTCTCCCAGTGTTTGCACAAGCCCCCAGATGTTGGTCAGGAGAACTTTGCAGGATCGATAGGGCTGAGATTGCTGTGATCGTTTCTGGTGCCTAGGTCAAAGCTGAGTGCTCTGTCCGGTTTCATTCCTTTGTGACTTTGTAGGAGTTTGATACAACTGAGTGAATGAAGATGCTTCTCCGGTCACCACTCCTGAGAGTAGCTTTTAATTCCAGATTTTATTAGTTTAATTTTAAATTCCACTAACTGGCATGGTGGCATTTGAACCCATGTCCCCAGAGCATTAAAAATAGAAAATGCTGGAAAAACTCAGCGGGTCTGGCAGCATCCGTGGAGAGAGAAACAGCGTTAATGTTTCGAGTCCGTATGACTCTTCTTCAGAGCTAAACAGAAGTCTATACATGCTCGAAACATTAATTCTGTTTCTCTCTCCACAGACGCTGCCAGACCTGCCGAGATTTTCCAGCATTTTCTGTTTGTATTTCAGATTTCCAGCATCTGCATTATTTTGTTTTTATCCCCAGAGTATTAGCCGGGGCCTCTGGATTACTAGTCCACTGACATTATCAGTATGTCACTGGCTCCCCTTGAATGCCTGGAATATGGGGAAGTAGGGAAGTGAGCTTAATTGGATAATCCTATCAAAGAGTCAACATAGACATGATGGGCTGCAAGGCCTCTATCTTGGAATTATGCTGCATGGATGAAGAAACCTAGTTATACGTGTAATTCTGGCCTCCTACACATCTCCAATTTCTATCGCTCCACCATTGCCTTACTTTTTAGATTTGTTCCTCTAAACACCTCTTCTTTACCTCTTTAAAGACTCTCTTTAATTCCCCCCTCTTTAGCCTTTTCTAATGTCTCCTTATGTGCCTCAGTGTCAACAAAGCTCCTATGAAACATCTTGGGCCTTTTTTTTTAATCATGTTGCTGTTTCTGCTAGTTTGACATTGACACTGTTCATTCCTCATTGATTCCTCTGTGCATTCCATTCCTCTTGTAGACATTTAACAAGCAGAGTGCAAGTGGGCTCCCCAGTTACAATGGTGCTGACCAAGCTACCTCATGTGAAACAAACAGGTACTGTGACTATTATACATGCTACACTGTTGGAGGGAATAGTGAAATTTCTTCACTCAGAGAGCTGCTGACATCTGGAGCTCACTAATTGAAAGGGCAGTGGAAGCAGATTCCAAAAGAACTTTCAAAAGGCAATTGGGCTTGTATTTGACAAGGACTAACTTGCAGGGCTATGGGGAAAAAGCTGTGAAGTGAGACTAATTAGATAGCGTCTTTAAAGAGCCAGCACAAGCATGTTGGGCTGAATGGCCTCCTGTGCTGTAAAATTCTATTCTATAATCTGTGGTTTTGCCTTACAAACATTATGTACTACACAAAGTACGCCAACTAGAGGAAGAGGGCTACATTGATATTGGAGCTCCATTATCAACCCTTCCTGCTCTCCTCTAATAGTGACAGAATCAATTGTTGCTGTGTCCAGGCTCAAAATCCCCCCAAACCCCTCTATCATGTTACCTCCTTGCATCCATTGAAAAGCGTACCCCTTCAACAACTTATCTCCCTGCTCAATGCCCACCATTCCCCTCATTAGATGCCACGTGATGCTTCATTAGATCGAATGACCTTGCATTTCTATAGCGCCTTTCACAATCTCAGGATGTCCCAAAGCGCTTTACAGCCACTAAGTAATTTTTAAAGTTAGTGTAGGAATCACAGCAGCCAATTTACACCCAGCAAGTTCCCACAAACAGCAGTATGGTGATAACCAGATAATCTGTTTTTAGTGACTTTGGTTGAGGGGTAATTATTGACTAGGAACCCCCCCCACCCCAATCGAGAGGTTTCCCCCACTCTTTGAAATAGTGCTGTGTAATCTGCTACATCCACCTGAGAGGGCAGATTGGGAAGGTGCTGTCGAAGAAGTCTTGACATGTTGTTGTATTGCATTTTTTAGGTGGTATACCCTACAGCCACGTTGGTGGAAGGGGTGAATGTTTAATGTGGTGGGGTTCCCATTTAAGCAGACTTCAGGGTTCGCAGCACTCCACCACATGAACAAAGTGGCTCTTACAAACATAACACAGCTATCCCCTAGTACCATGGACCACAAGTGTATTAGTCAAGGTTTGGGTTATCATCAAACATGTTGAGTGAGAAATGGCTGTTCAACCAATCAAGCTCGCTTTAAATGCCGAGAAACTAGGAACTATGGAGGAGCAGAAAGATTTAGGGTTCTGTATACAGAAATCATTAAAAGCTAGTGGACAGATACAAAATATCATTTAAAGGGCTATTGGAATGTTGGCCTTCATTTTAAGGGACTGGAATATAAGGGGGCGGAAGATAGTGTGGGTGGAAGTATAAGGCTCTAGTTAGACCATGTCTGGAGTAACGGTGTTCAGTTCTGGGAACCACATCTCAGGAAAGATATGCTGGTCTTGGGTGGGGTACAGCACAGATTCACCAAGATAATACCATAGGGCAGATAGGATTAAATTATGAGGAAAAGTTGCAGACTCAAATCCCATTGCGTATAGAAGATTAAGGGGTGATACAATCAGGGTGTTTCAGATGATTTTTTTTACGGCTGTTGAGTAAAAACAGAAACTATTTCCCCTGTTTGGGGAACCCAAAACAACCCTAAAATTAGAGCCAGGCCATTCAGGGGTGATGTCAGGAAGCACTTCTTCACACAAAGGAACTCTCTCTCCCACAATAAACTGTTGAGGCTGGGGGTCAGTTGAAGACTTCAGACTGATAGGTTTTTGTTAGATCGGTGTATTGAGGGATACAGAAGCAAGGCGTACGCTATCATTCAACCATGGTCCACTTCCCCCTGCAAATAACATTCCCTACACTTACCCATCTCCATACCCACCTTATTAACCTCCAGTAATGCTGCACATAGCTTATCCCACTTCTTTTGATGGGCACAGTATCCACATACTTCACCGGGGTCCATCACTTATTGTGCCTTCAATTGGATTTACAGGAGAGTTTTAGATTATTATTGATTTAAGGAATTTTCCTTTGCTTCTGAACTTTTGCAGTTGAAGCGGATCCCAAACCAGTATTTGAGAAGAAGCCGCTGAATTGGGAGGAGGACATGCAGCTATATTTTAAATTTATCGACAGAACGGTAACATCTAATAGCGACTTGGAACGGCTCCTGAATTCAAACTGAACATAAGATGAAAATTTGTTCTTTGTTTTTAAACCTCTGGCCACCCAGAAAAGTGAAACTAAAAAAAAAAGCCACAGGTGTGCAGTGTTGCAGCATATTGAGTTACAGCATGCTGCATTGCTGCTCAGTGCATTGAGCTACAGCATGCTGCATTGCTGCTCAGTACATTGAGTTACAGCATGCTGCATTGCTGCTTGGTGCATTGAGTTACAGCATGCTGCATTGCTGCTCAGTGCATTGAGTTACAGCATGCTGCATTGCTGCTCTGCATTGAGCTACAGCATGCTGCATTGCTGCTCGGTGCATTGATTTACAGCATGCTGCATTGCTGCTCAGTACATTGAGTTACAGCATGCTGCATCACTGCTCAGTGCATTAAGTTACAGCATGCTGCATTGCTGCTCGGTGCATTGATTTACAGCAAGCTGCATTGCTGCTCAGTACATTGAGTTACAGCATGCTGCATTGCTGCTCAGTACATTGAGTTACAGCATGCTGCTTGGTGCATTTAGTTATAGCATGCTGCATCGCTGCTCAGTGCATTAAGTTACAGCATGCTGCATCGCTGCTCAGTGCATTAAGTTACAGCATGCTGCATCCCTGCTCAGTGCATTAAGTTACAGCATGCTGCATTGCTGATCGGTGCATTGATTTACAGCATGCTGCATTGCTGCTCAGTGCATTAAGTTACAGCATGCTGCATCCCTGCTCAGTGCATTAAGTTACAGCATGCTGCATTGCTGATCGGTGCATTGATTTACAGCATGCTGCATCCCTGATCAGTGCATTAAGTTACAGCACGCTGCATTGCTGATTGGTGCATTGAGTTACAGCACGCTGCATTGCTACTCTAGCATTGAATTACAAAATGCCACATTGCTGCTCAGTGCAATGATTTTTTTTATTTGTTCACGGGATTTGGGTGTCGCTGGCTAGGCCAGCATTTATTGCCCATCCATAATTGCGCTTATTCAGCGGGCATTTTAAGAGTCAACCACATTATCATGGATCTGGAGTCACATGTAGGTGACCAGGTTAGGACAGCAGATTTCCTTCCCCTAAAGGCAATAGCGAACCAGATGGGTTTTTTATGACAATCAGCAATGGTTTCATGGTCATCATTAGATGTTTTAACTCCAGATTTTTATTGAATTCAAATTCTGCCATCTGCCGTGGTGGGATTTGAACTCGGGTCCCCAGACAATTATCCTGGGTCTCTGGATTACCAATCCAATATCACTACTCCACCCCCTCTCCCTAAATGAGTTACAGCATGTTGCATCACTCTCAGTGCATTGAGTTACAGCAAGCTGAATCATTGCTCTAGCATTGAGTTACAGCAAGCTGCATCGCTGCTCTAGCATTGAGTTATAGCATGCTGCATCGCTGCTCAGTGCATTGAGTTACTGCAAGCTGCATTATTGCTCTAGCATTGAGTTACAGCAAGCTGCATCATTGCTCTAGCATTGAGTTATAGCATGCTGCATTGCTGCTCTAGCATTGAGTTAAAGCATGCTGCATCGCTACTCAGTGCATTGAGTTACAGCATGCTGCATCCCTGCTCAGTACATTGAGTTACAGCAAGCTGCATCGCTGCCCAGTACATTGAGTTGCAGCAAGCTGCATCGCTGCTCTAGTATTGAATTACAGCAAGCTGCATTACTGCCCTAGCATTGAGTTACAGCAAACTGCATTACTGCTCTAGCATTGAGTTACAGCAAGCTGCATCGCTGCTCTAGCATTGAGTTATAGCATGCTGCATCGCTGCTCAGTGCATTGAGTTACTGCAAGCTGCATTATTGCTCTAGCATTGAGTTACAGCAAGCTGCATCATTGCTCTAGCATTGAGTTACAGCATGCTGCATTGCTGCTCTAGCATTGAGTTACAGCAAGCTGCATTACTGCTCTAGCATTGAGTTACAGCAAGCTGCACCATTGCCCTAGCATTGAGTTACAGCAAGCTGCATTACTGCTCTAGCATTGAGTTACAGCAAGCTGCATCACTGCTTAGTGTAACGAGTTAAAACAAGTTGTGATGCTGAGACCCAAAGCACGCTGCTCCCTATGACAGTCTTCAGTGCGTCTTTTGAGGTTTAGTCGCTTCTTTCTCAAAAGGATGGTGACCATCTACCCCCACAGCAAGCTGTCGCCCAGCCCCCAGCTGCTGCATTTGTACTTCTTTGTGGCCAGTTAGGAAGACCCAACGTTACCTTCCCTATAAAGGCTGATAGTTGCTATGTCGAGACATAAGAAGGACACCAGAGAGTCCTATTGTATAACTGGCTACAGGGTGAGTTAGCACCTCATTCACCTCTGGAAGCTGGTTTTGAATTCCACAAGAACTTACATTTACATAGCAGCTTTCATATAGTAAAAGTTCCCAAGGTGCTTTACGGTAGTTACCAGATTTGACACCAAGCCACATATGGAGATATTAGGACAGATGAGGTAATTTTTAAGGAATGTCTTAAAAGTAGAATAGAAAGGTTTATGGAGGGAATTCCAGAGCTTAGGGCTCAGGCAGCTGAAGGCAAGGCTGCCAATGGTGGAGTGATGAACACTGGGGATGCACAGAAGGCCAGAATTGGAGAAGCGCAGAGATCTCAAGAGGATTGTAGAGCTGGAGGAGATTACAGAGACAGGGAGAGGGTGAGAACATGGAGAGATGTGAAGATGAGAATTTTAAAATTGAGGCGTTGGGAACTGGGAGTCAAAGTAGGTCATTGGGTGCAGGAGGTGATGGATGAGCGGAACTTCATTCAAGTTCAGTTGAGATTCATGGAATGAAAGACTGTCTTCTGACTGCAAGGGTCAGATGTGAAACGAATTTTGACAGTATCATGTCAGTGCCTGGGATGAATGGGCCCAAGCTACAAAATTAACCCCCTAACTGGCAATCTCATTCAGCAGAGACTGTAGCATGGCACACCTCCAGTAGGGAACATTCTTCTGGGATTGGGGCTGAGACACATTGCAGGAGTTCAGAAGGAACTTTAGCCTGCTAAATCTGACACTGAAATTTATGTTACTTATATAAAACTCTGGTCAGACCCCATTTGGAGTAATTGTAAATGCTGGGATATGGAACATGATCAGCTTCAGGGACTCGGTGTCAACATTGAATACCCTTAGGTCAGATATGAGAAAAAACAGGAACAGGAGGAGGCAAATCAGTCTCCAAGCCTGCTCAGTCATTCAATTAAATCATGGCTGATCTGTATCCTTAATCCATCTACCCATCTTGGTTCCATATCCTTTAATACCCTTACCTAACAAAAATCTAGCAAATTCAGTTTTTGAAAATTTCAATTGACCACAAGACTTAATAGCTTTGTTATGGTTATATCCATCACCTCCTGTGCACAATGACCTACTGTGACTCCCAGTTCTGGGCACTGCACCTCTAGATGAAGATGTTGGCTTTGGAGAGGGTGCAGCACAAATTCACCAGAATGATACCAGGGGTTAAAACAGTTAAATCATGAGGACAGGCTGCATTGACTAGGCTTGTATTCCATTCAATGTAGAAGATTAAGGGGTGATCTAATCAAGATGTTTATGATTAGAGGAGTCAATAGGGTCGATAGAGAGAAACTATATTCTCTGGTGGGAGGAATCCAGAACAAGGGGACATAAAATTTGAGCCAGCCATTCAGGGGTGAAGTCAGGAAACACTTCTTCACACAAAAGGCAGTAGGAAATTTGGAACTCTCTCCCCATAACAAAGCTATTAAGTCTTGGGGTCAATTGAAATTTTCAAAAACTGAATTTGCTAGATTTTTGTTAGGTAAGGGTATTAAAGGATATGGAACCAAGATAGGTAGATGGAGTAAGGATACAGATCAGCCATGATTTAATTGAATGACTGAGCAGGCTTGGAGACTGATTCACCACCTCCTATTCCTGTTTTTTCCCATATCTGACCTAGGAGTATGCAGTGTTGACACCAAGTCCCTGAAGCTGACCATGTTCCATATCCCAGCATTTACATCCTTCACCATCGCAAAAGTAAACATTACACAGCACAGTGATGGGTCTGAAACCTGGGCACAGACTGGAACAATGGGATGACAGTCCCATGTATCCCGTTGGCCAAGCGGGCTGTACAGGCAATGAGTTTGAACAGATCTTAACCCAGCTCTCAGTAGATGAGCCAGCTCTAAGCTCAGCTCTAAGTTGCTATAAACTGCAACCTCTGCTAGACCAACCACAAGGATGGAAATTGGTGAAGAGAGTGACACTACTCTGAGATTAGAACATTTGCCTGTGGTGTTTCTTCAAACAACCCCATTACTGAGGGAGTGTTGCACTTCCAGAGGCACTACCTTCTGGATGAGATTTCTGCCCTCTCAGGTGGTTGTGAAAGATGCCCATTGGCACCATTCAAAGAAGAGCAGGGGAGTTCTCCTGGTGTCGATGTCAATACTTGTTCTTCACCTAATATCAACATAAGCAGATTATCTGGTCATTGTCTCATTTGCTGTTTGTGGGAGTCTGCTGTGCAGAAATTGGCTGCCATGCTTCCTACATTGCAACATTGGCTATAAAGCACTTTGGGACATCCTGAGATCGCGAGAGAAAAATGTGCACCTTTCTACCACTTAGTGGGACAGTGCTACAGTGCACAAACAGCCATGTGCTACAGTGCACAAACAGCCATGTGCTACAGTGCACAAACAGCCATGTGCTACAGTGCACAAACAGCCATGTGCTACAGTGCACAAACAGCCATGTGCTACAGTGCACAAACAGCCATGTGCTACAGTGCACAAACAGCCATGTGCTACAGTGCACAAACAGCCATGTGCTACAGTGCACAAACAGCCAAGTGCTACAGTGCACAAACAGCCAAGTGCTACAGTGCACAAACAGCCAAGTGCTACAGTGCACAAACAGCCATGTGCTACAGTGCACAAACAGCCATGTGCTACAGTGCACAAACAGCCATGTGCTACAGTGCACAAACAGCCATGTGCTACAGTGCACAAACAGCCATGTGCTACAGTGCACAAACAGCCATGTGCTACAGAGCACAAACAGCCATGTGCTACAGTGCACAAACAGCCATGTGCTACAGTGCACAAACAGCCATGTGCTACAGTGCACAAACAGCCATGTGCTACAGTGCACAAACAGCCATGTGCTACTGGCCAGACGTGCCTTAGTGATGTTGGTTGGGTGATAAATATTGGCTCCCTCGGGCACAGATGAGAACACTCCTGCTCTTCTTCGAAATAGTGCCACAGGATGTTTAACATCTCAAATGAAAGTTGGCACCTCTGCCAATGCAGCACTCCCTCAGTAGTAAACAAAAACAGAAAATACTGGAAAAGCATCTGTGGAGAGAGAAACAGAGTTAACGTTTCGAGTCCGTATGACTCTTCTTCAGAGCTCTGAAGAGCCATACAGATTGGAAACGTTAACTCTGTTTTTCTCCCCACAGATGTTGTTAAACCTGCTGAGATTTTCCAGTATTTTCTGTTTTTGTTTCAGATTTCCTGCATCTGCAGTATTTTGCTTTTAACTCCCTCAGTAGTGTCAGCCTGAAATTTGTGCTCAAGTCTCTGTGGAGTGAGTCTCAAACCCACGACCTTCTGACACAAGAGGGGAGAGAGGAAAGTGCTACCCATGGAGGCATAGCTAACATTTGAAAACTTCAGCATGTTCTGTGGGATTGACTGAAGACTGAGTGAACCAGACAGGCTCAGTGAGCTTGTCTGCTTCCTGCCTTTGCCATGTCACCACACATGTGCGCACATTTTTGAAAACTTGTAATGGCAATGGGCCTAAAAGGCTGGTTAACAAAGTCTCTTCTCTTTCTTTCAGGAGGCGCTTAAAGCAGACTACGGTAGCTATCTCCGACACCACCCAGAGTTGAGGTCCTTAATGGCTGACTTCCTGGAATTCCTTCTCCTCCGCAAACCGCATGATGTCGTCACCTTTGCTGCAGAATATTTTGCCTCTTTCTCCACCCTCCGCACAGAACAATCACCCTTCCTGACCGCCAAGAAGTCTAGCCCCTTCAAAGAACAAAAAGATTTAAATTAAAGGTTTTGTGAATCCACTGTAAATGTTATAACGACTTGCATTTTTATAGCATCTTTAACACAGTCAAACAGTTGGATTTAAGAGGCATCTTAAAAGGAGGTGGTGGTCAGGTTTAGGCAGCTGAAGACATGGCTGCTAACATTGGAGCAAAGAAAATCAGATGTGCTCGAGACCAGAATTGGAGGTGTGGAGGAATCAGAGGCTTGTGAGCAGTTACAAAGAAAGGTTGGTGAGGAAACCAAGCTCATGGAGGCATTTGGAAACAGAGGTAAGAAATTTAAAAATCAGGACATTGCCAGACCAGGAGTTAACGTAGATCAGCCAGTGCACCCCATCCCTCCTCACCTAAAGCCCTGTTCCCAGGTTCAATTAAATGAAGTTAAAGTCAATGAGCCATGATCTACTTGCTTTGGTCCCTAACAAAAGCCCATCATTTATTCTTGAAAGCACCAATATGGCCTTTGGGTGTGTATACGTGTGTGTGTGTGTGTGCATGTCTTGCAGATGGGGGGGCTGTTGATTTTTACTAATCTGTGAGAAAAAGTGCATGATATTACGCCAAATGGCTTAATTGAAGATGACGCCATTTCTTCATTCCCTGGAGCAAAGTGTTTCTCTACCGTTTGATACTTTTAACATTTTAAACACCTCAATCCGGACATTGTATCGCTTCTACCACCAAGGATATTCAAACCAAACTTATCCAAACTGCCCTGAATCTAAGCCCCAGTATCATTCTGGTGAAAATTAATGCACATTAACTTAGAACTGGGTTGAAACCAAGTCACTCACGATCCTTATAACTGGAGTAAAACAAGACTCTCACCTCCGAGTCCAGCGGACCGAGACAGGCGACACCAAGACTTAACAGCCATCTCTTCAGGAGCTGAAGATCCCAGAATGTCCCAACACTGTGGAAGCAACCTTCCACACCAAACAGCAGAGGTTCAAGATGAAGGCTCACACCACCATGTAAACTAGGGACAGTCAATACCAACAATGCCTACCTCAGAGGAGGATGGTGGCCCAACACCCATAAGAACAGATATTTCACAATTTGAGTTTCTTTGGGAAGCATGTTGATTTAACAAGCTTTCGCTTGTGTGTTTAAAACATACAAAGGGGTAATTGTTCTGACTGCACTTTGTGAGGAGGCACAGAACTGGTGTTGCTAAAAAAAAAAATGAAGTTTTTCATCTTGCACTCAAGACAGACACAAGGATACCAAATTTTTAAAGGGAGCAACAAAGTGAAAAGGGTGCTGATTGGTTGGCAAGCCAACTCTGATTGGCTGAGGCATTGAGAGTGATATTGTCCCCTATGCTTTTGTTTAATTTTTAAAAATGGCACTTAGATTGGGTGTTAGATCAAGGGCAGTTTGGATAAACTTGGTTTGTATTTCCTTGGTTGCAAGAGGTGCAATGTCTTGGACATGTTCCTTTTGCATGCAGGGGACAGTTCCTTGCACATGACTATACATCGCTTCCAGCAAGCGCAAGTGAGCCACATTGCTAGCCTGGTGTTAATCTTAAATTGGTTCTTGGTGTAATTCTTAGCATTCAGGATTGTTCAGCAAGTGGTGTCTAATCACAGACCCATCATCTTAAACATTATGCCTAACGTTAGGAGTTTGCAAGCACAGGCTGGTTGAACAGTCTGTACTCCACCTATTGTAAACGCCTGAAGGGATATTCTGTCCAGATGTTCCCCCCTACCCTCTATTGTTTCATGGGGTATGGGCACTAGCACTTGTCATCTCTTTCCTAATTATCCTTGAACTGAGTCATTTGCCTAACCATTTCAGAGGGCAGTTAAGAGTCAACCACATTGTTATGGACCTGGAGTCACATGTAGGCCAGACCAGGCAAGGACAGCAGATTTCCTTCCCTAAAGGACAACAGATGGGTTTTTTTTTAAAAAACAAAGATAGTTGTCATGGTTACCATCATAGACCAGTTTTAATAATGGAATTTAAATTCCACCAGTTGCTTTGGTGGGATTTGAACCCACATTCCTAGGGTATTAGTCTAGGCCTCTTACTACTCCAGTGACATTACTATTACACCATTTCCATGATGGAGAAGTGGAAGATGAAAACAGCATGTCTGAAGGACTAAATAAGTAGACCCAATATACAGCACTAGAAAAGGTTCTTAAACCCCATAATAGGTATCAACATTAGGACAGGTGATGAGAAGCTTGGTCAAAGGCAGGAAAGAAATTCTAGCTCAGGCAGTACAACTGCTAATGATTAGCCCTGATTTTCCAGATCAGAATCAGCAATGCTATTTCCAAGCCTGATTAGACAGAAAACCTTCCTGTCTAGTCTAACAGAGGATCCTTCACAACTGACCAAATACAGCAAGCCTGGGAGGGAGCAGCAAAATCTGCAGAAGCCACACCCATTATGGCACCAGCTGCTTATTCTGGTACAGAAAGTTTAATATCCCAAAGTTTCTTTGAAAAGCTAGAGAGGAAGGAGTAGGGTTGAGTCAGGCTAGGGAGCAGCAGGCAAAGCAGTTGGACCTAGGGGTGGGGGCAGGGGCAGTTGTATAATTACCTAGGAGTTAAATGAGTTTCCCCCATCCAACATTCTGTTTAAGCTATCCAGTTAAGCAAGTCAGAACCATATGAAATCTGACCAACTCCAGAACTGGAGGGTCCCAGGTAGCTTGCTGGGCAATTCCCACAGTCCTAGAGTTGGGGCTACTGAGGTAACCCAGATGATGCACTAGAGTTCAGAAGACCTGGGCTATTAAAGGGATGCCTAGGAGACTAAATCCAAAAAAAGTCACTACCCAACGAGATAGATGTATCAAACTTTATTTATTGAAAAAATAAAAATTTCATTTGAGTTACATAAATCAGAATTTGGCAGAAACTATTTAATAGCAAGTCCTCCAGAGAGTACATGACACAGAGCACTCTGAACTTCTTGGCTGGTGATGGTGCGTCTCTTGTTGTAGAGTGATAACCTGGCAGCTTCAACAGCTATCTGGTCAAACAGAGGGGGAAAATTCATCTGTACAAACTCCATGGAGCTCCCATGTTCTGGATGTACCTGTAAACCAGATGTCAAGGATTCCATTAAAAATGACAGATAACCAAGAGATTTTGCATCAACAGGGAATACTGAAGACAAGCCCCATCTTATAAAAAGCCTATCCACCACCTACAAAGTTGGAAGTATAATGTGGTACACTCCATCACTGCTGTTCCAACACCAAGAAGCATTTACCACCATCCAGGTGGAAACAGCCCACTTGATCAGCATCTCCTCCAGCATAGGAACAAGGTAGTGTACACCATGCACTGCAGCAACTAGCCAAGGCTTCAAAAATATCTCCAAAACCCATGACCTCCATCACTTAAAAACAAAAGGCAGCAGGGGCATGGAAACACCACCATTTTAAAAGGTAAATGGTGGCAGTGGTAATGTCACTGGACTAGAAATCCAGAGGCCCAGGCTAATGCTTTCATGACATGGGTTCAAATCCCACCATAGCAGCTGGTGTAATTCAAATTCAATTAATAAACCTGGAATTGAAAGCTATACTCAGCAATGGTGACCATGACGATTATCAGTCTGATTCTCTAAATGCTCTTTAGGGAAGGAAGGAAATCTGCCTTCCTCATCTGGCCTGGCATACATGTGACTCCAGACCCACAGCAATGTGGTTGACTCTACCTTCAAGGGCAACTAGGGTTGAGCAATAAATGCTGGCCCAGGCAAAGCCCCCATCCTATGAATGAATAAAAAATGTGGTAAGTCTCAGTTCAAGGGCAGTTAGGGATGGGGGAAACAAACACCGGCCTCGACAGTGATGCCCACATCCCAGGAGAGAGAATATATAAAAAAAACATTTCCAAGTCACATTCCCATATCACTGGAGCCCCCACCTAACACCAAGTTTTGTTTCACCACATGGACTGCAGTGGTTCAAGGAGGCAGCTCACCGAGGGCAGTAAATGTTGTCTTTGCCAGTGCCCACACCATTAAAGGGGACAAATGACCCAGCTGTTGGTACCATAATTCCCATTGAAGAGGGAGGAGAAAGCATGTGAAGATGCATGGTCCAAGTGGGCTTGGATGAGTAGGTAACTAGATTTTTTTTTTTTAAAAAACCATGCTTAAAGAGTATAAGCCAATTACATAAAATTGGTAACAAAAATAGGTAATTCAGGCTAACTAGTCCATACTGGTTAGTATGCACTATGTGAACCTTTTCACTCCACCTTTGTCTAGCTTCCCCTTAATATGCTATTTTAATCTTCATTCTGGCCACTGGACTTTCTCCTGAATTCCCTTTGATTAATGGCCCTTAGTTCTCATCGTCCTCAAGTGAAACACCAATTGAAATGAAAAAAGGCCAAGTAGAATCTATAGTAAATTCTTACTTCTACTGGACAAGCATAGAGAATTTAGTGGCACCTGGTTGCAAATATTACTGTCAAAAACAGCATCAAGATGAAAATCCCTAAAAGTGGGGGCAAGTTGGAAACATCAAGGTAATGAAGTGATTGGTCTGTTAATAACAGAAGGATCCAGAAAGGAGTGTTAACGATGGGGGCTGTTGGTGTATAATTGCTTGCAACTCCTACCCCTAACAGGAAGCCATCTAGTATTTAAGAGTTAATACATCAGGTGACTCTTGCTCATTGGGAAAGTGATACAGAATAGAAGTTGGCTAGCTCCAGAGAATCTTGTGCTTCTGTAGCAGAGCTGATTGTTCCAGGCATACTACGATAGAATAACATCAAGGATTTTCTTTACTGTAACAGTATTTAGTTATAAGGATCAACTTTAATAAGTGAGCACGTGTGCAAAGAGCTATGTCACTGAGATGATGAGCAAGAAGCACCTTAGAGGGGAGCTGCTATATCTATGTAAACAAAAAGGTACTGAATGAAATACCATTATCACCAGCAAGATTTCTTCCAGAGAAAGAAACCCATGAATCCCAAGACAGATCCACAATAAGAAAGTTTCCCCCATTCTAAAGGCATAATGGATGCAAAATTGGAAGAGAGTCACCCTGGAGTCAAACCTTCAAGGAAAGGGCTTTTGCAGAGAAGTGTGAATATTGAGGATGGATAGCTGCAGGAAAGAGTTAAATCCATAATTATCTATGGGAGATATAAACTAGGAATCACAAAATGGAACAATGGGCAAGTAAGAAAAACATCTTTACCCCAGAGCATGGAACAGTGCTTCAGAGAAGAGTTGAAAATAGCATTGTAGAGCCTAGCTCGGGTAGAAAAATTAAAACATTCATCACTTCTCTCCACAAATATGTACTGAGCATCTCCATAAATGTCACCGCCTCCCTCCAAGATGCAGAAAGTTTCCTAACCCAATAACCCTTTAATCAGATGGGGAATTATATTGACCATTATACTTGAAGGAATACCAATTTCAACAAAATACAGAATACCTTCTGGTTGTAGATATTACCACCTCTCTCCAATTCAGTGAGTGAACAGTCCCAGCACATCAAAGATCGTACTCCCTACCTGCTTCAATATCTTGTAGATATAAGTTGCATATCTGTTCTTCTGCTTGAAGCTAGTCCTTCTCTCAGCTTTGCCCAGCTCTGCAGACTGCTTGGGTTTAACGATAGGAACAACTGACTTCATTATGAACTGGATTCTGTTGACAACTCAAGAAAAACTTTCCAGCCCAGTGCTCTAATGATTTCCTCAAGCTTCACAAACTTGCTTTTAAACACTCTCCAATCACCTGGTACCAATCAGCCCAATTGGAACAAGTTGTATTTAAATGACCACAACATTCTTCTGACATTTTTTATTATCACTATTAAAGTAAAGTTTAAATAAAGTTTTTCCAGATAAAGAATGTAGAATTGAGAGTGTGGCTTCTCTGTTTCCTGAGCTACTTGAAAAGTTAGCAGGGTGTTCTCTGGTGATCTTCATCCAAGCTTCCCCAAGTTTCCTTCCCCCACCCCTCAACCCCCCCCGCCACACCCTCAACCTCCTCTGGCCCCTCTAACACCCTGCACTCCCTACCCCTCTAACACCCACAACCTCTTCTGACTCTTCCAACACACCCTACTCCTCCAACACTCCCAACCTCTGACCCCTCCAACACCTCCAACCTCCCCACTCATCCAACATCCCCAAATTCCCCTGACCCCTACCCCTCCAACCTCCGCTCACCCCCACCCATCCAACCTCCCCCAACCCCTCCGACCTCCCCCACCCTCCTCACCCCTAACCCTTCAACCTCCCTCTACCCCATCAACACACCCCCAAACCTTCCCTCCAACACCACCCAATCCCCTCACTTCCTACCCCTTCAACCTCCCCCAAGCTCCTACCCCTCTAACAGTCCCCAACCTCCCACAATCATCCCTGCCATCCACTCCATTCCCACCCCCCACTTCCCCCCAGCATCCAATTGGCTCTAATGTAGAGATTTCTCTTACCATTTTTCAAGCATAAAGACTCTCAGTTGCTGTGGTGCTGTCAGCCTTCAGGCAGCTTGGAGATTTTCTGGCGGGCTTTTCCAAAATGATCAGAATCAGGAAGCAGCTCGAAGGTCAGGAGCAGCAGCACAGCACCTCCTAGAAACTGACCTGAGAGACTGGCTTTAAAACTCTCAGGATGACGGTTCCCATTTAAAAAAAATAGTCGGTCTTTCAACTCTGCCTCTGGCTGCTCAGTGTCGGGGGCAACAAGGAACTCAATTCAGAGCATTGAGCCGGGGGGCCCCCCATAGCTCCAGAGCTCCAGTGTTTGGCACTGTCTGCACCCTGGATCCTGGGCTCTGAATATGCCTGATGGCAGGCGGTAAGAGCGGGAGAATTTCCTGGTGAGCCAGGCAACGGAAAACCACTGCAGCATTTTGCCGAGGGTAACCATGGACCAATCCAATGGAAACCCATGGTCGCCAGTGCACTCTTAGGGCATGGGGCCTGAAGGAGGAGGAGGATAAGAGTAAGGAAGTCTTGCTGCAATTCTATCGAGCTTTGGTGAGACCACATTTGGTGGCACTGTGTACAGCTTAGGTCTCCTTACCCTAAGGAAGAATGTATTTGCCTTGAACGCAGTGCAGTGAAGGTTCACCAGATTGCTTCCTGCGATGAGATGGCCATCCTATGAGGAGAGGTTGAGTAAAATTGGACTATATTCTTTGGAAAATGAAAGGCGATCTCATAGAAATGTATAAGAGTCTGAATGGGCTTGACAGGGTAGATACTGAGAAGCTGTTACACCTGGCTGAGAGCCTAGAGCAGGATGAGGGTCATCCATTTAAGATTGAGCTGAGGAGAAATGTCTCAGTTAGGGTTGTGAATCTTTGGAATTCCCCCTACCCCAGAGAGCTGTGGATGCTCAGGTGTTGAGTATATTGAAGACAGAGGTCGAGAGCTGTTTAGGCATTAAGGAAATGAAGCGATATGAGGATTGAACAGAAAACGGATTTGTGGTAGAAGATCAGACATGATCTTGGCGAATTGTGGAGCAGCCTCCGTGGGCCAAATGACCTGGGCATTCCTGGCACGGCCCAAACAGCTAAATTAACTTGCTAGGCTGCTTCAGAGAGCAACAGGAACATGGGAGCACCATTTAAGTTTTCCCTGCCAAGTCACACACACAGACCATCCCGATTTGGAACTCCATCAGCGTTCCTTCACTGTCACTGGGTCAAAATCCTTTGAACTCCTACAGGGTTTATCTTTGCACTCCAGGGGTTCTAGAGGAGACAGAACTAATGAATTACTTAAACAAAAAAGAAATCCTCACAACCTCAGGTGTTCCAAAGCACTTTGCAGCCAATGCAATACTTTTTGAAGTGTAGTCACTTATTGTAATGTAGGAAATAAGACATCCAACTTGCACACAGCAAGCTCCCAATAAGAGCAATGTGATCTCTCTCTCTCTCTCTCTTCGGGTACCATGCCCTAAGAGGGTGTTGTCAATCATGGACCTCCACGTTAATCTTGCTCTGGAGACATGGACCATCTTCGTTGGTGGTACATTCATCCAGTTAGCGAGGCTCTTTAGAAAGATAGTTCTTTGTCTACCTCGATCTCTTTCACAATCGATCTTTCCCATCAGCATCAGGCTTTCTAAACCATGACTTCTGATTTACATGCCCAAGAAATTCCAACTGTCTCTTCATGATCTTGGTCATGACATGAACACTTCAGTCACAGAAAATGACTAAACATTTTGGAAGAATATGTGTTTTAAAAGACACTGTTTCTAAATGGTTAATTCAAGAACTCTAATTGCATTTCTTGGAAGAGACATCCTTTTACAAGAAAAAGTAATTAACCAGTTGCAGAGAAGCTGGAACCTCTTGACCCTGGTGAACTGTGTACAGTGGGGGTGGGGGGGGGTTGGTCACATATTCTTTTATGGCTCTGAATAAACCATGTCTGGAAGAACTGTGTTTAAAGTGGGTTTTTTGGTTTTACCTTTGAGAAGAGAAGGACCACCTGCTTGTGAGGAGGACTGCAGCTGTATTATAGTCCAGAGCCAGTCCACAGCCGGAAGTGAATATACGCTGCTCCTAAGTTGCTACATGCTGTGGATACAGGACCTGCGAGTGTTCCTCTAGCCTGCCTGAAAAGCAGTGCCAGAGTCACTGATTATTTTGCGGATCAGCACCGAGAGACCAACCATGTAACCCAGACACCATTTCAAGGACTCCATCATCTATTATTTTCCCTTGAATCATTGACTTTGGCAGAATTTGTCTATTTTTATTTTATTTTGGTTTGTGTCTGTGTATGTGTGTCTGTGCGTGTGTGTATGTGTGTGTGTGAGACTTGGGGTATTTCAAAAGAATAATTAGTATAATTTCATATTCCATACTGTATATTAATAACCTTCGCCATTCTATTTGATAAGACTGGCTTTATAATAAACTAATCATTTTGTTATTTATTGAAGAAACCTGGTCATTGGGTGGCCATTCTGAGATTAATAAGGAAAGCACATATTTGGCCGTGTAACTAGCTGGAAACATTAAGTATATTTTGTGACCTGTGGAGTATTGGGACAAGAGACAGACAATGGATTCCTCCCATCCTAGTTGTAACAGTCGGCAGTTTTCTTTTAGTCTCAAGATTTTACTAGCACCTCTTCATTGGCGGTGTGACTTGTCCAACATATCTTCATTATTCATCTCAAAAACCATAACTCTGCAATCTCAATTCTTCTCTGCATTGCTTCACTGATCATCAACACTTGCTTCCGTCTGTCAAAATTGGTGTCAAAATGGGAGGATAATCTGCTTTTTTAAGCGATGTTGGTCGTGGAGTGATACCTATCAGGGCTTTGGGAATGAATTTTCTGCTCTTTTTTAAGAAAAATATCACAGAACCTTTTTTGCATCCATCTGAGAGAGAAAACAGAACCTCCGATAAAGAGAAATGTTCACATTGGAGAAAGGGTGGAGAACAAAGGAAATATGCATTTTAGATGATTGGCAAAAGAATTGAAAGCTGCCTGAGGAAAAGCCTTTTTACACAGAGACCAAAATGATTACTCAATAAATCCATTTCTCTTTCTCAGCCGGCCATTCCCTTGGAACAGCCCTCATCTCTGCTCCCTTAGGTCCAAGGGACACAGACTTGAAAAGTAATGGCAGACAATGGGTTTAGCCATCTACTGCCACAGGCTGGGCCACTTGGAGTACTATCGATCTCTTGTTTGCTAAAACCGCTGACTATTTCGGGACCGTTCCAGGAATGCCAAGATAGCCCCTGTAAGAGTTCCAGGATTTTGATCCAGCGACAGTGAGGGAACTCTAATAGAGTTTCAAATCAGAATGGTGTGTGTGAGGATGGGTGTTTTTAATATTTTGGGGAATATTGTGTTGTTATTATGTAAAGAAGGCTGGGTTTCTCTCTGTGTGTGTGTGTACGTGTTTGTGCGACTTAATTAAGTTGGGTAAGACATTGATGGGAATCAGGTTGTCTGGGGGGTTTGAAACATGAAAAGGAATAGAGGTGTTGAGTTTGAGATTAGATCTAATATTTGCATTTTTAGATAAGTTGAAAGTTTGTTTGAATATCAAAGGGGAGTCAGAGGTATAAAGAAACATGTTTGCACCTTGCAGGAGTTCCATAGGTAAATAGTAGTGGGATTATTATATTTTATTGACCTAAATGCAAAGACAAAATGGAAACATGAAAGATCTTATATTGGGAAGGGTTTGAGTTTCAAGGAGGTGTGCGAACAATGGAACTAAGATGAAAGGGGAAAAAGGTATTTTAGAGTAACTGTTGAGCTAGAGATAGGTGGAGGTAGCTGGAGCTGTTTGAGCTGTTGAGAAAGCTGGAGCTCTAGGCTGAGAGAGGATGCAATTTGAGTCATCCATCCAATTAAGCCAGAAAAGTCTTGGGCTGCAGCAAGCAGTTTTATTCCGCTGCAGACTGTAAGAGGGTAAAGGACACGTTGTACACCTTTATTGAAGCTACAGCAATTTGCCTTGTGTAATATTATTGGATCTCATAGTAAACACCTATAAGGAGTGTTGCCTGGAGAGTGTTTACTTGTGTGTTTGACCAAGTAGAGAGTTTTGGGGGGACTATTTTCTAAGACTAACCTTAATTGTGTAACTGTAAGCTTGTGTGCTTAAGTTTTCTTTTGTTGTTGTTAATAAAACTTTTACTTCTAATTTTTAAAATCCCAAAAGTGTTACTGGATTTCTTACTGCTACTTCTTCTCAGTTTCAGAATACAAAAAAAAAAGGGTATGACCCATAGGCCAAGTTTCCTTCTGGGATTTGGGTTGCGCAGCAATTAACACCAGCTGTGGTCATCACATGTATGTGACTTGACGGGAGAACTTGGATGTGACGGTGTCCTTGTTACGACTGCTTCCCTCTGAAGGGGCCTCGCCAGTTAATTAAGCTGTCTGGGCCTTGCTAGCAATGCCTGCATGTCAAGAAAAAGTTTAGGGCCAGTTTTGTGGGTTCACAACAATGGAGATTGGATCCGTAGCACTCTCCCAGCCAGAGGTAACTAACTCTTGATTGATCTGTCATTCTGTGCTCATTTAACACTCAGTCAGAAACTAACAGTGCTCACCCTTCAATTCAAACTTCAGAAGCATCACACTAGAGGCACCACCATCCTCACCAGAATGATACTGGGGCTCAGGGAATTCAATGACCAGGGCACATTCCATAAACTCAACAGGCATCCCTATGACTATGGAGGACTGATGGGGTGATCTAATCAAGGTGTTTAAATAATAGATGACAGTAGGGTAGTTGCTGAGAAGTGATTTCCTCAAGGCGGCTGGGGGTGAGGCTAATGATGCAGTCCAGGAAAAGAGAGATGCAATGAGGAAGGGGAGATGGGATGTTGTGGTAAAGTCACTGGACTAATAATCCAGAGGCCCAGGCTAATGGTCATGGCAGCCGGTGGAATTTAAATTCTATTCATAAATCCGGAATATAAAGCTAGTCTCAGTAATGAGGACCATGAAGCAATCATTGATTGTTGTAAAAACCCATCTGGTTCACTAAAGCCCTTTAGGGGAGGAAATCTGCCATTCTTACCTGGTCTGGCCTATACGTGACTCCAGACCCACGCAATGTGGTCGACTCTTAACTGCCCCCTGAAATGGCGGGGCAGGCTACTCAGTTCAGGGGAAGTTAGGGATGGGTAACAAATTCTGGCTTTGCCAGGGACGCCCACATCCCGTCAAAGATATAAAAAAGGCAAAAGCAAAAAACTGTGGATGCTGGAAATCCAAAAAAACAAAAATACCTGGAAAAACTCAGCAGGTCTGACAGCATCTGCAGAGAGGATAACTGTATTCCTTTCCACCGATGCTGTCAGATCTGCTGGATGTAAAAAAGGCATTTGGGATGGTGATGTCAACCCTTCAAAGGGTTGTGGGAATCTGGAATTTGCTCCCACAGAATGGATGAGGATGCTGGGGGACAACTGGAGGCTTTCAACATGTTGCTGTAGAATCATTATGGCACAGAAGGTGGCCATTTGGCCCATCGAGTCCATGCTGACTCTCTGTTGACCGACCCAGTCGATCCCATTCCTCCACTCTGTCCCGTAGCCCTGCAGGTTTATTTCCCTCAAGTCAGAGATCGTTGTCTCCGCCTTCCACCACCCTCGTAGGCAGTGAGTTGCAATATTCAGGGGAGGGACATGGTGCAAAGCAGGGAAAATTAGGGTTATGGTACAGGTCAAGCATAGGGTTGCCAACTATGATTAAATGTATTCCTGGAGGTTTCATCACATGACTTGCCCCCACACTTCACCCATAAGTCAGCCAACACATTCATCCTCGTGACGTACAGTCTTCCTACACCAATTGGAAAGCAAAATGGCTCATCACCCAATTGGAAGAAGCTTGACTGTCAGACACACAGCCTTCTTTTCCCCATTGTCAGTATTCTTATATCTGACAAAGAGAAATGTTCAAAGAAATGCCAAAACAAAACAATCTTTTTTGAATGTCCCGGTGATTTTGCGGCAGGGTTGGAGATGGATCTTCAGTTCCTGGGGACTCCAGGCCAATTTTGGAGGGTTGGCAACCTTTGTCAGGCATGATCCAATTGAATGGCAGAGCAGGCTTGAGAGAGGGGCCTCCACCTGTTCCTATTTGTGACCACGTCCATACTGAAACACTCAAGTCCGTTTTTTAAAAATCATACAAGGGATGTTGTCTTCGCAGGTTAGACCAGCATTTTATTGCCCATTGCTAGTTGCCCTTGAGAAGGTGGTGGGGGGTGAGCTGCCTTCTTGAACCGCTGCAGTCCATGTGGTGTAGGTACACCCACAGTGCGGTTAGGGAAGGGAGTTCCGGGTTTTTGATTAAAATGAGGTGACCGGGAGCCAAGAAATGGTAACACATTAAATTTTATTAAACAGTTGACTGTGTTAAATCAGTGTGGGAAGAAAGGAACACTTCTTGTGGTTAGAATATAAAGCAGACAGCTCGTTCTGAAGGGTAGCTTCAAACATACAGAAGGATAGGAAATCTGTAAATTACTGGCACAAGAAGTGAACTTTCAGACATCTCATTTCTCACACTACAAATGCCAGGGCTTCTTATCAATAATTATAATTTTTTTTGCTTTTCTTTTTAAATTATTACATCAATTCTCAATAAAATAATTTATAAATGTACGCTCATATACACAAATACCCAACACCCATCAAATGAGCAGCAGTGGGAGCAGGGGAATATAAAAAAATCTCTTACTGTACACAGTGGAAAGTGCAGGGTTAGAAACATTACATTGGACCATTTTTTTATAAAGATCCGGTCGTGAGAACAAGGCTGCCGGTTTTAACAGGTTACAAAAGATAAACCACCGAATGGCTACGGTAAAAATATCCCGGGATTCCGAGGTCAGAAAGTCGGAATGTGACTTGTTCAGTTCCCCCCTCCTCTATCCCACACCCCTCCGCCTCTGTGTGTTGTTGGCTCCTGATCGGAGGGAGATAGCAACTCCTGCGCACCATTCCCTCTAACCTGCAGAGCTGTTACAGCCATGCAACTTTCTGCAATGTACCACACAGGGAACAAAACAGGCCACACACACCCAGTGTTGCCTCCAAGATGTGTGGCTGTGCAGCTACCTTAAAGGGACCACGCAGTGCAACAAACAGGCCGCGGAGCGAAGGGAAATTAAGAGAGAGTTTGTTGCTCCTGCATGTACCAGTGAGGGCACTAGCGTACCATTATTTTAAAAAATAGAGCCATATTTTAAAAATAAAACCACAATAGATGGAGCTGCGAACATGAGAATACTCCATTTCATCTGGTCACACAGAGGGAGCTTGGTTTATTCGTCCTGGTGAATGTGCGGTTGTTGATCTTGTGATTTGTTAATCCTCATTTTCATTCACCCTCGACTCCCACGCCTCCAGGTATTTATGCCCAATATTGACACTTGGGCACCGAAACCTGTCAAGTGGACCCAAATCATTTGCCCAGCTCTGAGTCCCCGGCTGGTGCCACGTTTGTCTGAGGGACACTGCTCTACTCCATTTAAGACAGACTGATTGTCAAGTCTCCCCTAGTCAAACAGGGCTGAGGTGAGGTATAGAGCAGGCGCCTCTGTCAGTTTAAGGCAGTATTCCAGGGGAGGCTTTGGGACGGCGGATGGAATTTGGTCCTTGGTGAGTCTACGTTTTCACCAAGGTAGAATGACATAGATTTTACAGAAACAGACCATTCAGCCCAACTGCTCTGTTCTGGTGTTGGTGCTTTACACGTCACCCCGATGACCTCAATGAGTTTAATGCAGGTCACCTTCACACTGGGAGCTGGCACAGAGTGGGTGATTGGCCGTTAAAGACCCTGCCCGGTGCAAGAGTCCGTTGATAATTTCCTCCTCCTCCCTCCCACCCATCTTCGTGACTCAGTAGTGCGTGCCTGTCTTCTGCCTGTCTGTTGAATGGTATTGGCATCAGACAGCATCGATCTAGGACCTGCATGGGGAGCTGTAACAGAAACAGGTGAGCTATGAACACAGGACGCCTGTCCCAGGATTTCCCCTGAACCGGTTGACCCTTTATCTTGGTACTTGATAGAAAAATATTAACTAATTAAGATAAACCTTAACTCATGTCAGTGTTGGTCATGGCTTAGCGTGTAGCACTCTGAACTCTGAGTCAGCAAGCAGTGGATTCAAGCCCCACTTCAGCACATAAATCCAGGCTGACACTCTTGTGTAGTACTGAGAGACTGCTGCACTGTTGGAAGGCCTGTCTTTCACACAAGACTTAAAACCAAGGTGAACATTAAAGATGCCATGAAGAAGAACAAGGGAGTTATCTCCAATGTTCTGGGCCAATATTGATCCCTCAACCGAAACCACTAAAAAAAACAGATTATCTGGTTTTTAACAATATTGCTATTTGAGAGGGCTTTCTGTGCATAAATTGGTTGTAGAGTGCTTTGGGACATCTTGGGGTTGTGAAAGGTGCTATAGAAATGAAAGTCATTCTTTCTCAAGATCAAATCCCTTATCATTTTTCCCATGTGTGTCTCATTTATGTAAACATTGCTCCAGGTAGAGCAGAGGATATTTTCCTGGGTGTAAGAACTGAGGGCCGTATGTTTCTGTGTGGCACCAACAAGTTCCAAAACCAGTTCTTTACAAAGGGGAATCCAGTTTGGTTATAAGCGCTCACCATTGCATCACTTCCCTGCCATAAGGTCAGGGAAGTGAGGCATCAGTTAAACTCTCCAACATTTGGCATCACCAACACCATCAGGTCAAAACAACACTGCTCCTGGTGTCCAAACAATGCATCTCTACCAATCTGGTTCCATCACAATCCAGCAAAGCATACTGAGGGGATACTAAGCCATTAAGGTACAAATATAGTTCTAAACTGTGGCTGGTATGTTCCTATTAAAATTACTTTTCTTTAGCATTCAATCCTGTCATTCCCATTATATAGAATCCCAATGGTACAAACCCCTTCCCATTCACTCCCACTATACAGAATCCCAATGGACCCAAACCCCTTCCCAATCACTCTCACTGTACAAAATCCCAATGGACCCAAACCCCTTCCCATTCACTCCCACTATACAGAATCCCATTGGACCCAAACCCCTTCCCATTCACTCCCACTATACAGAATCCCATTGGACCCAAACCCCTTCCCATTCACTCCCACTGTACAAAATCCCAATGAATGAAACTTATTCCCATTGTGCGGAAACACACTGGACTGAATTCCTCTTTGGCATGACAAAGTTCTGTTGTTTGCTCAGGTTCTACAGAAGGGGGTTGTAATGAGATTCCTCACTGAGAGATTAAACATATCATATTCTGAGTAGCATTGAAAATACTTTGATAAACATTCTGCCTTAGTAGACCCATGGGCATGAAGGGCAATGCGAATGGATTTAAATCTGACCAGGCACGTACAACAAGCGTTACTGATGGTTAGGTAGGTAGGTAATAAGGCATAGCCCACAACAGACCATAGGTATTTATGTCTACTACAGAGACAGAGACAGAGAGAATTAGTTATACAGCTTGAGGGGCATCACTCCACATCAAGTGTGAGGTAGGTGAGGAGGCAGGTCCCAAGTCTACCTCAGCTGTAACAGGAATTGAACCAATGCTGTTGGTATTATTCTGAACTACATGCTAGTCATGTGAGCTAACTGGCCCCAGTCACCGATGGTTACTGAATTTGAAACATGCAAATTTCATGAACACTCACAGCAGGGTCCTGCATAGTTCCAAGTACACTCACTGCAATTAATGGATAATTAATCTGTCTTGGATGAATAAACAAATTGAAAAAGGAATTGTATTGAGGTCCTGTCTGCATCTTGGGTGGGTGAAGAGGTCAAGGTAATCGGAAAGAGTCAGCATGGTTTTGTGAAAGGAAAATCATGTTTAACCAATCTATTGGAGTTTTTTGAAGGAGTAACATGCACAGTGGATAAAGGGGAGTCTGTAGATGTACTGTACTTGGATTTCCAGAAGGCATTTGATAAGGTGCCATGTCAAAGATTATTATGGAAAATAAAAGCTCATGGTGTAGGGGGTAACATATTAACACGGATAGAAGATTGACTGGCTGGCAGAAAGCAGAGAGTATGCATAAATGGGTCTTTTTCTGATTGGCAGGATGTGGTGAGTGGAGTCCCACAGGGGTCTGTACTGGGATCTCAACTTTTTATGATTTACATCAATAACTTAGATGAGGGGAGTGAAGGCATGGTAGCTAAATTTGCAGGTGACACAAAGATAGGTAGGAAAGTATGTTGTGAAGAGGACATGAGGAGGCTGCAGATGGATATAGATAGGTCGAGTGAGTGGGCAAAGATCTGGCAAATGGAGTTTAATGTGGGAAAATTTGTTCACTTTGGCAGGAAGAGCAAAAAAGCAGAGTATTACTTAAATGGAGAAATGGCTGCATAATTCTGAGATGCAGAGGGATCTAGGTGTTCTAGTACATGAGTCGCAAAAAGTTAGTATGCAGGTACAGCAAGTAATTAAGAAGGCTAATGGAATACTATCCTTTATTACGAGAGGGATTGAACATAAAAGTAGGAATGTTATGCTTCAGTTATACAGGGCATTGGTGAGACTGCACCTCGAATACTGTGTGCAGTTTTGGTCTCCTTATTTAATGAAGAATGTAAATACATCGGAGGCAGTTCAAAGGAAGTTTACTAAACTGATACCTGGAAAGAGTGGGTTGTCTTGAGGAAAGGTTGGACAAACTGGCCTTGTTTCCACTGGAGTTTAGAAGAGTGAGGGGTGATTTGATTGAAGTATACAAGGTCCGGAACGGCCTTGACAAGGTGGATGTGGAAAGGATATTTCCTCTTGTGGGTGAGTCCAGAACTAGGGGGCACTGTTTTAAAATTAGGAGTCGCCCTTTTAGGACAGAGATGAGGAGAATTTCTTTCTCTCAGAAGGTTGTGCGACTTTGGAATTCTCTGCCTCAGATGATTGTGGAGGTGGGGTCATTGAACACTTTTAAGGTGGAGGTAGATAGATTCTTGTTAGGCAAGAGAATCAAAGGTTATCGGGGTTAGATGGGAATGTGGAAATCGAAACACGAGAATATCAGCCATGATCGTATTGAATGGCGGAGCAGGCTCGAGAGGCCGAATGGTCTACTCCTGTTTCTATTTCTCATGTTCTTATGTAAATGATCCCCAGGACAGTATTATGAAGAAGAGTAGGGAATTCTCCCAGGTGAATGGGCAGAGGTTTAGCTCATTGGGATTGTGTACAATGGGAGTGAAAGGGAAGGGGCTTGGTCTATTGGGATTCTATACAATGGGAGTAAATGGGAAGGTGTTCGGGTCCATTGGGAACCTGCACAATGGGAGTGAATGGGAAGAGGTTAGGTCCATTGGGATTCTATAGAATGGAAGTGAATGGGAAGGGGTTTGGTCCATTGGGATTCTATACAATGGAAGTGAATGGGAAGGCGTTTGGGTCCATTGGGTTCTATACAATGGGAGTGAATGGGAAGGGTTATGGGTCCATTGGGATTCTATATAATGGGAGTGAACGGGAAGGGCTTTGGTCTATTGGGATTCTGTACAATAGGAATTAATGGGAAGGGGTTTGGTCCACTGGGATTCTATACAATGGGAGTGAACGGGAAGGGCTTTGGTCTATTGGGATTCTGTACAATAGAAATTAATGGGAAGGGGTTTGGTCCACTGGGATTCTATACAATGGGAGTGAATGGGAAGGGTTTTGGGTCCATTGGGTTCTATACAATGGGAGTGAACGGGAAGGGCTTTGGTCTATTGGGATTATGTACAATAGGAATTAATGGGAAGGGGTTTGGTCCATTAGGATTCTATACAATGGGAGTGAACGGGAAGGGTTTGGTCTATTGGGATTCTGTACAATGGGAGTGAATGGGAAGGGCTTTGGTCTATTGGGATTCTGTACAATAGGAATTAATGGGAAGGGGTTTGGTCCATTGGGATTCTATACAATGGGAGTGAATAGGAAGGAGTTTTGGTCCATTAGGATTCTATACAATGAGAGTGAATGGGAAGGGGTGTGGTCCATTGGGATTCTGTACAATGGGAATTAACAGGAAGGGGTTTGGTCCACTGGGATTGTGTACAATGAGAGTGAGTGGGAAAGTGTTTGGTGCCCTGGGCCATTATTTATCCCTCAGCCAAGATCACTAAAACAACTGATCTAATCATTACAAAATAGGTGCTTGTGGGATCTTGCTGTGCGCAAATTGGCTGTCGCATTTCCTACATTACAAAGTGCCTACACTTGGAACTGTACTTCTTGGGTGTAAAGCACTTTGGGACGTCCTAAGACTGTGAAAGGTGCCATGGGAATTTTTACCTCGTCGGGGGTGCTTGGCGGGTGGTCTCGGGAGGGGTCACGTAGCCGACTGCTGCCCGCGATCGGGCCCCAGCATCGATGTCACGCTGGCTGGACAATTAATGGCCAGCCAGTGTGAAACACACGCTACAGCGCTGAGCGCTGCCTGGGCGGAGCCGGGAGGAGGGCACACGCGGAAGGTTGCAGATGCGAGCAATAAAAGCTCCCTCAGAGCTGCCTCAGCGAGCTAAAGATTTTTAAAATCAAAAATGAAGAAAAATTCGTCTTTCTTGTGCAAGAGGTACAGAAAATAAAGACAAGGGCATTGTTATCGCGGGTTGGCCATATCTTTTCTGAGGTCCCAACTTTTTACAATTTAGATAAATGACTTGGATGAAGGGGCCAAGAGGAATGGTTGTTAAATGTGCTGACGACGCAAAGATAGGGAGGAAAATAAATTGTGAAGAGGACGTAAGGAGGCTACAAAGTGACATAGATAGTTTAAGTGAGTGAACAAAGATCTGGCGAATGGAGTATGATGTGGGCTAATGTGAAATCATCCATTTTGGCACGAAGAATAAAAAAGCGGCTTATTATCGAAGTGGTGAGAGATTGCAGAGCTCTGAGATTCAGAGGGATCTGGGTGTCCGAGTGCATGAATCACAAAAGGTTAGTATGCAGGTACAGCAGGTAATTAGGAAAGCTAATAGAATATTATCATTTATTGTGAGGGGAATTGATTACAAAAGTAGGGAGGTTATGCTTCAGTTGTACAGGGCATTGGTGAGATCACATCTGGAGTATAGTGTACAGTACTAGTCTTCTTATTTAAAGGAAGATGTAATGCGTTAGAAGCAGTTCAAAGGAGGTTTACTCAACTAATACCAGGAATGGGCGGGTTGTCTTATGAGGAAAGGCTGGACAGGTTAGGCTTGTATCCACTGGAGTTTAGAAGGGTAAGAGGTGACTTAATTGAAAACTTTAAGATCTTGAGGGGTCTTGACAGGGTGGACGTGGAGAGGATGTTTCCTCTTGGGGGAGAATCTAGAACTGAGGGTCACTGTTTAAAAATGAGAGATCGCTCATTCAATAGAGAGATGAGGAGACATTTTTTCTCAGAGGGCTGTGAGTCTTTGGGACTCTTCCTCAAAAGGCGGTGGAAGCAGAGTCTTTGAATAGTTTTAAGGCAGAGCTAGATAGATTCTTGATTAACAAGGGGGTGAAAGGTTATCAGGGGTAGGTGGGAGTGTGGGGTTGAGGTTATAATCAGATCAGCCATGATCTTATTGAATGGTGGAGCAGGCTCGAGGGGCCGAGTGGTACCCCAGCTTGGAAAGAATATACTGGCCTTAGATAGAGCCCTGTGATGATTCACCAGGGTGGTAACTAGGCTGTAGGACTGAGCTAGGGCCAGAGATTGGCATAATTTGGTCGCTTCATTCATTGCTGTCTCTTGAACCTTGCCATGGGCACAACGGCTGCTGTGTTTCCTGCAATACAACAGTGATTATTACAGTCACTTGGTAGGTCAGAACTTGAATATCGCTGAAAAGAGAGGCGTGTTCCTGAAGATTTTTATTGTGCACTCATCAAGACAAATCCAAGAATGGCAAATTTCAAATTATCATTGTTTTCTTCGTGGAGAAGCTTGGCTAATCAGATTCATGGCAAAGCCTTAGTCAATCAGGTTCAACTTACCAACCAATCAGCACCCTTTTCTCCTGTAGTATAAGTCGCTGCGATCATTTGAAATTTGGCATTCTTACATTTGTCCCAATCGCTGCAAGGCGAAATGCCTCAGAAACGCATCACTCTTTTCAACAACAGCGATTATTCTTCAAAAAAACACTTCAGAATCTTACAGCACAGGGGTCCATTCAGCCCATTGTGCCTGTGCTAGGTCTTTGAAAGAGCAATCCGATCAGTCCCACTCTCCTGCTCTTTCCTCACAGCCCGGCAAATTTCTCCTTTTCAAATATATATCCAAATTTTTTGGACGCTCCTATTGAATCTGCCTCCACCGCCCTTTCAAGCAGCGCGTTCCGGATCACAACAAAGCGCTGAGTAAAACAAAATTCCCATGTCCCCCTCTGGCTCTTTTCCAATCACCTCAAAAAACTGGAAATAAAAAGCTGATATCAGTAAAACTGAACCCCGAAGATGTCAGGTTGTCATCAAAATCCATCTGGTTCACTAATGTTCCTTTTGGGGATCTGCTGTCCTCACTCAGTCTAGCCTATATGTGACTCCAGTCCCAAACCACTGAAGTAGCCCAGGGAACAACTCAGTTGTGTTAAACAGCTACATGCTACCTCAGGAATGGGCAGCCTCATCAATGACTCCCACTACCTGAATTTTTAAAAAAAAAGTCACAAGAAGAGATTGGAGAAACTTGGACTGAAGGCAACTGAGAGGTATATATGTTATATATTTCTGAAACAAGAGACATGTCAAAGCTTTTCATCCTGCACTCATCAGGACACTTTGCAAGAATACCAATATAAGGCGAAAACAATCATTTATACTGTATGGGAAGAGATTGCTGATTGGTTGGCAAGTGGACTCTGATTGGTAGAGGCGTTGCTATGGAGAATGCACCAATTGATGGTGACTGGCAGTTAACTACCAAGCATTGTTTGAAATTTAAACCAGGCAGCTTGACCATGATTGGTCAAGAGGCCCTAAGGCGCGAGTCAGCGAACGGCTGCTACTTATTTTGTTTAGCTAAACAGGCGCAGTGTGTGTACATGTTCTTTCTGTCTGCAAACAGCAGGGCCCCATACAGTATAAATTGTTGGTTTCTCCTTATATTGGTATTCTTGTGAAGTGTCCTGATGAGTGCAAGATGAAAAGCTTAGACATGTCTCTTTTTTCAGGAATACTCAAGTTCTGTACTACCAAACGACTATAAATAATATATATATATTTATATATATATATATATATATCAGAGAGGTACTTAAGATAGTAAACAGAATAGGAAAGTGCTTTGATATAGATGGTGCTTTTGGACATTGGGGCCATGGTTGAAGCTAGTGTTAGCAAGTTGCTCCTTCAAGGAATTGCCAATGTTTCCCCTGGCTGGGGGATCTAGAATCAGGGGGCACAGTCTCAGAATAAGGGGCAGGCCATTTAGGATTGAGATGAGGAGGAATTTCTTCAATCAGAGGACGGTGAACCTTTGGAATTCTCTACCCCAGAGGGCTGCAGAGGCTCAGTGAATGAGATAAAAACAGAAAAAGCTGAAAAAACTCAGCAAGTCTGGCAGCACCTGTGGAGAGAGAAACAGAGTTAATGTTTCAAGTCCATATGGCTCTTCTTTAAAGCTAAAGCTCAGTCATTGAGTATGTTGAAGACTGAGATCGATAGACTTCTATATATTAAAAACATCAAGGGATACGGGGATAGTGCAGGAAAATGGTGTTGAAGTAGATCAGCCATGATCTCATTAAATGATGGAGCGGGCTCGAAGGGCTGATTGGCCTACTCCTGCTCCTTTTTCCTATGTTTTTATGTTGAATGGTACGTTGGCCTTTAGTGCAAGGGGGTTGGGCTTTGAGATTAGGAAATCTTGCTACAATTATACAGAACTTTGGTGGGACCACACCTGGAGCACTGTGTGCAGTTTTGGTCTCCTTACCTAAGGAAGGATATACTTGCCTCAGAGGGGGTGCCAAAGATTCACTAGACTCATTTCTGGGTTGAGAGGGCTTCCCAATGAAGAGAGATTGAGTACAATGGACATACATTCCCTGGAGTTTAAAAGGATGAATGGTGATCTCATTGAAATAAATACAATTCTTAGAGGGCTTGTCAAAGTTGATGCTGGGATAGTCTAGATCTAGGGGTCATCATCTCAGGATAATGACTTGGCCATTTCAGGCTGAGAGGGGAAATCTCTTCACTCGGAGGGCTGTGAATCTTTGGAATTCTCTACCCCAGAGAGTAGAAGATGGTTAGTTGTTGAGTATATTCAAGGCTGAGGTCAATAGATTTTTGGAAACTAAGGGAATTAAGGGATATGGAGCTCAGGCAGAAGATCAGCCATGATCTTGTTGAATGATGGAACAGGCTCAAGGGACCGAATGGCCTACTCCTACTCCCATTTCTTATGCTCTTGTGGGTAGACAGTTGGAGCAGAAAGCCATGGAATGATTTACAGATTATTGAGTGAGGTGATGGGATGTAAACTCTCACTGTGGGAGGAGATGGGCCATTTACTTGGTTCTATCGTGTCAAAGTAGGGAGGGAATTGTTGCTGGAAACAGCATCAGTCCCTATCCCACACAGAAATCCAGGAGGTATTAAAAGAGTCAACCCAGGAAGAGAGCTTCTCCCCAAAGGTGACAGGCAACCCAAGGAAGAAAAACTTTGTGTTTCTCTCCTTTGACTATATAACTCCCGCTCGAAATGGAAATGAAGGGAAGATACTCAGAGTGCAGGGGCAGTTGAGGTTGAAGGTCAGCCATGATTGTATGAAATGCTGGAGCAGGCTCAAGGGTTGAATGGGCTCTTCCTGTTTCTATTTCTTATATCTCATGTGACAGGAGCGATTAGCTTCATTCAACCCTGACCCTTTATACCTAAAGATGGGACTTCCGCCGAAATTATGGAATGCGATAGGTTGTCAAGTGATTATTCCAACACTCTCCTGGCTGACCTCCCACCCTCCATAAACCTGTGCTCATCCACAACACTGCTGCCCGCGTCCTAACTTGCACCAAGTCCCGTTCATCCATCAACCCATGTGCTCAGTGACTTACACCGCCTCTGGTCTGGCAACATCTCGATTTTAAAACTCTCATCTTTGTCTTCATCTCTCTCCCTCCCTGGCCTCTCCCCTCCCTATCTCGGTGATCTCTTCCAACCCTAAACCCTCCACGATCTCTGGGCTCCTCGAATTCCAGCCTCTTGAGCATCCCCCCCGATTTTAACTGCTTCACTGTTGGTGGTCGTGCCTCAAGCTGCCTGGGCCCCAAGCCTTGCAATTCCCTCCCTCTCTGTACTCCTTTAAGATGCTCCTTCAAGCCTGCCTCTTTAAAACCCAGTCAGTTGACCTCCTTACGTGGCTCTGCATCAATTTTTGACTTGATAACACTTCCACGAAGCACCTTAGGGTGTTTTATTCAGAACTCACAGAATCGTAACAGCACGGGAGGAGGCTATTCGGCCTGTTTTGTCTGTTCTTGATCTCTGTAGCGGCAATTTAGCTAGTGCCACTTCCCGCCTTCTCCCCGTAACCCTGCACATTCTTCCTTTTCAGGTAATAATCCAACTCCCTCCTGAAAGCCTCGATCGAACCTGCCTCCACCACAGTGTCAGGCAGCGCAGTCCAGATCCAAGCCTCAGCCAGCCTCTATGATATTTCGTCCTTATCAATTTTAAACCCTTTGGGTGTCTGATGACATCAAAAGGTGCTACATAAATGCAAGTTCTGTTGTTGGAAATACAAGTCGGAGATGCAGAATCTTTCCCATTGGGTGGGGATGTACATCAGCATTTCTCCACCACCCCCACCCCCGCCGACGTTCCCAAACGCCACAGCTGATGACCAGTGATCTGAATGACACGACTGGTCTGCTAGTTTTATAAGACGCTCAGTTATATTTTAAATCAAGTAAAGTTTGCGTTTCGGGAGGCTTTTGTTTTGTTTTGCTAATCAAGAGGTTGTACTTAATATACAATAAACCAACAGTTGTATCAGGAAAATACGACTGCTCCATCCATCGCGGCTTTTGTTTTGGGATCTTCTTAAATGTTCCTCACGCAGGGACTGAGATCTCCTGTTGACCCTCTCGAAGTGGTCATCGGTCAGCACTGGTGGACGCTCTCTCTCTCTCTCTCTCTCTCTTTCTCTCCCTCTGTCTCTCCTGCTCCCATGTACCCGTTGCAGAGGTTAATGGAGACCCAGGTGTACTGCAGTCACCCTCTACCCGAGAGACAACGGAGCATGGGCAGGAGGAGGGGGTAAGGGAAGGGAAGGGAAGGGAATGGGGCAAGGGTTTATGGAAGGTGGAGCAAATGGGGAGGAGAAGGATCACAAAGGGGTGAGGGAGCAAGAGGAAGGGGTGGAATAGGGGTCCATGTCTGGGAGGAGGGGGTGGGGAGAAGGAAGAGGGGTATTTGTGGAAGGGATGGGGGTGGGGGAAGGAGATAGGGGAGGAAAGGTGAAGGAGGTGGAATGATTGCCGTGGGGAGGGGAGGGTTTACAGGAGGGGGTGGGGGTGAGGGGAGGAGGTGGGGGAGGAGTGGGGAAAGCGGGGAGGGGGGGATGGGGAAGAAGGGAGGAGCAGGAAGGGGAGGGTTTGCAACACAAGGTGGGGTGGAAGGAAAGCCGAGGGGAGGAGAGGGAGGAGTGGGAGGAGCAGGAGTGGGGGGAACTTGTGAAGGGGGAAGGGAGGGGGAGAGGGAAGGTGCAGGCGGAGGGGAGAACAGGAAGGGGGAGGAGGGGAAGGGGCTGAGGGGAGGATGGGGGAGGAAGGGAAGGGGCTGCGGGGAGGATGGGGGAGGGAGCGAAGGGGCTGAGGGGAGGATGGGGGGGAAGGGAAGGGGCTGAGGGGAGGATGGGGGGAAGGGAAGGGGCTGAGGGGAGGATGGGGGGGAAGGGAAGGGACTGAGGGGAGGATGGGGGAGGAAGCGAAGGGGCTGAGGGGAGGATGGGGAGGAGGGGGGAGGGGGCAGAAGAGGAAGCCCATCCCTTGCTCCATGTCACAGGGGCATGTGCAACTCACTGTATTCATCTTGTCCATCTTCATCGAGGTTTGGGTGCGTTTCTTCAGAATCCAGCTGGGAGTTCGAGATGGGGAAGACAAGAAACAAAGAGAGATTCATTAAATGAGCTGCAAACACTCACATATCTACAACCTGCTTTCCTGCTTCGTGTTAATTAGATGGTGTCAGTCGTGTCTCAGTGGGTAACTCTCTTGCCTCTGAATCTGGAGGCTGTGGATTCAAGTCCCATCACAAGCACTTGAGCACTCCCACTGTGTCCCTAGGGAACCTGCTCCATAGTTTGACCGCTCGCCCACTGAGATAATGTCTCTGTAGACTAATGTTGAATTTTCTCTCCTTTAAATTTAGACCGTCTTCTCTGATTCTATTGTTCTGGACAAGGGGAAAAAGCCTGTCCATGGTCTACATTATCCAGTCCCTTTAGAATCCAAAAATCAGCAGTTATATCACCGTTCAAGCCCCCGCTCTTCTCATGGGAACATGCCCAGTTGACACAAAATACCCGCTCATGAAAGTTACTCACCGCCATCAGTTCCACCTGCTTGAAAATCTTCGGCAGTAGGTAGCGCCGTGTGGGCACTGTCAAGATCAGGAAAAACGGGAATGCCAGGGAGATGATAGTGGATTTGATGATCCAAAGAATGATGATGCAGGACAGCTGGATGAACGTGAACAAGTTCATCTTCCAAGTCCTCACCTGCAGTCAAGCGTAAGGAAACACATTTGCTCATCTGCTACTGAAGACTTCATCATTACCTTTGTTACCTCTGGACTTGACTATCCCAACGCAATCCTGGCTGGCCTCCCACATTCTAACCCCAGTAAACTTGAGCTCACCCAAAACTCTGCTGCCCACATATCCTAACTCACATCAAGTCCCCTTTACCTATCACCCGCATGCTCTCTGATTTACACTGGCCCCTGGTCCAGCAACTTTCAATTTTAAAATTCTCATCCATGTTCTCCCCACTGTCCTGGCCAATATTTATCCCTCAATCAGCAGCACAAAAGCAGGTTATCTGGTCATTGTCACATTGCTGTTTGTGGGAGCTTGCTGTGCACAATTAGCTGCTATGTTTCTTAAATGACAACAGTGAAACACTAAGGAATAGAGAGCAGTTTATTTAAGTTTGCTAAAGATACCAAGCTGGGTGACAAAGACAATAGTGTCGGTGGAAGCAGAATTTTGCAAAGAGGCGTTGATTCTGTGAATGGATAAAATTGTGGCAGCTGGAATCCATCGTGGAGAAGTGTGAGATCCTTCACCTTGGACCCAAGGAAGTAAGATCAGAATAGTTTCTAAATAGCGGGAAACAAGGAATTAGGAAGCAGCAGAAAAATTTGGGAGTCCAAGTTTTTATGGGATCCGATTTACCTTAACGTCAGAGGGGAGGTCAGGAACTCCAAGACCTGACAGGCCCCGGGAGTTTTTGTGCATGGCTGGACCAGGAGCAGGCGTGCGTGTGCAATCTGGCACTTTGGAGTTCTTCAGGCAAAGGGCCAGGGTCCAGTGTGCCTGCGGGTAAAAGAATCAGTGCAAAAACAGATCATGCGACCGGGGACTGGGGCACCGTACCGGAGAGGAGTCTCAGGCAAAGGGCAGGGAGAGGGGACAGGGAGAGGTCGCAAAGAAAGAAAGAGTGAGAGAGAGAGAGAGAGAGAGAAACGAAAAAAACAGGCTCCAGTTAGTAAAAGTGCTGCAGCTGGAAGGCTTTAAGTAAGAAGGGCTCAGCTGAAGCCCTGGAGGTCCAAGAAGGCACAGAAGGTTGGTGTTTCCACGCTCCGGGCTGTTGGGGCGAAGGTACCTCTTTGGAGCAGCAGTATTCTGCTCGGTGCAGCCGAAGAGCTGTGAGTTGCTGCTGGAGTGCAAACTCAGGAACCCAGAGGGGACCGAGTCTCGGTATGAGATTGAAAACCTGCGAGGTGGCCTGTTGTTGAGGCCGTCCGAGTTGGAGTGACTTTTGTAGAGAATTCGAAGGTGAGACCTTTGAAAGTGAAGAATGGAATCCCTTGTGAGAGGGACAGAGTTTCAGAGAGACTGGTTGACTGCAAATCAACAAGATTGGGTGAAGCCTGCAATCCCTCGTGAGAGAGCCAGAGTTTCAGAGAGATTGGTTGACTCACAGTGTTTACTGACATCTGGGTAGGTTGTTGAGAAATCGGTGGGATCTGTCATTTGCCATTTATTGTGCAGTGTAGTGTGTTCGACCATAGTTTCCTGTTAATTTCCATGTGCCTCATATTAACCCTGAATGTTAGAGGGTAGGATAGATATAGTAAATTTTGTTTTATCTTTCTGTCTTTGTCTCATAATGTTTATTTTGTTTGCTCAGAAACCATGGAATCTTGTGGCTTTACGCTCTTAGCAAATACCTTGGATCTCAAACTTGTCTACTTTAAACAAGAAGTTATTGTTCCATAACCGGAGCATATCAAAAACCTGGGGGTCTGGTCCAGGATCGTAACAAAGCGGAGACATCACTAAAAGGTGTTAGGTAGGTACAAAAAACAATTAAAAGGTAAATAGGGCAGGTAGCGAGATACTATTTCCGCTGGGTGGGGAGTCTAGGACTGGGGGTCATAGTCTAAAAATTTAAGCCAGACCTTTCAGGAGTGAAATTAGGAATCACTTCAGGCACGCAAAGGGTGGTAGAAATTTGGAACTCTCTTCCACAAATGGCAATTGATGCTAGATCAATTGTTAATTTTAAATCTGGGCTTGATAGATTTTCGTTATCCAAAGGTATTAAGGGACATGGGACAAAGGAATTATGTCTTAGGTCAGCCATAATCTTGTTAAATGGCCGAATAGACTAGCGGGACTAAATGATCTCCTTCTGATAGCATGTTTTTATAGAATGGTGGCGTCCAACTCAAAAGAGGACAGGAATACAAAGGGGTGAGTGTTATGCTACAGACTCACAAAGCTCTCAAGAGCTGAGGCAGGTGGCCCCAAGTCTGATCCCCAATTTGTGCTGGGCTGAACTGCCAGGACAAAATGTCTGGCCTCAGTGTCTTGGGTGACAGAAGGGAAGAAAATGAGTGAGAGTTCATAAGAACACAATAAATAGGAGCAGGAGTAGACCATATAACCCATTGAGCCTGCTCCGTCATTGAATACGATCATGGTTGACCTTGGGCTTCAACTCCGCTTTCCTGCCCCCTCCCCATATCCCTTGATTGCCTGAGAGACCAAAAACCTGTCCATCCCAGCCTTATATGTATTCAGCAATGGAGCATCCACAGCCCTCTGGGGTACAGAACTCCAAAGATTCACAACCCTTTGAGTGAAGAAATATTTCTTCATTTAGGTCCTAAATGATTGGCACCTTATCCTGAGACTGTGACCCCATGTTTTAGATTCCCTGACCAGCGGAAACAATCTCTCAGCATGGACCCTATCAAGCCCCTTCAGAATCTTGTATGTTACACAAGAATCTTTACAGTTCAGAGGGAGGCTATTCGACCCATCAAGTCTGCACTGGTTCTTTGAAAGAGCATTCTACCGAGTCTCACCCCTCTGCTTTATCCCCGTGACCCCGCACATTCTTTCCTTTCAGGTAGCCAAGCAATTCCTTTCTGAGTACCCTCGATCGAACCTGCCTCCACAATCCTCTCAGGAAGTTCGTTCCAGACACCAGCCACCCTCTGGGTGAAAAATTTTCCCTCACGTCATTTTTACTCCTTTTGCCAAATATTTTGAATCTGTGCCCTCTAGTTCTTGATGCTCCCTTGAGTGGGAACAGTTTCTCACTATTTACCCTGTACCTACCCCTCAGGATCTTGAATACCTCCATCAGTCTTCTCTTCTCCAAGGAAAACAGTCCCAACCTCTCCAATCTATCCTCATAGCTACAGCTCTTTATCCTTGGAATTATTCTTGTGAATCTCCTCTGTACTCTCTCCAATGCCTTCACATCCTTCCTCAAGTATGACGCCCAGAATTGGACGCAGTACTCCAGATGAGTCCTAACTAGTGTCTTATACAAGTTCAACATGACCTCTTTTCTCTTGTACTTAATGCCCCTTTAATGAAGCCTAAGATACTATATGCTTTATTAATTGCTCTTTCAACATGCCCTGCCATCTTCAGTGACTCATGTATATATACACTAAGGTCCCTCTCTATTCCTGCACCTCCTTTAGAGTCTCTCCCTTCATTTTATACTGTCTCTCCATATTCGTCCTGCCAAAATGAATCACCTCACACTTCTCTGCATTGAACTTCATTTACCACTTGTCTGCCCAATCCACCAACATGTCCTTTTGAAGTTCAAGACTATCCTTATCACAGTTGACAATGTTTCCAATCTTCCTATCATCTGCAAATTTTGAAATCATGCCTTGCACACCACAGTCTAGGTCATTAATATATATCAGGAAGAGCAAAGGTCCCAACACTGACCCCTGGGGAACTCCACCACAAACCTTCCTCCAATCTGAAAAACATCCATTAATCACTACTCTCTGTTTCCTGTCACTCAGCCAATTTCTTATCCAAGTAACTACTTTCCCTTTTACTCCATGAGCTAGAATTTTGCTCACAAGTCTGTTGTATCAAATGCCTTTTGAAAATCCATATACACCACATCAACAGCATTGCCCTTATCAACCTTCTCTGTTACCTCCTCAAAAAACTCCAGCAAGTTAGTTAAACATGACTTTCCCTTAATGAATCCATGTTGGCTTTCCTTAATTATCCTGCACTTGTCTAAATGACTATTAATTTTGTCCTGAACTATAGTTTCTACAATTCCCTACCACTGAAGTCTGTAGTTGCCAGCTTTATCCTTGCACACCTTTTTACACAAAGGTGTAACATTTGCAATTCTCCAGTCCTCTGGCACCATCCAGTGTCTAAGGAAGACTGGAAGGTTATCACCAGTGCCTCTGCAGGAATTTACCAAGGCTCCTTCGACAGCACCTGCCAAACCCACGACCACTACCATCCAGGACAAGGGCAGTGAATAGATGGGAACACCACGACCTAGAAGTTCCCCTCCAAGCCACTCTCCATCCTGAGTTGGAAATATATCGCCGTTCCTTTACTGTCGCTGGGCTAAAATCCTGGAACTCCCTCCCTAAGAGCACTGTGGGTGTGCCTGCACCACATGGGCTGCAGCAGTTCAAGATGCAACTCACCACCACCTTCTCAAGGGCAATTAGGGATGGGCAATAAATGCTGGCCCAGCCAGTGAAGCCCACAACCCGTGAATGAATAAAAAAAAAACTCACTTCCTACGGTACCCTTGGATGCACCTCATCTGGTCCTGGTACCTTATCTATTTTAAGTATAGAAAGCCATTCTAAAACCTCCTCCTTCTCAATTGTAAATTCTTCTAGTGTACCAGTTACTTCCTCTTTCTCACGTCAACCTGGGTAGCATCTTCTTGCTTTGTAAAGACAGATGCAAAGTACTCATTTAATACCCCCGCTATTTCTCCTGCCTCCACTTGCAAGTCCACTTTTTTATCCCTAATTGGCCCTACTCTTTCTTTTACCACCCTTTTATTGTTTCTGTGCTTGTAGAAGACATTGGGATTCCCTTTTATATTAGTTGCCAGTCTCTTTTCGTGCTCTCTCCTTGCTTTCCTTATTAGTTTTTTCAATTCCCCTTTGGTCCTTCTGTATTCAGCCTGATTCTCCATTGTATTTTCTACCTGACATCTGCTGTACGCGCACTTCTTCCTTTTCATCTTCACCTCTATCTCTCTCATCATCCAGGGCGCTCTGGATTTATTTGTCCTACCTTTCCCCTTCAAGGGAATATACCTTGACATTGTCTGCAATGCTTTTACTTTGAAGGTGGCCCATTGTTCAGCCACCGTCTTTTCTGCCAACATTTGATTCCAACTCACACGGCAATGAGATCGCCTCTCGTTCTTCTAAACTCCAGAGAATATAGACCCAATTTACTCAGCTTCTCATACCAGGAACCAATCTAGTGAGCCTTCACTGCACCGCCTCCAGCACAAGTATATCCTTCCTTGGATACAAGGACCAAACTGAGCTGCTCCTGACCTCTGATGTGAAGTGGGAGGTGTTGGGTAAGGCTCGGATTGGTTTCCAGCAGTTGAACATGCTGCCAGCAATCACCAGCTGTGGTCATGGGTGAGTAATGAACTTGTACCCCAGTGTAAGAGTGGGCACCCCCAAGGAGAGGGGAGCAAACCCCAAATGACAGACATAAAGAGACACACTCACTTTTGTCACGTAGACGTGATCTGGGTGGTGCTTCGATGGGATGAACATCAGCAGCAGGCGTTCATACAGCTGGATTCCTGTTAGCGATGTCACGCCCATGTACAGGAAGATTCCAAACAAAACCGGCATCGGAATCAACTGGAGAATCTTACTCATGACCACAGAGAGACCTGGAGGAAAGGATAGGGGAGAAAAACACGACATCAGCAAGCGCTCATATTGCAACAACTCCCCTCCCTTATTGTTTATTCTTTCCTTTCATTTATTTGCTCATGGGATGTGGGCGCCACTGGCTAGGTCAGCATTTATTGCCCATCCTGAATTGCCCCTTGAGAAGGTGGTGGGTGAGCTGCCTTCTCGAACCGCTGCAGTCCATGTGGTGTAGGTACACCCACAGTGCTGTTAGGGAGGGAGTTCCAGGATTTTGACCCAGCGACAGTGAAAGAACAGTGATATATTTCCAAGTCAGGATGGTGAGTGGATTGGGCGGAACTTCCAGGTGGTGGTGTTCCCATCTATCTGCTGCCCTTGTCCTTCCAGGTGGTAGAGGTCACGGGTTTGGAAGGTGCTGACGATGGAGTCTTGGTGAGTTTGTTACGCGGTCCAGACTGACCTCATCGTCGAGCAGGGCCCAGGAACTGCAGGTCTCAGCATTGACCTTGGTGTTTCCGTCAATGCGCAGTCCAGCGTTTGGAGACCTTCGGGCCAAAGACAAGGGCCTGGGTGAAGAGAGTAAAAAACAAAAACAGCGCAAAAATCCCCATCATGTGATCGAGGAGCGGGGCGCCGCACTGGAAAGGAGTCCCAGACGGGGGACAGGGAGAGGGGACAGGGAGAGGTCCCAGAAGAGGGACCCCAGGGAGTGTACCCAGGGAGAGGGGACAGGGAGAGGTCCCAGGGAAAGCGACTGAGAAGGAGCTAGTGGGAGAAGGAGGCCACTGATAGGAACCACTTGGAAGAGGCGCAACGAAAGATACTCCAAACAGTAAAAGTGCTGTGGTTCGCAGGCTTTAAATAACGAAGGCTTGGGAGAAGCCCTGGAGATCTAAGAAGACAGTAGAAGGCTGGTGACTCCATGCTGAGTGACGCCGGGGCAAGGATAACTCTTTGGAGCAGCAGTGTTTTGCTCAGCGTGGTTGAAGAGCAGAAAGTGTGCTTTGTGAGTTGGTGGTGGAGTGCAGACTCAGGGACCCAGGGGAACTGAGTCTCAGGGGACGAGATGGAAACCCTGCAAAGTGAGGCAGTCTGAGTTGGGGAGACTTTTGGAGAGAATTCCAAGGATAGCTCTTCAAAGGGAGAGACTGAAATCCCTTGTGAGAGAGACAGAATTTCAATGAGATTGGTTGGCTCAGTGTTTACTGACATGTGGGTGTGTTGCTGATAAATCCGTGGGATCTGTTTTAGTCGCATTTGCTATTCAATGTGTGGCGTGGGTGTTACACCACAGTTTGCCTGTTAATTCACATTTACCGCATATTAACCCTGAATGTTAGAGTATAAGATATATATTATGAATTGTTTTATCTTCCTGACCTTGTATAGTATTTTACTTTATTTGTTCAGGAACCTTGGATTCGTGTGACTTTATTCTCTTTGTCTTGGATAGCAAACATTGCCTACTTAAAACAAAACATTACTGGTCCTTAACTGGATCATACCAAAAACTTGGGGGTCTGGTCCAGGATCATAACAAGTTGCTGCAGTGCATCTTATAGATGGTACACGTTACCGCCACTGTGCGTTGGTGGTGGAGGGAGTGAGTGTTTAAGCCAATCAAGTGGGCTGCTTTGTCCTGGATGGTGTCAACCTTCTTGAGTGTTGTGGGAGCTGCACTCATCTAGGCAAGTGGAGAATATTCCATCACACTCCTGATTTATGCCTTGTAGATGGTGGACAGGCTTTGGGGTCTCAGGAGGTGAGTTACTCTCCGCACGATTCCTAGCCACTGACCTACTGTTGTAGCCACAGTATTTTTATGGCTAGTCCAGTTTAGTTTCTGGTCCATGGTAACCCCCAAGATGTTGATAGTGGGGGATTCAGTGATGATAATACCACTGAATGTCTCTTGTTGGGGATGGTTATTTCCTGGCACCTGTGTGGCACGAATGTTACTTGCCACTTTTCAACCCAAGCTTGAATGTTGTCCAGGTCTTGCTGCATATGGACATGGGCTGCTTCAGTGTCTGAGGGGTCACAAATGGTCCTGAGCATTGTGTAGTCATCAGCGAACATCCCCACTTCTGACCTTATGATGGAAAGTCATTGATGAAGCAGCTGAAGATGGTTGGGCCTAGGACATGACCCTGAGGAACTCCTGCAGCGATGTCCTGGACCTAAGATGACTGAGCTCCAACAACCTCAACCATCATCCTTTGTGCTAGGTATGACTCCAACCACAATCTTCCCCTGATTCCCACTGACTTTAATTTTACTAGGACTCCTTGATGCCACAGTCAAGGAGTCAAATGCTGCCTTGATGTTAAGGGCAGTCACTCTCACCTCACCTCTGGGTTTCAGCTCTTTTGTCCATGTTTGAATCAAGGCTGTAATGGGGTCAGGAGCTGAGTGACCCTGGTGGAACCCAAACTGGGCACCAGTGAGCAGGTTATTGCTGAGTAAGTGTCACTTGATAGCACTGTTGACGACTCCTTCCATCACTTTACTGATCATTGAGAGTAGACTGATGGGGCGATAATTGGCCGGGTTGGATTTGTCCTGCTTTTGTGTCCAGGACATACCCGGGCAATTTTCCACATAGCCGGGTAGATCCCAGTGTTGTAGCTGGACTGGAACAACTTGGCTAGGGGTGCAGCAGGTTCTGGAGCACAAGTCTTCAGTACTATCGCTGGAATGTTTTCAGGACCCATAGTCTTTGCAGTATCCAGTGCCTTGATATCACGCGGACTGAATTGAATTGACTGAAGACTGGCATGTGTAATGCCGTGGACATCAGGAGGAGACCGAGATGGATCATCGGCTTGGCACTTCTGACTGAAGATGGTTGTGCCCACACGATTTAGGGTTTAGGGTTAGGGGCAGGATTTCATGGTTAGTATTTACAGTTTGTGGTTATGATTTAGGGTTCGTGATTTGGGGTTTAGGGTCAGCATCAGGGTTTTGTGCTGGGGCTAGGGTTGGTGGTTAGGATTTTGGATTAGTGATTAGGATTTGGGGTTAGTGGTTCGGGTCAGCAGTTAATGGCGAGGATCAGTTGTTGCGGTTAAGGTGAAGCAGACCCGCGTGTGAGACTCACCCACGAGTAATGCCACCGAGATTCCAGTGATGCGTTGCTCCTTCACCTCCTCGATCTTTGGTGTCTCTCCTGGCGCAGTGCTCTTGCTCATTACCGTCAGGGCGTTGACATGGGCAATGGTCCGCACGGTGGCACCCGTCTGCCACGGGAGCCCAAAGATGCCACAGATGCCACCCGCCACGCCAATGAGCAGCAGGTCAAGGTGGAATCCCGAGCCCTTCACCAGCCGCCGTTCCTTCTTGCTGACGATGAGACTGAGGGAAGGAGAGGGCGTAAGCAGAACGACAAGGAATGGGTCAGCAGTGTCGAGAAAGGAGGTCCTCCTAATCCTCCAAGAGAACGTGTCTCTTACACATTCGCCCCTCCCCACTTTGAGACAGTACCTCGGGCACTGGTGTGCCAAGTGGCCACTCCCCACTTGCAAGCCTGAGTGCCTGATTGACATCGCCCGGCATGCCCGATCCCCATTCTGGCCCAGCCTGTGCTTGTTTTAGGATTTACTAGGCTGTGAGCGGGAGTAGGACAGGGAAAGCTTGTCTGATTTTATTTTGCCCTATTTAGAGGTCCTGAGTCCAACTTAATCTGGTACAGACCTAGGATTAGAACTGGGGAAATGCTTGGTCCAGTACGGCACTGGGTGGTGCATTGGAAATGCCCCTAGTTTTGAGACGTTACTTCAATTATCGGTGCTAATTACCCGACACTAGGCAGTGTTTTCCATGAACTCCCTTTATCAGTCACCATGGAACCTGGCGCTACATTCAGATTTAGGGGTGTCAGCCCCAAATTGCCTCTGAGTGGAAAGGTTGTGGGTTCATGCCCCACCCAAGAGAATTGAGCATAATTTCCAGGTTGACAGTCTGACAGTACTGAGGGAGTGCTGCACTGTCGGAGGTGCCATCTTTCTGATGAGATGTTAAATCTGTCTGCCCTCTCAGGTGAACGTGAAAGGTCCCCTGGCCCCACTGTTTTGAAGACGAGCTGGGGAATTCTCCCTGGCTTCCTGACTAAAATTTCTCCCTCAACCGATGTTACAAAAACAGATTATTTTGGTCATCATCAAATTTTTTTGCTGTGCACTAATTGGCTGTGGCATTTCCTACATTACAACAGTGACTACAATTCAAAAACTACTTCATTAGCTGTAAGACCCTTTGGGGCGTCCTATAGAAATGCAAGTATTCCTTTCTCTATACACTCTAGCAGGAGTCACTGGTTCGTGATCAGGTACAGAATCTCATGGTCGAATATGTCAGCCTATTGGGATTGACTGAAGTGCCCCTTAATGCCCCAGCTAAGATTAGTTTTATTCCCTTCAAATTCTGAAATAGCGAAGGTAATCAATCATTCAAAGCTCTGCTGCCCGTATCCTAACTTAGTCCCATTCACCCATCACCCCTGTGCTCGTTGACCTACACTGGCTCCCGTACCAGCAAAGCCTTGATTTTTAAATTCTCATCCTTGTTTTCAGATCCGTCTACGTCCTCATCCTCTCCTTTCCTCTGTAATCTCCTCCAGCCCTACAGCCCTCCAAGATTTCTGCGCTCCTCCAGTTCTGTCCTCTTGAGCATCCCTGATTTTAATTGATCCACCACTGGCGGCTGTGCCTTTAGCTTCCTGGACCCTAAGCTCTGGAATTCCCTCCATAAACCTGTCCGCCTCTCTCTCCTCCTTTAAAACGTTCCTTAAAACCTCCGTCATTGACTAAGCTTTTGATGACCTGTCCTAATAGCCCCTTATATGGCTCGGTGTCAAATGTACGTTTGATTATCCTCCTGTGAGGTGTCTTGGGATGTTTTACTGTGTTAAAAACACTGTATAAATGCAAGCTGTTGTTGTGTCTGGGGGCAGGGCTGTATCCTGGTCAAAGGCACACCAGCGGAAGAGGGGGTGGTGTGAAGGGGCTGTACTCACGTCGTAATGTTCGTCTCCATGAAGATGAGGATGAACAGGAGCAAGGCGGGGATCACCGAGCCAAATATCATCCACGTTGGGAAGTTCTGATCCTTCCCCATTGGGTGAATGAACCAGCCTCGCTTGTTGGGAGAAGTGACAGAAAATTCCAGGGGCACATTTAGTTTCTGCGGAGTGAAAGACAGGTCAATGTTATCAGACAGGACGGGTCACAGCTCGCCTCCTGCTGACCGGATATCGCAAGTCCACCCTGGCCACCATTCGATGAGGTGGCACTGCTTTATAAATTAATTCCTTCCACCTACCTTGGCATCTTATCCTTAGGTATATGCTTGACTGGCAAGAATCAATTGATTGGGTTTAGAGTTATTCACTGAGCTAACGTCTATTGGGATGGAGTGGGAGAGAGTTTCACACGTCTACCACTCCTTGTGTAATGACATTTTCCAAACTCCTCTCCTTAAAGGCCTTGCTCTGATTTCATTCTAGACTCCCCCCCCATCAAACTTTACAGCATACAAACATTCAGTCCAGCTGGCCTATGCTGTGCTTATGCTCCATATGAGCCATCACCCACCCTTCTTCATCTAACCCCAACACCACATCCTTCTATTCCTTTCTCCCTCTTTTATCCCAGCTATCCCTTTAATGCATTGATACTGTTCACCTCAACTACTCACTGCGGCCACAGAGTCAAAGAATTGTTGCACCACAGGAGGAGGCCCATTGTGGCAGTGCCTGTTCTCCAAGTGCACCTAGTGCTACTCCCCTGCCCTCAGCCCGAAACCCCGCACATTCTTCCTTTTCAGATAACAATCCAATTCCCTTTTGAAAGCCTCGATTGATCCTGCCTCCACCACACTCTCAGGCAGTGCATTCCAGATCCTAACCGCTCGCTGCGCGAAGGAGTTATGGTAGCGAGTTTGCTCCGTACAACAACTTTTCTCCAATGTTTGTATAATTAATAAAATAAATTGTTCAAAGAGTGGAGAAAAGATCATAATTGTTTTAGTGCCCCTGTGTATGGAGTAGATAGGGAAAGAATCGAGAATAAGTGGGCACAGATTTAAAGTGGTTGGCAAAAGTAGTAATGGCGACATGAGGCAAAACTTTATTGCGCACTGAGTGGTTAGAGTTTGGAATGCGCTGCCTGAGAGTGTGGTGGAGGCAGGTTCACTCAAACCATCTGAAAGGGAATTAGACATTTATCTGATAAGGAAGAATGTGCAGAGCTATGGGGAGAAGGTGAGAGAATGGCACTAAGGGAATTGCCCTTTCGGAGACACGATGGGCCAAATGGTCCCCTTCTGCACTAGAACAATTCTGTGACTTTTTTTTTTCCCCTGTGATTCTCACCACTCTCTGGGCAAAGAGGTTTCTCTGTTTGATTTCTTGGTGATTATCTTATACTGATGGCCTCAAGTTTTGCCCTTCCCCACAGGTGGAAACACTCTCTCTGCGCTGCATAATACAGGGCGTGGGGGTGGTGGGGGAGGGGGGGGTGAAGAGGTCGCCCAGCTTGCCCATAATTGGACATAAGATAATGCTTCTTCCGCTTCTTCCTTGAACAGAGGCCCGAACAATCCCCATCCACCATTACTCTCCTCCGTCTGGCTGAACTTGTTCTCTCACTGAACAATTTCTCCTTTAACTCCTCTCACTTCCTCCAAATAAAAGGTGTGGCTATGGGTACCCGCATGGGCCCCAGCTATGCCTGTCTCTTTATGGGGTATGTGGAACATTCCTTATCCCAGTCCTACTCCGGCCCCCTCCCACAACTCTTTCTCCGGTACATCGATGATTGCTTCGGTGCTGCTTCATGCTCTCGTCGGGACCTGGAAAAATTTATTAATTTTGCTTCCAATTTCCACCCCTCCATCATTTTCACATGGTCCATCTCTGACACTTCCCTTCCTTCCTTGACCTCTCTGTCTCAATTTCTGGTGATAGACTGTCCACCAATATTCATTACAAGCCTACCAACTCCCACAGCTACCTCGACTACAGCTCCTCACACCCTGCTTCCTGTAAGGACTCCATCCCATTCTCTCAGTTCCTTCGCCTCCGTCGCATCTGTTCTGATGATGCCACTTTCAAAAACAGCTCCTCTGACATGTCCTCCTTCTTCCTTAACCGAGGTTTTCCACCCACGGTGGTTGACAGGGCCCTCAACCGTGTCCGGCCCATCTCCCGCGCATCCGCCCTCACACCTTCCTCTCCCTCCCAGAAACATGATAGGGTCCCCCTTGTCCTCACTTATCACCCCACCAGCCTCCGCATTCAAAGGATCATCTTCAGCCATCTCCGCCAACTCCAGCATGATGCCACCACGAAACACATCTTCCCTTCACCCCCCCGGCGGCATTCCGTAGGGATCGTTCCCTCCGTGACACCCTGGTCCACTCCTCCATCACCCCCTACACCTCAACCCCCTCCCACGGCACCTTCCCATGCAACCGCAGAAGGTGCAACACCTGCCCCTTTACTTCCCCTCTCCTCACTGTCCAAGGGCCCAAACACTCTTTTCAAGTGAAGCAGCATTTCACTTTCACCTCCTTCAATTTAGTCTACTGCATTCGTTGCTCCCAATGCGGTTTCCTCTACATTGGAGAGACCAAACGCAGACTGGGTGACTGCTTTGCGGAATACCTTCGGTCTGTCTGCAAGCATGACCCAGACCTCCCTGTCGCTTGCCATTTCAACACTCCACCCTGCTCTCATGCCCACATGTCCGTCCTTGGCTTGCTGCATTGTTCCAGTGAAGCTCAACGCAAACTGGAGGAACAGCACCTCATCTTCCGACTAGGCACTTTACAGCCTTCCGGACTGAATATTGAGTTCAACAATTTTAGATCATGAACTCTCTCCTCCATTCCCACCCCCTTTGCGATCCCCCCCTTTTTTTTTCCAATAATTTATATAGACTTTTCTTATCCCACCTATTTCCAATATTTTTAAATGTATTTCCATCCATTGTTTTATCTCTACCTTTTAGCCTATTTCGATTCCTTCCCCCCACCCCACCCCCACTAGGGCTATCTGTACCTTGCTTGTCCTGCTTTCTACCCTTAATTAGCACATTCCTTAGATAATATCACCACCTTCAACACCTCTTTGTCCTTTTGTCTGTGACATCTTTTGGCAATTTCCACCTATCACTGGCCCTCTATCCAGCTCTACCTGTCCCACCCCCCTTAAACCAGCTTATATTTCACCTCTCTTCTATTTTTACTTAGTTCTGTTGAAGAGTCATACGGACTCGAAACGTTAACTGTGCTCCTCTCCGCAGATGCTGCCAGACCTGCTGAGTTTTTCCAGGTATTTTTATTTTTGTTTTTTTATGACCTAATGCACTGCAGGTAGGGCTAAGTTGGCTCACTGTGGGAATTCCGCCTCTCACTCGGGAGGAAGTCCCACCCTCGGGAGCAGCTCCAGCAGCACCAAGATCTCATTAGCGGGCACTCCGGGTACTACGGCCGGTCCCTCGAAGAGGGCCCAATGGATCCCGGAGTAAGGTGAGTCCAGAGTATGGGGTGGGGAGGGTTTGGGCTGCTTAGGGAGAGGGGGCAGGGTGGGTGGGGGTTGTGGGTTCAGGAGAGCAGGCGGGTGCCCCCTGATGGGTAAAGGGCACCCTCCGAAGATAGTACCCCCCCCCTTCCCCCACCACCCCCCTACTTCCTTCTGGTCCTTATAAAAACATTTTTAAAAAGACAGCCTGCCCACTCCTACCCGACTGCCCATGGCAGCCATAGTATAGCACGGGCAGTGTATTATCGGGGTCAGCTGGCTTGTTAACAAGCTCAATTGGCCTTTGATTATTTGTTTGAATACGGCAGGTGGGCTGCCGATTTCGGGCGAGCTCGGAGATGGACTGGGCATCCCCCCCTATTTTATGTGCCCCCTGCCGAAAACATTACCCGGCAGGGGCATGTAAAATCCAGCCCTCTGTGTCTACTTTATCAAAGTCCTGTAATAATAAAACTCAGCAGGTCTATATATACATATATATATATATATACGCTTCAGACGTTTAGAGCACCAGGACCCAGAGAATCCATTTCTACCTGGGTGGGTAAGGCTGGATAAACCTTGTCCATTGTGAAGCATCTAACCCCTACAGATTCTCCTTCTTAATGCTTTACTTTTACTCAGATAGCTTGGGTGGAAGGAAGTGGAACAAGATCGCCTCATCCCCCCGGCTCCCAACCTGATCCCAATACCCACCTCTTCCATTCTGAGGACGGGTGAGGAGGGAACACTCCCCCTAACACAAATACACAGTCCCCAAATGAGCCAGTGGTGTAATGTCTGATCTCATACACACACACACATACACACACACCACACACACACACACACCACACACACACACCACACGAACATACACACACACACACACACCACACACACACACACCACACGAACATACACACACACACACACACACCACACACACACAGACACACCACACACACACCACACACAGACACACACACATACACACCCATACACACACACACCCACACACACCACACACACACACACACCACACACACACTACACACACACAGACGCACACACTACACACACACCACACACACAGACACACACACACATATACACACACACACATATACACACACACACACACTACACACACACCACACACACAGACACACACACACATATATACATACACACACATACACACACACACACATACACACACACACACACACACACACTTACCTCAGTGTGGGTGTCTGTGACTGCGATGTCCACAATTACCATCACCAGGATCGAAATGGGAATCCCAAAGTCTCCAATGATGCGTCGGGCCTGGAGGTGGGCAAATAAAATAATGCTAGGTTTTTCAGTAATGATAGAGAGCTTTATTTCTGCATAACAAGGGAGTCAGGAGCATTGAGGGTTGGGGGTTTGGGGAAGCGTGGGTGGAAACTAGCCATTTCCACCTTTCCCACAATCTCAAGCTGAACCAGACCTACCTCACTACCACGGTGTCCAGAGTTCGAAATACACGGGGTGGCTGAATTCACCTTGGAAACCTCACTCACTCATAGCCCCCGAAAACTCAATGGCAGTGGCGAAAAATTTAAGATCATCGTGTGTATTTTGATTGGAGGAGCAGTGAGCATGGGAGACGGGATCAGTGAGGATTTGTTCCTCCAATCACATAGTCTGTTTTTCCCATGTTGCTGCCCCAGGCCCTCCAATCGCAGGTCCCCTTCATCCCACGTTTTTTTTCTGATCTTGTCCGTTTACCTTACCTGAGTTGTCCAGATTTCTTGGGCAGGACCTCACCCTGGGGGGTCTATGGTGAGTCCTCCCAGCAGCTTGTTGAACTCCTCGTCATTGCTGATGGCGAGCTGCAGGTGACGGAGGAGTTTTTAAAAATGCTTTCAAATGGGATGTGGACATCGCTGGCAAGGCCAGCATTTGCCGTCCATCCCTAACTGCCCTTGAACTGAGTGGCAACCACAGTGCTGTGGGTCTGGAGTCACATGTAGACTAGACTGGGTAAGCCAGGCCATGGTATGCCACCATCTCCCTCGAATGATGACAATGGGGAGATGATGGTGTCACTGGACTAGTAATCCAGAGGCCCAAGTAAATGCTGTGGGGACATGGGTTCGAATCCCACTACAGCGGCTGGTAGAATTTGATTGTCTTAATAAATCTGGAGTTGAAAGCTAGTCTCAGTAACGGTGACAATGAAACCATCAATTGTTGCAAAAACCTGACTGGTTCACTAATCCCCTTTAGAGAAGGAAATTTTACCCGGTCTGGCTTACATGTGACTCCAGACCCACATCGATGCGGTTGACTCTTAACTGCCCTCTCAAATGTCTTAGCAAGTCACTCAGTTCAAGGGCAATTAGGGAAGGGCAACAAATGCTGGCCTTTCCCACATCCCATGAAAGAATAATGGCTGATGTGAGTCTCCTTGTCATCTCGGGCCTCGTCGCTGGCCAGCTCCAGGATTTTGACAGCGGTCACGCGGTCTGGTAGTGGGGGGGGGGAAAACTCCAGCCTTGACACTCTTAGCATAGTCACCCTTGCGCACTGTGCAGTACCTGGTGGATGCGCAGCCGACAGGAAACTGGAGACCCGCTCCCCTGAGCAGCCGAGCCTGCTGTCTCTCAGGGATGAGTTGCCGTGGAGTTTGCGGTCTCTTTTTGTCCTGTGCTTGTTCCTTTGCTGGCAGAGGCTCGCTAGGCCCCGGCTTCGAGCCCCGGGGGAGCCGCCGATAGCTGTGTCCAGGCCCGGCTTCAACTGGGCCGGGTTTGCACCCTTGGGAGTGGCCAGCAGTGGCGGGCAGCAGCCCAGGATGAGTGCATGTCTCTCTCTCTCACCCACCTGAGTGCAGGGTGGAGAGAGAGGCGGTAGAACATTATCTTATGGGTTGTGTTTTTGTAAATTCTGTTCAGTAACTTGGTACTTTGAGCTGACATTTCCCACAAGGTATCATAAACCAGATTTGGGTTAGAAGGATATTATTTATCCTGCTCAGTGAGGTGACGCTCATTGTCAGTGAGGCCCAATTGGCTTAGAATTGAAGTTCTTGATTAGATTACAACATTCAATCTTATTCCTTATGTTAAACACTTTCTGTAGATCTACACTCTCTGAAGCCCTGTAACTTCTGTTTCATTGTGCCAAGTAGTTGGAATTCAAGATGAATCTGGTCTTAGTTTATTATTGTGAATTGTATTTAGAATCCAAATTTGGAAGAAAATGCTGAGGAATTAAGAAAGAGTGGTATCCTGAACTCCTCACGTGAAAATGATAAAGGAGCCCTTGAAAACCAAAAAGAAGCCCTTGAGAAAATCTCAAGAACAGTCCTTGAAAAAAAATGTATCTTGACCCCCTGTCAGTGTCCCATTTGAACCTGAGCTGAGGTCTGAGCCCTATATCCTCTCCATCACCAAGGCCACCTAGCTGAACCTCTGTGACATCGTCCAACTCCACTCCGGCCTCAACTCATATGCTGTCGAATCTCCTCATTCATGGGCTTCTTACCTTGAGAATTGATTATTCCAACGGTCTCCTCACAGGTTTTCCATCTTTCACCTCCCATTAATCTCAGTTCATCCAAAACTCACACCGGGTCCCATTCACACAGTGCCCTCTCAGCTTACATTGGCTCCTAGTCTGAATGCCTCCGTTTTAAAGTCCTCATCCATGTGTTCAAATCTCTTTACATGTCTCACCACAGGAACCCAGGCTCCCCCTCCTCCCCCCACCCCTTCACCTCCCCCACCATCTCTGTAACCACCTCCAGACCCATAACCCTCCGAGATCTCTGCGCTCCTCTAATTCTGGCTTCTTGCACATCCCCAATTTTAATCACCCCACCATTGGTGGCCGTGCCTTTAGCTGTCTGGGCCCTAAACTCTGGAATTCCCTCCCTACATCTCTCTGCCTCTCTCCTCCCTTAAGATGCTCCTTAAAAATTGAACTCCCTGAAGGTAGCAGGGCAGGTAAGTAAGGTGGTTAAGAAGTTATGGGACACTTGCCTTTATTAGCCGAGGCTTAGAATACAAGAGCAGGGAGGTTATGCTGGAACTGTATAAAATACTGGTTAGGCCACAACTGGAATACTGCATGCAGTTCTGGTCACCACATTATAGGAAGGATGTGATTGCACCAGAGAGGGTGCAGAGGAGATTTACCAGGATGCTGCCTGGGCTGGAGGGTCTGAGCTATGAGGAAAGATTGGTTAAGCTGGAGTTGTTTTCCTTGGAGCAGTGAAGGTTGAGAGGGGTGTATAAGATTATGAGGGACATAGATAGGGTGGATAGGAAGGCCCTTTTTCCATTAGTAGAGGGGTCAATAACCAGGTGGCATAGATTTAAGGTAAGCGGGGAGCTGAGGAGAAATATTTTCACCCAGAGGGTGGTGGGAGTCTGGAACTCACTGCCTGAAAGGGTGGTTGAGTCAGAAACTCTCATAACATTTAAGATGTATTTAGATATTTACTTGCGTTGCCATAGCCTCCAGGGAAAATGGGATTAGTGTAGTCAGATCTGTGTTGACCAGCGTGGACACGATGGGCCGAATGGCATTCCTCTGTGCTGTAAACGTCTATGAGTCTCTTTGACCAAACTTGTCACCACCTGTCTTAGTATCTCCTTCTGTTGCTGGGGAGGGTGGGGGTGGGTGGGCTATGTGGTGACAGGGCAGGGTATGTTAATGTTGGATTCATATTGCAATGAAATGCATGCTTTAAAATGGTAATAAAGCACAGCTGTCCCCAGTTAGGGAAGGATTAGGGGATCATTGTAAGGGCATATAAACCAGCTCACGCTGGAGAGGCTGGGAGGAATTGGGAGAGTCTGTGACTTCACTTTGCTGCTTTGGAAATAAACCTGTTTTAAGGTACAGGCTAGCTTCAGACTCTTTTCTCCAACATACAATTATTGGATTTAACAGGATATGGAGAGGTAGGGCACAAATTCTCTGCTGGTGTGGTATGAAGAGTCAACCACATCGCTGTGGGCCTGGAGGCACCTGTCGGCCAGACCAGGTAAGGACGGCAGATTCCCATTACTGAAGCAGGTGGGTTTTTTATGACAATCTGGTAGTTTCATGGTCACCATTCCGCATACTTACTTTTCCTCCTAGGAACCGGCTATTCCGGAATTTCCTCATGAAATATGCAATGAAGAAAGTGCCAACCATCATGACAAGAGACAGAAGGGCTGTGTTGGGTTGCATCTGTTGTGTGGTGGGTATAAGCGGCTCAGTAGTATTGGACTTCGGCTGAGAAATAGGTGGGTATGTCTTCAGGAGTGGGTTTTCCTCAAAGACCTAGAGACAGGAAGGGAAAAAAAATCAGCACTATACAACAGAGAGATCATAGAATCATTGATTCATACAGAAGGAGGCCATTCAGCCCACTGTGCCCTTGCCAGCTCTTTGAAAAAGCTATCCACTAGTCACATTCCCCTTGCTCTTTCCCCATAGCCCTGCAAATTTTCAACTATTTATCCAATTCCCTTTAGAAAGTTATCATTGACTCTACTTTCATGTTCAGACAGTGCATTCTAGATCACAACTCACAGCAGGAGATTTTTTATCCTTGTGTCACTGTTGATTCTTTTGCCAATTACTTTAAATCTGTGCCCTCTGATCAGTGAACCTTCTGCCACTTAAAACAGCTTTCCTGTGAGTACGGCAGCACGGTGGTTATGTTACTGGACTAATAGCCAAAGAGATTTGGATTAATTGACATTCAATGGCATTACCATTGCTCAATCCCCCCCACTATCAACCATTGACCAGAAACTGAACCAGAGTAGCCATATAAACACTGGCTACAAGTGCAGGTCAGAGGCTGAGTATCTTGCCTCCTGACTCCCCAAAGCCTGTCCACCATTTACAAGGCACAAAACAGAAGTGTGATGGAATAATCTCCACTTGACTGGATGAGTGCTGCCCCAGCAACATTCGAGAAGCTTGACAACATCTTGGACAAAACAGCCTGCTTGATTCGCGCCCCATCCACCATCTCAAACATTTAGTGCCTCCACCACCGATGCACAGTGGCAGCAGTGTGTGTACCACCCACAAGATGCACTGCAACAACTCACCAAGGTTCCTTTGACAGCACCTTCCAAACCCATGACCTCTACCGCCTCAAAGGACAAGGGCAGGAGATGCATGGGAACACCATCATCTGAAAGTTCCCCTCTAAGCCACACGCCATTCTGACTTGGAACTATATCGGCCGTCCCTTCACTGTCGCTGGGTCAAAATCCTGGAACTCCCTCCCTAACAGCACTGTGGGTGTACCTACACCACATGGGCTGTAGCGGTTCAAGAAGGTGGCTCATCACCACCTTTGCAATGGCAATTGGGGACGGGTAACAAATACTGGCCTAGCCAGCGATGCCCACATCCCATGAAAGAGTAAATAACTGAAAAAAGAATCATCCCGAGGCATGATTTCAAATTCCACCATGGCAGCTGGGGGAATTTAAATTCAATTAATCAGATACATTGGGAATATAAAGCTACTCGGATTGTTGTGAAAACCCATCTGGTTCGCTCGTACCCTTTCGGGAAGGAAATCTGCCTTCCTTACCCGGTCTGGCCTACGTGTGACTCCAGACCCACAGCAAATGTGGTTGACCCTTAACTGCCCCTCTGAAATGGTTCAGAAAGTCACTCAGTTGTATTCAAGTAGGATATTAGCACCACCTTCTCACGGACGAATAGGGATGGACATTAAATGCCAGCCTATGTCCACATCCTGTGAACGATTTTTAAAAAAGTTCTCCTTATCTACTCTGTTAAAACCCTTCATAATTTTGCACGCCTCTATCAATCCTCCAGGTCTGGTGCCGGTGCAAGACTATTGTGCACCTTAGGGGAACCTTCAGCCTCCTCCCTCCCCACTTACAGTGTCATCTGACCTGTTTGTTTGCTTCTCAGGGACCTTGCATTAACAAACGAGTACACACATGTGCACAAACGCAGACACATCCAGAAATATGAGGTTCCTTTAGTAACAAAAAGGCAGAGCATGCTGCTTTTGCAATTAGGACTACAATTTTCTCCAGAATGATCCCGTGAAGCAAATCCACACAATAAAGGGAATCACTAACCAGAAATGCAACAGATGGGGCACAGGGAATACTGGTGGAAACAGCTATTCAACTTCATTTGAAACTAAGTTGAGCAGGTTTATGGATTCAGATTTTGAAGCCACTTTTATATTGGGCTACTGCTGCCAACTCCCAACATGCAGATCCTCTAGGCCGGTGGTATTAGCAGACTGTAAAAGCGGCTTAAACACACCTTATGTGAAGAGTGCCTTTAGTTTTCCCTTACTCTCAGTTGTAAACCAAATTTCCTACCAATATTAACAGAACAGAGAGGAAGCGGAAATCTAAATATTAATGAGAATAATGGCCAAAATCACTGATAACTCGCTCAATAACTGATAATTCAAAGCGATAATTCAAATTGAGGCACTACACGGGTGCTCCCAAGCACTCAGTCCACTTGGAGAGTAGCTTCATCCCTTAATCACCCCTTAGCTTCAACATTAACAAGAGGGCCCACTCCAAGAACAAGTACCTGCTGGCTCTCTGCACTGGGACGAGTACAACAGGGGTAAGGTTCCCCAGGGGTGGGGGAGGACCAAGAGTGGGAAGGTGAAGTCCTCGCTTCAGCCACTGCCATCGGTGGCCTGGCAGTGGGAGAGGACAAGCTGAAAGTCTCCTGGGACCAGCCAGAGTTGCGGTTGGAGCAGCAGCAAGCACGGGAGAGAAGGAGCTGCTCTTCCAATCATGGATTCTGTCTCTCTAACGCTTACTGTTCCAGCTCCTCCAATCATGGATTCCTCTCTGCCCCTTTTACTGCTCCAGATACAGAACCTTTAATTGAAGGAGCAGCAGCGAAAGCGGGAGAGAGGGAACCTATGATTGGTTGAGCTGGAACAGCAAGTATGGGGCAGACATGTCTCTCCCGTGTTCGCTGTTCCTCCAGTCACTGCTCTGCAGTCAGTTCCTGCTCTCAGTTTAATTGACGGTTAACGTTTTTTGTAAAAAATAGAAAGCTGACATTTGCTGAAAGCGGGAAAGACTTTCGGGCAGCTTCAAAAGAGCCATCGGTTTTTTGTGCACTTTGAGTGGGCACTTACCTCATAAAGATTGTGGAAGGTCTCATAGATGAAGATGATGGAGATGAGGAAGGCAAAAATCTCCTGCGTGAAGGGCGAGATGTAGCGTACCAGTAAACTGCCCTCAAAGGCCACCGTAGCGATCACAATGATCGTGAGCCAGAAGCCAATCCACACCCGACCCGTGAGGTAGTCCAATTTCTGTGTCTTGCTGAACTGGCGATGTGGGAGGGATGGTGGTGGGGGGGGAGGTGAAGGGGAAGGAAAGGCAGAGATGAGTTAACTCTGAAGGTGCCAGATGTCAATCACAGCTCCTCTCAAAACTGATCAATGCTACAATATTTATTTCAAACTATCTTTGGAGACCATGTTCTGTGACAGGCTGATGAAGTCAATCACAGAACATGGTCCTATTGTCCCATTGTCCACTCAGCCCTTCTGGAGGGATTCACCAGAATGATAAGAGGGCAAAGAGGGTTAAACTATGAGGAAACGTTGCAGAGACTGGGTATGTATTCTCTTAAGTTTAGAAGATTAAGGGGTGATCTAATTGAGGTGTTTAAGATGATTAAAGGACTTGATGGGATCGACAGAGTGAAACTATTTCCTTTGGAGTGTGAGTCCAGAGAAATGGGGCAGAACCTTAAAATTTGAGCCAGGCCATTCAGGGGTGATGTCAGGGGGCATTTCTTCACACAAAGAGGAGTGGAAATCTGGAACTTTCTCTCCCCCAAAACGCTGTAGCGGCTGGGGAATGAATCGACAATTTCAAAACTGAGATGGTTTGATTTATTTGGTAGGCAAAGGCATTAGGAACTAATGTGGTGCAGATCAGCCAAGAGCTTACTGAATAGCAGAACAAGCCCGAGGGGCTGAAAGGCTTCCTCCTTCAATCCACTGTCCATCTAACTGTCATTTTGAGAGAAGATTCAATACAAATCACCACGGGGCAGAGGGTTTGGGAGCACATCAGAAATTGCCAAGGCCGGCACAACTCAGCCTACTTGTCACAGGCATCATGAAGTCATCTTTTAGCTCAGTTCCCCTAACCAGCCTCCAGTAGTAACTCAGTTGGAAACTCTTCAGCTGTCAGCCATCACTGGTCCCAGTGTTACTCAGTGGGTGTTATATCTTCTTGTTCCCAGAAGTTTGAAATGATCAAACTAAATTTTAGACTCAAAATGCTGCAGCTTCATTGAGTGCATTTCTTACAGCTCTCCATGTGGCCGGTGGACTGATACATTATTCCTCATCACCTGGCTACAGTCAATGTGGCACCTGGGATGTACATTCACTTAGCAATTAGGTCCTAAACCTTTACGGATAATATTACAAAATAACATCCCTCTTTCCTGTAAAAAAAAATAAATTATAATGTCTCTACATCAATATAAGTTACAATCATTGACTTTTTAAAATCACAGAATCGCACAATTGCAGTGCAGAAGGAGGCCATTCGGCCCATCCTGTCTGCGCTGGCTCTCTGAATGAGCGACTCACCTAGTGCCATCCTCCTGCCTTCTCCCCGTAACCCTGCACACTCTTCCTTTTCAGGCAAGTCTAATTCCATTTGAATTTCTCAATTGAACCTGTCTCCACCACACTCAGGAAGTGCATTCCAGACCTTAACCACTCGCTGCGTGAAAATTTTTTTCCTCATGTCACTTTTGCCAATTATCTTAAATCTGTGCCCTCTCATTCTCGATCCTTTCACAAGTGGGAACAATTTCTCCCTATCTACTATGTCCGGATCCCTCATGATTTTGAACACCTGTATCAAATCTCTCAATCTTCTCTTCTCCAAGGAAAAGTCTTAGCTTCTCCAATCTATCGTAATAACTGAAGTTCCTCATCCATGGAACCATTCTCTGCACTCTTTTCTGCACTCACTCGCTCCAATGCCTTCACATCCTTCCTAAAGTGCAGCGCCTAGAACTGGACGGAATACTCCAGTTGAGCTTGAACTAGTATCTTATACAAGTTCAACATAACCTCCTTGCTCTTGTACTCTATGCCTCTAGTAATAAACCCATGATACTGTGTGCTTTATTAACCACTCTCTCAACCTGTCCTAGCACCTTTAATGGCTTATGCACCCCCAAGTCTCTCTGTTCCTGCACCCCTTTTAGAGTTGTACCCCTTATTTTATATTGTCTCTCCATGTTCTTCCTACCAAAATGAATCACCTCACACTTCTCCACATTGAACTTCATCTGCCACCTGTACGCCTAACTTGTTAACTTCTCCATGTCCTTTTGAAGTTTTACACTATCCTCCTCACAGTTTACATTGCTTCCATTTCGTATTTCATTTCATATCATCCCCAAATTTTGAAATTGTGCCCTGTACACCAAGGTCCAGGTCATGAATACATATCAGGAAAAGCAAGGGTTCCAACACTGAACCCTGGGGAACTCCACTACAAACCTTCCTCCAGCTCAAAAAACATCCATTAACCATTACTCTCTGTTTCCTGTCACTCAGTCAATTTTGTATCCATGTTGCTACTGTCCCTTTTACTCCATGAGCTATAACTTTTTGCACAAGTCTGTTGTGTGGCACCGTATCAAATGACTTTTGAAAATCCATGTACAGCACATCAACAGCATTGCCCTCATCAACCCTCTCCTGTTACCTTTTCAAAAAACTCCAGCAAGTTAGTTAAATGCAATTTTCCTTTAAGAAATCCATGCTGGCTTTTCTTAATTAACCCACCACCATAGTTAAGCTGACTGGCCTGTGGTTGCTGGGCTTATCTTTATTACCTCTTTTGAACAAGGGTGTAACATTTGCCATTCTGCAATCTTCTGGCACCCACCCCTCAGTCTAAGGAAAACTGAAGAATTATGGCCAGTGCCTCCACAATTTCCACTCTTACTTCCTGTGGTATCCTTGAAGGCATCTCATCCGGTTCTGGTGCCATGTCAATTTTAAGTACAGACAACCTATCCAATATCCCCTCCTTATCAATTGTGAACCCTTCTAGTGTCAGAATTACCTCCTCGTTCACCATGGCCTGGGTAGCATATTCTTCTTTGGTAAAGGCAGGTGCAAAGTATTCATTTAATACCACAGCCAGACCCCCTGCCTCCATGTGTTAATCCCCCTTTTGGTCCCTAATTGGCCCAACTCCTCCTTTAACCACCCTTTTACTATTTATATGCCTATAGGAGACTTTGGCTTTCCCTTTTATGTTAGCTGCCATTCTCTTTTCATATTCCCGCTTTGCTTCTCTTATTTGCTTTTCCACCTCCCCTCTGAACCTTCTATATTCAGCCTGGTTTGCAATTGTATTTTCTACCTGACATTAGTCTTAAGCACATTTTTTCTTCTTTATTTTAATTTCCACCTCCTTTGTCATCCAGCGAGCTCTGGATTTGTTTGCCCTACCTTTCCCTTTTGAGGGACTATACCTTGACTGTACCCGACCTCTCTCTTCTTTGAAGGTAGCCCATTGTTTATCTGCCATTTCTCCTGCCAATCTTTGATTGCCATTTTTTCGGCCCAGAGCCATTCTTAGCCCATTGAAGTTGGCTTTCCCGCAGTTAATTATTCTTATGTTGGATTGATCTTTGTCCTTTTCCATAGTCATCTTAACCCTAATGATACAATGATCACTGTCCCTTAAATGTTCTCCTACTGACACTTGATCTATTTGGCCCACCTCATTCTCAAGAACCATGTCTAGCAATGCTTCCTTTCCCGTTGGACTGGAAATATACCGCTGTAGAAAACTTTCTTGAACACACTCTCAGAATTCTTTCCCCTCTCTGCACTTTGCACTAATACTATCCCAGTCTATATTGGGATAAGTAAAGTCCCCCATTATAACTACTCTATAATTCTTGCACATCTCTGTAATTTCCTTGCAAATTTGTTCCTCCACATCCTTCCCACTAGTTGGTGGCCTAAAGGCTACCCCAAGCAATGTAATTGTACCTTTTTTGCTCTAGCCAAATAGATTCTGTCCTTGACCCCTCTGGGACATCCCCTTTCACCAGCACCACAATGCTCTCCTTAAAAAATACCATCACCCCTCCCACTTCCCCCCTTTCTTCCTTTCCCATCTTTCCTGCGTATCTTGTATCCAGGAATATTTAACAGCCACACTTGCACTTCTTTGAGCCAGGTCTCTGTTATAGCCAAAACGTTATATTTCCACATGGTAATCTGTTCCTGCAACTCAACAATCTTATTTACCACACTCTGTGCATTCACAGACATGCACAGTAATCCTGATTTAGACGCTATTACTTTCTCCTTTACTCTGACCCCACCTATTAACTTACTATTCCCTATTCTAGTTCTATCTATCTCTCCCAGTATTTTGTGCACCTTGGTATTCCTCTCTGATATTATCTCCTGATTCCCACATCCCTGCCAAGTTAGTTTAAACCTTCCCCAATAGCACTAACAAAACTCTCCGCAAGGAACTCCATCCCATCTCTGCTCAGGTGCAACCCTTGCACAGGTTCCATCTCACCCAGAGCCTGTCCCAATGCCAAGAATCTAAAGCCCTCCCTCCTGCACCATCTTTCCAGCCATGCATTCATCTGATTTATATACCTACTTGCTTGTACATGGTACTGGGAGTAATCCAGAGATTACTACTTTTGAGGTCCTACTTGTTAATTTCCTTCCTAGCTCCCTAAGTTCTGACTGCAGTACCATATCCCTCTTTCTACCTATATCGTTGGTATCAATGTGGACCATGACTGCTGGCTGTTCACCCTCCCCACTCAGGGTGCTCTGCAGCCACTCAGTTATATATATTATATCTAACTAAAGAAGATTAATAATTGACTTTTATAATTAAACTGAACACCTTTTGAGTCTGATACAGCTTTTCTTTTCTCAAAAAATTATTTACAATGTCGCTTAGGTGGTAGGATGTTAAGTCTCCATTTTGTAGATTAGGCATTCACCACTCTGTGATGAATTGGTATACTGCACAGGTGATGTCATGCACGTTGCTCCTGGTGTTGTAGGAGTTGTGCTTGATGTCGCTAATGCTGTCACTTGCTGGTGACGTTGTTGATGTTCCACCAACTTTTAGAAATGTTGTTGATTTGATTAGAGAGTTGTTGGTTACTGGTTTCATCTCAATGATGTATGACCTTGGAATCTCAGTTTCACCAACAACTTTTGCTGGGTTCCAGGTTTTCATGATTGGATCCTGTACATGTACAGTGTGTCCTTTCAGTAACTCAGGCAGGGATTTGGCATGCTTGTTGAAGTTTTGACCTTTTCCTACCTGTGCACCGTTGAGTTGTGTCTTACTTTCTCCTGGTCACTCAGAGGTAGTATCTTGCTTGGCAGTGTTGTCCTATACATTCTTCCTTTTAACAGATCGGCAGGCAACTTTATGTCAGCCTTGAGAAGGAGTAGATCGGAGTGACAAGGCAAGATTTGGATCTTTGTTTCTTGGCATTTCATGAGTGACTGTCATCCTCACTCATCTCCCATCTAGTAAACAAATTTAACTCTTTCTCTCCTGCCCGCCAAGGATGTGGCTGCCCCTTTCCTCTTCGTTAGTGTCTTTTTAGAAAACGATTGAATGTCAGTCTTCACTTTTGTTTAAACTTCTCAAATGCCTCTACATCATCAGCCTCCTAATTCGTTATGGGCTGTAGCTGTGTGTTCATTGCTGCCCCAGCGGCCATTTCATTTTCACACGATTCACTGTTTCTTTCTCCCACTGACACTAATTGATTTTTTTTCTCAATCTAATTCAACATTTAATCCGTTTAAAATGTTTCAGTCTTACTCACAGGCACCCGTTGCCACCGTGTTATGTCTTCAGGTTCCCATAAGTTTGAAATAATCATACACTCAAAATGCTGGAGCTTCATCAAGTGTATTTCTTAAAACTCTCCATGTGGTTGGTCGACCTATACATTGTTGCTCGGCACCTGACTGCAGTGCAGCAGAAAGTGGGGCACCCTGGATATACATTCACATAACAATTAGTTCCTTACTCTTTATGAATAATATAAAAATATAACAGAGGGTAAAATAATGAGATTGGGCACCCCTAATGAAAAGGTTTAATTCTTCATATTTTCTTCAGATCTTTAAGCAACTTTCTCCTAGAAATGTTTCTAGTTAGACGGGTGTTTGAGCTAATAGGCAGATTTCGCAAAATTCTCTCTGTTGCCCCTAGTCTGGCAAGGCCTCAATTTTAACATTCTCATCATTGTGTTCGAATCTCTCCAAGGCCTACCCTCCATTCACTCCCTATCTCTGCAATCTCCCCCAAATCTTCCAACCCGCCAAGATCTCTGGATTCCTCCAATTCTAACCTCCCTGTGTAGTTAAGTGTGCCAAGGCGCTTCATGAGAGTGCTGAGCAAACAAAATTTGACAACGGATCACAGAAGGACAGGCGACCAAAGGCTTGGTCAAAGTGCTAGGTTTTAAGGAGTGTCTTGAAGGAGGAGAAATAGAGCAGAAGGCAGTTGAGGAGTGAACTTCAGAGCTTAGGGCCTGGGTAGCTGAAGGCACAGCCGCCAATAATGTAGTGGGAATGCTCCAGATGCCAGAATTGAAGGAGCGCAAAAATCTCATGGTTGTGGGGCTGCAGGAAGTTAGAGATAGAAAGGGGAGACGGGGTGGGGGGATGTGAGGTCATGGAGGAATTTGAAAACAAGGTTGAGAATTTTGTAAATCGAGGCATTACAGGACTGGAAGCTAATGTAGGTCAGTGAGCACAGGGATGGTGAGGGAATGGGGCTTGATAACACCCTTACCTTGTAAAACGCCTCTTCAAACACCAGCAGGGGGCCTGTGAAACCGATCACTAGGAGGGGTTGAGCTCCCAACAGAGAGAAGACGACGCCTGTTGCTGATGTGGAGATGATTAACTCTGACACCCCAATCAATCCTTCTGTCTTGGCACCTGAGAAAGGTGGAAGTCCCATTGTTAGAAGTGGTAGGGCATTACAACACTGTAAAACCTGCCTTGATGAACCTCGTATAGGGGCTCTCCTCCATCACCCAACACCTCCCAGTTCATAGACTATGATTAGACCTGTTCTACAGTTAGAGGAACAAATGGCGGAAGAACAAAAGGGTTTTTTAGGGACATGGGAAGATCATTGCTCTTTGAGTGACCTCAACTTCATCTTTGAACAATCTCCTTCCCGTCCCTTATCACAGACAAATTCCATTGTCCCTTGTTCATTTCTCACATCTTCCCTCCATATCCTTCCGTGGCAAATAGTTACCCCGACACCTGAACCCTGCTACTTGGAACCAAGTGAGCCAATTCGGTCAATTCCCTTCAGCACCATGCAACAAAGCAGGAGGTCATTCAGCACTGTGTCTGTGCCAGCTTCTTGCAAGAGCTGTCCCATAGTCTCTTTTCCCACAGGCCTGCAAAACCTTCCTTCTGAAACAAAAATCTAATTTCCGAATATAAAGGTGTATTTAAGAGGAAGTCAGGCAATCACACGGGGCAACATTTTCCCCCCCCCGTCAGGGGGAATGTGCGGGAGCGGGCGCGGGTTCCCGATCGGCGCTCCCACTTGGGGGCGCGCCACCATTTTACATGGGTGGGCCAATTAATGCCCACCCAGCGTGACATCTGCTCGGAAGCGCTGTGCGCTCCCTGTGCGGGCGGGAGGTGATTCTCTGAGCCGGGAGTGCGCTCTTTCGTGCATATGCGTCAAAGAGCACACAGATCTCTCTGAGGCAAAGTGCTGCCTCAGGGAGATCAGCTCAAGTGTGAAAAGCAGTTTGAAGAACAGGAAAAATTTTACCGACATGTCCCCTCATGTGACACTGTCACGTGAGCTGGGACATGTCCATAACTTTTCTTTCAAAATATTCTGAAATTTTTAGTCCCTCATGAAACCTCATCCCGCCCGTGAATGAGGTTTCGTGCTTTTTCTGACACCCGCCAGGGCTCCCGGCCTGCCCGCCAACCTTAAGGTTGGACAGGCAGGTCCATTAATTGGCTTAATTAATTTTTCAAAGGCCTTAAGTGGCCGTTGACAGCTAGGCGGACGCGCAGCTGAACTGGAAATCAAAATGACGCAAGGTGATATCGGGACGCACGCCCGACATCACCCCCCCATCATTTTACTCATCGCGAGTGGGCCCTACCCTCTGCTCGGAAGATGCAGCCCATGGGGCTCTGCAGCCATTGGACACTCCAAGGAGTGGATCGGTCAACAGCTCCGTAGGCCTAGCAGTGCTCGTGGTGCAGTGTCCTGGACTGGGGATACATGCAGGCCTCAGGTCCAAGTCTTGGAATTGAGATAAATGCAGTGAGTCTGATGGCAGGGAGGGGAGGTGAGGCCTGGGCGTGGTGGGGAGAGGGAATAGGAGTTTTGATGGAGAGCTCCAGCAGGGGGAGGGAGCAACCACAGAGCTTGTGGTGAAAGGGGTGGGGCTGATGCGGGAAGAAGGGGGTTGAAGAAGGTGAACCTCTGCTCCCTTGCCCCGCCCTGTCCCATCCTATCTGAGGCCTGAGCAGGATGACTTTCCAGGCTTCCCCCTGCTCCTGAGACCCCTTCTGCCAGCCTGAAAATTGAGGCTGGGTGGGAAATGGGCCTCAAGTGGTCATTAATTGCCAACGTAAGGGCCTCAACTGGGGTAAGGGCTAAGCCTCACTCATCCCACTGTAAAACTGCAGAGAGATCAGGGCGGGTGGGAAGGCCATCCGGGGAATTTTACAGGACCCTCCCACTGTCTATAAACCAGCCCGTGGGGGAGAGTAAAATTCAGCTCATGAGGCGAAAGGAATAGAAGGATATGCCAATAGGATGAGATGAAGACGAGTGGGAGGAGGCTCATGTGAAGCATTAACAGCAGCATAGACCAAATTTTTGTACTGTACGATTCTCTGTAAAGACTACAGAGCTGGGGACCAGGGGTGGTCCAGATTGGGAATACAACCCGGCACTTTCCACTCTCCATGTTACCAGCTGAGCCTGCCTGGAGATGGAGAAGGTGCTACATCTGTAGTGGGGGGGTTGGTGTGGCGATAGTGTCATTGGACTAGTAATCCAGGGGCCCAGGCTAAAGCTCTGCAGACACGGATTCGAATCTCACCTTAGCAGCTGGTGGAATTTAAATTCAATTATTAAATCAAATAAATATGGAACTAGCCTCCATAACAGTGACCATGAAACTATCATCAATTGTCATTTAAAACCCATCTGGTTTACTGATGACCTTTAGGGAAGGAAATCTGCCACCCTTAACCTGGTTCGGCCTACATGTGACTCCAGGCCCACTGTAACGTGGCTGACTCTTAACTGCCCTCAAAGGGTAATTAGAGTTGGGCAAAAAATGCTGGCATTGCCAGTGACACCCACATCCCATGAAAGAATAAATAAAAATAGAACAAACGCTTGCAATAAGAGAATTACCAAGTAATCCTCCAAAGGTGATGGCAGGTGACAATGCAGCAAAGTAAATAAAGATGATTGTGGCCAAACACTGACAGTCCAAAGCATCCCGGAGGTCGCTTAGATATTTGGGGTACCTCCGCTTGATATCCCGGAGCAAGCCCCCAAATGGAATTCTTGTTCTCTTCAGTGGATCATCTTCACTCTCCTCCTTCACCTCCTCACACACATCTAAGGGAAGAAGCAAAGAACAGCTCACGGGAACTCAACAGGACATCCCAACTCTCCAGGCTACCCATTCTTTTCTGTCTCTCTGCTGCTGTCCTTTGGACAGGTTCCTGTCAGCACAAAACTAAGCGGCCATAGGGTCTTTTACAACCGCCTTGAAGGCAGACAGGGACCTCGGTTCAGCTTCTCCCTCAGTACCGCACTAGGGGTAACAGCCTGGATTTTGTGTTCAGTTCTCTGGAGTAGGAGTTGAACCTGTGGTGATGTGATGTACATTTCACGGCGAGTTTCCTAAACTGCGGATCATCACTACCCGCTACGAGACAGGACGAGCTAGGTAATCCCACGACTCTGCAGACCAACACAGCAGGGGTTCCACAGGTCAGAAGTGTCTACATCGCCTCCCAGTGACCATTGAATGTATATAATCATATCTTCAAATAAAAAACCCACTTTATTGTTTTACCAACCCTTGATTTATAATTAGCCTGCTTCTGATAAACAAAAGGACGCAAAAGAACCCAAAACCTTCTAACTCCAACATGAGAGAGCTACCAATTAAACGGAATACAGCTGACTACTTGTTTGGTGAGAGGGGGAGTTTTAAGTGTTAATCTTGTTCTTAAAATTTTGCTCTTAAAATCTAATCCAGTCTATAATTAGCAGTAACTGGAAAGTACTGTGTAAACAAGCTAAGTTCTTTCTTTCTTGGGGCAGAATTATCCCCCTGTTGGCGGGGGGGGGGGGGATGTTCAGGAGTGGGCGCCCCCAATTGGGGGTGCACTGCCATTTTACGTGGGCGGGCCAATTAAGGCCCGCCCAGCGTGACATCTGCCAGGAAGCGCTGTGCGTTCCCTGTGCGGCTGGGGGTGCGGGATGGGGGGGGTATTCCCTGAGCCGAAAGAGCACACTCATCTCCCTGAGGCTAAGCGCTGCCTCAGGGAGATCGGCTCCACGTTAAAAAATATTAAAAATAGAAAAAAAAAAATTTCCCTGACATTTCCTCTCGTGTGACACTGTCACATGAGTTGGGACATGTCCATCACTTTTAGTTACACTTTTATTAAAAATTTAAAAACCTACATACATGAAACCTCATCCTGCCCGTGGATGAGGTTTCATGTTTTTTCTTAAGCCCGTCAGGTCTCCCGGCCTTCCCGCCAACCTTCAGGTTGGACAGGCAGGTCCATTAATAACGTCAAGTACTTTGTCAATGGCCTCAATGGGCCTTGACAGGTCGGCGGGTGCACAGCTGATTTCGGCTGAGCCCCCACCGACCTGAAAATTGAAATGAGGCGGGGTGACGTAGGGAGTTCCGCCCGATGTCATCCTGCATCATTTTACTTTGCGGGCCCAGCACCCCCTCCCCACTCGCCGACTGGGAAATCCTGGCCTTGCAGCTTAGACAGGGTAAACTCACTTGGAGCTGAGTTAGCTAACTGACTGAATCTGGTTACTGTAGCTCCAATTCCGTTTGCTATCAATTCTTTAGTGCAGCCTTGGCAAAACGGAGTGCAGGTGACTAACTGAGTGAAGACTTAGGGTTTGGTGAGAGGGGAGTTGTTTGTTTCCCCTTTCAATTGTTCTCATCCCATAGAAATTGGTTCTGGCTCTACTACAGGGAAAGGAGCTAGCTGTTTGCTGAGTATCTGGTAATTGGGTGAGTTCTAGTCTATCCCTAAGGTTTAAAATAGAACACAATTTGGTGATAAAGTTAATAAAATAAATAAGAAAGCAACTTAAATAAGTGATTAATATAATTATTTAAAACACATTCAGGATGGCAGGACAGGTGATGTGTCAAGGCTGCAGCATGTGGGGGCTCCTGGATAACATTGTGATCCAGGGAAAACACGTCTGCAGTAAGTGTTTGTGGCTTGTGGAACTTTGGCTCAGAGTCATTGAGCTGGAGGCTGAGCTGCAGACACTGCGACACATCAGGGAGGGGGAAAGTTACCTGGATGCTTTGTACCAGGAGGCAGTCACACCCCTCAGGATAGGCTCTTCTGATTTGGTCAGTGGTCAGGGACAGGAGGGTGTGACCACGAGCGAGGCAGGTAAGGGGACCCAAAGGGCAGGAGTGCAGGGGTGTGAGACTCTGCAATTGTCCAACAGGTTTGATGCTCTCTCAGCTTGTTTGGATGACAGTGGGAGCTGCGGGATGGATGAGCAAACTGACCATGGCACCGTGGTACAGGAAACCATCCAACTTGGGGGACCAAAAAGAAATGTAGTGGTAGTAGGGGACAGTATAGTGAGGGGGATTGACGTTATTCTCTGCAGCAAAGAGCGAGAATCCAGATGGCTTTGTTGCCTGCCTGGTGCCAGGGTTCGGGACATCTGCTCAGCTGGTCAGGGCTGGAGAGGAACTTGTAGTGGGAGGGGGAGGATCCAGTTGTCGTGGTCCATGTAGGTACCAATGACAAAGACAGGATGAGGAAGGAGGCTCTGCATAGTCAGTATGACAAGCTAGGCACCAAATTAAGAAGCAGATCCTGAAAGGTCATTTCTAGATTATTACCTGTGCCATTTGCAAATTTACATAGAACAAATAAGATTAGAGACATAAATGCGTGGCTCAAAGACTGGTGTGGGAGAAGTGGATTCTGGTTTGTGGGGCACTGGCATGAGTATTGGGGAAAGTGGGATGTGTACCATTGGGACAGTCTACACCTGAACCGTGCTGGGGCTGGTGTTCTCATGAGCCGCATAACTAGGGAAGTAGAGAGGATTTTAAATTGAATAGTGGGGGCAAGGAGTCAAATTTGGAAAGATTTGGTAAACCAAAGAGTAGAGACAAGGCAAGAGAGACAGGTATTAATATAGGGAATGATAAACAGACTGTGACAGGAAGGGACAGAGTACAAATCTGAGTAAATCAGCAGATTAGGCGAGATGCTGCAAAATAATAAAAGGACGAAACTAAAGGCTCAGTATCTAAATGCACATAGCATTCGGCACAAAACAGATTAACTGATAGGACAAATAGAAATAACTAAATATGATCTGATAGCCATTACAGAGACATGGCTACAGGGTGACATAGGTTGGGACCTGAATATTGAAGTTATGTGGCATTTATGAAGGACAGGAAGTTAGGAAAAGGTAGAGGGATGCTCCATTAATTAATGATGGTGTTAGCACATTAGAGAGGGATGACCTAAATTCAGGAAACCAGGATGTAGAAGTGATTTGGGTTGAGACGAGGAATGATAAAGGCAAGTAGTCACTTGTGGGAGTGGCGTACAGGCCCCCTAATTGTTACTATACAGTAGGACAGGGTAAAAAAGAAGAGATAATGGGAGCTTGCGAGAAAGGTACAGCAATAACCATGAGGGATTTTAATCTACGTATAGACTGGAAAAACCAGATAGGCAAAGGTAGCATAGATGAGGAGTTCATAGAATGTTTTCAGGATAGTTTCTTAGAACAGCACATTCTGGAGCCAACCAGAGAGCAGGCTATACTAGACCTGGTATAGAGCAACGAGATAGGATTAATTGATAACCTCCTAGTGAAAGCACCCCAAGGTTGCAGTGATCATAATATGATTGAATTTTACATTCATTTTGAGGGAGAACTGAGTGTGTCCAAAACTAGTATTTTAACCTTAAACAAGGGCAATTATGAGGGCCTGAAAGCGGAGCTAGCTAAAGTGAACTGGCAAATGAGGTTAAGGGATAGGTCAATAGAAGTTCAGTGGCAGACACTTAAAGGGATATTTCAGAATACACAGAATATATACATTCCAATGAGAAAGAAAAATTCAAAGGGGAGGGCCCACCATCCATGGCTAACTAAAGAAATTAAAGACAGTATCAAACTTAAAGAAAAAGCATCTAATTGCGCAAAGAGGGGTGACAGGCCAGAAGATTGGAAAGAATATAAGGAACAGCAAAGAATGACAAAAAAATGAATAAAGAGTGGAAAATTAGAGTATGAGAGAAAGCTAGCTGTAAATATAAAGATGAATAGTAAGAGTTTCTACAGATACTTAAATAAGAAAAGAGTTAACAAAGTGAGTGTTGGTCCTGTAGAAAGTGCATCTGGGGAATTGATAATGGAATGTAGGGAGATGGTGGATGAATTAAACAGGTATTTTGCTTGGGTCTTCACTATAGAGGACACAAGGAACATCCCGGAAATAGCCGGAAATCAGGAAATGGAAGGGAGGGAGGAAGTTGGGAAAATTACAATCACCAGGGAAGTGGTATTGAGCAAATTGTTGGGGCTGCGGGCTGACAAATCCCCAGGTCTGGATGGACTTCACCCTAAGGTCTTGAAAGAAGTGGCTAGTGAGATAGTTGATGCACTGGTTTTAATTTTCCAAAATTCCTTGGATTTGGGGAAGGTTCCATTAAATTGGAAAATAGAAAATATAACTATTTTATTCAAAAAGGGAGACAGAAAGCAGGAAACTATAGGCCAGTTAACCTAACATCTGTCATAGGGAAAATGTTAGAAGCTATTATTAAAGATGTTATAGCAGGGCACTTAGAAAAATTCAAGGCAATCAGGCAGAGTCAACATAGTTTTGTAAAAGGGAAATAATGTTTAACCAATTTATTAGAGTTCTTTGAAGGAGTCACATGTGCTGTGGATAAAGGGGGACCAGTGGTTGTACTGTACTTAAATTTCCAGAAGGCATTTGATAAGGTGCCACATCAAAGGTTATTGCGGAAAATAAAAGCTCATGGTGTAGGGGGTAACATATTGGCATGGATAGAAGATTAGCTGGCTAACAGGAAGCAGAGAGTTGGCATAAATGGGTCATTTTCTGGTTGGCGAGATGTGATGAGTGGAGTCCCACAGGGATCAGTGCTGGGGCCTCAACTTTTATATAAATTTATATAAATGACTTGGTTGAAGGGACTGAAGGAATGGTGGCTCAGTTTCATGACGACACAAAGATAGGTAGGAAAGTAAATTGTGAAGAGGACGTAAGGAGGCTACAAAGTGACATAGATAGTTTAAGTGAGTGGGCAAAGATCTGGCAAATGGAGTATAATGTGGGAAAATGTGAAATCATTCATTTTGGCAGGAAGAATAAAAAAAGAAGCTTATTATCTAAAGGGTGAGAGATTGCAGAGCTGAGATTCAGAGGGATCTGGTCGGCCTAGTGCATTAATCACAAAGGTTAGTATGCAGGAACAGCAGGTAATTAGGAAAGCTAATAGAATGTTATTGTTTATTGTGAGGGCAATTGACTACAAAAGTAGGGAGGATATGCTTCAGTTGTACAGGACATTGTTGAGACCACATCTAGAGTATTGTGTACAGTACTGGTCTCTTTATTTAAAGAAAGATGTAAATGCATTAGAAGCAGAACAGAGAAGGTTTATTAGGCTAATACCAGGAATGGGCGGGTTGTCTTATGAGGCAAGGCTGGACAGGTTAGGCTTGTATTCACGGAATTTAGAAGAGTAAGAGGCGACTTAATTGAAACTTTTAAGATGCTGAGGGGTCTTGTGGAGAGGATGTTTCCTCTTGTAGGAGAATCTAGAACTAGGGGTCACTGTTTGAAAATAAGGGATTGCTCATTTTGGACAGAGATGGGGAATTTTTTTCTGAGGGTTGTGAGTCTTTGGAACTCCCTCCCTCAAAAGGCATTGGAAGCAGAGTCTTTGAATATTTTAAAGACAGCTGAATATATTCTTGATTAACAAGGAGGTGAAAGGTTATCGGGAGTAGGTAGGAATGTGGGGTTGAGGTTACATCGAGATCAGCCAAGATCTTATTGAATGGTTGAGCAGGCTTGAAGGGCTGAATGGCCTACTCCTGCTCCTAATTCAAATGTTCCTATGTAACCACAGCTGACATCTTGAGTTCCGAATTTTCCTCTCATGTGACACTATGGTGGCCAACGCCACACACTCCTCCCATCCCGGTTGTAATAAAGGGTCAAAGCTAGCGAAATGGGGTTAAGCTGTGATCTAATACGTACGGTCTGGAGAGGCTGAATGGCCTCCTCCTGTTCATATGGCAATAAATGCCATGGTACCTGTTGCCATGTGACACCATCGAACATACACATAGCTAGGGAATGCTTTAGACAAGTAAACAACAGAAAGCTTTATTTAACATTAAACAGCTAATTGAACAATAAATGTACAGAGGAGATGAGCATCGGATGGAAGAGTGGCGCTGTAGATTAGCCATGGTCTTATTGAATAACAGAGCAGCCTCAAGGGGCCGAATAGTCCATTCCTGCCCCTATGTTCTTAGGTTCTCGGTATAGACAGAATATTTACAGCAATTTCAACCCGCACTACCTCACAGGCCACAAGGAACTGGTCAGCCTTAATGCAAAATAGAACAAAATAGTCACTCAAAATGTATGATGTATCTGCCCTGGTGGTCTTTGGTGGGACAATGTAGAGGGAGCTTTACTCTGTATCTAACCCCGTGCTGTACCTGTCCTGGGAGTGTTTGATGGAACAGTGTAGAGGGAGCTTTACTCTGTATCTAACCCCGTGCTGTACCTGTCCTGGGAGTGTTTGATGGGGACAGTGTAGAGGGAGCTTTACTCTGTATCTAACCCCGTGCTGTACCTGTCCTGGGAGTGTTTGATGGGGACAGTGTAGAGGGAGATTTACTCTGTATCTAACCCCGTGCTGTACCTGTCCTGGGAGTGTTTGATGGGGACAGTGTAGAGAGAGATTTACTCTGTATCTGACCCTGTGCTGTACCTGTCCTGGGAGTGTTTGATGGGACAGTGTAGAGGGAGCTTTACTCTGTATCTAACCCCGTGCTGTACCTGTTCTGGGAGTGTTTGATGGGACAGTGTAGAGGGAGCTTTACTCTGTATCTAACCCCGTGCTGTACCTGTCCTGGGAGTGTTTGATGGGGACAGTGTAGAGGGAGCTTTACTCTGTATCTAACCCCGTGCTGTACCTGTCCTGGGAGTGTTTGATGGGACAGTGTAGAGCGAGCCTCGAGCCTGCTCCGCCATTCAGTAAGATCATGGCTGATCTGATTGCAACCTCAACTCCACATTCCCACCTACCCCGATAAACTTTCACTAATGCCCTGTATAACTGAAGCATAACCTCTCTACCTTTGTATTCAATTCCCCTCACAATAAATGATAACATTCTATTTGCTTTCCTAATTGCTCGCTGTACCTGCAAACTAAACTTTTGTGACACCCAGATCCCTCTGCATTTCAGTGCTCTGCAATCTCTCACCATTTAGATCATATGGGTCTTTTTTATTCTTCCTGCCAGAATGAAAAATTTCACATTTTCCCACATTATTCCATTTGCCAGATCTTCACCCACTCACTTAACCCATTTTCTTTTTATTCATTCATGGGATGTGGGCTTCGCTGGCTGGTCCAGCATTTATTGCCCATCCCTAATTGCCCTTGAGAAGAATGTGGTGAGCTGCCTTCTTGAACCGCTGCAGTCCATGTGGTGTAGGTACACCCACAGTGCTGTTAGGAAGCGAGCTCCAGGATTTTGACCCAGCGACAGCGAAGGAACGGTGATATATTTCCAAGTCAGGATGGTGAGTAGCTTGGAGGGGAACTTCCAGGTGGTGGTGTTCCCATCTATCTGCTGCCCTCATACTTCTAGATGGCAGTGGTTGTGGGTTTGGAAGGTGCTGTCGAAGGAGCCTTGGTGAGTTCCTGCAGTGCACCTTGTAGATGGTACACACACTGCTGCTACTGTTGGTCATGGAGGGAGTGAATGGCAACCCATCCGCAAACAATCAGTGGGCTGCTTTGCCCTGGGTGGTGCTGGGCTTCTTGAGTGTTGTTGGAGCTGCACTCATCCAGGCAAGTGGAGAGTATTCCATCACACTCCTGACTTGTGTTTCATAGATAGCGTAGGTCTATATCCCTTTGTAGCCTCTGTATTTCCTCTTAAGACCATAAGATGTAGGAGCAGAAGTAGGCCATTTGGCCCATCGAGTCTGCTCCATGATTACATGAGATCATGGCTGATCTCATAATCCTCAACTCCACTTTCCTGCCTTTTCCCCATAACCCTTGATTCCCTGACTGATTAAAAATCTGTCTGTCTCAGCTTTGAATATACTTAACGACCCGGCCTCAACAGCCCTCTGCGGTAAAGAATTCCACAGATTCACTAACCTCTGAGAGAAGAAATTCCTCCTCATCTCCGTTTTAAGTGGGTGTCACCTTACTCTGAGATTATGCCCTCTGGTCCTAGACTCTCCCACAAGGGGAAGCAATCTCTCAGCATCTACCCTGCCAAGCCCCCTAAGAATTTTATGTTTCAATAGGGTCGCCTCACATTCTTCTAAATTCCAATGAGTACAGGCCCAACCTACTCAACCTTTCCTTGTACAAAAATCCCTCCATACCTGGGATCAACCTAGTGAACCTTCTCTGGGCTGCTTTCAATGCCAGTATATCTTTCCTTAGATAAGGGGACCAAAACTGTTCATAGTATTCTAGGCGTGGTCTAATTAGTGTATAGTTTTTAGCAAGACTTCTCTATTTTTAAAACTCAGCAGGTCTGACAGCATCTGAGGAGAGGAATACAGTTAACGTTTCGAGACCGTATGACTCTTCAACAGAACTAAGGAAAATAGAAGAGAGGTGAAATATAAGCTGGTTTAAGGGGGGGTGGGACAGGTAGAGCTGGATAGAGGGCCAATGATAGGTGGAGATTGCCAAAAGATGTCATAGACAAAAGGACAAAGAGGTGTTGACGGTGGTGATATTAGCTAAGAAATGTGCTAATAGGTGACATTAAGGGTAGAAAACAGGACGAGCAAGGTACAGATAGCTCTAGTGGGAGTGGGGTGGAGGGAAGGGATCGAAATAGGCTAAAAGGTAGAGAAAACAATGGATGGAAATACTTTTTTAAAAAATGGAAATAGGTGGGAAAAGAAAAATCTATATATATATATATATATATATATATATATAGATAGCTATTAGCACATTTCTTAGCTAACATCGCCACCGTCAACACCTCTTTGTCCTTTTGTCTCTGACATCTTTTGGCAATCTCCACCTATCAAAATATAGGTTATGACAGTTGTTTAAAGTTTTCCTCTGGGATTTTTAAATAACTCAGCTTTACCAACCGCTGGGTCATAACAATACCAACGTGGGCGATGACAACTGGATCCCTCCCCTCCCACTCCAAATTCCTCACTAGCACTGAGGAGATATCCTTAACCCAGGCAGACAGCCTTCGGGACTCGCTCACAGCTGCAGAGAACAGTATCAACCCCTGTAATTATACTGTCCCCTACGACTACTACGTTCCCATTTCCTCCCCCCACTTGAATGTCTCCCTGTACCACGGTGCCGTGGTCAGTTTGCTCATCCTTCCTGCAGTCCCCGCTCTCATCCACACAGCTTGCAAGAACTTCGTAACTGTTGGACAATTGAACGTGACCTTGAACGTGACCCTCTGGGTCCCCATGCCTGTTTCACCTACAGTCACACCCTCCTATCCCTGATCACAGACCAAATTGGAATTACTTAATCTGAGGGGTGTGACCGCCTCCTGGAGCAAAGCGTTCAGATAACTTTCTCCCTTTCCTGATGTGGCGAAATGTATGCTGCTCAGATTCCAGCTCCTCAACTCGGATTCAAAGTTCCTCGAGTTGCAAACACTTACTACAGGTGTGTTTGCTCTCGATCACCTTGGTGTCCAGCACTTCCCACATGCTGCAGCAGCAACACATCACCCATCCTGCCATCGCTATCGTATTTTCTTCAATTTATTAATTAATTAATCTAGTATCCCTGCTCTTTACACTTGAAGAATCGCCGCTCTTTACATTTTACTGGTGTAAAAAAAATTACAATATCGATCTTACACTTAACGAGCTATTTTTAAGAAAAAGAGGCAAAAAGACTACAGACCTAAACACAAACTAAAGACCTTACTTTAACTTTAAGACTAGAAATACTCACCAATCCTACTCACCAATCAGCTGCTCTTCGAGCTCTTTTCCCTCTTGCGCCGCTTTATGAAATCTCACCGCTCTCTCTCTGCGCTTTTTAATGGACTCTCATCTCTCTCTCTGTGCGCTCTTTAATGGATTCTCATCTCTCTCCCTCCGGCCTCTTTAATGGACTCTCATCTCTCTCTCTGTGTGCTCTTTAATGGATTCTCATCTCTCTCTCTCCGGGCTCTTTAATGGACTCTCATCTCTCTCTCTCTGCGCTCTTTAATGGACTCTTGTCTCTCTCTGCACTCTTTAATGGATTCTCGTCTTTCTCTCTCCGCGCTCTTTAATGGACTCTTCACAGCTTTCTTTCCGATTTATCTTTGTATCATCAGCAAATTTAGCAACCATACCTTTGGTCCCTTCATCCAAATCATTTATATAAATTGTAAAAGTTTGAGACCTCAGCACTGATCCCTGTGGCACACCACTCGTTATATCTTGCCAACTAGAAAATTACCCATTTATGCTCTCTGTTTCCTCTTAGATAGCCAATCTTCCATCCATGCCAATATGTTACCCCTACACCATGAGCTTTAATTTTACACAATAACCTCTGATGTGGCACTTTATTAAATGCCTTCTGGAAATCTACGTGCAGCACATCCACTCCTTTATCCACAGCACATTTTGCTTCCTCAAAGAACTCCAATAAGTTAGTTAAACATGGTTTCCCTTTCAAAATCCATGCTATTCTACCTAATTGCCTTGGCTTTATCCAAGTGCCCTGTTATAATGTCTTTAATAATAGCTTCTGACATTTTCCCTGTGACAGATGTTAAGCTAACTGGCCTGTAGTTTCCTGCTTTCTGTCTCCCTCCCTTTTTGAATAAAGGAATTACATTCACTATTTTCCAATCTAATGGAACCTTCCCTGAATCTAGTGAATTTTGGAAAATTAAAACCAATGCATCAACTACCTCACTAACCACTTCTTTTAAGACCCTAGGATGAAGTCCATCAGGACCCAGGGACTTGTCAACCCACAGTTCCAACAATTTGCTAAGTACCACTTCCCTGGTGATTATAATTTTCCCAAGTTCCTTCCTCCCTTCCAATTCCTGATTTACAGTTATTTCTGGGATGTTACTTGTATCCTCTACAGTGGAGACCAATGCAAAATATCTGCTCAATTCATCTGCCATCTCCTTATTTTCCATTATTAATTCCCCAGACTCACTTTCTTTAGGACCAGGGCTCACTTTGTTAATTCTTTTCTTTTCAAAATATCTATAAAAACTCTTACTATCAGTTTTTATATTTCTAGCTAGCTTTCTCTCGTACTCTAATTTTTTCCCTCCTTATTAATCTTTTAGTCATTCTTTGCAGTTTTTTATATTCTGTCCAATCTTCTGATCTGCCACCCTTCTTTGTGCAATTATATGCTTTTTCTTCAAGTTTGATACTAGCTTTAATTTTTTTAGTTAACCATGGATGGTGGGTCCTCCCCTTGAAATTTTTATTTCTTGTTGGAACGTATCTATTCTGCGTATTCTGAACTACCCCCTTAAATGTCTGCTACTGCATCTGTATTGATCGAACCCTCAACCTAAATTGCCAGTTCATTTCAGCCAGTTCTGCTTTCATGCCCTCATAATTGCCCTTATTCAAGTTTAAAATTCTATTCTTAGACCCATTCTTCTCTCCCTCAAACTGAAATGTAAAATTCAATCACATTATGATCACTGCTGCTTAGGGGTGCCCTCTCCATGAGGTCATTAATTAATCCTATCTTGTTGCACAATACCAGGTCTAGTATTGCCTTCTCTCTGGATGACTCCAGAACATATTTTCTAAGAAACTATCCCAGAAACATTCTATGAATTCCTCGTCTAGGCTATTTGTGCCTTTCTGATTTTTCTAGTCTGTATGTATATTAACATTGCCCATGACGATCACTGTACTTTTCTGACAAGCTCTAGTTATTTCTTCTTTGACACCCTGTCCTACCATATGGTTATTGTTAGGCGGCCTGTACACTATTCCCACAACTGGCTTCTTGCCTTTATCATTCCTCATCTCAACCCAAACCATTTCTATATCCTGATTTCTGAACTTAGGTCATCCCTCTCTATTGTGCTAATATAATCTTTAATTAATAGCGCCATCGGTCCACATTTTCCTGGCTTCCTGTCCTTCATAAATGTCACATACCCTTCAATATTCAGGTCCCAGTCTGTCATCCTGCAGCCATGCCTCAGTAATGGCTATCAGATCATACTTATTTATGCTAATATGACTAATGGGAATGGCTAATATTTAAGGAACGAATGTATACATTGCAACAGTTATATATTCTTTTCTGGTGCAAAAGCACAACAGGAAAAACAGCCCAACCATGGCTATCAAAAGAAGTTAAGGATAGTATTAGATCCAAAGAGGAGTCATATAAAGTTGCTAGAAAAAGTAACAAGCCTGAGGATTGGGAGAAGTTTAGAATTCAGCAAAGGAGGACCAAAGAGATTGATTAAGAGGGGAAAAATAGAGTATGAGAGTAAACTTGCAAGGAATGAAAGGCATTGGTGATGAGCAAGGGACTAGATTTTATAATTCTAGAATTTACTGATTTTTTAGAGGCTGGCATGGAGGGATTTTCTTATGAGGAGAGGTTGAGTAGGCTGGGCCTGTACTCATTGGAGTTTAGAAGAATGAGAGGTAACCTTATTGAAACATATAAGATTCTTAGGGGGCTTGACAGGGTAAATGCTGAGAGGTTGTTTCCCCTTGTGGGAGAGTCTAGGACCAGGGGGCATAATCTCAAAAGTAAGGGGTCGCCCATTTAAAACAGAGATGAAGGGGAATTTATTCTCTGAGGATAAGTTAATCTGTGGAATTCTTTACCGCAAAAGCCTGTAGAAGCTGGGTCATTAAGTATATTCAAGGCTGAGATAGACAGACTTTTAATCAGTAAGGGAATCAAAGGTTATGGGGAAAAGGCAGGAAAGTGGAGTTGAGGATTATCAGATCAGCCATGATCTCATTGAATGGCGGGGCAAACTCGATGGGCCGAATGGCCTACTTCTGCTCCTACGTCTTATGGTCTTATGGAACATAAAAGCGGACTGTAAAAGCTGCTATAAGTATGTAAGAAGAAAAAGACTGGTGAAGACAAAGGTCCCTTACAGTCTGAAACAGGAGAATTTATAATAGAGAACAAGGAAATGGCAGAGCAATTAAACCATTACTTTAGCTCTGTCTTCACAGAGGAAGACACAAATAACTTCCCAGAAATACAGGGGAATAGAGGGTCCAGTGAAAAGGAGGAATTGAAGGAAATTAGTATTACTAAAAAAACAGTGCTGGAGAAATTAATGGGACTGAAAGACAATAAATCCCCAGGGCTGATAATCTACATCCCAGGGTACTGAAGGAGGCAGCCAGGGAAACAGTGGGTGTGTTGGTTGTCATCTTCCAAAATTCTGTAGATTCTGGGATAGTCCCGGCAGATTAGAGGGTGGCAAATGTAACCCCACTATTTAAAAAAGGAGGGAGGGAGGAAAGAGAGAATTACAGACGATTGAGCCCAACATCAGTAGTAGGGAAAATGCTAGAATATATTGTAAAGGATGTGATAACAGGACACTTAGAAAATATCAACAGGGTTAGATAAAGTCAACATGGATTTATGAAAGGGAAATCATAGTTGACAAACCTGCTGGAGTTTTTTGAGGATGTAACTAGCAGAATACATAAGGGAGAACCAGTGGATGTGGTGTATTTGGATTTTCAGAAAGCTTTTGATAAAGTCCCACATAAGAGGTTAGTGTGTAAAATTAAAGCACATGGGATTGGGGGTAATATATTGGTATGGATTGAGAATTGGTTAGCAGACAGGAAATAGAGTAGGAATAAATGGGTCTTTTTCGGAATGGCAGGCGCTGACTAGTGGGGTACCTCAGGGATCAGTGTTTGGGCTCCAGTTGATCACAATATATATCAATGATTTGGATGAGGGAACCAAATATAACATTTCCAAGTTTGCTGATGACACAAAATTAGGTGGGAATCTGAGTGGTGAGGAGGATGTTAAGAGGCTTCAAGGCGATTTAGATAAGTTTAGTGCGTGGGCAAATATATGGTAGATGCAGTACAATGTGGATAAATGAGAAGTCATCCACTTTGGTAGGAAAAACAGAATGGCAGAGGTGGTGATAGATTGGGAAACGTTGATGTACAAAGGGACGTGGGTGTGCTTGTACACCAATCATTGAAAGCAAGCATGCAGGTGCAGGAAGCAGTTAGGAAGGCAATGGTATGTTGGCCTTCATTGCGAGAGGACTTGAGTACAGGAGCAAGGATGTATTACTGCAGCTGTACAGGGCCTTGGTGAGACTGCACCTGAAGTATTGTGAGCAGTTTTGGCCTCCTTACCTAAGAAAGGATATACTTGCCATAGAGGGAGTGCAGCGAAGGTTCACCAGACTGATTCCTGGGATGGCAGGATTGTCACACGAGGAGAGATTGGGCCGACTAGGCCTGTATTCACTGGAGTTTAGAAGAATGAGAGGGGATCTCGTTGAAACGTTTAAATTTCTGACAAGGCTGGACAGACTGGATGCAGGGATGATGTTTCCTCTGGCTGGGGGTCTAGAACAAGGGGTCACAATTTCAAGATACGGGGTAGACCATTTAGGACTGAGATGAGGAGAAATTTCTTCACTCAGAGGGTGGTGAACCTGTAGAGTTCTCTACCACAGAGGGCTGTGGAAGCCAAGTCACTGAATATATTTAAGAAGGAAATAGGTTTCTAGACTTCAAAGGCATCAAGGGGTCTGGGGAGAGCGCTGGAGTACGGCATTGAGATAGAAGATCAGCCATGATCATATTGAATGGCGGAGCAGGCTAGAAGGGCCGAATGACCTACTCCTGCTTCTATTTTCTATGTTTCTGTTTTCTATCTTCGTTTACATCTATCTATCTTTGTTCATCGGTTTTCTTTTGAATGCCACATGCATTCAGATAAAGAGCCTTAAGTTTTGTCCTTCTAATATTTTTGTAACTTCTAGACTTATCTCCTGGTTTACTCTTAGATTTGTACTCTCTGTCCCTTCCTGTCACATCTGTTTATCATTTCCCATATTAACACGTTTCTCTCCTGCCTTGCCTCTACTCTTTGATTTACCACATCTTTACAAATTTGACCCCTTACCCCTCTATTTAGTTTAAAAATCTCTTTACTTCCTTCATTATGTGGTTCACGAGAACACTTGTCTTAGCCCGCTTCAGGTGTAGAACATCCCAACGGTACAGCTACCAAATTCCCCAATACTGGTGCCAGTGCTCCATGAACCTGTACCCACTTCTCCCACACCAGTCTTTGCACCATGCATTCATCTTTCTAATCTTATTTTCCCGATGACAATATGCACATGGCTCAGGTAATAATCCAGAGATTACTACCTTTCAGGTTCTGCTTCATAATTTGGTGCCTAGTTCCTCATACTGACTGTGTAGAACATTGTTCCTTGCCCTGCCCATGTGGTATGTGTCCTGGGAGTGTTTGATGGTGTCAGTGTAGAGGGAGCTTTACTCTGTATCTAATCCCGTGCTGTACCAGTCCTGGGAGTGTTTGATGGCAACAGTGTAGAGAGAGCTTTACTCTGTATCTAACCCCGTGCTGTACCTGCCCTGAGAGTGTTTGATGGGGGCAGTTTAGTGGGAGCTTTACCCTATATCTAACCCTGTGCTGTACCTGTCCTGGGAGAGTTTGATGGGGACAGTGTGAGGGGAGCTTTATGCTGTATCTAACCCTGTGCTGTATCTGTCCTGGGAGTGTTTGATGGGGACAGTATAGAGGCAGCTTAACTCTGTATCTAACGCTGTGATGTACCTGTCCTGGGAGTGTTTGGGGACAGTGTAGAGGAAGCTTTACCCTGTATCTAACCCCGTGCTGTACCTGCCCTAGGAGTGTTTGATGGAGACAGTGTAGAGGGAGCTTTACTCTGTATCTAATCCTGTGCTGTACCTGTCCTGGGAGTGTTTGATGGGGACAATGTCAAGGGAGCTTTACTCTGTATCTAAACCCGTGCTGTACCTGTCCTGGGAGTGTTTGATGGGGACAGTGTCAAGGGAGCTTTACTCTGTATCTAACCGTGTGCTATTCATTGGGTCAGATGATGAAGAATCCATGGTCTGTCCTGTTTTTTCTTACCTTTAATCTGGGATTTGGTTTCCTCCCTCCTCAGTGACTTTCTGTGTTCTCTCAGTCTTCTCTTTCTCAGCATCTCCTTCTGAAATGCAGCAACAGATCTCAGGAGATCTTTGCCTTCCAACTCCAAAGGTGGAATGACAATGCTGCAGTCCAGGAACTCGTTGATGGCATTTAAGAGGTCCTGTCGATCATCGGCCTCATACGCCGCCTCATGGAAATCCTGTGAAAGCATTCAGCGATTATACCAATCCTGCCACTTGTTTACACCTCCTCTGTTTCTTTCCTAATACTCTGCTGATTCTCTCTCTGTAACCTACCCTGTCCTACAGTCTTCCGAGATCTCTGTATTCCTCCAATTCTGACCTGCATATCTCCGGTTTTAATTGCTCCACCATTGGTTCTTGTGCTTTCAGCTGCCTTGGCCTGAAGGTCTGGAATTCTCTCCCCAAACCTCTTCCCCTCTCTTTCCTCCTTCAAACTTACCCCTTTGGCCAAGTCTTTGTTCAGTTCTCCTCTAATTTCCTTACGTGACTGGGCATCAAATTTTGTTTGATGATTGTTGTTGTGAAGAGGCTTGGGATGTTTTTCTACTTTAAAGATGCTTTATAAATGCAAGCTATTGCTGTTTATGGAAATTGGAACATTTGGAACAGGAAGAGGCCATTTAGGCCCTTGAGCTTGTTCCACTATTCAATGAGACCGTGGCCTGAATTTTACACTCCCCCCTGCCGGAGGGTTTGTTGGCGGAAGGTGAGTGTAAAATTCCTTGGATGGGCTTCCTGCTGTGTTCCCGCCTGCCCTGACCTTTCTGCAATTTTACGCTGGGGCGGGCAAGGCCTTGGACAGGCCGCCACCCTTGCCCCAACTGAGACCCTTAAGTGGCAAATTATTGACCACTTAAGGGGTATTTCCCACCCAGCCTCAATTTTTAGGCTGGCGGGAGGAGTTCCCAGGTAAGGGGGAAGCCCGAAAATAATCGGGTTCAGGCTTCAGGCGGGGAGGGGGGAAGGCGCCTCCATGGGATGCCCCCTTTTAAATTTGGGTGTCCCCACACCCGCGTAAGGCCCAGGAACTGCAAGACCTCCCACCGCCCCACCCCCCCAGCCTTCCCTCGACACCCCAATCTCCCACTGTCCACTTCCTCAGGCCTCCCTGCCCTGAGACCCCCAAAACCTATCTCCTCCTGGAGTCCCGGGACTTAGGCTCCAGGGGACTGACTGCAGTCGCAGCCCTGCCCACCGCAGCCTCTGGCGCTTCGGGGACTAGAGAGCTGCCGGCCAATCTGATCAGCTGGCAGCTCTCTAAGGTGGAGCTACCTCTCGAGTGAGGGGTGGAAGTCCAGCCTCCAGCCAATTAATGCTCATTGTAGCGTGAAATCATCACTGTGGGGCAGGCCTTGTCGGAGGGGGTGTGTTCCCTGCCAACTCCCCGGATGGCAAGACCTAAAAAATCCTGGCCCTTGGCTGATCTGTGTCTGAACTCCATTTTTGCTCCATATCCCCAATACCTTTTGATAACACAACTCTTATCAGTTTCTGTGTTAAAATTAACAATTGACCCAGCACCATTTTGTCATTTTGGGTTTTTTTTTGTCATTTGCAGAAGAAACTTCTAAACTTCTACCACCCTTTGCATGTTGAAGTATGTCTTAATTTTGCTCCCTAAAGGTCTGGCTCTAATTTTTAGGTTTTGCCTCCTAGTCGTAGACTTCCCAACCAGGGGAACTAATTTCTCTTGGATCTCTGTTCCCCTTAATGCTTTGAAAATTTTGATCAAATCAACGCATGACCGTGTTCAGAGTCCTACCTTGTCTGACATCAGGGTGGAGATGCTCCGCCCAATCTCATGGTAGTCCATGTTGGACTGCACTGGCCCAAGTAGAACAAAGATGAACCGCACAGGGACTGTCACTTCCAAAACCGATTCAAGGAACACTGCTTCACTAAGACGTACAAACGCCATGGTGGGCTGCTCCAGAAAGGCAAGAGTCCCTAAAAATATTAGAAAAGAAACAATTTTAAGAACTTTAAGGTATTTGAAAGAATCATTAACAGGTAGCACAACACTAAGCAATTAAAGCCATTGTTTTTATCCCCTACCAGAAACTCTGATTCCCTAGCCACTGACTCCGTCCCTCTCCCTGGTAAATGTCTGAGGCTCAACCACTCTGTTCACAACTTTTGGTCTCGTATTTGACCCTGAAATGAGTATCTGACCACATTGCCACGCCATCACTAAGACTGCCTATTTCCACTTTCGTAATATCGTCCAACTCGGCTTATCTGTTGAAACCCCCATTGTTACCTCTAGACTCAACTACTTCGATACACTCCTGGTCGGCCTATTGCATCCTACCTTCCGCAAACTTGAGGTCATTCGAAACTCTGCTGCCCATGTCCCACTTCACACTAGGTCCGGTTCCCCTGTCACCCCTCTGCTTGCTGACCTACATTGGCTCCCAGTTAATCAATACCTTGATTTTAAAATTCTTATCCTTGTTTCAAATCCCTCCATGGCCTCGGCCTCCAACCCCAATCTCTGTAAGCTCCTCCAGCCCCACAAACCTCCGAGATCTCTATTCTCCTCTAATTCTAGTCTCCTGCACATTCCCAATTTTAATCGCTCTGCCACCGGTGGCCGTGCCTTCAGTTGCCTCGACCCCAAGCTCTGGAATTCCCTCCCTAAACCTCTCCAGCTCTCTACCTTCATCTCCTCCAATAACATATTTCTTAAAACCTCTTTGACCAAGCTTTTGGTCAATCTGCCCAAGTTTCTCCTTATGTAGCTTGATGTGCAATTTTGTTTTATTAAGCTTCTGTCAATCACCCAGCACATTTTATTACATTAAAGGTGCTATATAAATACAAGTTGTTGTTGTAACCACTGCATCCCTCAACATCATCAGCAAAGTGTTGGAAGGGGTCATTGACAGTGCTATCAAGCTGCACTTACTCATCAATAGCCTGCTCACTGATGCTCAGTTTGGGTTCCGCCAGGGCCACTCAGCTCCTCTCCTCATTACAGTCTTAGTCTAAACATGGACAAAAGGGCTGAACTCCCAAGGTGAGGTGAGAGTGACAGCCCTTGACATCAAGGCAGCATTTGATCGAGTGTGGCATCAGGGAACCCTAGCAAAACTGGAGTCAATGGGAATCAGGGGGAAAACGCTCTGGTTGGAGTCATACCTAGAACAAATTGAAGATGGTTGTGGTTGTTGGAGGTCAGTCACCTCAGTCCTGGGACATCATTGCAGGAGTTCCTCAGGGTAGTGTCCTTGGTCCAATCACATTCAACAGCTTCATCAATGACATTCCTTCCATCATAAGGTCAGGAGTAGGAATGTTTGCTGATAATTGCACAATGTTCAGCAACATTTGTAACTCCTCAAATACTGAAGCAGTCCATGTCCATATGCAGCAAGACCTGGATAACATTCAGGCTTGGGCTTACAAGTGGCAAGTAACATTCCAGCCTCACAAATGGCAGACAATAACCATCTCCAACAAGAGAGAATACAGCCATTGTGCCTTGACATTCAATAGCATTACCATTGCTGAATCCTCCATTATCAACATTCCAGGGGTTATCATTGACCAAAAACTGAACTGGACCAGCAACCTAAATACTGTGGCTACAAGAACAAGCCAGAGGCTGGGAATTCGGTGGTGAGTAACTCACCTCCTGACTCCTCAAAGCCTGTCAGGAATTTGCAAGGCACAAGTCAGGAGTGTGATGGAATACTGTCCATTTGCCTGGATGAGTGTAGCTCCAACAACACCCAGGAAGCACAACACCTTCCAGGACAAAGCAGCCCACTTGATTGGCACTCCATCCACCACCTTAAACATTTATTCCCTCCATCACTGATGCACAGTAGCAGCACTGTGTACCATCTACAAGATGCACTGCAGCAACTCACCAAGGCCCCTTCAACAGCACCTTCCAAACCCACGACCTCCACCATCTAGAAGGACAATGGCAGCAGATGCATGGGGACACCACCACCTTCCCCTCCAAGTTCCCCTCCAAACCACTCACCATCCTGACTTTGAACTGGATTGCTGTTCCATCACTGTCGCTGGGTCAAAATCTTGGATTTTGCAGCTCGACACCACGTTATCAGGGGCAATTAGGGACGGGCAATCAATGCTGGCCCAGCCAGCGACGCCCACATCCCGTGAAAAAAAAGAAAAAAAAAATCTCCTTCCAGAAACACATGAATTGTCTCTTAGGATCTCACAGCACAGAACGGGACCATTCGGCCCATCATACCTCTGCTAGCTCTTTGAAAGAACTCTCCAATAGTTTGTTCCACTCCCCCCTCATTTTCCGTGTAAACCTGTAAATTAGCTCTTTTCAAATACATGTCCAATTGCTTATTAAAAAGTTCCTAAGGAATCTGTTTCCGATCAGACAGTGCCTTTTAAATCATAACAACCCTCTTTGTGAAGAAATTTATCATTTCCCCCTCTGGTTATTTTGCTATTTATTCTAAATCCATTCTGACTCATTTAGCAATGGAAAAACTTTCTCCCTACCTGCTCTATCAAATCCCCTGATAATTTTGAATAGCTCAATTAAATCTTCCCTTAATCACCTCTGCTTTAAGGAAAACGATCCCAGCTTAAAATGGGGCTTGAATCTACAGCCTTCTTACTCAGAGGTGAGAGTGCTTCACACTAAGCCATGACTGACACTGACACGATTCGGGTTTAGTTTGATTAGTTAATATTTTTCTATTGTTGGGCTCCATATGACATGAAAATAGATTCAGAACTTTATTCCTTTGCCATTTAAAAAAAATTGACTTTCTACTGAACCAAAAAAAAGGATAGCTGCTACAAGTCACATGACCACATGGTTGGACATTTGTCTGGGAGCGACCCCCAGAAGTTACAAGAACAAAACAATTCCTCACTCAGCCTGTGGAATCTCACAGCTCACTGTATAGACCCCTTGTAATCACAGAAGACCAGGAGACTCTTATATCAGAACTTGTTATGCCTACAGAGCTACTAACAGTCTCATATCACACCTGGAACTGTCCAGGTTCATTTCAAAGGGGAACCAAAGGGACGGCATTTGCATCTGATAAGCTCATCTTGCTAGCAGAATCAGTGGGTCTGCCCAGACAATGGCTTCCCCAATACCAGGTCCTTAACATGGATGGTAACTCTTTCAGCAACTAATGACTGGGACATTATCAGTCCTGAACTCAAAGCCAATTCCAGACACTGGATAAACATCCCTTTTGAAGTCATTATGGAGAAAGAAGGTCACATGACTCAAGTGACCATTTTGAAATCCCTGTATGCCTTTGAAAACTGAGAAATCCTCAGACTGTTATTTTAACATCAACTGGACCGAACTTCAGCAGCCTGACTGAGTTAGCAGTCGGTTACCACCTCTCAACTCCACAAAGCCCGCTTGATTTTAAAAATCTCTGATTAACACCTGCCTAGTGGTCGCACGAAAGCCCATTGTGCTGCAGCATTGTTCGTTTCAAGGATTTACGTATTGTTAACTCCAACCAGAAACTCATCGGAACAGAATCCCACCACAAAGGAAACACCCTCTGGACTTTGACTTGTCGGACTCTGGAATCATGTAAACTAATATTCATTTCTGTGGTTCTTGAACTGTACAACTGCTTTTTACTATCCACCCCTTTACTGTGTGTGTGTCTGTGTGTGTGCGCGTGCGGGTGTGCGAAGTTGCAGACACTTCTCACCCCAGGTTTTTTTTTGATTGTGAAATTAACTAACCTTCTGAGTTAATCATAACTCGTGTTTGCTGTGGATTTTGGTAAATTGGATCATGAAAACCAAGGGACTGGGAAACCACACCACCACATACTTTAAAAGTAATTCAAAATACCCCCCTGCTTACCGACTGGTGGTGAGAGGAAATAGGTACTGCTTGCCATAACGCTATAAAGTACAAACATAAAGGTTCAGGGGAAATCCTGGGACAGGCATCCTGTGCTTATAGCTCACCTGTTCCTGTTACAGCTCCCCAAGCAGGTCCTATATCGATGCAAATACCTTTCTACAGACAGGTAGAACACAGGCACACACTACTGAGTCATGAAGATGATGGGAGCGGGGCGGGGGGGTATGGGGGAGGAGGAGGCAATTATCAATGGATCTTTGCACTGGGCATAACGAGTGCTCCCTAACCTATGTCTAAGAGCTGTTATTAGATATTATGGGGCCTGCAATCCAATCTGAAATAAAACACCAACTGCAGTCCTTCTGCAAGCTGCAGAATGTTATTATTTTGGCCTCTGTTTTTCTATTAGCCCATTGATACTTGGATCAGGGATTTATTTTACAGAGATTCGCCATCTGATTCACCTATTGCTCAAATGGCTACGAAGATTGATAAAGAAGCGTGCATAACCTCGTCCGGGATGATAACAACAATGTCACTTGGGTTATTTTTAAATACGCCAGACACCTTATTGTTCCTGATTCACAAGGCACAGAATATGAGGGCTTTAAACTTCAATCCACAAATGACCACATTTAACAGTCATTTTAATGGTTTTTAATGGTCAATCACCAACTCTCTGCCAGCTCCCAGTGTGATGGTGACCTGCTTTAAACTCACTGAGGTCATCTGGGTGGCGTGTAAAGGAACCAACACCAGAACAGAGCAGTAGGGCCAAATGGCTTGTTTCTGTAAAATCATCCTCCAGTCTGTCCACATAGCTGAAGTCCCTTCCCCTGGTACCATTTGGGTAAAAATCCTCTGCAGCCTCTTGAAGACCTTGACACCCTCCCTAAACTGTGGTCCAGAATTTTACACAATGCTCCAGCTGAGGCTAGATCCAATGTTGATAAAGGTTTAGCATGAATTTATTTCAAATCCATTGTTGTTTCTTTTAATCTCAGCATCTGTTGGCCCAGACCAACATCAGAACAAGGGGAAGCCATTCTTCCCCTCCAGCCTGTTCTGTCAGTCAGTTAGGTCATGGTTGATTTGTATCGCAATTCCATCTATCCACTTTGGTTCCATTAATTGTATACTCCTACCCAGTGCAAATCAATCAATCTCTGCTCTGAACTGGGGGAGGTGGTGGCGCTGTGGTAATGTCACTGGACTAGTAATTCAGAGGCCCGGGCTATTGCACTGGGCACATGAGTTCAAAGCCCAACATGGCCGCTGGTGGAATTTAAATTCAATTAAGTAAGTTGGAATTGGAAGTGAGTGTCAGTAATGGTGACTGTGAAAATATCACTGATTACCACAAAAATCCATCTGGTTCACTAATGCCCTTTAGGGAAGGAAATCTGCCATCCTTTCCTGGTCTGGCCTACATGTGACTCCAGACCCACAATGCGGTCGACTCTTAAAGTCTGAAATGGCCTAGCAAGCCCCTCCGTTAAAGGGAAATTAGGAATGGGCAATAAATACTGGCTTTGCCAGCGACGCCCACATCCCATGAAAGAATTTTTAAAAAATTGACCACTCTGCAGCCTCAACAGATTTTTGGGGGAAGAGTACACCAGATTTCTACAACCCTTTGTGTGAAGAAGTGCTTCTTAACATCACTTCTGAACGGCCTGTCTCTAATCTAGTCACACAGGTACAGTGTCTACAAACCGGCAACTTTGGGACCGGGTCCTTGCCGGATTGTGGGTCCTTGTTGGAATCCGGGTCTGGCGGTTTTTGGGTTGGGCAGTTTAGGCTGAGTCGCATCTGGTCAGGAGTCGCTTGGACCACTCGTAGCATGGGAAATGACCGGTGCATGAAATCGGCGTGCCACCATGCCAATGCAGCACCTAGTCCATCACACCAGCGGGGTTATTTTACTTATCTAATGATAATAAAAATTCATGCTTGGCAGCTTCAAAAAATGTTGAAAATGTCAGACATCACCAGTTTTTCCAGGTAATTCTGTTTTTGTTTTGGATTTCCAGCATCCACAGTAGCTTTTAGCTTTTTGACATTACCATAGCTGGATTTGAGGCACTATACCTGTATTACCACGTTGTTCTGGACTCCCCCGCCAGGGAAATCATTTCTCTCTATCTACTCGGCTAATTAACTTCAACACCTTAATTAAATCACCCCTTAATTTCCTAAACTTGAGAGAATACAAGCCTCGTCCGTGAAACCCGTCCTTGTGATTTAACCCTTTAATTCTGGTGAATCACTGTGCACCCCTGCCGAGGTCAACGCATCCTTCCTCAAATGCAGAACCTAGAACTGAACACAGTGCTCCAGATGGGGTAAAGCCAGATCTTTATCTAGTTCCGTGCTGTACCTGCCCAGGGAGTGTTTGAGGGACATTGTAGAGGGAGCTTTACTCTGTATCTAACCCTGTGCTGTACCTGCCCTGGGAGTGTTTGATGGGGACAGTGTAGAGGGAGCTTTACTCTGTATCTAACCCCATGCTGTACCTGCCCTGGGAGTGTTTGATGGGAATAGTGTAGAAGGAGCTTTACTCTGTATCTAACCCCGTGCTATACCTGCCCTGGGAGTGTTTGATGGGAATAGGTTAGAAGTAGCTTTACTCTGTATCTAACCCCATGCTGTACCTGTCCTGGGAGTGTTTGATGGGGACATTGTAGAGGGAGCTTTACTCTGTATCTAACCCCGTGCTGTACCTGTCCTGGGAGTGTTTGATGGGGACAGTGTAGAGGGAGCTTTACTCTGCATCTAACCCCGTGCTGTACCTGCTCTGGGAGTGTTTGATGGGGACAGTGTAGAGGGAGCTTTACTCTGTATCTAACCCCGTGCTGTACTTGCTCTGGGAGTGTTTGAGTGTATCTAACCTCGTGCTGTATCTGCAGTCGGATACACTGGCAGTGTTGGGGCACCTATATACTTCACCCACATATGGATCACGATACCTAGGGGCAATGTTTTTTCTTGTTCAGGATGCAAATCCAATTGAAACAACTCATCATTTCTCCATCGGCCAGAGTGTAACATACCGATGAGGACCACCGTTGCTTCTGCGTTTTCTGGAATCTTCTCCATGAGCCTCTGCTCTGCTTTCCTTTTGTGCTTCTCACTGTTGCGGCTGATCGTAGATCTCGGATGTTTCTAAAAAGGAAAAGGGTTTTGAGGAATGTTCACAGCAAAAGGGAAGATTTCAAGTCTGTGCCCCCACTCCACTGCTTCTATATACAGAACCATAGAATCCTACAGCACAGAAGGAGACCATTTGATCCATCAGGTCTGTGCTGGCTCTTTGAAACAGCTAGCTATTTAGTCTCAGCCCCTCTGCTCTTTCCCCATTGCCTGGCAAGTTTCGCATTTCAAGTATTTATCCAATTCCCTTCTGTAAGCTCCTAATGAATCTGTTTCCATCGCCCTTTCAGGCAGCGCATTCCAGATCACAACAACTTGCTGTGTAAAAAAATATATATATTTCCCTTTGGTTCTTTTACCAATTATGTTAATTCTGTGTCTTCTGGTTATCCAGCCTCCTGCCTGTGAAAACAGTTTCTCCTTATTTACTCTAAATTCTTCATGATTTTGAACCCCTTTATTAAATCTTCTCAAATCGAAGTAGAACAATCTGAGCTTCTTCAGTTTTTCCACATTCTGTATCTTTCTGACCTTAACACCACCATCAGCACCTCCTTTAGCCAGCGCCACGACCATTAACATCCCTTTGTCCATTTGTTCATGACATCTCTGGCGATCTCTCCTTTGCCCCCACCTATCACTGGCCTTCTATCCAGCTTCACCTGCTCCGTCCCCCTTAAACAGTATAAATTTCATCACATTTTTACTTCCCTTTAGGTCTGAAGAAGAGTCCTATGGACTCGAAGTGTTAACTCTGTTTTTTTTCTCTCCACAGATGCTGTTAGACCGGCTGAGTTTTTCCAGCATTTTCTGGTTTTGTTTCAGATTTCCAGCAACCACAGTATTTCGCTCTACATTAGGGAGTGTCTCTAAATGAATCCGATGCTCTACATCAGGGAGTGTCTCTAAACAAACCCAACATTCTACATCAGGGAGTGTCTCTAAACAAACCCAACATTCTACATCAGGGAGTGTCTCTAAACAAACTCAAAGCTCTACATCAGGGAGTGTCGCTAAATTAACCCAACGCTCTACGTCATAGGGTATCTTTAAACAAACTCAGAACTTTACATTGGGGAGTATTTCTAAACAAACCCAACAATGTCCTTCCATACCCAGCATCAAGTCCGGCTAGGGTCACCTGGCAGTGCTTGAGGAGCTGTTTACCCTGGGGCAGAGGCCAGCACAGGGTGAAACTGCCTTGTTCCTGGGCTACTCTATCTCAGTACCACATGGGGCTGCACCATCACCAACAGAGACATTGCGAAATGAAGGGGTCTCCCTGTTTTGCTCAGTATTATTTCCTCCATTGCCTATTGGCTTTATCTTTCTTATTGCAGCACTGTGTACCACTCAGTGCCCAGGAAAGCACTCCAGCAGCCTGATCACAGGCTGAAGCCTGCACCCACGCCATGGTTAAAATGGGAAGACATTTGTTCCGTAAACCAAACAAATCCCTCGATTAAATTGCAGCCTGTACCTCCCTCCCTGAGACACTTAACTCTGTGGACTGGGACCCTGGTAGTCATCCCTCCCCGTGATGGTCTGGGAGGAAAACAGGAATAGCTCATTTAGCCTGCTCCGCCACTCAGTTAACTCATGGCTAACCTGCTTCTTAACTCTATTAACTCCATCTATCAAACAGTAGCTTGGTAGTATTGAACTTGAATACTGATGAAAAGAGAGACAAGTTGCTGAAGCTTTTCTTCTTGCATTCATCAGGACAAACACAAGAATGCCAAATTTCAAATACACACAACAATTTATACTACAGGAGAAAAGGGTGTGGATTGGTTGGCAAGTCAATTCCCCATTGAGTGCAAGATGAGAAGCTTCAGCAACATTACTCTCTTTTCTGCAACTACATCCTTCATCCTTAGATTTTTGTTGGATAAGGGTCTTAAGTGCTATGGAACTATCCGTCTCAATTTTGGAAAATAATTGATTCCCAGCCTCAACTGCATGTTTTGGGGGAGGGAGTTCAGGAGAGGTTGAGATACAGGTGCCTTGTTTCCCTCACTCCCCGATGACTCTTCCTGCCTACTACATCCAATATGTGCGCTGGCCACGACCTCACGAGATCTTGCCTCACCTGAGTTTCTGGCTCTGACTTCTTGGGGTCTTGCACCTCGATACGTTCCTCCCCCATTAGGGGCACCGTGGTGAAGGAGTCCTTTGACATCTTGTGCTCATGGTGGAGATGGTGAGCAGTCAGGTTGGAGGCTTTGGTGGAGCCAGAGACATTACGAGGGAAAAAGATCCCTTCCTTTTCATCGTTAGGATGGCTGCAACACAAGACAGCAACTTAGTCCAACTAATCCAAGCGCGTTTTGCAGAGGGCTGAAGGTCTTAAGGGAGATTTAGCAGAATGGTACCAGGGTTGAGAGACAATGTAATGTGAAACACACCCCTTCAGTAACATTACCATTCAGTCCATGCTGGCTGTTTGAAACAGCTTTCTGATTAGTCCCCACTCTCCCCACAGGACTTTTCTCATGTGTTTCAGCCGTGGCTTAGTGTAATGTTCTCGCCTTTGTGTTAGAAAGTTGTGGGTTCAAGTCCCACTCCCGGAAACTTGAGCACCGAATCCAAGCTGACCACCCTCATACAGTACTGAGGGAGTACTGCTCTGTTGGAGGTGCCACCTCTTAGGTGAGACATTAAAGTGAGGATCCATCTGCCCTTTCAGGTGGATGTAAAAAAATGACATGACACTAGATCAAAGAAGAGCAACAAATTCTCTCTGGTGTCCTGGGCCAATATTTATCCCTCAATCAACATCACTAAAGCAGATTTTCTAATTATTATTGCTGCTTGTGGGAGCTTGCTGTGTGTAAATTGGCTCCTGCAATATTTCCTACACTAAAACTGTGACTACATTTCAAACTGTACTTAATTAGTTGTGAAGTGCTTTGCGTGAGATTTTGGAAGACCTACGATATAAATGCAAGTCAAAAACAAAAATAAAAATACCTGGAAAAACTCAGCAGGTCTGACAGCATCTGCGGAGAGGAACACAGTTAACGTTTCGAATCCGTATGACTCTTCAACGGAACTAAGGAAGTCGAAACGTTAACTGTGTTCCTCTCCGCAGATGCTGTCAGACCTGCTGAGTTTTTCCAGGTATTTTTATTTTTTGTTTTGGATTTCCAGCACCCGCAGTTTTTTGCTTTTATATAAACGCAAATGTTTGTTTATGGACCTCTAAACATTCCCTCTGAAAGGATTTGTCCAATTTCTTTTTGAAAGTTACTGTTACCTTTCAGGCAGCGCATCCCAGATTACAACAACTCGCTGTGTCAAAAAAAAATTCTCATCATCTCACGTCTGGTTCCTTTGCCAATTGCCTTAAATTTATGTCCCTCAGGTTACCGGCCCTCCTGCCAATGGAAGTTTCTCCTTCGTCAGTTTCAAAACATGATTTTGAACAACTCTATTAAATCTCCCTTTAACCTTCTCTGCTCTAAGAACAATCCCAGCTTCTCCAGTCTCTCCACATAACTGAAGTCCTTCATCCCGGGAACCATTCCAGTAAATCTCCTCTGCACCTTCTCCAAAGCCTTGACATCCTTCCTAGGGTGTGGTGTCCAGAATTAAACACAATACTCCAGCAATTGCTACACAATAACGTAAGAAATGGAGCAGCCAATTTGTGCACAGCGACATTCTCACAAGCTGCAATGTGATAATGAGCAGATAATCTGTCTCGAAGGATAAGAAAATATATATAAAACTCCTGAAACACTTGATTAGATTCCAGTCTACAACCCACTCCCGGGTATCTGTTATTCCATATATAAACCCCCCTGAACCCCTCGATTAGATTCCAGTCTGTAACTCACTCCCGGGCATCTGTTATTCTATATATAAACCACCCTGAACCCCTCGATTAGATTCCAGTCTGTAACTCATTCCCGGGTATCTGTTATTCTATATATAAAGCACCCCGAACCCCTCGATTAGATTCCAGTCTGTAACTCACTCCCGGGTATCTGTTGTTCTATATGTAAACCCCCCTGAACCCCTCGATTAGATTCCAGTCTGTAACTCACTCCTGGGTATCTGTTATTCGATATATAAACCCCACCGAACCCCTCGATTAGATTCCAGACTGTAACTCACTCCTGGGTATCTGTTATTCTATGTATAAACCCCACCGAACCCCTCGATTAGATTGCAGTCTGTAACTCACTCCCGGGCATCTGTTATTCCATATATAGACCACCCCGAACCCCTCGATTAGATTCCAGTCTGTAACTCACTCCCGGGTATCTGTTATTCGATATATAAACCCCACCGAACCCCTCGATTAGATTCCAGACTGTAACTCACTCCTGGGTATCTGTTATTCTATGTATAAACCCCACCGAACCCCTCGATTAGATTGCAGTCTGTAACTCACTCCCGGGCATCTGTTATTCTATATATAGACCACCCCGAACCCCTCGATTAGATTCCAGTCTGTAACTCACTCCCAGGTATCCTTTATTCTACATATAAATCCCCTGAAACCTCTTGATTAGATTCCAGTCTGTAACTCACTCCTGGGTATCTGCTATGCTATATATAAGCCCCCCTCTGAATCCCTCGATTAGATTCTAGCCTGTAAATGACTCCCAGCTATCTGCTATTCTAATATATAAACCACCCCCATTCCCCCCCGAATTGATTCCAGTCTGTAACTCACTCCTGGGTATCTGTTATTCAATCTATAAACCTCCCTGAACTCCTGAATTAGATTCCAGCCTGTACCTCACTTCAGGATATCTATTTTTCTATATATAAACCCCCAGTTACCCTCGATTAGATTCCAGTCTGTAACTCACTCCCAGGTTTCTGCTATTTTATATATAAATCACCCCGACCCCCTCGATTAGATTCCAGTCTGTAGCTCACTCCTGGGTATCTGTTATTCTATATGTAAACCACCTGAAGCCCCGAATAGGTTCCAGTCTGTAACTCACTCCAGGGTACCAGTTAGTCGACATAAAAACCGCCCAAACTCCTTGATTAGATTCCACTCTGTAACTCACTCCCGGTACCTGTTATTCTTTATATAAACCCCCTGAACTCCTTGGTTAGATTCCAGTTTGTAACTCACTCCCCTCACTAACCCTAACTCTATGGGTTGGGAGCTCCGATTGCCTCCCCTCCTCCTGATGCTTTGGGAGTACCTGTGTTTGACTAGAAGGGCTCTCAATACAGTGGCTCTGTCTTCCGGTTTGATCTGATCAGTGATCACCATGTTCTCCACCACCAGTTGGGCAATTCCAGGTAATGTTTTCTGTTCCAGATCCAGTAGCACTGCCCCTGCCAGAGACACACACACACCCCATGTTTAGTAACACTTCCCATCTTGGGGGTTAGTAGCACTCACAACCCTTTCTCCTTATTTGCAGACCCCACAAACTCCTCTCTCCCATTCACCATCCCCACCACAAACCCCTCTCTCCCCATTCACCATCCCCTCCACAAACTCCTCTCTCCCATTTACACTCCCCGCCACAAACCGCTCTCTCCCCATTCACCATCCCCACCACAAACTCCTCTCTCCCCATTTATACTCCCCGCCACAAACCCCTCTCTCCCCATTTACACTTCCTGCCACAAACCCCTCTCTCCCCATTTACACTCCCTGCCACAAACCCCTCTCTCCCCATTTACACTTCCTGCCACAAACCCCTCTCTCCCCATTTACACTCCCCACCACAAACTCCTCTCTCCCCATTTATCATCCCCACCACAAACTCCTCTCTCCCCATTTACCATCCCCGTCACAAACCCCTCTCTCCCCATTTACACTCCCCACCACAAACCCCTCTCTCCCCATTTACACTCCCCACCACAAACTCCTCTCTCCCCATTTACCATCCCCACCACAAACTCCTCTCTCCCCATTTACACTCCCCGCCACAAACTCCTCTCTCCCCATTTACACTCCCCGCCACAAACTCCTCTCTCCCCATTTACCATCCCCGCCACAAACTCCTCTCTCCCCATTTACACTCCCCTCCACAAACCCCTCTCTCCCCATTCACCATCCCCGCCACAAACTCCTCTCTCCCCATTTACATTCCCCGCCACAAACTCCTCTCTCCCCATTTACACTCCCCGCCACAAACTTCTCTCTCCCCATTTACACTCCCCGCCACAAACCCCTCACCCTGTTTACATTATCCCTTGCAAACCCCTCTCTCCCCATTTACATTCTCCCCATCCTCTCTCACCATTTACATTCCCCTCCGCAAACCCTCCTCTCAATTTACATTATCGCCTGCAAACCCCCTTCTCCCTATTTACATTCCCGCCGACCCTTTTCTCACCCCCTTCACATTCCCTCTCCCAACCCTCTCCGTTTACGATTCCCAACCCCTTCGTGATGAAAGGAAGGTTTGGGAAAAGTGATCGGAATAGATATTTCAGTGCTTGACATGTCCTGGCCAACTGCTCTCCTCTATCTCGAGACCTGGTGGTGTGAATTCTCTGGTGAACAGGCAAAATATTGCCATAAATTCTGTCAATAAATGCTCTGTTTGAACTCTGTTACCTAGGCAAATCAGTTACAAACTTGTAGAACAACAACTTTCATTTATATAGCACCTTTATCGTAGTAAAATGCCTTCTGGAGCACTATCAAACAGCAGTTGACACTGAGCCACATAATGTGATATTAGGACAGGTCACCAAAAGTTTGGTCAAAGATGTCAGCTTTAAAAAGTACTTTAAACGGGGTGAGGTTTGGGTGGGTGGTGGAAAAGGGAGGTAGAGATGCAGAGACGTTCAAGGAGGAAATTCCAGAGCCTGGGGTCCAGACAACTGAAAGGACGGCCACCAATGTTTGAGTAATTAAAACCGGGGATAGGCAAGAAGCCGGAATTGGAGGAATGCAGAGGGTTGTTGGGCTGGTGAGGATTTCAGAGATGGGGAGGGGTGAGGCAGTGGAGGGGCTTAAGAAAAGGAGAATTTTTTTAAAAAAAGGCTTTGCCAGACCAAGAGCCAATGTAGGTCAAGGTGTACAGGAGGCATGGGTGAACAGGATGTTGCGAGTTAGGACACAAGCAGCAGAGTTTTGGATGAACAAAGGCTTAGGGAGGGTGAAAGGTGGCGCTGGAATACTAAAAATCTCGGGGTAACAAAGGCACAAGTGAGGTTTCAGAAGCAGCCAAGAAGGGCGGACAAACGACATTACTGAGGGAGGGGGTAGGCGGTCTTGGTGATGGAGAGGACCTGGAGTTGAAAGCTCAGCTTAAAGTCAAACAGAAAGAGTTCAGAGCACAGCCAGGTCAGGACATGCACTCTGTAACAGCTCTCACCCTGTGCAATGGTCTTTCTCAGCTCCAGGAGACTGCGGAATGTGAGGGACGCCACATGCGGTTTGCCCCACTTGTACGTCTCCGATACCACGTCTTCCTCAAACTTGATCCAGCGAGCGGTCTCCTGCCACATCATCTCATTGTTCTTACCCATGACCAACTCATTCAGCTCAACGAAAACCTGCACAAACGATGGAGAAGGGGGGAGTGAAATAAATACTCAGAGAGATATAGCTATCCAATCAAATTGTCTTGAGATTGGCGGGGGTGGGGGGAGGGGGTGAGGAGGCAGGAGATGCTAACAGTGCATTGTAGCCCAAGCACCATCTCCCTGTGCCACACACACAAATGTCCAACGCTGGCTTAACCCAAGGCTCATGCAGCACTGGCCTTGAGTACATCACCGTGGCTCAGCGAGTTACACTTTCCCGTCTACTGCATACATGAATCCAGTCGCACTCCAGAGACTTGAGTCTATAATCCCAGACTGCCACTCCCAGTACAGGGCTGAGAGAGTGCTGCACTGTCAGAGGTGCTGTCCTTCAGATGAGATGTTGAAACTGAGGCCCCATCTGCCCTCTGAGAGGAAGATAAAAAATCCCAAGGCCTCTATTTCGAGGAAGAGCAGGGGAGTTCATTCCCAGTGACCCGGGACAATATTTATCCCTCAACCAACATCACTAAAGAATAACTTATCTGGTCACTATTTTAGTGTTGTTGGTGGGAGCTTGCTGTGTGCAAATTGATGTTTCCTACATTACAACAGTGGCTATACTTCAAAAATGTGCTTCATCTGCTTTAAAGCCCTTTAGGATGTTCCGAGGCCATGAAAGGCGCTATCTAAATGCGAGTGTCATGTTACATTGAACAATGAGAGAGTGAAGAAGCAGAAGGATGATCAATACCTCGTGAGGTTTTCTGTCAAGCCGTGTCTTTTTCATGCTGCTTTGGGGGAGTTTGATGCTAACTTTACTCATTTGGCTTTTTGACGGTTTCTTGACCAGATGGCGACGAACTCCAGGGTTGTCCTCAAATCGATGGCCTGTAGACAAAGAAGAATGGAGACTTCTGGATAAATCAAGGCTTTTGTCTAGGTGCATGCATCAGCATGATTTGTGTGCATTCAGTCTTTTTAACCCCCTCAGTGGGCAGTACTCCAGTCTCAGAGTCAGAAGGTTGTGGGTTCAAGTCCCACTCCAGGGACTTGAGTGTAAATTCCAGGTTGACACTCCCAGTGCAGTACTGAGGGAGTGGTGCACTGTCGGAGGTGCTGTCTTTTGGATATGATGTTAAACTAAGGCCTCATCTGCCGTTTCAGATGGATGTAAATGATCCCTCAATTTCACTATTTCAGAGAAGAGCAGGGGAGTTCTCATTAATGTCCTGGCCAATATCTACGCCTCAACTAACATTATGAAAACAAACTATCTAATCATTTATTTCATTGCTGTTTGTGGGATCTTGCTGTGCATAAAATAACTGCCAGGTTTCATTCTTTATAACAGTGACTGGCACTTCAAAAGTACCTCATTGGTTCTAAAGCACTTTGTAACATCCCGAGGTGATGAACGGCGTTATATAAATTAAAATCTTTTTTTAATTCCCAGCCCCCCCCGCATTCCCATGGTAACACATCATGCTCACTCCCACGGTTGAGAATTCTATTGGGTTAACATGGATCTTTTCAGTTACAGGAATATGTTGCCTTCAGGAAGTCAGAGAGGGTTGCTATCCAGCGACTACCAGGATTCGAAAGGGTTGTATGAACCAGACCCTTCGCATAAAATATTGCATGTAATCCTAATTAATACATCGCTTTTTGTTCACTTTCTCTATGTGGGACAGAGCAGGTGGAGTTTTCCTCTCCATCTGACTGTGCTGTACCTAATCTAATGGACTCAAACCCTTTCTAATTCACTCCCACTGCACAGAATCCAAATGGACCCAAACCTTTCCCATTCACTCCCATTGTACAGAATCCCATTGGATCAAACTCCTTCTCATTCACAAACCTTGTATAGAATCTCAATGGACCCAGCACCTTCCTGTTCACTCATATTGTATAACATTCCAATAAAGCAAACTCGGTCCCATTCACTCCCATTGTATACAATCCCAATGGTCCCAGATTCCTTCCCATTCATTCACACTGCATGGAAACAAAATTGTAGGGCTATGGGGAAAGAGCAGGGGGAATGGAGCTAATCATTCAAACGACTGACACAGGCACAACGAGCCAAATGACTTCTCCCTATACTGTATAAACTAACTCATTATTCTGAGATCTCCAAAGTTCTTTTCTCCCTCAGTCTCTCCTCCTTATAATCCATTAAATTTCATCAGCCTGATATTCCCAGCATGAAGCCTTGTGGTGCAGTGGGTAGTGTCCCTGCCTCAGAGCCAGAAGCTCTGGGTTCAAGTCCCGCCCAGGGCTTGATGGCTGAGGGAGGCGTGTTCGTAACATGGCCAAACAGGTTGATTATCATCCTGGAAATCCTTCCAACACACACCAATGATAGGTGTGGGAGAATCTCCTGGTCAGCCATGCTTGATGCAGAGGGGTGCCCCTGAAGCCATAGCTTCTGGCTTCAGTCTAGCAACCTGTTCCAGGGAAAACAGGCATAAGCAAGTGTTACATCTGCCTCGTGTCCTTAGACATGGGAAGTTGAAGAAGAAGCTGTGCCCCAAATGTTTTCCTGCTCGTCTCAGGCTTGCTGGCGTTTTGCATTATGAGACCCTGTAGATTCGCAAACTAAGAGGTGAAAGAACCTCCGATTCCACTGTGTTCTTTTCCTGTGCCAATCTGGATGGATGCCAGGGAAATTGGAAAGAGAATCAAAACTAAGCTGGTGGTTGGGAAGGCAACAGGGAGATTGTAAATGATGATGTTCATATGGTCCTTCAATTAAAATAAATCATTCTGTTCATGTAACCTATACAGTCAAGTACAGTTTATTAGAAGGAAATGCTGGGATTATTTATAAGAGTAATGACTGGCTCCTTCAACATTCCTCCAATTAAACCAGGCAATAGTGAATTGTTGTGTGCTTCACATGTACAGGAGGGACACTGAGACACATATGTGCGTACAGTACCAGACAGGAGTTTATGGTTCCCTTTTACCTACTGTGTACTGTACACAGCTGACTCATGACACAGTGTTTTAGGAAGGGAGTTCAAGGATTTTTAAAAATTCATTCACGGGATGCAGGCTTTGCTGGCTGGGCCAGCATTTATTGCCCATCCCTAGTTGCCCTTGAGAAGGTGGTGGTGAGCTGCCTTCTTGAACCGCTGCAGTCCAAGTGGTGTAGGTACACCCACAGTGCTGTTAGGGAGGGTGTTCTAGGATTTTGACCCAGTGACAGTGAAGGAACGGTGATATATTTCCAAGTCAGGGTGGTGAGTGGCTTGGAGGGGAACTTCCAGGTGGTGGTGTTCCCATCTATCTGCTGCCCTTGTCCTTCTAGATGGTAGTGGTCGTGGGTTTGGAAGGTGCTGCCTAAACAGCCTGGGTGAATTCCTGCAGTGCATCTTGTAGATGGTACACACACTGCTGCTACTGTGCATCGATGGTGGAGGGAGTGAATGTTTGTGGATGGGGTGCCAATCAAGTGCGCTGCTTTGTTCTGGATGGTGTCAAGCTTCTTGAGTGTTCTGGGAGCTGCACTCATCTAGGCAAGTGGGGAGTATTCCATCACACTCCTGACTTGTGCCTTGTAGATGGTGGACAGGCTTTGGGGAGTCAGGAGGTGAGTTACTTACCACAGGATTCCTAGCCTCTGACCTGCTCTTGTAGCCACAGTTCTCATATAGCTAGTCCAGTTCAGTTTCTGGTCAATGGTAACCCCCAGGATGTTGATAGTGGGGGATTCAGTGGTAAGACCATAAGACATGGGAGCAGAAGTAGGCCATTTGGCCCAACGAGTCTGCTTCGCCATTCAATGAGATCATGGCTGATCTGATAATCCTCAACTCCACTTTCCTGCCCTTTCCCCATAACCCTTGATTTCCTTATTGATTAAAAATCTGTCGATCTCAGCCTTGAATATACTTAACGACCCAGCCTCTACAGCCCTCTGTGGTAAAGAATTCCACACATTGACTACCCTCTGAGAGAAGAAATTCCTCCTCATCTCTGTTTTAAATGGGTGACCACTGGCGGAGATTATGCCCTCCGCTCCTAGACTCTCCCACAAGGGGAAACAGCATCTATCCTGTCAAGCCCCCTAAGAATCTTATATGCTTCAATAAGGTCGCCTCTCAGTCTTCTAAACTCCAATGAGGACAGGCCCAACCGACTCAACCTCTCGGCATAAGAAAATCCCTCCATACCTGGAATCAACCTAGTGAACCTTCTCTGGACTGCCCCCAATGCCAGTATATCTTTCCTCAGATAAGGGGACCAAAACTGTTCACAGTATTCCAGGTGTGGTCTAACTAGTACCTTGTATAGTTTTAGCAAGACTTCCCTATTTGTATACTCCGTTCCCTTTGAATTAAAGGCCAACATTTCATTTGCCTTCCCTATTACCTGTTGAACTTGTAATTTAGCTTTTTGTGATTCAGGCATGAGGACCCCCAAATCCCTCTCTGCTGCAGCTTTCTGCAGTCTTTCTCCATTTAAATAATATTCAGCTCCTCTATTCTTCCTGCCAAAGTGCATAACTTCACATTTTCCCGCATTATGGACAGGACTTTATGTGCCGCAGGCGGGATCGTGCCTGACCCGATTGGGCGTGAAGAGCGCATGATGACATCGGACGAGTTTTCCGATGTTATCGTGCACTCGCGCAATATTTCGGGGTCGACGGGCGCGCGCAAGAGTCGGCAGTGCGCCCTCTGACAATTAAGAGGGCTATTAAGCCCATTGATCAAGTCATTTAAAGCTATTTTTCACTGCCTGTCCAACCTTATGGTTGGCAGCTGGGCGAATTGGCCAGGCGGCCTTTGGATTTTTTAGGAAACCTCATCCACGGGCGTGATGGGGTTTCCAACATTAATTTAAAAAAAATGTTTTTTAATGAGCATTTTCCTATGTCCTTGTTCATATGAGTGAGTCCTACGTGGGGACACGTTTTGCACATTCTTTATTTGTGATTTTAACATTCTTCAACTCCCTGGGGCAGCTCCCTGCCTTCAGGGAACTTTCAGTGCGCACACTCCCCCCGCGCGTGCTCAGACTTCTGAGCTGGCACCCTTCCCGCCCCCATCCCGGAAGTGCTGAGCTTCTCAGCTCGCCTTTCAGGCCGGCCGGCCAATTAACAGCCAGCCAGTGTGAAATTGCACCCGAGCGCGGGTGGCAGACTGATTCCTGGACGCTCCCAGACCCGCCCACCTGAAAATCCTGCCCTATACTCCATCTACCAAGTTTTTGTCCACTCACTTAACCTGTCTATATCCCTCTGTGGTGGGGTGTCATCCTCGCCACTTGCCTTCCCACCTGTTTTTGTGACATTGCACATTTGGCGATAGTACATTCACTTCCCTCATCCGAGTCATTAATATATAGTGTAAATAATTGTGGCCTCAGCACTGATCCCTGTGGCACTCCACGAGTTACAGGTTGCCATCCTGAAAATACCACCCCGTATCCCAACTCTCTGTCTTCTATTAGTTAGCCAATCATCTATCCATGCTAATATACTACCCCCAACACCATGGGCTCTTACCTTATTAAGTAGCCTTATGCGCAGTACCTTATCGAATGCCTTTTGGAAATCCAAATATATTATATCTACTGGTTCCCCTTTATCTATCCTGCTTGTTACTTCCTCAAAGAATTCTAATAAATTTGTCAGGCGTGATTTCCCCTTCATGAGGCCATGCTGACTCTGTTTGATTATACTTTGCATTTCTAAATGCTCTGCTATTACATCCTTTATAATAGGCTCCAAAATTTTCCCAATGATGGATGTTAAGCTAACTGGCCTAAAGTTACTTGTTTTTCTCTCCCTTCCTTTTTGAATAAGGATGTTACATTGGCAGTTTTCCAATCTTCTGGGCCTTTTCCTGAATCTAAGGGTTCTTGGAAGATTACTACCAGTGCATCCACTATCTGTGTAACTACTTCCTTTAATATCCTAGGATGCAACCCATCAGATCCAGGGGACTTATCAGCCTTTAGCCCCATTAGTTTGCCTAGTACTTTTTCACTCGTGATAGTTATTGGCCAGAATTTTCCCGTCAGCGATTTGGGGGCGGGGCCCGCTCGCCGACAGGAAAATGACACGGGATGACATCGGGAGGAACCCCCGACGTCATCCCGGTCCACTTAAATTTTTAGGAAGGCGGGCGGACAGCGAAATCAGCTCATTGCAAGATCTGCCCGTCCAAGGCTGGCGGGCAGGCCAGGAGCCCCAGTGGGCTTCTGAAAAAAGATAAAACCTCATCCACTGTCAGGATGAGGTTTCATCTTAGTTTTTAAAAGGTTTATTAAAGTTTCACTCATATTTATTAACTTGCCCCATCTCGTGTGACAGTGTCACATGAGGGGGACATATTAATAAAGTTTTTCTTTCTCTATTTTTAAAGTTTTTTAAACATTCAGCGCTCTCCCTGAGACAGCACTTAGCCTCAGGGAGAGCTCGTGAAAGAGCGCACTTTGACAGATGGAGAATCCCTCCACCCCACCGCACAGGGAGCGCATAGCGCTTCCCGTCGGGTAGCCTGCTGGGCGGGGCCTTAATTGGCCCGCCCACTCAAAATGGCGGCTGGCCCCGCTTCGGTGGCAGAGTTCAGCTGCCCGCCCACCGCCGAGCCGGTGGGGCCCACCCGCCCATCAAGGTCAAAATTCTGGCCATTGTATTTATTTCCTCCCCTTCCTTTGCCCTTTGATTATTTAGTACTTTTGGAATGCTATCAGTGTCTTCAGCTGTGAAGACTGATGCAAAGTATTTATTCAACTCCTCTGTCATTTTCTGGTTCCCCATTATTATTTTCCCAGCCTCGTTCTCCAAGGGGCCTATGTTCACTTTGGCCTTTCTCTTAATTTTTAAATGTTTAAAGCAGCTCTTACTAACCAATTTTATATTACTTGCCAGTTTACCCTCAAAGTTTATTTTCTCCCGCTTTATTATTTTTTGGTCATCTTTTGTTGTTTTTTAAAACATTCCCAATCCTCTGGCTTACCACTAATCTTTGCCACATTGTATCTTTTTCTTTCAATTTGATACTATCCTTAACTTCCTTGGTTAACCATGGTGGGTTTATCACCTTCTTAGAATCCTTCCTCCTCACTGGGATAAAATCCTCAATGATGGTAATGCCATTTAACGTCAAGGGGCAATGGTTAGATTCTCTCTTGTTGGAGTTGGTCATTGCCTGGCATTTGTGTGGTGCGAATGTTTTTTGCCACTTGTCAGCTGAAGCCTGGATATTGTCCAGGTCTTGCTGCATTTGGACATGGACTGCTTCAGTATCTAAGGAGTTGCAAATGATGCTGAACATTATGCAATCATCAGCGAACATCCCACTTCTGACCTTATGATGGAAGGAAGGTCATTGATGAAGCAGCTGAAGATGGTTGGGCCAAGTACAGTGCCCTGAGGAACTCCTGCAGTGATGTCCTCGAGTCAAGATGACTGACCTCCAGCAACAACAACCACCTTCCTTTGTGCAAGGTATGACTCCAACCAGTGGAGAGTTTTCCCCCTGACTCCCATTGACTCCAGTTTTGCTAGGGCTCCTTGATGCCACACTCGGTCAAATGCAGCCTTGATGGTCAAGGGCAGTCACTCTCACCTCACCTCTGGAGTTCAGCTCTTTTTTCCATGTTTGAACCAAGGCTGTAATGAGGTCAGGAGCTGAGTGGCCCTGGCGGAACCCAAACTGGGCATCAGTGAGCAGGTTATTGCTAAGCAAGTTCTGCTTGATAGCACTGTTGATGACCCCTTCCATTACTTTACTGATGATGGAGAGTAGACTGATGGGGCGGTAATTGGCCGGGTTGGATTTGTCCTGCTTTTTGTGTACAGGACATACCTGGGCAATTTTCCACATAGCCGGGTAGATGCCAGTGTTGTAGCTTTACTGGAACAGCTTGGCTAGGAGCCTGGCAAGTTCTGGAGCACAAGTCTTCAGTACTATTGCCGGAATATTGTCAGGGCCCATAACCTTTGCAGTATCCAGTGCCTTCAGCCGTTTCTTGATATAACATGGAGTGAATCGAATTAGCTGAAGGCATCTGTGATGCTGGGGACCTCTGGAGGAGGCTGAGATGGATCATCCACTCGGATCTTCTAGCTGAAGATTGTAGCAAATGCTTCAGCCTTATCTTATGCACTGATGTGCTGGGCTCCTCCATCACTGAGGAAGGGGGTATTTGTGGAGCCTCCTCCACCAGTGAGTTGTTTAATTGTCCACCACCATTCACGACTGGATGTGGCAGGACTGCAGAGCTTAGATCTGATCCCTTGACTGTGGGATCGCTTAGCTCTGTCTATCACTTGCTACTTATGCTGTCTGGCACGCAAGTGATCCTGTGTTATAGTTTCACCAGGTTGACACCTCATTTTTAGGAATGCCTGGTGCTGCTCCTGGCATGTCCTCCTGCACTCTTCATTGAACCAGAGTTGATCCCCTGGCTTGATGATAATGGCAGAGTTGGGGATATGCCAGGGCATGAGGTTACAGATTGTGTTTAAGTCTGCTGCCCAGTCATCATGGATGCCGTCTTGAGTTGCTAGATCTGTTTGAAATCTATCCCATTTAGCATCGTGGTAGTGCCACACGACATGATGGAGTATATCCTTAATGTGAAGGCAGGACTTCATCTCCATAACAACTGTGCGGTGGTCACTCCTACTGATACTGTCATGGACAGATGCATCTGCAACAGGGAGGTTTGTGAGGATGAGGTCAAGTATGTTTTTCCCTCACCACCTGCCGAAGACCCCCAATGCTATGTTCTTTAGGACTCGGCCAGCTCAGTCAGTAGTGATGCTACCGAGCCACTCTTGGTGATAGACATTGAAGTCCCCCACCCAGAGTACATTCTGTGCCATTGCCACCCTCATTGCTTCCTCCAAGTGGTGTTCAACATGGAGGAGCACTGATTCATCAGCTGATAGAGGGCAGTACGTGTCATCAGCAGGAGATTTGCTTGCCCATGTTTGGCCTGATGCCATGAAATTTCATGGGGTCTGGAGTTGATGTTGAGGACTCCCAACACAACTCCCTCCTGGCTGTATACCATGTGCCGCCAGGGATGGTGATGGTGATGTCTGGGACATTATCTGTAAGGTATGATTCCATGAGGATGACTATTGTAGGCTGTTACTTGACTAGTCTGTGAGACAGCTCTCCCAATTTTGGCACAAGGAGGTCTTTGCAGGGTCGACAGGGCTGAGTTTGTTGTTGACGTTTCTGGTGCCTAGGTCGATGCTGGGTTTTCCGTCTGTTTCATTTCTTTTTTGAGGCTTTGTAGTTGTACAGCTGAGTGGCTTGCTAGGCCATTTCAGAGGGCAGTTAAGAATCACATGTAGGCCAGACCAGCAGATTTCCTTCCCTAAAGGGAATTGGTGAGCCAGATGGGTTTTTACAACAATCGACAATGGTTTCATGGTCATCATTAGACTTTTAATTCCAGATTTTTATTGAATTCAATTTTCACCATCTGCTGTGGCGGGTTTCAAACCCAGGTCCCCAGGGCATCACCCTTGGTCTCTGAATTAGTAGTCCAGCGACAATGCCACTACGCCACTGCCTCCCTCAACAGTGAAGGACGGTGATATATTTCCAAGTCAGGGTGGTGAGTGACTTGGAGGGGAACTTGCAGGTAGTGGTATTCCCATCTATCTGCTGTCTTTGTCCTTCTAGTTGGTAGTGATCGTGGGTTTGGAAGGTGCTGTCTAAGGAGCCTTGGTGAATTCCTGCAATGCATCTTGTCGATGGTACACACTGCTGCTACTGCGTGTTGGTGGTGGAGGGAGTGAATGTTTGTGGATGTGGTGCCAATCAAGCGGGCTGCTTTGCCCTGGATGGTGTCAAGCTTCTTGAATGTTGTGAACAGGCAAGTGGGGAGTATTCCATCACACTCCTGACTTGTGCCTTGTAGATGGTGGATGGGCTTTGGGGAGTCAAGAGGTGAGTTACTCACCGCAGGATTCCTAGCTTCTGAGCTGCTTTTGTAGCCACAGTATTTATATGGCTAGTCCAGTTCAGTTTCTGGTCAATGGTAACCCCCTGGATGTTGATTGAGGGGGGTTCAGTGATGGTAATGCCATTGAACGTCAAGGGCCGATGGTTAGTTTCTCTCTTGTTGGAGATGGCCATTGCCTGGCACTTGTGTGGCACGAATGTTACTTGCCACTTGTCAGCCCAAGCCTGAGCTGTGTGAATGTGTGTTGCGTCTTTTATTATTTTTCCTTGGATTTTAGTGACGAATAAACTTACTCTTTCTTTGACTCAGGAAAACCTGGTTTGATTGGCTCCTTGTTAAAAAGTAAATATGTTCGGATTGGAAAAAGGTAACCAGGGGGAAACAATTTTAAGCAAACCTTTGTTGCGACCAATGGAGGGGGTTGGAAAAAAGGGGAGCCAGCTCATTCCTCCTTACCCGGTCATAACAAAATACACAGTAGCTGACACTGAGACGTAATGAACAATAAATGATTATTTTAAACTGGTACTAATTTATGATAAAGCACCTCTGAAAACTCCTGAATATGATTGCTGTGTCTCCTCTCTGGGCCACCTATATGCCTGCAGTTAATTGGACTGAAGCTCTATGAACATCTGTTAGAAAGCGAAAAGAATGATTGTCGGAAGGGAATACTTCTCATCAATGTCAGCAAGTAATTAAACTCAGGGTCACATCACAGCAGACCTTCAGCAGGTCTGAATACACACAAGTAACAGAGTTTACATAGAGAATAACAGAGTGAGCTACAGGCTGGGATCTAATTGAGGGGTTCAGGGGGGCTTTATATTTAGAATAACCGATAGCCACTAGTGAGTTACAGGATGGGATCTAATTGAGGTGTTTGGGTGGTTTATGTATGCCTGGGAGTGAGCTACAGGCTGGGGTCTAATCGAGGGGTTCAGTTGGTTTATATATTAGAATAACAGATACCTGGGATTGAGTTACAGATTCGAATCTAATCGAGGGGTTCAGTTGGTTTATATATTAGAATAACAGATACCTGGGATTGAGTTACAGATTCGAATCTAATCGAGGGGTTCAGTTGGTTTATATATTAGAATAACAGATACCTGGGAGTGAGTTACAGATTCGAATCTAATCGAGGGGTTCAGTTGGTTTATATATTAGAATAACAGATACCTGGGAGTGAGTTACAGATTCGAATCTAATCGAGGGGTTCAGTTGGTTTATATATTAGAATAACAGATACCTGGGAGTGAGTTACAGATTCGAATCTAATCGAGGGGTTCAGTTGGTTTATATATTAGAATAACAGATACCTGGGAGTGAGTTACAGATTCGAATCTAATCGAGGGGTTCAGCTGGTTTATGTATTAGAATAACAGATACCTGGGAGTGAGTTACAGATTCGAATCTAATCGAGGGGTTCAGTTGGTTTATATATTAGAATAACAGATACCTGGGAGTGAGTTACAGATTCGAATCTAATCGAGGGGTTCAGGTGGTTTATATATAGAATAACAGATACCTGGGAGTGAGCTACAGGCTGGGGTCTAATTGAGGGGTTCGGGTGGTTTATTTAGAATAACAGATACCCGGGAGTGAGTTACAGGCTGAAATATAATTGAGGTGTTCAGGGGTTTATATATAGAATAACAGATACCCTGGAGTGAGTTACAGACTGGAATCTAATCGAGGGGTTTGGGGTGTTTATATGGAATAACAAATACCTGGGAGTATGTCACAGACAGGAATCTAATCGAGGGATTCAGGATGGTTAATATGTAGAGTAACAAATACTTGAGAGGGAGTTACAGGCTGGAATTTAATTGAAAAGTTCAAAGGGGTGTATTATATGTAGAGTAACAGAGTTTACATATAGAATAACAGATTGAGTTACAGGCTGCAATCTAATTGGGCTGTAAGATTATTAGGTTGCAAACAAGACTGCTAATTGTTAAAATCTAAAGCTATTATAAGAAACTAACATCTAACCTTGTAGTTTACTAACAGTTGACAATAAATACCCATCTTTGTAGGATAGTATCGTGAGAAAACTTATAAGTAGAGCACAGTATAGAAAAGATGCCAAGTAGAGGGATTCTGGGAGCTTATGTCAAGTTGTAAAGAGCTCGCTCACAGCAAGACCTTGAAAGCTTTCTGTGAAAAACTGTTTGTGTGAGAATGGAATGTAGATGTCTTTCTCTATCAGATAAGGAATCATGGCACGTAAAAGCATTGACATTGAAAGGACGGTATTAACATAAATATGTAAGGCTAGCAACAGCCATGTAAACTAGTCCTGGTTGGTCAAGGGAAGTGTCCTCACACGCGGAGCTGAAGATGACTGGGGTGAGCGAAGGGTTAATTGGGTAACAGCCAGAATAAGGGATGTCCTGAGTTTGTCTTCTTGGCAGTGGAGAGAAAAGCCAACCAGAGACAAGAACAAAGCAAGACAAGAGAAAGGACGGAGAGAGAGAGAGAGAGAGAAAGAGGCTCAAGGGCTAAAAGACCAAAGCTGTGAGACAAATCAGATTGTGCGCTCTGCTCTGCTGTCCAGCTCTCGATATGGGAGAATATTTTGTGTTAACTGTAACACACTGCCCAAGTTTGTTGACATTGTTTATCCGAGAACTTAATAAACCTGTCCTGACTTTGTCTCAATAAAGTTGATTCACAAGAAAGTTTTGCTGCCAAGTCTGTTGCTTAAAATGGGCAGAGCCCCCCCAAATCTTACAAGCTACACGGTCAGTTTATAGACGGAATAACACTAAGGCGAGCACCACCATTCAGGATCGGACACCCCTCCCCGCTGTCGGCCATGCAGTAAGTAGGGTTGTGGGGGTACCTGGGTCTGGCCAGACTTTGGAATTAGGGGTTTCCGTCTCTGGCTGACGCATTCCTGGAATAAAAGTAGGAATTGCCAGAAATATTGAGTAGATCTGGCAGCATCGATGGAGAGAGAAGCAGAGTTAAAGACTCAGGCCGATAATCTTTCAGCAGAACTGGAAAAGTTAGAGGTGTGACGGGTTTTGAGTATGTACAGAGACAGAGAACAAGGGCAAAGGAGAAAGAGCAAAAGGGAAGGTCTGTGATAGGGTTGAAGGCAGGAGAGAATCACTGACAAAAGGCATAATGGTGCAAGACAAAACGGAGTCGCAAAATTTTGCAAGTAGCCGGGGAGGCTATTTTGCTCATTATTTTCCTTCCATCCAGGATATAAAACAAGCCATTACATGCCTCAAATTGGATCCAGAATGAATCGGGCAGTTTTCAGCCCTCAGAGCAATTTTCAAGACCAAACGATGCATAATGAACTGTCCAGCAGCAATCCAAGAATTCTCCTTCCCTGGTTTCCACTCCAAACTCTACAAATGATACTGGGATGTTTCCTATAGACCTGACTCTGTATCTAACTCTGTGCTGTATCTGACCTGGGATCATTTGATGGGGACAGTGTAGAGACAGCTTCACTCTGTATCTAACCCCATGCTGTACCTGTCCTGGGAGTGTTTGATGGGGACAGTGTAGAGGGAGCTTTACTCTGTATCTAACTCCGTGCTGCACCTGTCCTGGGAGTGTTTGATTTTTTATTATATAAATATCAGTGAGTAGAAGCAGGGGTTTCAGATTGTTAATACACACCCATCTGTTGGGGTTGTGCAGCAGAGCACGGTGACATTACAGAGTACCAGCTGTATGAATGATAGTGTTCTGGAAAGCTGTAATGACAGGGCGTGTGAGCAAAGTGCTGGCACCACAGTGGGTCTTACTGAAAACTTACAATGTACGAAGGGCACCAGTGTATGCACAAAAGAGTGTGTTACACAGGGAGAATTGTGTGTGCTGCACAGTGTGTTACACAGGGAGAGCTGTGTGTACTGCACAGTGTGTTACACAGGCAGAGCTGTGTGTACTGCACAGTGTGTTACACATGGAGAGCTGTGTGTACTGTACAGTGTGTTACACAGCGAGGGATGTGTGTGCTGCACAGTGTGTTACACAGGGAGAGCTGTGTGTACTGCACAGTGTGTTACACAGGGAGAGCTGTGTGTACTGCACAGTGTGTTACACAGGGAGAACTGTGAGTACTGCACAGTGTGTTACACAGGGAGAGCTGTGTGTACTGCACAGTGTGTTACACAGGGAGAGCTGTGTGTACTGCACAGTGTGTTACACAGGGAGAGCTGTGTGTACTGCACACTGTGTTACACAGGGAGAGCTGTGTGTACTGCACAGTGTGTTACACAGAGAGAGCTGTGTGTACTGCACAGTGTGTTACACAGGGAGAGCTGTGTGTACTGCACAGTGTGTTACACAGGGAGAGCTGTGTGTACTGCACAGTGTGTTACACAGGGAGAGCTGTGTGTGCTGCACAGTGTGTTACACAGGGAGAGCTGTGTGTACTGCACAGTGTGTTACACAGGGAGAGCTGTGTGTACTGCACAGTGTTACACAGGGAGAGCTGTGTGTACTGCACAGTGTGTTACACAGGGAGAGCTGTGTGTGCTGCACAGTGCGTTACACAGGGAGAGCTGTGTGTACTGCACAGTGTGTTACACAGGGAGAGCTGTGTGTACTGCACACTGTGTTACACAGGGAGAGCTGTGTGTACTGCACAGTGTGTTACACAGGGAGAGCTGTGTGTACTGCACAGTGTGTTACACAGGGAGAGCTGTGTGTACTGCACAGTGTGTTACACAGGGAGAGCTGTGTGTACTGCACAGTGTGTTACACAGGGAGAATTGTGTGTGCTGCACAGTGTGTTACACAGGGAGAGCTGCGTATACTGCACAGTGTGTTACACAGGGAGAGCTGCGTGTACTGCACAGTGTGTTACACAGGGAGAGCTGTGTGTACTGCACAGTGTGTTACACAGGGAGAGCTGTGTGTACTGCAGTGTGTTACACAGGGAGAGCTGTGTGTACTGCACAGTGTGTTACACAGGGAGAGCTGTGTGTACTGCACAGTGTGTTACACAGGGAGAGCTGTGTGTACTGCACAGTGTGTTACACAGGGAGAGCTGTGTGTACTGCACAGTGTGTTACACAGGGAGAGCTGTATGTACTGCACAGTGTGTTACACAGAGACAGCTACATAAATCTTGCACATTGAGGACATGAAGCAATTTATATATTGATAATCAATGAGTTTGATCATGATGGGGTAGTGGTGGCTCGTTTGGAGCATTAACACTGACCTAGCTCGGTTGAGTGGAATGGCCCCTTTGCACACGAACATACAAATTAGGAGCAGAATCTGGTCGAACCTGCTCAGCCATTTAATAAGTCCATGGCTGATCTGTTAATGGCCTCAATTCTAATTTTCTGCACGCCCTCCCCCACCCCCCATAACACTTGACTCCATTGTCAATCAAAAATCAGTTTAACTCAGTCTTTAACATATTCAATGACCCAATGACTCAGTCTCCACAACACTAAATAAACAACTAAAAGCTATAAATACTTTGTAATAGAATAATGGATACATGGGAGTAAATCACAAACCATAACTCGCTCCAGGGTATCTGTTGTTCTATATATAAACCCCGAACCCCTTGATTAGAATCTAGCATGTATTTGGGAGGCGATAGCGCACTGGTATTGTCGCTGGACAATAATGCTATGGAAACCCGGGTTCGAATCCTGCTCCGGCAGATGGTGGAACTTGAATTCCAAAAATATCTGGAATTAAAAGTCTAATGATGACCATTGTCGTAAAAACCCATCTGGTTCACTAATGCCCTTTAGGGAAGAAAATCTGCCCTCCTCACCTGGTCTGGCCTACATGTGACGTGACTCCAGACCCACAGTGTGGTTGACTCTTACATGCCCTGGCAAGACACTCAGTTGCCACAAAAAAGGAATGAAACCGGACTGCAGTACACACCTGGCATCGACCCAGGCACCGGAAACGACAACGGCAATCTCAGCCTTGGTGACCCTGCAAAGTTCTCCTTACTAACATCTGGGTGTTAGTGCCAAAATTGGGAGAGCTGTCTCACAGACTAGTCTGGCAACAGCCTGACATAGTCATACTCACAGAATCATACCTTACAGATAATGTCCCGGACACCACCAGTCGGGAGGGAGTTGCCCTGGGAGTCCTCAACATCGACTCCGGACCCCATGAAGGCATCAGGCCAAACATGGGCAAGGAAACCTCCTGATGATTACCACGCACCGCCCTCCATCAGCTGATGAATCTGTGCTCCTCCATGTTGGACACCACTTGGAGGAAGCACTGAGGGTGGCAAGGGTGCAGAATGTACTCTGGGTGGGGGACTTCAATGTCCATCACCAAGAGTGTGGCTCGGTAGCACCACTACTGACTGAGCTGGCTGAATCCTAAATGACATAGCTACTAAACTGGGTCTGCAGCAGGTGGTGAGGGAACCAACAAGAGGGAAAAACATACTTGACCTCATCCTCACCAACCCACCTGCCGCAGATGCATCTGTCCATGACAGTATCGGTAGGAGTGACCACCGCACAGTCATTGTGGAGACAAAGTCCCGCTTTCACATTGAGGATATCCTCCATTGTGTTGTGGTGGCACTACCACCATGCTAAATAGAATCGATTTCGAACAGATCTAGCAACTCAAGACTGCGGTCCCATGAGGTGCTGTGGGAAGCAGCAGAATTGTACTTGAACATAATCTATAACCTCAGGGCCTGGCATATCCCCCACTCTACCATTACCATTCAAGCCAGGGGATCAACCCTGGTTCAATGAAGAGTGCAGGAGGGCATGGCAGGAGCAGCACCAGGCATACCTAAAAATGGGGTGTCAACCTGGTGAAGCTACAACACAGGATTACTTGCGTGCCAAACAGCATAAGCAGCAAGAGATAGACAGAGCTAAGTGATCCCACAACCCATGGATCAGACCTAAGCTCTGCAGTCCTGCCACATCCAGCCGTGAATGGTGGTGGTCAATTAAACAATTTGATTCACTCCACGTGATATCAAGAAACGGCTGAAGGCACTGGATACTGCAAAGGCTATGGGCCCTGACAATATTCTGGCAATAGTACTGAAGACTTGTGCTCCACAACTTGCCAGGCCCCTAGCCAAGCTGTTCCAGTACAGCTACAACACTGGCATCTACACGGCTATGTGGAAAATTGCCCAGGTATGTCCTGTACACAAAAAGCAGGACAAATCCAACGTGGCCAATTACCGTCCCATCAGTCTGCTCTCCATCATCAGTAAAGTAATGGAAGGGGTCATCAACAGTGCTATCAAGTAGAACTTGCTTAGCAATAACCTGCTCGTTGATGCTCAGTTTGGGTTCCGCCAGGACCACTCAGCTCCTGACCTCTGAGGTGAGGTGAGACTGACTGCCTTTGACATCAAGGCAGCATTTGACCGAGTGTGGCATCAAGGAGCCCCAGCAAAACTGGAGTCAATGGGAATCAGGAGGAAAACTCTCCACTGGTTGGAGTCATACCCAGCACAAAGGAAGATGGTTGTGGCTGTTGGAGGTCAGTCATCTCAGCACCACAGGTGTTCCTCAGGGTAGTGTCCTTGGCCCAAACATCTTCAGCTGCTTCATCAATGACATTTCCTTCCATCATAAGGTCAGAAGTGGGGATGTTCGCTGATGATTGCACAATGTTCAGCACCATTCACGACTCCTCAGATACTGAAGCAGTCCATGTCCAAATGCAGCAAGACCTGGACAATATCCAGGCTTGGGCTGACAAGTAACATTCATGCCACACAAGCGTCAGGCAATGACCATCGCCAACAAGAGAGAATCCAACTATCGCCCTTTGATGTTCAATGGCATTACCATCACTGAATCCCCCACTATCAACATCCCAGGAGTTACCGTTGACCAGAAACTGAACTGGACTAGCCATATAAATACTGTGGTTACAAGAGCAGGTCAGAGGCTAGGAATCCTGCGGTGAGTAACTCCCCAAAGCCTGTCCACCATCCACAAGGCACATGTCAGGAATGTGATGGAATACTCCACTTGACTGGATGAGTGCAGCTCCCAGAACACTCAAGAAGCTTGACACCATCAAGGACAAAGTAGCCCACTTGATAGGCACCCCTTCCACAAACATTCACTCCCTCCACCATCGACGCACAGTAGCATCAGTGTGTATCATCTACAAGATGCACTGCAGGATTCACCAAGGCTCCTTCGACAGCACCTTCCAAACCCATGACCACTACCATCGAGAAGGACAAGGGCGGCAGATAGATGGGAACACCACCACCTGCAAGTTCTCCTCCACGTCACTCACCATCCTGACTTGGAAATATATCATCGTTCCTTCACTGTCGCTGGGTCAAAATCCTGGAACACTCTTCCTAACAGCACTGTGGGTGTACCTACACCACATGGACTGCAGCGGTTCAAGAAGGCAGCTCACCTTCTGAAGGACAACTAGGGATGGGCAATAAATGCTGGCCCAGCCAGCGAAGCCCACATTGCATGAATGAAATTTTAAAAAGCCTGTAACTGACTCCTGGGTATCTGTTATTCTATATACAAATCCCAAATCCTTTGATTAGATTCCAGTCTGTAACTCATTCCCCAGTGCTTCTTATTCTATATATGAACCACCCTGAACTCCTCAATTAGATTCCAGTCTGTAACGCACTCCTGGGTATCTGTTATTCTATTTGTAAACCACCCCAAACCTCTTGATTAGATTCCAGTCTGTAATTCACTCGCAGGTATCTGCTATTCTTTTTTGAGATGATTCTTAACATTAATTCTCAGACATTGTTAAACCTTTCTAAGTCACTGGTCAGGCCTCAGCTGGAGTATTGTGTCCAATTCTGGGGCACCAGATTTTAGGAAGGATGACAAGACCCTGGAGATGTGCAGAGATTTACCAGAATGGTTCCAGAGATGAGGGACTTCAGTTAACGTGGAGAGACCCGAGAAGCCGGGATTATTCTCCTTCGAGCAGAGAAGGTTAAGGGGAGTTTTACTGGATGTGTACAAAATTATGAAGTGTTTTGCTAGAGTAAATAAGGTAAAACTTTTTCCTCTGTTCACAGGTTCAGTAATCAGAGGACACAGATTTAGGAGAATTGGCAAGAGAACCAAAGGGGAAGGTGAGAAGATATCTGTTACTCAGCAACTTGTTATATTCTGGAACACGTTGCCTGAGGATGGTGGAAGCAGATTCAATAGTAACTTTCAGAAGGGAATTGAATAAATACTTGAAAAGGAAAAAAGTTTTCCTTGCTGTAGGGAAACAGCGTGGGGAGTGGGACTAATTGGATAGCTCTATCAAAGAGCCAGCACAGGCACAATAGGCTGAATGTCCTCCTTTTCTGCTGTATCATTCTTCGCTTGTTTGATTCAATGGTCAGCCCCTCCCTGACTGTCCCTTTTCTGAGGGTTGTAATGACTTCAATTGCCTCTGATAATAAAGTGGAGTTTTGAAAAAAACTTCCTGATTTCCAACTTTAGCTCTCCCACTTTCTACAGGGGACCAAGGAAAGCCATGCACAAGAAGGTCAAACATCTCTCTCATTCTCTGAAAATACACTTGTCAGGTTCTCAAAGCCTAGCCTTGTTCCCCTGATGCTGTCCCTGTGAAAGGAACAAGACATAAGGAGAAGCCAATGGAACTCATCATTGGAGTTGCAATATGGTAACCTCTCAGCCATTGTACCAACCTGCTCTGGATCATTTTGTTAACTGAGTTAAAATCATATGCATCCTTAAGGTCCAGAGTGACCCTCTCAATAGTCAGCAGTATCAGAGGCGTAGTCCTGGATTATTCTACCACCTTTGGCAAAGTAAGTCATCTTGCCCTATTAACCCTTGCCTTCTTGTCACATAATCTGCAAACTGATGAACTGGATCTGTCACTTCCTCAGAAGTAGGCATTGTGGGGGGTCAACATTGACCCATTTTCTGTCACATCCCCTCAGGTACATCCACTTGGTCTTCACTCTGTTTCTTCATCTTCATTAATGACACAAATTATGTCATCAAAAGAGACATTGTTTTCCTTGCTGATGACACCAGGCTTGTCAGCCATTCAAATTCTCATACTCGTTTTGAAACCTCTCCAGGAGTCTGCCTCCCCCCCCCATCCTACTCCACCCACCCATAAAACCTCCCTATCCTCCAGCCCTACAACTCTTTTGAGCTCTCTGTTGCACTTCTCTAATTCTGGCCTCTTGCCCGGATTTCCATTGCTTCATCATTGGCGGCTGTGCCTTCAGCTGCCTGGGCCCTAAGCTCCAGAATTCCCTTCCTAAACCTCTCCGCCTCGCTATCTCTTGGCTCTTTTCATTAGGATGGCCTTTATAACCTTTGACCAAGCTATTGGCCACCTATCTGAATGTTTCATTATGTGGCTTGGTGCCCAGTCTTGTTTGATCATCACTCCTGTGAAGTGCCTTGGGGCATTTATTATGTTAAAGGCACTGTATAAATGTTAATCATTGTTGTTAGAGTCATAGAGTTACAGAGCACAGAAACAGGCCCTTCGGCCCATCGTGTCCATGCCGGCCATCAAGCACCTATCTTTTCTAATCCCATTTTCCAGCACTTGGCCTGTAGCCCTGTATGCTATGACGTTTCAAGTGCTCATCTAAATACTTCTTAAATGTTGTGAGGGTTCCTGCCTGTACCACCCCCTCAGGTAGTGTGTTCCAGAATCCAACCACCCTCTGGGTGAAAAATATTTTCCTCAAATCCTCTCTAAACCCCCTGCCCCTTGTCTTAAATCAATGCTCCCTGGTTATTGACACCTCTGCTAAGGGGAAAAGTTTCTTCCTATCTACCCTATCTATGCCCCTCATAATTTTGTACACCTCTATCAGATATGCTGTTGTTGTCAAAGTGACCCCTCTGAAGTCACTGTTGGCAGCGAGAGGCAGGATTGGATACCAATTGGATATCCAAACTCTCCAACACATTGAAGATTATTAAGAAAGATTGAACAGGTTGGAGCTCTTATTTCTAAAATGGAGGAGACTGAAACCCTCAAAAAATCTCCTTTGAGCCTTTTTTTCTCCAAGGAAAACAGTCCCAACTTCTCCAATCTATCTATATTACCGAAGTTCCTCATCCCAGGAACCATTCTTGTGAATCATTTCTGCACTTTCTTTAATGCCTTTACATCTTAGAAAGCATCTAAGCTATTTGCCTCAACAACTTCCTGTGATAGTGAGTTCCTCATTCTATCACTCTCTGAGTAAAGGAATTTCTCCTTATTACCCTATTGGATTTATTAGGAACTATCCTGTAAATGTAGTTCTGGATTCTCCCACATCTACCCCACAAAGTGCTTTAATAAATTCCTTAATCAGTTCAACTCTCCATCTTCTAAACTCAAGGCAATGCAGGCCTACTCTGTGAAGAACATTACTTAACCATTTTAGTCTTGGGGACATCTGTACAATATCCTGGAACTGGAACAGTGTGGAACTGGACAACGGTCAGCAACTGCAATGTTGATCAACTGTCGGAGAAGCGGGGCCGGAAAGGGGGTTGGGGAGGGGAACAAGGGCTGGACAGAGAGACCAGAGTGTGAATGACACCAGACAGGCAGCCAGGATCTGACAGTATAGGCCCAGAATGGCATCTTGGAATATCAGTGAGAGCAAACCAGCTAGAGCCCAAAACCAGAGATGTTAGGCTGGAAGTGGAGCCGAGAACAAACTGAACTGGACTAGACATATAAATACTGTGACTACAAGAGCTGGGAATTCTGCGGGGAGTAACTCACCTCCTGACCCCCCAAAGCCTGTCCACCATCTACAAGTTAGGAGTGCGATGGGATACTCTCCAACAACATATAAGAAGCTCAACACCAGCCTGGACAAAGCAGCCCACTCGATCGGCACCCCATCCACCACCTTAAACATTCATTCTCTCCAGATACCTCAAAAGCATTTTGTACATAATCAATTTTGTTTGAACTGCAGTCTCTGTTATGTAGGCAAAGCACAGCAGCCAATCTGTGCACAGCAGGACTCCACAAACAAACAGTGATATAAATGACCGGCTAGTCTGTTCTTGGCAGTGTTGCATTAGGAAGGAATGTTGGGCAAAACATGAGCGGAGAGTAACAGAGAGATCTCCCTGTTCTTTCTCAAGGTAAGTGTAATATGATCTTCAGTCTCAACTAGCAGATTTGGGTCTTTCTTTTACCCCTTCCGGTGGCTGCCTCATTTGTCTACGTCATAACAATGACTGCATTTCATACATGTCATACACCGGGCGTGATTGTCTGACCTCACACAATCTTGACTGAGGTCACTGATTTTATCATTAACTCTGACTCATGTCATAATGGGTCGTTATGTCATTTGGGCGATAACTACTTTAAAGCATGAAGTTATTTTGTTAATTAGTGAGATACATCTGAACAGGAGGAGGCCATTCAGTCTCTCAAGCCCATTCCCCCACTCAATGAGATCATGGTTGATCTTATCTTAACTCCTTCCCTGCCTTGATTGCATATCTCTCAATCCCCATACCCAACATAAACCTACCAATCTCAGCTTTGAAATTTTCAATTGACCCCCCCCCCCAACCTCCCCCACCACCCTCAACAGCTTTTTTTGGGGGAGAAAGTTCCAGATTTTCACTCCACTTTGTGAGAAGAAGTGCTTCCTGACATCACTCCTGAATGGCCTGACTCAAATTTTAAGGTTATTCCCCCTTGTTCTGGACCCCCACCTGGTGGCCCCCACCAGGAGAAATAGTTTCTATCTATCTACCTGATCAACTCCTTTAATTATTATAAACACCTCGATTAGATTGCCCCTTAAACTTTTATACATGAAGGAATACAAGCCTAGTTTATGCAACATGTCCTCACAATTTAACTCTTTAAGAGAAAGAAAGAATGAACCCAAAGTGAGGGTTAATGAAAGATTGAACTGATGATGCCAAATCTGGGAAATTGAAAAAAGAAAGAGTTGCAGTCATACAGCGCTTTTCATGACCACTGGACGTCCCAAAGTGGGACTCAATTTGTGCACAGCAAGCTCCCACATGTGATAATGGATGGATAATCTGTTTTTGTGATGTTGATTGAGTGATAAATGTTGGCCAGAACACTGGGGAGCCTGAACATTGCTGAAAAGAGAAACATGTTACTGAAGCTTTTCATCTTGCACTCATCAGGACAAACACAAGAATGCCAAATTTCAAATGATCACAACAATACAGGAGAAAAGGATGCTGATTGGTTGGCAAGTCGATTCTGGTTGGCTGAGGCATTGCCATGGAGAAAACAATGGGGAACAATAGGTTCCCCTGCTCTACTTCGAAATAGTACAATGGGATCTTTTACATCCATGCAAGCGGGCAGACAGGGCCTTGCTTTAGCATGTCAAGTGAATGATGGCACCTCTGACTGTGCAGCACTTACTCAGTATTGCACTGGATCATCAGTCTAGATTTTTGTGCTCAAGTCCCGTTTTGGGACTTAAACCCTGAAAGCTTGTGACTCAGAGGCGTGAGTCACACTAACTGAACTGCAGCTGACACTAAAATTGGGTTAAAATAGGAGTCAGAATATTGTAGTAATAATGTCAGTAATGAACAGAAGTATGGGACTGATCACAAGAATGAGCTGAAAGGACCTCACTACCAATCCCCAACAACGTTAAAATTTAAAATTAAAGAAGAATTTCAAAAAAAGCTAGTCTCAGTAACATTGACCATGAAACAATTGTCAATAGCTGTAAAATCCCATCTGGTTCCATAATGTCCTTGAGGGAAGGAAATCTGCCATCCTTACCTGGTACATGTGACTCTAGACCTACGGCAATGTAGTTGACTATAAACTGCCCCTCTGAGATGGCCTAGCAAGCCACTCAGTTCAAGGGCAGTTAGGGATGGGCAATAAATGCTGGCTTTGCCAGCGTCGCCCACATCCCATGAAAGAATAAAATAAACAGCATATCAACGTGACATTGTTTCTTTGCTCCTTTTGACATTCAGCCCACATTCAATCCAGCATCGCCTGTCGAATCATTCCTAATAAAGTGGTTCCTCTCCATAGGAAACATTAGCTCTTAGAGGGAGCTGCAATATGCAAACAGTCTTATTCTATAATTAGGGAAGCTATGTGTGTGCAGTCTTTTGGCACTCACTCCTCCTTTGTTCTGACAATGAGCTGACAATAGCAGACAATCTGGTGCCATTTGTTGTCTTTCTAATCAGAGCTCAAAGTAGAAAGTTGTACTTCACATGACCTGCTAGAGTTGATAGAGTGGCACAAATCGATTCTCTTCCATGATCTATATTCTCTTTGCTTTCCAATATTAACTAACCTCCTCTCTGTCTGTGGCTCAATGGGTAGCACTCTCGCCTCTGCACCAGTGGGCTAGGGGTTCAGGTTTCATGCCAGAGGCTTGAACATAAAAACCCAGGCTGACACTCCAGTGCTGTACTGAGGGAGTGCTGCACTGTCGGAGCTGGCATACGATCGCTTCTGCAGAGCCTACAAGGCAGCCATAAGAATCGTCCAAAGGGGATGCCGCCCTGTGTTTATGCCTTGCTTGGAAGAGGAGTCTGCTTCCCTCCTCCAACACTATGAGTCCTCCGGTGACCCGGACATGGCAGACCATCTGATTGACTGGGCTGTGCTCGCTGGACCAGATGGAAAGAGACAGCTGGACTCCATCCGCTCAAGTCGGAAACGTTGAAGAATCCTACGCCACCTTGGAGAAGCCCAATGACGATTACTGCCAAGCCGCCCATCTGTAAATGCCAATCAGGTAGTGAGCCATCTCCTTCATATGTGAAAGGCACTGCTGGAAAAGAGAGTGAAGAAGCCAATCTGGAGTGAGTGAGAATCCTTCCCTAGGCAGCATATTCCGGATCGGAATCCTTCAACACCCTGGAGTTGGACAAAGCTCTACAAACCATCAAGTTGGGCACTGCTGCTGGTTATGACAACATCCTCCCTGAGCTCTTAAAACACCTTGGCCCACGGGCCCACTCCTGGTTGGCCCAATTCTTTACAAGGGTCCTTGTCCTGCGAGGGAAGACGGCCAAAATCCCAGCACATGTTTAACGTCATCAGCCTTCCAAAACCAGCCAAAGACCCAAAATTACCATCAAACTATTGGCCAATATCCCGGCTATCAGTATGCTTCAAGGTAATAGGGTGCCAAATCCTACAGCAGATCAAACCAGAAGAAGTGGAGAACATCCTAAGTGTGGACCAAGCAGGCTTCCGACAAGGAACAAGAACATGTGATCAGGTTTTCGCATTAGCCACTTTCAGTGAAAATGGCATTTCAAAGGAATCGCAAAACAGAGACAATTTTCCTTGACCTCACTGTAGCGCATGATACAGTCTGGCACGTTGGCCTATTAGTCAAAATACCAAGAATTCTCCTTTCCTGGGTTACTGAGTCATTGTTTGGACTGCAACGCATCTACAGCCTGGATGGTCTTGGCGATCCTACTGACGTTGGGTGGCTGCACACAGGCCTTGGCCAGGTCGAAAACGGTTTAAAAGGGCCCACTGATGTCATGGGAGATCAAAGCCAGTGGACGAGCAGTGTGGTCTGTGAGGAGAGGGATGGATGTCTTTTCCTGCCAATCCTTCTGCCATACAGTTCCTCAGCTTTTATTCTTCAGCGTGGTAACCATATGGGGTGGCGTGAGGCCCATTGAACTGCTACCATGGGACAGATGGTTCAGGGTGTATATGGGTGCCAAGAATAGCGCCTGGAAGGAACAGATGAATGGGCTACCCTTGGGGTCTGTTTTAGCCCCAACCCTGTCAAAGTTGTACACCAACGACCTACCCCCAACCCGGTCCTGGAAGTTTATCTATGAAGGTGACATCTGCTGTGTCATACGGGTTCAAAGTTTTCCTGAGCTGGAAGACACACTAAACGATGACATTGTAAAGCTGGCCGACTCCTGCAAGACATGGGCTGGAATTTTACGCGCCGCAATTGGATACGGCCGACCCGAACTAGCGTAAAATTGCGCAAGAGGAGGTTGGGCGGGCGCCCCGGTGTCATAGCAACGTTGCACCATATCATGGTTGGCAGGTGCACGCGGGGGTCGGAAGTGCACCCACCGACAATTAAAGTTCCAATCAAGTCAATTAAAGCCCCAATCAACTGGGGCTTTTAGTGGCCCATGTGCTTCTACGCTTGACGCACGGGCCAATCGGCCAGACGGCCTTCGCATTTTCGCATCATTCTCGACCCGGAGCGGGACAAAATTCTCAGACAATGTTCGAAGGTCAAGGAGTTAGGAATCAGTTGTTTGTAGTTGCGTGAGAGATAGCTTGTGGCATTTTCTGTGCGCAAATATCCTCTGAACAATACTGCAGCTCCCTGAGGCAGCTCCACAGCCTTCAGGGAGCTGTCAGCCTTCAGGGAGCTTGTTGTAAACCACCTGCCTGCACTCTCACTTGTCTCGGCACTGGACCCTCCCTCTTCCCCACTCCCCCCTCCCCCCCACCCCCGGCAGTGTTGAACATCTCTCAGCGCACGTTTCATGCTGGCTGCCAGCTAATTGGCCAGCGAGCGTGAAATGGTGCTTCTTCCCCAATGTCGGCTGGGAGCGGATTCCACATCCACTTCAGGCCACGGGGGTGGAATTTTCCACTCCCGCCAGCGGCAGGGAGCGTGGCGGGGCGGGGGTGGCGGGGGGGTGGAATATTTGGTGTGATGTCAAAAGTTAGTTTCCCACCGGCAGGAAACGAGTTTGGAATTTTGTTCTCCTGACATTCCTGGCGGGTTAAAGGTGGGTTGACTTTCCCGCTGATCTATGTCAGAACCACAATTGAATCCCGTGAATGCTCATTAAAAGGCCAACTCACCAGAATTATGTTCTCGCCTGCCAGTGTTTCCGACTGCGTGTAAGTGGCGTGCACCTAGCGAGCCTCAGCTCACCAATGACTTCCAGGTGCACAGATGTTTCTTTCGCCTACCTTTTAACAGTGATGCTGTCAGATTTGGGGTGCTTCTTTCATAAGCTGCGCCAAGGCTGGGTGCAGGAGGCAAGGCTAGTGGGGGATGGGGGAGCGAGAGATGGAGGTAGGACTTGTGGTGAGGGGGGGAGATTGGTAGAACACAGGAGGGAAGGGGGTAAGATGGGGGCATGACTGGGGGTGGGGTGGTTCAGTTACAGGGTGGAGTAGTGAAACACTGACCAGGGGCAAGAGTTTTAAGACTGTCCAAGGAGGAGTCACGGGCTGTCCTGGGGTTGAGGCCACGCTGTGGGGGCATATTGAAGAGACCGTCCTGGGGCTGTGTGGGCCATGTTAGAGGGCTCTGCATGGCACAAATGTCTTGGTCCCAGTCTTGGGTGGGGGAAGGCCTCTCTGGGGAGTGATGGTCGTGCGCAGTATGGTGGGCAGGGTGTGGTCAGTCACCTAAGGAATTTGGCCCTGTGGGTTCGTGGCATGGTGCTGTGAGGCAGATGCCATAGTCCGGGGAGGCATCTGCATCCTGTAAGTCAGCAGCTGAAAAGTCATGGGGGTATTAGATGGTCTCATGGTGGGGTAAGGGGTGGAAAGTCACAGTGCATGTGGCCTCAAGAAGGGGAGGGGGTCAGGTTGACGAAGAGCATGGGGATATTAACATTAAAGGGTTCATGAGGAGGACAGGAATATCAACATGTGTAACAATGGGCTCAGGGGTAACTGGGGACGGCTGGAGGGTGAAGGGAAATTAGTAGGTGGTGATCCTGGAGGAGGATGGGACCTGGTGGATGATAGGGGAAGGTTGGAGCTGTTCTCACGGATGAAAGCCATCAGCATCATTTTTCAACTCACCTTCCAATGACGCTGTTTGAAAATAAAGCTTGAAAAATATTGGTTGGGGGGTGTTCTCAGGGTGTGTGGGAGGAGTTCAGCACAGCAAATCTTGGCCGATTGAAAGGGCATTCTATAACTTTTTTGCTCAAACCATGGAGAGCATGGCTCAGCTGAGTGCCGGACTTGAGAGTCTCATACACAATGAATGAGCGTGGCTCTGTTTCTAATGGTGCACGTTCAGACAAGAATCCATTAAGTTTAGATGTTGCGCTGCATATGGTCTTAATTGGCATCTGATCTTCACAGAGGCATGTCAGAATGGATGCAAGCTCCAAGAATCAATGGCCACATCTGTTGCGCAGAGGCAGCATGGACCCTGCAAGCCTCCAACTTCCCAGTGCATTGGTCATGGCATTCAAGGCACCATGCTTGCAGTCAGGACATAAGTGCAAGGATTGGCTATCCATAGTTGTAAATGCCACTGGAGAACAACAAACACAAGGCTGACTGTGGCTCCCAGGACTTGGGTCTTTGATCCCTAATGAGCACTCTTGTTGTGAATACACATTCATATCTGAGGGAGAAGGTCAGCCACCTGTCGTCCTCCAGGATGATATCATCCTGCAAGGGGTGGCCTTGGTAAACCCTGTGCAGGCTAAGGGAAAGTCAAGGGCTGCAAAATGCAAGGAACAAAATCAATGGGAACTAACATTGATTACTCAATATCAGTTCACAGAAACCAGGAGGAGTTGAGAATGCAGGCTGCAGGCAACGCTGCCTTCTTGATAACTTTGATGTGAATGAGGACAAGAAGGGCCCATCGCTGATTGACACAGCTCAGGGAAGGCCGTTGCCCTGAGGAACAAGAGCCAGCAGGGCCCCAGGAAGACCCAGATGCTGACGAGGTGGGACCAAATCCACAAAGACGTTTGGCACGATCCACGCTGCTCATACATGGAAATAAGCAAAAGACAATGCCACAGATACCTTCATTTGTCTAGGGATGTGGCAGCTCATATTTGCCACATTCTCCATGAGGAACTCACGCCACGCGGACTGGGAAGGCATCCAATGCCGGTTGCACTTAAGGTTACTGACTCACTCGACTTTCTTTGCCAATGGATCCTTCCAGGGCTCCCACTGGGAACCTCTGCAGGATCTCATGATCAGCGACTCACAAATGCATGAGGGAAGTATGACTTTTCAGTAAAGCCATTATGTGCAGCTTCACATGGATGAAGCAAGCCAGGCTGCCAGAGCTGTGGGATTTGCAGCAATCTCAGCTTCCCGCAAGTGCAGGGTGTCAACTGCACACATGTGGCCTTGAGAGCTCCCTGGCAGCAGCCACTGAGATTCATTAATAGAAAAAAGATTTCACTCTCTCAACATCCAGACTATCTGTGATCACACAATGCAGATCATGCATGTTTGTGCAAAATACCCAGGGAGCTCTCATGACTCTTAAACCTTGAGTCACTTGTAGGTGCCACAGATCTTTGAGGGCATAGAGGGTTGGGTCCTCAGTGATAAGGGGTACCAGCTAAAGACACAGCTAATGACGCCCGTTCATCGTCCACAGGGCGCATCTGCAGACATATACAATGCTCCACATTCAGCCACAAGGTCCTTAATAGAGCAGAGTGTTTTCCTCCTAAAGATGGGTTTCAGATGTTTGAACCAGTTGAGCGGGGCTCTCCAATACTCACCACAGAAGGTGTCCCACTTTATTGACGTTTGCAGCATCCTGCACAACCTAATACAGCAAAAGGGGGCTGCATTGTCAGGGGTCGACATGGAGGAGCTACATGTCTCCTAAGATGAGAGGGATGTTGAAAGTGATGAATTTGCATAGGACAAGGATTCAGGTGAGCCGCATGAGGGTGCCATTGCATGTGAATGATGCGGAAGCATTGTACTCAGACACAGTGCTTCAGCAGGAAAATTGTGTGATTATTGTCAATCACTCACAAACCTGCACTCGTCGGAAGCCTCCCAAGTTTACATCCTGCGTTGCCTTGGCTTCTGGGAGAGACATGGTCCAGACAGTTTTGACACAGCACTCAATGATACCTTACTCCCTTCATAGATACTGATCAACACTCAGGAGATGTGCCAGAGCATCGCTTTCATACTGTTACAATCCTCGACATTGTCCATCTCACAAAGGTCAGTCCTTACTATGAACTCTAAGACATTGCACAGTAATGTAATGAAATCCATATTGATTGGTATTCTGTTACCTCAAAGGGGGATTCTGTCAAGCAATGTTAGGCAGCCGTTCAGGAGCAAAGTAACATCCTCACAGGTTGTTGGGCAGCTCCAGGGTAAGCACACACATCCGATGTCACACATTCATGTCCGTCTAGCCGATGTTTAAAATGTCACTGAGTGGAACTAACTTGCATCGCTCAGCATCATGCATGGGAGAGCGGGAACTAATAAAGGAGTAATGTCGAGCCTTAAAAGTAGAGATGAAATAACGTTGCAGGAAATGATGAAAGACTACGGTGTTCCATGATGAGTAATACTTTTACAGAACCTCACAGTCACAAAATAAAGGCCATTGCAAAGTGCACATGGGTGCAAAGACTCTAGCGTGAGTCACAATAAATAATTATAACATCCACAAAGAACACACTTCAGTGCAGCAGCATCAGAATAATCACTAATCTTCCATGAGCAATTCTCCTGAGGTCACATAAGGTGAGCCTAGGATGCAAGGGTTACACATACGCTATCCGGCCATCATTTTCATATAGCAACTGACTTTGTTCATGTCGCTTATTTGAAGTAAAGGCAATTGACTTGTGGTGAGATTGAGAGAGACCTCATGGAACTGAGGGGCAAGATGGGAGATAATTGGGGGGGGCGGGGGGGCGGGGGGGGGGGTGATGGCATTTGCTAACCTGGAACGAACACTGGACTTTACATCTGTCAGGAAGACATAATAATATTCATAATGTTGTTGGAATTTATTGTAGAGTAATAGCGGGGTCTGTGTCTATGAGTCAGTGTGTGTGCGTGGGACTTAGTTGAATTAAAGGCAACTGGTCTGAAGACTTTGATGTATCAGAAGGTAAGCTTGGTCTGGAATGTTAAGTAGGTAAACATGGGTGAAGTTTTAGAATTTGACGTGTAAGGGAAACATTTTCATTTTTAAATAAACCAGACTAGCTTGAATTCAAAAGAGGGGGTGAAATGTTTCACCTAGCCAGGAGAAGTTAAGAAACAGTGTGTTTATTTTTCCCAAAGATTACAGGAAAACTTGGTACTATGATAGATTTTTATTATTAGAGAGGTAAAGTCCAAAGACATCGTTGAACAATGGGAATTTGCATTCAAAGGGGAAATCTGTATAAAGGAGATGAAGTTTTGTGTAGGAAAGAAGGCATTCTAAGATCTAAGAAGTGTGAAAAGCCTCCAGCGTCTAAGCCTCAAGCCGCTGTCTACAGAAACTGAAGTTAAGAAAACTCACTTTGAATTCGACTGTTAAGGGTATCGTGTTACTTTGCCTGGGTCTTTTAAAATATATGTGTCTTTACTGTTGCCTTAACAGAGGTGTAACTGGGAGTTAGATTAATTAGGCGATTTAGAAGAAACCTATAAGGCTCGGTGGTCTTATTACTACTGAATTCAAGGCACGCACCTCGAAATATATACAAATTTCAAACAGTAGTGGCGGTTGTTTCAGGTTTCCCTTTGGGATTTGGGGCAGCTCAACATTTACTATTGGCTGTGTCATAACAGAATTGGGGGCTCTTTGCGGGATATATTTGGTATTTCGATTGGGTTGGAGTTGGTGAATCTTAAGGTTACGAGTATGAGGAGCACTTTGAGTTGGTGTGTGGCTTTTTTTTGAAGTACTGAGACTGCAATAGGTCTTTGGCAGTTGCTAAGACTTGTCTGGGAGTTGAAGTTATAACTTTGGCTGGTTTGCAAAAGGTAACTAACGCTAAGTTAACAGGATAGGCAGATAAGTTACAATTGGGATTACCTGCCGGGGTAAGGAAATCAGACATAACTGAAGGTATAGCATAGCATTTGAAATTGGAAGGGATACCCGAGAGACTAAGTTCTCCAAGGGGTGGGTCATTGGAAAGAGCTCAAATTTAGTTGGAAATGAAAAAAATGGAACTAGAAGCAGCAGAAAAAGAAGAGAGCATTTCAAAGGGAACAGGCAGAAAGGCAGGAGTGAGAAAGAAAACAGGAAACGGAATTAGGAATGGCGAGGTTAGGAAAGGAAGAAAGAGAAAAAAGGGAGAGAGAGAGAATTCCAGCTTAAAATGCTGGCAATTAAAAAAGAGATGCCAGTAGGTGAGGAAGAACTTATTTCCAGATCAGAACCCAGTTGGGAGATGTTTAGATTTGTAAAAGCTCTTCCAAAGTTTGAGGAAAGAGATATTGAAGCATTCTTTATTTCATGTGAGAAGATAGCTAAGCAGATGGAATGGCCACAGGAAAACTGGACATTGTTGTTACGATCCAGGTTGGTGGGTAGAGCACATGAGATTTATGCTTCACTGTCAGAAGAAATTTAAGAATATGATGAAACAGCCTGGGCAAACTTATATTGGGTTTGAAAGAGTAAAGCAAAATAATTTTGACCGGTGGATATGGGCATTAAACATAGAGACAACATATGCAGCTCTGTTGAATCCAGTGCCCTTGGTCTGTTGGGGCTAAAAGAGCCACATTGCAAGCTTGTTTTGAGGTGACCAAGTTGGTACAGAGACAGAGAATGTCAGTAGATTGTTGTTAGAACAAAACCATGCTGTTTATTTGCAAAAGAAACTCAGCAGCTACACTTGTGTGCTTACAACTCAAAACCCGGACTGAGTATTGAATTCAACAACTTTAGATCTTGAACTCCCTCCTCCATCCCCACCCCCCTCCCGTTCCTTCCCCCCACCTTTTGTTTTTTCCAATAATTTATATAGATTTTTCTTTTCCCACCTATTTCCATTATTTTTAAATCTATACCTGTAATGCCCTGTCAGTCTTTCCACCCACCCCCACTAGAGCTGTACCTTGAGTGTCCTGCCATCCATTCTTAATTAGCACATTCTCTTAGATAATATCACCACCTTCAACACCTCTTTGTTCCTTTGTCTGTGACATCTTTTGATTATCTGCTCCTATCACTGCCGGCTTGTCCCTACAACCACACCGCCCCCCCAACTTCTCTCCCCCCACCTTAAACCAGCTTATATTTCACCCCTCTCCTAATATTACTCAGTTCTGTTGAAGGGTCATGAGGACTCGAAACATCAACTCTTTTCTTCTCCGCCGATGCTGCCAGACCTGCTGAGTTTTTCCAGGTAATTCTGTTTTTGTTTTGGACTCTGTCTTTACTCTTCAGTGTCTAACTCAAGACTTCCCACAGAGGTAGCTCGTGCTACTCTGCTATTGGGTATTAAGATCATGTGATCTTACATTATAATACTTGTCTTAAAGGTATATTACACATCAGATTACTAGATCCCTCCCCCTTTACCCAAAAATACATCTTACATTTTTTTTAAATATCAAGTTATTTACACAGATCAATAATTTACAAAGTCAGTCTTTCTGGGGGTTTCCTTATGCATGTTAAACGTCTCAGCTCTACAGCTTCTGATGTTTGATTTGGAACCTCCTTTACTGCAGTCGTCTGGGCACCTGGTTCATCAGTAGGTACCTGTAAATCTGTTTCTTTGACTCTTTCAGGTATAGTCGGCCCTTCAGACGCATTTGTACTCGGGTGAGTTCTTTCAACTGGAGGCGTTGATTCAGTCTCGAGCTTTGGTGGAATCATTTCTGGGTATTTTGTTTTTCCTCTTCGTATGCAATCCACATGTCTCCCTATTGCTCGATCTTCGACTTTCACGTGGTAGGAAACAGGCCCCGTTACTGCACTTATTTCACCAAACAACCATGTTGGTCCTTCTCTAAAATTTTTCGCAAATACTTTCTCTCCTACGTTAAATGTCCTGCCTGGACTGTGACAGTCTTGTCCAAGTTTCTGCCTTCCCTGCCTTCTTTCTACCTTCCCCACCAAGTTTGGCATAATTAGGCGCAGTCTAGATCGGAGATGGCGCTTCATTAACAATTGCGCAGGTGTGACACCTGTTGCCGTATGAGGGGTGGTTCTATAATGGAATAAAAAGGTGCTAATTTAGTCGCTATAGAATCTCCAGATAATTTCTTCATGCCAGATTTGAACTTCCAAACTGCTCTACTGGCGAGTCCATTTGAAGAAGGGTGGTATGGTGATGTTTTGACACGAACAATACCAACGAGGCTTATAAATCGGTTAAATTCAGCACTCGTGAATACTGTTCCATTGTCCGATACTAGCACTTCAGGTAGTCCAGTTATAGCGAGGCTTTGTCGTAGCTTGTCTATTGTAGCGGAAGATGTGGGCGACATCACTTCGTATATGTCCATCCATCTTGAATGAGCATCTACGATAAGTAGAAACATTGCTTCCATAGTCAATGTGTACTCGTACCCATGGCCTTCCTGGCCACTCCCAGGGGTGGAACGGGGCTGTTGCAGGCAGTTTTTGTACTTGCTGACACTGCATACGACTTCTCACTAAGTTTTCTATTTCTCCATCCATTCCTGGCCACCACATATAGCTATGTGCTGTTGCCTTCATTTTGGAAATTCCAGGATGTGCACTCTGAAGTTCAGATAACGATGGCTTTCGTCCTTTTGGAGGAACAATCACCCGAGCTCCCCACAATAAAATAACCTTCTTGGCTGGTTATTTCGTATCTTCTTTGGAAATACGGTTTCATTTAATCAGACTCTTGGTTTTGTGACCAACCATGAAGAACTTGATTTCTCACTTTGGATAAGACTGGGTCTCGATCTGTCCAATCTATAATTTGTCTAGCACATATCGGTGATGAGTCCAGGAAGTTCAATAGCAAAACGAATTCCTGAGGAATTGGAACATCCTCATCTTTTACTTGCAAGGGTAAATGACTGAGTGCATCTGCTTTTGCAATTTTCTTCCAGGTCTACGAATAAAAGTATACTCATATGTTGCCAAGATCAACACCCATCTTTGTACTCTTGCTGAGGCTATATGGGGTATGGCCTTGTCTTCACCGAATAATCCTGATAATGGCTTGTGGTCCGTTATGATAGTAAAATAACGACCATGTACATAACGGTGAAACCTCTTAACACCAAAAATGATTGCCAGGCCTTCTTTTTCAACTTGAGAGTACTCTTTTTCCTGCAGGACTGAGTGTTCTCGATACATATCCAATAGGTCGTTCTGATCCATCTTCCATTTGATGGGAAAGCAGTGCTCCCACTCCATAGGGAGATGCGTCATACGTTAATATCAACTCTTTCTTTGGGTCAAAATGTACTAGAAGTGTAGATGATTGTGACAACTGTTTCACTTTTGTGCTAGTTTCCTCTTGTGGTGTTTTGCCATGACCATCGTAGGCTTTTCTTGAGCAAGTAATACAGGGGTGCCAGTTCTGTTGACAAATTAGGCAAGAAACGTCCATAGTAATTGATCATCCCCCAGAATGATTTCAGTTTAGGTGTATTCTTTGGGGCTGGAGCTCCTCTAATGGCTTTCACTTTTTCTTCAACTGGTTGTAGGCCTTGTGGATCTACCTTGTTACCCAGGTAAATTATCTTGTTCGCCTGGAATGCTCACTTTTCCTTTGTCAATCTCACTCAAACCTGCAAAAAACGTTTCAAAGCTTCTTCCAAGTTCATTAAATGTTTCTTTTCAATGAGTTGAGTCACGAGAACGTCATCCAAATAAACTACAACGTGGGGCAGTCCCTGTAGTAAACTTTCCATGGTTCTTTGGAATATGGCGCAAGCTGAAGATACACCAAAAGGTAAACGGGTGTATTGGTACAATCCCTCGCGTGTATTTAAGGTGACAAACTTCTGGGATGCCTTCTCTAATTCCAATTGTTGGTAGGCATGACTTATATCTAACTTTGTGTAGGTCGTTCCACCTGCCAGTTTAGCATATAAGTCTTCAATTTTAGGTATGGGGTGTCTATCCAATGTTGACACTTTATTGACTGTCAATTTTTAGTCCCCACATATTCGAATGCTTCGGTCAGGCTTGAGAGCAGATACAATTGGTACTGCCCACTCTGAAAATTGTACTGGTTGTATCACTCTCAGTTTTTCCAATCTGTCCAGTTTGGGGTCTATCTTATCCCACATTACATAAGGTACTGGTCCTGCCTCCGTGAATCTTGGTGTCGCCTTTGGATCTACATGAATTTTTGCTTGTAGCCCTTCAATGTTTCCAAGTTCTTCCTTGAAAACTGAGGCACGTTCCCTAAAGGACATTAATGAACCAGATGGGCTTTTACAACAATCGACAATGATTTTGTGGTCATCATCAGATTCTTAATTCCAGATTTTTACAGGATTCAAATTTCACCATCTGTCATGGTGGGATTTGAACCCAGGTCCCTAGAGCATTACCCTGGGTCTCTGGAATATTAGTCCAGTGACAATGCCACTACACCACCACTTCCCCAATTGCTAGAGTGATTTCCAATGCCTTCTGAAAATCTAACTTAGTTTCAGCCAGTAATCTCTTCTGAAACGCATTTTCGTTTATACCACACACCAAACAATCTCTAAGCACATCACTGATAGATGTACCAAACTCGCACAATTCAGTTAATTGCGTCAGACTTGCCAGATAACAAGAAACTGTCTCCCCCGCAGCTCTATTTCCTGAATTAAATTTAAACCGTTGCATCGTCACTGACAGTTTGGGCTGGTAACGATTCTTTATGAGTTTCACTAAATCATCAAAACTTTTTGAGTCTGGGGTACTGGGTGCCAACTGATTTTGAATTAATCCTTATGTCTTACTCCCACACGTGGACAGAAGGATTGCATGCCTTTTCTCCTCCCCCACAATGTCATTCGCCTGGAAGAAGTATGCGAGGTGTTCAATATAGTGAGACCAGCCATCCGAGGTTGGATCGAAAAGCTCCACTCTTCCAAATTGCGGCATGCTCTGAGGGGGTTACTTTGACGATCAAGAAGGAAATTTTTTTGGCTTAAAACTACCGTTCGGGGTACTTTCAGTCCTTCCGATTTCCTTTGTTTTTTTCTTGCTTTTTACCTCGGTTTTCCGTGGCTTTTCGTGCTTTTACTCTCGTCGCCAGTTTGTTGGATCCAGTACCCTTGGTCTGTTGGGGCTAAAGGATCCGGGTTGCACGCTTGAGTCGGGGTGACCAAGTTGGTACAGAGACAGAGAACATCAGTAGATTGTTGTTAGAAAAAACACATGCTGTTTATTTACAAAAGAAACTCAGCAGCTACACTCGTGCGCTTACAACTCAAACCTCGGTCTTCACTCAAGACTTCCCACAGAGGTAGCCCACGCTACTCTGCTATTGGGTATTAAGATCATGTGATCTTACATTACAATACTTATCTTAAAAGTATATTACACACTAGATTACTGCAAGCTCTTAGAGACGTAATTTTTTTGGAAGAATTTAAAGATTCAATTCCTTCGATAGTGAGTACTCATGTGGAGGAACAGAGGGTTGAAATGGTAAGACAAGCAGCAGCTGTTTGTGGTGTACATAAAGGATTTGGCCTTAAATGTAGGGGGTACGATCAAGAAGTTCACGGATGAGACGAAAATTGGTAGGGTGGTAAATAGTGAGGAGGATAGCTGTTGACTAATAAATTAATTAACTAAATAGAGATGGCTGGGCAGGTGATGTGCTGTAGCTGTATGATGTGGGAGCTGGCAGATCCCATTGCGAGCCGCAGTGACCACATCTGCAGCAAGTGTTGGTTGCTGGAGGAACTCTGGCTCAGAATTGATGAGCTGGAGTCCGAGCTCCGGATGCTGCAGCACATCCGGGAGGGGGAGAGTTACCTGGATGCTTTGTATCAGGAGGCGGTCACACCTGGTAGATTAAGTACCTCAAGTCCGGTCAGTGGTCAGGGTCAGCCGGGTGTGACTGCAAGTGAGGCAGGTAGAGGGATCCTGTGTTCAGGAACAGAGGAGCCTCAGCTCTTGATCTTGTCCAACAGGTATGAGCTACTTGCTCCCTGTGTGGATGAGGAACAGGGCTGTAGGGAGGATGAGCCAGCTGACCACGGCACCGTGGCACAGGAGGCCATTCAAGAGGGGGGAGCAAAAAGACAAGTGGTAGTTGTAGGGGAATCTATAATTAGGGGAATTGATAGCATCCTTTGTAAGCAGGATCGAGAGTCCCGCATGGTGTGTTGCCTGCCCGCTGCCAGGGTGAGGGACATCTCTGACCGGCTTGAAAGGATTTTGGAGAGGGAGGGGGAGGATCCAGTTGTTGTGGTCCCCGTCGGGACAAATAACATAGGTAAGACTAGGAAAGAGGACCTGTTTGGGGATTGTCAGGAACTAGGAACTAAATTAAAGAACAGGTCCTCAAGGGTTATAATCTCCGGATTACTACCCGAGCCACGTGCAAATTGGCATAGGGACGCAAGAATAAGGGAAGTAAACACGTGGCTAAAGGAGTGGTGCGGGAAAGAGGGGTTCCATTTCGTGGGGCACTGGCATCAGTATTGGAACAAGAGGGATCTGTACCGTTGGGACGGTCTCCACCTGAACCGATCTGGGACCAATGTTCTAGCGAAAAGGGTAAATAGGGTGGTCACCAGGACTTTAAACTAGAAAGTGGGGGGGAAGGGAAGGGTAAAACTCCAAGAAGTATGACTAATGGGAAACAAAGCAGCAGGTTAGTGTGTGGGGGGGTGGATTCAACTTCATGGAAAATTATGAAAAAACTGAAAAGAAAGGAGAGCCCAGGAGAGGCCATTAAAGTCTGCAGAACACAAAATAGGACAGAGTGTTTGGAAAAGGCTAGGAATCTAACTTCAAGCACAGCAGATAAAGGAATGACAATGAGAAGGAGGACGGGAAATACAGGACTGAAGGTGTTGTATCTGAATGCACGCAGTATACGAAATAAGGTAAATGAGCTTGTGGCGCAGATTGAAATTGGCAGGTATAATGTGGTGGGCATCGCGGAGACATGGCTGCAAGGGGATCAGGACTGGGAGCTAAATATCCAAGGATATACATCCTATCGAAAAGATAGGCAGGTTGGCAGAGGGGGTGGGGTTGCTTTGTTAGTAAGAAATGAAATTAAATCGATAGCAAGAAACTACGTAGGGTCAAATGATGTAGAATCTGTGTAGGTAGAGTTGAGGAACCGCAAAGGTGAAAAAAACCATAATAGGAGTTATGTACAGGCCTCCGAACAGTAGTCAGGATGTGGGGCACAAGATACACCAGGAGATAGAAAAGGCATGTAAGAAAGGCGAGGTTACAGTGATCATGGGGGATTTCAATATGCAGGTAGACTGGGAAAATCAGGTTGGTAGTGGATCCCAAGAAAAGGAATTTGTGGAATGTCTACAAGATGGCTTTTTGGAGCAGCTTGTGGTGGAGCCCACTAGGGAACAGGCAATTCTAGATTTAGTGATGTGTAATGAAGCAGATTTGATAAGGGAGCTTAAGGTGAAGGAATCCTTAGGAAGAAGTGACCATAATATGATAGAATTTGAGAGGAAAAAGCTGGAATCAGATGTAACGGTATTACAGTTGAATAAAGGCAACTACAGAGGCATGAGGGAGGAGCTGGCCAGAATTGACTGGGAGATGAGCCTAGCAGGAAAGACAGTGGAACAGCAATGGCAGGAGTTTCTGGGAGTAATTTGGGAGACACAGCAAAAATTCATCCCTAGGAAGAAGAAGCATACTAAAGGGAGGACGAGGCAACCGTGGCTGACAAGGGAAGTCAGGGACAGCATAAAAGCTAAAGAGAAAGCATACAATGCGGCGAAGAGCAGTGGGAAACCAGGGGATTGGGAAGCCTACAAAGACCAACAGAGGACAACTAAAAAAGAAATAAGGAGGGAGAAGATTAAATATGAGGGTAAACTAGCCAGTAATATAAAAGAAGATTGCAAGAGTTTTTTTTAGATATATAAAGGGTAAGAGAGGCAAAAGTGGACATTGGGCCGTTGGAAAATGACGCTGGAGAAGTAATAATGGGGAACAAAGAAATGGCGGAGGAACTGAATAGGTACTTTGCGTCAGTCTTCACAGAGGAAGGCACGAGTAACATCCCCAAAATTCAAGAGAGTCGGGGTGCTGAGGTGAGTATGGTGGCCATTACCAAGGAGAAGGTGCTAGGAAAACTGAAAGGTCTGAAGGTGGATAAATCACCTGGACGAGATGGATTACACCCCAGAGTTCTGAAGGAGATAGCTGAAGAGATAGTGGAGGTGTTAGTGGTGATCTTCCAGGAATCACTGGAGTCAGGGAGGGTCCCAGAGGACTGGAAAATCGCTAATGTAATCCCCCTGTTTAAGAAGGGAGTGAGGCAAAAGATGGGTAATTACAGGCCGATTAGCCTGACCTCAGTCGTTGGTAAGATTTTAGAGTCCATTATTAAGGATGAGATTTCAGAATACTTGGAAGTGCATGGTAAAATAGGGCAAAGTCAGCATGGTTTCATCAAGGGGAGGTCATGCCTGACAAATCTGTTAGCATTCTTTGAGGAGGTAACGAGTAGGTTAGACAAAGGAGAGCCAATGGATGTTATCTACTTAGACTTCCAGAAGGCCTTTGACAAGGTGCCGCACAGGAGGCTGCTCAGTAAGATAAGAGCCCATGGTGTTAGAGGCAAGGTACTAGCATGGATAGAAGATTGGCTGTCTGGCAGGAAGCAGAGAGTGGGGATAAGGGGGTCCTTCTCAGGATGGCGACTGGTGACTAGTGGAGTTCCGCAAGGGTCAGTGTTGGGACCACAACTTTTCACTTTATACATTAATGATCTAGATGAAGGAACTGAGGCCATTCTGGCTAAGTTTGCAGATGATACAAAGATAGGTGGAGGGACAGGTAGTATTGAGGAGGCGGGGAGGCTGCAGAAGGATTTAGACAGGTTAGGAGAATGGGCAAAGAAGTGGCAGATGGATTACAACGTGGGGAAGTGTGAGGTCATGCACTTTGGTAGGAAGAATAGAGGCATAGACTATTTTCTAAATGGGGAGATAATTCAGAAATCTGGAGTGCAAAGGGACTTGGGAGTCCTGGTCCAGGATTCTCTTAAGGTTAACTTGCAGGTTGAGTCGGTAGATAGGAAGGCAAATGCAATGTTGGCATTTATTTCGAGAGGACTAGAATATAAAAGCAGGGATGTGCTGCTGAGGCTTTATAAGGCTCTGGTCAGACCACATTTAGAATATTGTGAGCAATTTTGGGCCCCGTGTCTCGGGTAGGATGTGCTGGCCCTGGAGAGGGTCCAGAGGAGGTTCACGACAACGATCCCAGGAATGAAAGGCTTAACATATGAGGAACGTTTGAGGGCTCTGGGTCTATACTCGATGGAGTTTAGAAGGATGAGGGGGGATCTGATTGAAACTTACAGAATACTGAAAGGCCTGGATAGAGTGGACGTGGGGAAGATGTTTCCATTAGTAGGAGAGACTAGGACCCTAGGGCACAGCCTCAGAGTAAAGGGAAGACCTTTTAGAACAGAGATGAGGAGAAACTTCTTTAGCCAGAGAGTGGTGAATCTATGGAATTCATTGCCACAGAAGGCTGTGGAGGCCAGGTCATTGAATGTATTTAAGACCGAGATAGATAGTTTCTTGATTGGTAAGGGGATCAAAGGTTACGGGGAGAAGGCGGGAGAATGGGGTTGAGAAACTTATCAGCCATGATTGAATGGCGGAGCAGACTTGATGGGCCGAATGGCCTAATTTCTGCTCCTATGTCTTATGGTCTTATGGACTGCAGGAGGATATCAATGGACTGGTCAGGTGGGAAGAGCAGTGGCGAATGGAATTCAGCCTGGAAAATTGTGAGGTAATGCACATGGGATGGGCTAACAAGGCAAGGGATTACACTATGAATGGTAGGACCCTGGAAAGTAATGAAAATCAGAGGGATCTAGGTGTGCATATCCACAGATCCCTGAATGTAGCAGGGCAGGTAGATAAGGTGGTTAAGAAGGCAAATGGGAAACTTGCCTTTATTAGCCAAGGCACAGAATACAAGAGCAGGGAGGTTAATCTGGAACTGTATAAAACACTGGTTAGGCCATAAATGGAATACTGCGTGTAGTTCTGGTCACCACATTATAGGAAGGATGTGATTGCACTGGAGAGGGTGCAGAGGAGATTTACCAGGATGCTGCCTGGGTTGGAGGGTCTGAGCTATGAGGAAAGATTGGATAGGCTGGGGTTGTTTTCCTTGGAGCAGCAAAAGTTGAAAGGGGACCTGATAGAGGTGTATAAGATTATGAGGGGCATAGATAGGGTGAATAGGGACGCACTTTTTCCATTAGTAGAGGGGTCAATAACCAGGGGTCATAGATTTAAGTTAAGAGGTAGGAGGCTTAGAGGGGAGCTGAGGAGAAATTTTTTCACCTAGAGGGTGGTGGGAGTCTGTAGCTCACTGCCTGAAAGGGTGGTTGAGTCAGGAATTCTCTGAACATTTAAGAAGTATATAGATATTCACTTGTGTTGCCATAGTCTCCAGGGCTATGCGCCAAGGGCTGAAGAATGGGATTAGTGTAGCCAGATCTTTGTTGACCAGTGTGGACACAATAGACCGAATGGCTCCTTCTGTGCTGTAAATGTCTATGAGTCTATGAGGATTGGTGATGATTATGAGTTAGTTCATAGAGCTAAACCTTTTTTTCGTCACCCTTTTAAATCAGAGAAGGATAGAAAGCGGGAAGGTGGAAGGAAGGTAGGTAGTCAGGGAAGAGGAGTAGGTGGAAATTCGCAGGAAGTTTATTCTCAGGATAAAAAGGAAGGTGCTGAGAGTAGAGTTTTTTTTTTATTCATTCACGGGATGTGGGCTTCGCTGGCTGGGCCAGCATTTTTGCCCATCCCTAGTTGCCCTTGAGAAGGTGGTGGTGAGCTGCCTTCTTGAACCGCTGCAGTCCATGTGGTGTAGGTACACCCACAGTGCTGTTAGGAAGGGAGTTCCAAGATTTTGACCCAGCAACAGTGAAGTTAAGGTGATATATTTCCAAGTCAGGATGGCGAGTCACTTGGAGGGGAACTTACAATTGGTGGTATTCCCATCTATCTGCTGCCCTTGTCCTTCTAGACGGACGTGGGTTTGGAAGGCGCTGACAAAGGAGCCTTGGTGATACTCAAAAATTGAGATGTTTTCATTGTAATAAAGTTGGACACACGGAGTCAGTGTGTTGGAAATTACAGGGAAAATCTGTTGGAATTATAGGGGTGCAAAAAATTACCAGAAGTAAAGGTACTGTAGGTTCTGAGGTTCAGGCACAGGAAAAACCAGTGGTTTGGGTACAGGTAAAACAGGAAGAATCAGTGATAGATAAAGAAGTGGGAGTGTGTTCACAATTTACCCCAAGGAGTTCTGGGAGCAGGTTGGAGAAATGTTTAAAGGTTTTGTGTGTGAGGGGAAAGTCTTTCCATGTGTGTGCAGGGTGGAATAGATAAAGATGTCAAAATTTTAAGAGACACCGGGGCTAGTCAATCCTTAATGTTGTGGGAAAGTGACATTTGTTGTTCAGAGGGAGTATTGGAGGAACAGATGATATTAAGTGGGGTTCATGGAGATGCTAAACCTATTCCATTGTGTAAGGTCAATTTAAAGGGTAAGTGGAAAATGGAGATTGTTGGAGTAGTGGAAAAATTGCCCATTGCAGGGATTCAATTTATTCTGGGTAATGATATAATTGGATCATAGATGTGGGTGATGCCTATGGCAGTTGAGTAGCATGTAGAAGTGTTTTCAACTGAAGCCTTGCAGAGAGAGCATCCTAGATTGTTTCCAGATTGTGTAATAACAAGATCACAGGCTCATAGGTTGAAACAAGAAGAACAGGAGGTTCAAAGGCAGAGAGAAGGCGTGGAAGTCCAATTAAGATTGTTCAAGAAGAAAGGCTGGAGAACAATGCAGCTGAGGTGTTTAACTCAAGATAGTCGGTAGATTTACAGAAAAAGGATTTGCAAATGAGCCAGTTATATCAGACAGCTTACTCAGAAACAGAGGCAAAATGTATTCCAGAATGTTATTACCTTAAGAGTAATGTTTTAATGTGAAAATGGAGGCCTTATCATGCTTCAGCAAATGAAAGCTGGAGGGAGGTGCATCAGATTGTAATACTGTTTGGATATAGAAATGAGATTCTGAGGATAGCCCATGACATTCCAATTGGGGGATATTTAGGAATTAGAAAGACACAGCCAAAAAATACAAAAACATTTTTATTGGCCTGGATTGCATAGGGATGTAGTCATATTCTGTACAACATGTCACACATGTCAGGTGTTATGGAAACTACAAGCAATGATTAAGCCAGCACCTTTAATTCCAATTCCAGCATTTGAAGAACCTTTTACTAGGGTCATGATTGATTGCGTAGGACCCCTCACTAAGACTAAAAGTGTAAATCAGTACGTACTGTCCATAATGGGTCTGTCTACCAGGTTTCCTGAAACAAAACCTTTGAGAAATATTACAACAAAGAAAACTGTGGAAGAGTTGACTACATTTTTTACAAGATATGGTTTGCCTAAAGAAATACAATCAGATCAGGGTTCAAATTTTATGTCACATCTTTTTAAGGAAGTAATGAACAATTTGGGGATAAAACAATTTAAGTCAACAGCTTATCATCCCAAGTCACAAGGGGCATTGGAAAGATGGCATCAAACTTTAAAAACTATGATGAGGGCGTGTAGTCAGGATTATCCACCTGATTGGGATGGGGGAATTCCATTCCTGTTTTTTGTTATTAGAGACGCTCCTAATGCAGCAACTGGTTTTAGTCCTTTTGAACTCGTTTATGGTCATGAGGTAAGGGGACCACTGAAATTGATTCATGAGAAATTGGTGGGTCAAAATTCAGAAACTACACTCTTGAATTATGTATCAAATTTAAGAGAGATTGGACAGAGCATGTGAGTTAGCTAGGGAACATTTAAAGATATCACAGCAAGTGATGAAAGTGAAGGCAGATAAGAAAGCTACAGCTCATAGTTCTGTTGTTGGGGAGAAAGTGCTAGTTCTGTTGCCAGTACTGGGTGACTCATTAAAGGCAAGGTTTAGTGGGCCTTACAGAATTGAAAAGAAACGGAGAGAAGTAAATTATTTAATAAATACTCCAGGTAGAAGAAAGAAGCAGAGGGTGTGTCATGTAAATATGCTTACAAAATACTTTGACAGGGAAGAGGACCAAAAGGAGGTATTAGTGGTGGTAGATGATGAGAAAGAGGTAGAAATGCAGGGGTCTGAAATTGATTTTCCTCCAATCAAATTGGATAATGAGGGGGTACTTGAAAATTTAAATGTAATATTGAGTTACCTTCCAGAGAAGTGTCAAGTGATTTGGGGAAGCTATTGTGGTCACACAAAGATATCTGTGGGAATATGTGGGAAAGAAGTCACGGGTGGGAGTTGTCTATAGGTCCCCGAAGAATTGCCTCACTGTAGGACAAAGTATAAATCAGGAAATAATGGAGGCGTGTAAGAAGGGCGCTACAATTGTCATGGGTGATTTTAATCTGCATATTGACTGAATAAATCAGATCTGTTCAAATTAGAAATGCGGAGGTAACATGGCAGACAAATTTGTAGAGTGCATCAGGGATTGTTTCTTAGAGCAATATGTTGCAGAACCTACCCAGGGACAGGCTATTTTAGATCTAGTAATGTGTAATGAGGTAGGATTAACAAGAGATATCGTAGTTAAGGGTCTTCTGGAGGTAGCAATCACAACATGGTAGAATTTCAAATTCAGTTCGAAGATGAGCAACTTGGGTCTCAAATCAGTGTCCTCAACTTAAGTAAGGGCAATTACAGAGGTATGAAGAAAGAGTTGTTTAAAGCGGGCTGAGAAAATAGACTAAGGGGGAGGTTAGCCGATGAGCAGTGGCAGACATTTAAGCAGATATTTCATAACGCTCAGCAAAAATTTATCCTGGTCAAAAAGAAGGACTGGATGAGAAGGATGAACCACCCGTGGTTATCAAAGGTGGTCAAGGAGAGTATCCAATCAAAAACTAAGGCATACAAAGCGGCGAAAAGTAGTGGTAGGCCAGAGGATTGGGAATTTTTTTTAGGAACCAGCAGCGGATGACTAAAAAGTTAATAAAGAGACAAAAAATTGATAATGAAAGTAAATTGGCAAGAAATATAAAAACAAACAGCAAGAGCTTCTACATGTATATAAAAAGAAAGAGAGTAGCTAAAGTTAGCATGGGACCCTTGGAGGATGCAACTGGAGAATTGATAACGGGGAACAGGGAAATTGCACATAATTTAAACCAATATTTTGCATCAGTCTTCACGGTGGAGGACACTGTAAACATTCCAAAGATATGAGTTACGCAGGAAGCTAATGGGAGGGAAGATCTTGTAACAATCTCTATCACGAGGGACAAAGTATTTGACAAACGAATGGGACTAAAGGCAGATAAGTCCTCAGGACCTGATGGCCTGTATCCAAGGGTTTTAAAGGAAGTGGCAGCAGAGATAGTGGAGGCATTGGTTGAAATATTCCAGAACTCACTGGATTCCGGGAGGGTGCCAGCAGATTGAAAAACCGCTGATGTTATGCCCTTGTTCAAGAAGGGAGGGAGACAAAAAGCAGGGAACTATAGGTCAGTGAGCCTAACATCTGTCGTTGGGAAAATGCTAGAGTCCACTATTAAGGAAGAAATAACAGGACACTTAGAAAAGCTTAACGCAATCAAACAGAGTCAACATGGTTTTGTGAAAGGGAAATCATGTTTGACAAATTTGCTAGAGTTCTTTGAGGATATAACAAGCAGAGTTGATAAAGCGGAACTGGTAGATGTAGTGTATTTGGATTTTCGGAAGGCATTCGATAAGGTGCCACATAAAAGGTTATTGCACAAGATAGGAGCTCAAAGTATTGGAGGTAATGTATTAGCATGGATTGAGGATTGGTTAATACACAGAAGACAGAGAGTCGGGATTAGTGGGTCTTTTTCAGGTTGGAAAGACATAATTAGTGGCGTGCCACAAGGATCAGTACGAGGGCCTCAATTATTTACTATCTATATTAATGACTTGGAGGAGGCAGCAGAGTGTAATGTATCCAAATTTGCTGGCGATACAAAAATAGGTGGGCGGGCACGTTGTGATAGGACATAAGGAATCTGCAAGGGGATATAGATAGGTTGAGTGAGTGGGCAAAAACCTGGCAGATGGAGTTTAATGTAGGAAAGTGTGAAGTCATGCACTTTGGTAGGAAAAATCAAAAGGCAGACTATTATTTAAATGGAGAGAGACTCCAAAAAAGTGCAGCACAGAGGGATCTGGGTGTTCTTGTGCATGAAACACAAAAAGTTAGCATGCAGGTGCAGCAAGTAATTAAGAAGGCAAATGGAATTTTGGCCTGTAATGCTAGAGGGTTGGAGTTTAAAAATTGGGAAGTCTTGTTACAACTGTTGGTGAGGCCGCACTCGGAGTACAGTGTACAGTTTTGGTCCCCATATTTAAGAAAGGATATACTGGTATTGGAGGCAGATCAAAAGAGATTCACTAGACTGATTCCTGGAGTGAAGGGGTTGACTTATCAAGAGTGGCTAAACAGGTTAGGCCTTTATTCATTAGAGTTTAGAAGACTGAAGAGTGATCTTATTGAAATGCACAAGTTTCTGAGGGGGCTTAACACGGTAGATGTTGAGAAGGTGTTTCCACTAGTGGGGGAAATTCAAACTAGAGGACACAGAATAAGGGGACACTCATTTAAATCTGAGATGCAAAGGAATTTCTTCTCTCAGAGGGTAGTGAATATCTGGAATTCTCTACCCCAGAGAGTTGTGGAGGCTCGATCACTGAAAGAATTTAAAGGAGGTAGATAGATTTTTGAAATATCGGTGAGTTGAGGGCTACGTGGAGCTGACACGAAAGAGGAGTTGAGGCCTGGGGCAGATCAGCCATGATCTTGTTGAATGGGGGGGGCAGGCTTGAAGGGCTGAATGGCCTACTCCTGTTCCTATTTCTTATGTTCTTATGTTATAAGCTGGGAAGGACAAATTTAGCTGTACGTGATGTATGTGTAGAAGTTTCGTCTTCGATAAGGCAACATCCTTATAGATTAAATCTGGCAAAGATATCACAAGTACAGAAAGAAATTGAATTCATGCTTCTAAATGATATAATTGAGTTTAGTTGCAGTAACTGGAGTTCGCCAATTGTGCTGGTACCGAAACTGTATGGAACACAAAGACTGTGTGTGGACTATCGAAAGGTGAATGCAGTGACAAAAGCAGATTCATATCCTATAACACGGTTGGATGATTGTATTGAGAAAGTGGGACAATCAAACTTTATCATAAAAAGTGACTTGCTAAGAGAATATTGGCAAGTACCGTTATCGGAGAGAGCAAAGGAGATATCGACTTTTGTGATGCCAGATGGACTATGTCAGTTTAAAGTCATGCCGTTTGGTATGAAAAATGCGCCTGCAACATTTCAAAGACTGACAAACAAAGTAATTGCAGTTCTGGGCAATTGTACTGTGTATATTGATGACTTGACAGTTTTCAGTCAGGCATGGGAGGAGCATTTACAACACCTGGAAGAATTATTTACTCGATTATAATAAGTTAATTTGGTGATGAGCTTGGCTAAAAGTGAATTTGCAAAAGCGCAAGTTACATATCTAGGCCATACCATTGGACATGGTAAGATGGCTCCAAGAGATTTGAAAGTCAAGGCTATCGTGGATTTCCCAGTGCCTACAACAAAACAAGAAGTTTTGAGATTTCTGGGCATGAGTGGGTTTTACTGGAAATTTGTACCAAATTTTAGTAGTGCGGTTGCTCCATTGACAAAGCCATTAAAAAAGAACAAGAAGTTTCAATGGACACTGGAGTGTCAGACGGCACTTGACAGTTTGAAAACCCTATTCACTACGACACCAGTTTTGGCAGTACCCAATTATGACAAGCAATTTAAGTTGGTCGTTGACATAAGCAATATAGGCATTGGGGCTGTACTGTTACATTATGACATGGAATTGAAAAACAGATTGGGTATTTTTCACAGAGGTTGAACATACAACAGAGAAGCTATTCAATGATCGAAAAGGAGTCTTTGGGGTTGGTGTCAGCATTGCAATTTACGTTGCAAACAATTCGTCAGAAACAATTGTTTGTACAAACCACAATCCTTTCAAGTTTCTGGACAAATTTCGAGACAGAAGTGCAATGCTATTCAGATGGAGTTTATTACTGCAACTACTTAATCTACAAATTATACATGTGGCTGGGTGAGAAAATCTGATTGCAGATACATTGTCAAGGGTTTGAAGCTTAAAGGGAAAATTGGACATTTAAAACCTGGACACTGGACTGGAATTATTTCTGTTGATATGAAGGATATGTATATATATATTATGTTAATGCATACATCTGCTAATGTAATAGCGTAATAAGTATAGGAGGTAATGTAAGATGGGTACAGGAAATGCAGACGTCTTTTTAAATTATGACGGTTCATTTTTTAATAAGGAGGGGGATGTCAGGAAGATATAATAATTTTCATAATGTTATTGGGATTTATTGAAAAGTAGAGTAATAGTGGGGTCTGTGTTTTTGGTGTGTGTGTGTGTGTGTGTGTGTGTCTTAATTGAATTAAAGGCAGCTAGCCTGAAGGATTAGATGTATCAAAAGATAAGCTAGGTTTGAAATGTTAAGTAGGTAAATATGGATGAAGTTTTAAAATGTGATGTGTAAAGGAAACATTGCATTTTTAAATAAACCAGACTAGCTTAAATTCAAAAGAGGGGGTGAAATGTTTCACTTAGCCAAGAGAAATTAAGAAACAGTATGTTTATTTTTCCCAAAAATTACAGGTAAAATTGGTACTATGATAGATTTTTATTATTAGAGAGGTAAAGTCCAAAGACATAGTGAAACAATAGGAATTTGCATTCAATCTGTATAAAGGAGATGATGTTGTGGGTAGGAAAGAAGGCATTCTAAGGACTAAGAAGTACAAAAATCCTCCAGCGTCTAAGCCTCAAGCTGCTGTCTAAAGAAACTGAAGTTAAGAAAACTCACTTTGAATTCGACTGTTAAGGGTATCGTGTTACTTTACCTGGGTCTTTTAAAATATTTGTGTCTTTACTGTTGCCTTAACAGAGGTGTAACTGGGAGTTAGATTAATTAGGGGATTTAGAAGTTATCATAGTCGTAATTTGTAGATCTATGTATGTGCTTAAAATCATTTCTTCTATTAATAAAGGTTTAATTTAGTTTTATAAGAAACCTATAAGACTTGGTGGTCTTATTACTACTGAATTCAAGGCACGCATCTCAAAACATATACAAATTGCAAATAGTTGTGGCAGTTGTTTTAAGTTTCCCTTTGGGATTTGGGCAGCTCAATATTCACCATAGGCTGTGCCATAACAACATCACATCCATGAGCCATTCAATACCTGAGACTTGGAGAGGGATATGAGCCAAATATAATTACAAAAGTGAAAAGTACATCAAATGATTGAACACTCATGCCACCATTGTTCATTCACAACTTCTTACTTTTCCTCACTCTAGGATATAACTTCCCGTTATATCTAGGTTTAGCCCCGACGTCCGCAGCAGAGGTGTAGGCAACTGCTAACTGCTATGCCCAGTTGTCTGAGATGACTTTGGCGTGTGTCCTCTGGTGGACTAAGGCCTGCTAAGGGTCTCCTGCTCTGGGCAGATACACACTCCTTGGCCTGACCTGCTGGAGTTGATGGGGTCACAGGCAGAGGGGATATGAAGCAGCAGGACAGCTTTGGAGACTCCTCGCTGATGTCACCGGGGTGTTTGGCTGACCCTCCTCCTCCTTTTGGGTGCCCAAGGGCCCCTCCCTGACTCTTTGAGGAGAAAAGGCACCTAGAAGGAGGTCAAGATGCTCCGTCCCCCTCTTGCCTAGCCACTGCTGGAACGCACCCATGGCTACAGCGATGGTGTTCAAGTCCAAGCGCAAATCCAGCAGAAACTGCATTCTGCTGGGCCTGGGTCTCCAAGGCCAATGCCGGAGCCACAGCATCAGACAAAACGTGGACGGACTCCTCCATCCTTCTTTCCAGTCTGTTTACGGCCTCTGACAACACTGCCTGATGTCCCTCTACCTGTATTTGCATCTCCAACATTTCTCTGAGGGTGGACTGCAGAGGCTCATCATCAGACTCAGACTCCGCAGGGCCCTGGTCTCCAGCAATCCTCCAAGTATCAGAGACCTCGGCTGTCACTGCCTCCGCCTGCGCTGCACCCGTGTCTGTGATGTGCTCACCGGATTGTGAAACCGAGCCTGCTCTAGGACCCACCGGGGTGCGTGCATCTGCGCTGGTGGAGGGTGCCGGTGAATAAAGTGACAGATCATCATCAGATGGGTATTCACCATTCTCATCTGAGGTGGTCTGGATGCTGGGGCTGAGGCTGAGGCGCTTGCTGGAGCTCTTCATGCCCCATTTCTTGCTGGTGGCTGGAATAGACAAAAGAGGTAATTAGTGATTGACTAGGCAGTCTCCTACACTATCGGTCACTCACTGTCATTCCCGTATGTTTTCGATGTATACCGGATGGACCAATCTCGCCTTCTGTACAGGAACAATCTCGGTCCTCACCATCCAGCTCTGCGGCCTGTTTCTTGTAGGAGAGTGCTCTCACCTCTGGCATTCCGCTCCCCCACCCCCGGTCATCGACCTCTCCTGTTCTTTTGTGGGATATCTTCTCCTGCATAAAGGCAGATGGATTGACTGTGAGCACCATGATTGGAAGAGCAGTTCAGAAGCATGTATGCCCGTTGTGTGTGCTGCGCACTCCCCAGTAACTGAAGAATTTGGGCAGGATCATACAAGAGATAGTGATCTTAAAGTGGCTGGCAGACGTTCAATGCTGATGTCCCATCTGCTGGTAGCTTGTGAGATCCCTGTGGACTGTAACCCTTAGGCTGCCTGATGCCCTTATGAGAATGTAAGTTTGGAGTGAGGAGAAGGTTCATTTACCCTGGTGCAGCAGATCAGATCATTCGTCCTTTTCCTGCACTGCACTGCACGGTGGTCCTTCTTTGTGGCCCACAGGCACTGACCTCCCTGGTGACCTCCTCGGTGACCTCCTCCCAGGCCAGTGCGGTCAGATTGGAGGACCTCCTGCTCCCGCCGTGCGGAATCCCGTTCCCGCCTTTCCTGGACAGTGTCATGGAGCTACTAATGTATATAATATTTTGGAAAATATTTTTCTTTTAAAATAGAGGGTTAATCTGCGGGTGTGTCTTAATTAGATTAAAATCAGCTTGTCTGGGTGCTTTGATGTGTCCTAGTTTGAGATGTAGACAGAGAGCTAGAATGTATTTGCATTTTTTGAATAGAGCATTCAAGAAGTGGGGTGAAACCTTGATGCCTTTCTAGCAGCTACTACGCAATATGTTTATATTACTAAGTAAATCGGTACAATGAATGGGGTTTCATTGTTAAAAGGTAAAGTTCAAAGAGAATGGTGGGACAATGGGAAGAATGTTCCCCATATCGGGCGGAGTGTGCGGGAGCGGGCGCTGGTGGTCGTGAACCCGATCGCCGCCGGCAATCAGGACCACGCCGCCATTTTTATGCGGGCGGGCCAATTAAGGGCCCACCCAGTGTGTTTGGGGACTCCCAGGGACGGCGGGGGTGGGTGGGCGCAGTCGGAACGGCAATCGCCGCCGGGTCCAATGGCAAGCCGGCGGCCTGGTTAAAGGCCAAGCTGCAGCCGCTCCAAGGCTGCTGTACATGGCCAGAGGTTGGGGGCCAAGGCACATCTAAAACAGCCATGCAGGAGGGTAGGGCAAGCGGGCACTCTGCGCCCAGGTTTTCTGATGAGTACCTTGCTGCCCTCCTTGAGGAGGTGGCAGCACGACGGGAGGAGGAGGCCACCCCACTTGACCAAGCGTGCGTGGGAGGGGGTAGCGGAGGTCGTGAGCTCCCACGACGTGGTGCGGCGCTCATGGACCCAGTGCCGCCAGCGCTTCAACGGCCTGCTGCGCACGGGAAGGGTGAGTACCATGTTGGCATCGTTCACTGCACCCATCATGTAACCTTCTGCTCCGCTGGCGGACCACCCAAAACTGAGTGGCCTGAGTGCAATGAGTCAGTGATGGCTTGTGTCCTTAGCTGGGCGGACCACCAGATATTGCCTATGCGTTCGTCAGGCTGAGAGGGTTGTGATGAGATGGGTTCTGCACCCGCAGCATGTGGTGGAGTGACACCCCCATGACTGTGGTGGGGTCAACCTGGAGGAGCTACACCCAGGCGCACTGGTCAAACTCCACGACATGTGGAAGTCAGGGTGATGACATGGTGTGAGGGGATCTTCAAGGTGCTGTGGCACAGATGGATGTGCTGCCCTCTGCCCTCCACGTCATTGTGCCTCCTTGCAACAGCAGGTACAACTGTGTGTTCCCAACTGTGATGAAGGCAGCATGGGGGTGGGGGGAGGGTGAGGGGAGAGGACACACCAGGCATATTAGTGTGAGTGCCAACCACCAGCGGGGGAAGGATGCACTGCAGCCCTGCAAATGGCCGATTGGGCTTGGGGTGGGCCGGCCACGAGGAGATTGACGGTACAAATATCACTTATCAATGCAATTTTTTCATTTACAGGAGAAGAATCCTCATAACAACGCAGAGTGGCTGAGGGCTGGCGGTGGGCCAGGCCAGGTTTTGACGCTAAGCCACTTTGAGCAGGAGGCCCTTGACCTGCACGCGCCCAGGTCCACTGCAGCCGGAGAGGCTGGGGTTCCACGGGCCGGTATGTATGGCCAGCACTCACATCAACAGTAGTCTCCCAACATCCATGACATTGCTGATTGTTCAGTGAGTGACGTTACCAACATGGCTTGCCCAGTGCGTGTGGAATGATGGGCGCATGATGATCTGGGGGACAGGCATGTACATTGACATTGCCCACAGGCGAACTGATCGAATTTCCTTACTCTTCCTTTCAGCATCATCGGTGCACAGCCGGGAGCAGGAGCAGCAGGAGCCCCTTCTGACACCTGAGGGGCACGAAGTTGCATCTTTAGAAGCATCACACCATCTCTGCCAGGCAGGCACCAGCGCAGATACTGGCACCTTGGTGGGCATCATATCTTCAGCTAGTGTCCCGGGTCACAGCGGTGAGGGCACTTCACAGTCGCTGGAGCAGCTGGCGGAGACAGAGAGTGCCGATGGCACCAGCAGTCGGAGGGCTGAAGGGGCCCAGACACATGCTCAGACACATGAGCCTCTGGAGTCGTGGGCCATGCAGCCAACTGCTGACATGTGGCCAGATGTTCGGAGATGTGGAGATACATGAGGCTCTGCTTAGCTTGGTGTCCGTGGTGGAGGAGCCCATGTGGCCAATGCATGGAGCATCATGGCTGAGCGCCAAGCTTCCTCCATGGAGAGATTGGCGACTCTCATGGAGAGGCAGCTCCAGGGACAGGATCAGGGGTTCCTGGGGTTGCGCTCGAACCTGCGCGCCCTCACAGCGGCATTGACCTCATGTGGTCAATGCCCGTGTGGGCGGTGGTTTGGCCACCAGGTATCCCACCTCGGTGCCCATCCGTCCACGGTGAGCAGGGAGGGGCAAACAGACTTCACGTCAGCGAAGCAGCTGCCTGTCGTCTCTGCGGGCGCCTCTCAGGGCGCTCCGGATGAGGGCAGCAGCTCCTCCTCCCCTCTGCCAGTGACCGCGGCACCCAATGAGGCTGCGACGACTGGGGAGATGCCAGCTGTGGAACTGGCCACTTCCTCCCAGGCAGGGCCAGTACAGGCTCCACGGGCCAGAGGACGTTCGCCAAGATCATCGAGGCCAACAGGACATCAGAGAGAGCAGGCTCTCAGCGATGGGACACCCGCAAACGAAAGATGAAGGCACCTTAGGCACACCCTGGGTTCATCACTGGTGCTTTTCTGTTGGACCCCCGCCTATGAGTTGTATCGAGCTTTGTGTGAACTGCAACACCATTTTATTTCTGTTATGTAAAGAGAGTTTGGTTACAGTATTAAATTTATGTTGTCTCAAATGGCTGTGGGTGCCTCTTATTTTGGGAAGGTGCATGGATTCCTGAGATTTGATGAGTGTCTTTTAGATTTATTGACAGTGCCCATCGCCAATCCTCCTATGCAGATAGATGAGGTCTCCAGGATGGAGGATACAGGCCAGGCTTGTGTTGCAGATCCACATGTGCTGTGCTAGCTAAAGGTTCCTTGGGTTAGAGCGTCCTGGGTGTCTCTGCCTCCCTGGAGCATGCCCGGGTCAGCCTGTGGCCCCTCATCATTTCTCTGTGCGGCTCATCCTCGGACTCACTGTAGGGCTCATCGTGCTCAGCCCCAGCCACTCCATCTACATCTCCTTCATCCACAGCGTCCCCCCATTGCAGAGCTAGATTGTGCAGAGCGCAGCATGCAGCCACTATCAGTGACACTCGATCTGGGGAGTACTGGAGTGCACCCCCGGAACGGTCCAGGCATCTGAAGCATATTTTGAGAAGACCGATGGCTCTCTCTCCACCACAGCCCTTGTGGTGCCGTGGTTCCTATTGTACCGCTGCTCAGCCTCTGTTCTTGGATGGCGGAGAGGCATCACGAGCCACCTTCTGAGGGGATAGCCCTTGTCACCCAGCAGCCATCCATCCAGCCGGGCTGGAGCACTGAAGAGCCCCGGCACCTGGGAGTGTCTGAGGATGTAGGCATCGTGGGAGCTGCCTGGGTACCTTGCACAGACTTGTAGAATCAGCATCCTGTGATCACACACTATCTGCACGCTCATGGAGTGGAAGCCCTTCCTGTTGACGAAGGCACCGGGCTCACCTGCTGGCGCCTTGATGGCCACATGTGTACAGTCTATAGCACCCTGGACACGGGGGAAGCCAGCAATGGCCGCAAAGCCTCTGGCTCGTTCTGTCTGACTGGCATTATCCCAGCGGAAGCGGATGAAGGTCAATACCCGTCTGAACAGAGCGTCTGTAACCTGCTTAACACAAGTGTGGACAGCCAATTGGGAGACACCGCAGAGATCACCCACTGAGCCCTGGAAAGAACTGGAGGCATAGAAGTTGAGGGCAGCTGTGACCTTTAGAGACACGGACATGGGGTGTCCACCCATACAGTTAGCTGAGATCTCTGGACCAATCATCTGACAGATATAGTTGACTGTCTCCCTTGACAGTCAGAGCCTCCTTTGGCACTGCACATCAGACATATTGAGGTAGCTGCTTCGCCGCCTGTAAACCCTGGCAGCAGGATAGTGGCGTCTTCTGCGGCCCCTTGCGCCTTGGACTACCTCTTGGCCCTGGACCCCTTGTGCCTGTGCCTGTGCCTCCCAAAAGTGGCTCCCCTGGAGCGTGAATGTGCGCTCCTGGCCTCCTCCCCCTTCTAGCCCTCTCTTCCTCCTCAGATGAGGTGCCTCCAGTGGAGAGATCACCTCCCATTCCCAGGCTCAGGGAGGCTTGCTGAAACCTACAGGCCCCAAAACAAATCCTTACTGAAAAGCGCTGACCTGAAGGTTGTGAGTGGAGTCCAAGCAGCTGTTTGACACTTCCCCACCTCACACACGCAAGTTTCAATAACTTCTGAGCACTAGCTATTAAATGTCTGGATTCACAAAACCACTGATCCCTCTTTCCTGCCCATGGACGAGCTTCATTAAAGTTTCGGAGAGCCGCCTGCCTGATTCACCTGTGTGACGAGCCGAATATCACACGGGTGCCTTAAAATCCATGGCAATTGGAGCCTCAGTTACCTTAATTGGCCTGGTAATTACTGGTGGGCGCGCAAGGGACATCATCGCACGCCCGCCCAGTGAAATATCGTGATGGCGCGCGGTGACATCGGGACACGCGCCCGACGTCACCGTGCGTCATTTTACGCATCGGCGTGTGGGTCCCGCCCCCTGCACACCGATGGAAAAATTCTGGCCAATGAGAATTTAAATTCAATCAATGGTGGTTGGTATAACTTCAGTAGTTTTCGGGTGTGCAGGGCAGAGGCAATGTAAGATCAAAGGGTAGCTGCAGACTTCCAACTGGCTCCACAGTGAAGAGGACCTCATTTGAATCCGTAAGGTGAAAATACTTTGCCTGGTGTTTGGTTAAGTCTATGGGTTGCTGTTGACGTAATGGAGATTAGTTTGGGAATTTGTTAAAAGTTATGCTAGTAGTAATTTGTAGCCATGTGTATATATGTTAACCTGTGTAAATTAATAAAATGTTTCAATTAGTTTAATGTAAAGCCTCGAGATCCGATGGTCCGATTCCTGAATTTAGAGTCGCATAACACTTAAAATTATAGGTTGTGACAGTTGTTTAAAGTTTCCCTCTGGGAATTTTAAATAATTCTGCTTTACCAACTGCATCGGTCATAACAACAGCCTGGACGAGAATCCCCAGGGAGGCCTCACTGAACCATGAGTTGATGGTTTGGTTCTTTTGGGTGCCCGTGAGAGCCAAAATGAAACAACACACCTGGCTTATAGTGAGTGAGTGTGTGTGGGTGCCGTTTAAATATGGCGCCGGGACCTTCAGCCTCAGGAGGTAAGGAGGGGTCGGATGATTTCCTGCTCGCCCCACCACGAAGGTCGATGAGCTCCTCGCTGATGCATAAATAATGTGTTGGAAAGTGTAAGATCTGGCATGAAAATCGGTCCTGCCGCCCAGCGGGAATCACTCTGACCTTCCTGCCCACCACTGCACTTTGTCTCCAGAATGGAAAATTCCGCCCATAGGGTCAGAAGGGGTTGATTTTGCGCCCCTCCGCTGGGGGAAATGAGGGCGAGGGAGAAAGACCTACCAGCTGGCTACCCACCAGCCCCTATCTGAACCGCATTTTACTGGTGGCACCAGGCAGCCTACCAGTGGGCAATGAATGCCCACTTAAGGGCCTCATACCACCACCACCTGGATTTAACTGGCAGCAGGAGAGGCCCACACCAAGCGGCCAGACCAGCATGTTTCCCTGCACAGGCTGATGGTTCCTCCTTAATGGGCTCTCTGGGCCCACTGGAGACGTCCCTCCAAGGTTTTACCCCTCCCCCCCCCCACCGCAAACCAGGTCCCCCTCCCCCCCCCCACCCCATGGCCTCTCAAATCTCGGCCCCCATCACCCCTCACCCTCTGTCACCAGGGTCTGACAGTTTGGCCCCAGCAAGATGCCCAAAACCTCACTGGCTCCGATCCAGCGCCACACGCCTCCTCCCAGCTCAAAGTACTGGAGAGCTGCTAGCCTCTGATTGGTGGAAGTCCCGCCTCCAGTCTATGAATGCCCAATTCGCCATTGAATAACTGTGGGGCAGCCTTTCCTCTGCTGGGCGGGCTCTTCATGACTCTTTAGTGGGGGGGGGGGAGGAAGTGAGGACGGTGGAGTCCGATTAAATCCAACCCATAGAGCTATCTATGGCGCAGAAGGTGGCCATTCAGCCCATGCTGGCTCTCTGCAGCGGCAACCCAGTCAGTCCCAGTCCACCTGCTCTCAAGTGTCCATCCAATTTCCTTTCAAAACCATTCATCGTCTCAGCTTCTGCCACCTGCGAAGGCAGCGAGTTCCAGGTCATTACCACTCGCTGCGTTAGAAAAAGATCTTCCTATCCCCATGCACCTCTTTCCCAAAACCTTAATACTGCTCATTATCACATTGCTGTTTCTGGGAGCTTTTTGTGTGCAAACTTGCTGCTTACTTTACAACAGTGACTCCTTTCAAAAGTACTTCATTGAACCCCCCTTGGGATTAACGGAATTGCATAGATACAAAATCGGCAAAGAGAGTGGAACGAGAGAATAAATGTTTATTTTCAGACTGGAGGGAAGTCGACAGTGGTGTTCCCCAGAGGTCAGTGTTAGGACCACTGTTCGATATTAGTGTCCTGGATTTGGGTATGCAGGGCACAGTTTCAAAGCTTCTGATACAAAACTCGGAAATTCAGTAAACAACAAGGAGGATAGTTACAGATGTCAGGAGGAAATATATAGACCAGTGAAGTGGGCAGACACATAGCAGACGAAATCCAACACAGAAAAGTGGCAAGTACATTTTGGTAGAAAGAATGAGGAAAGGCAATATAAACAAAATGGTACAATTTTAAAGTGAATGCAGGAGCAGGGAGACTAGGGGGTGTATGTACATGAACCCTTAAAGGTGACAGGACAATTTGAAAAGATGTTAAGAAAAGTATAAGGGGTCCTGGGCTTTACTGGAGTACCAACATCCTGGGGGGGGTTACCATTGTCCAGAAACTGAACTGGACTACAAGAGTAGGCCAGAGGCTGGGAATTTAGTGAGAGTAACACACCTTTGACTCTCCAAAGCCTGTCCATCCTTGCCACCTGCCTGGATGAGTGCAGCTCCAACAACATTCAAGAAGCTCGACACCATCCAGGACAAAGCATCCCACTTGATCGGCACCCCACCACCACCTTCAACATTCACTCCCTCCACCACCGATGCACAGTGGCAGCAGTGTGTGCCATCTACAAGATGCACTGCAGGAACTCACCAAAGCTCCTTAGGCGGCACCTTCCAAACCCACGACCACTACCATCTAGAAGGACAAGGGCTGCAAACACATGGGAACACCACCACCTGGATGTTTCCCTCATAGCCACTCACCATCCTGACTTGGAAATATATCGCCATTCCTTCACTGTCACTGGGTCAAAATCCTGGAACTTCCAAACAGCACTGTGGGTGTACCTACACCACACAGACAGCAGCTGTTCAAGGCAGTGGCTCACCAGCACCTTCTCAAGAGCAGTTAGGGGTGGATAATCAATGCTGGCCTAGCCAGCTACACCCACATCCCATTAATGAATTTTTAAAAAAACAAGGAAGTTGTGCTAAACCTTTAGAAAACACTGTGTAAACCTCAACTAGTGTTCAACTCAGTTCATTGTTGTGTTCAACTTGACACTGTGGAAAATTTCCCACATAAGTGGTGTCCACAAAAAACAAGACAAATCCAATCCAGCAATTACTGCCCTCAGCCTATTCTCGATCATCAGCAAAGTGATGGAAGGTGTTTTTGACAGTGCTATCAAGCAACATTTACATAGCAATAGCCTGTTCACTGACTCAGTTTGAGTTCTGACAGAGCCATTAGGGCCCAGAGCTCATTGCAGCCTTGGTCCAAACATGGACAACAAACCAAAGGTGAGGTGAGGCGAGAGTGACTGCTCTTGACCTCTAGGCAACATTTGACTGAGTGTGGCATCAAGAAGCTCTAGTAAAACTGAAGCCAATGTGAATCAGGGAGAAAACTCTCCACAGGTTGGGAAAGTGGTTGTGGTTGTTGGAGGTCAATCATCTCAGGTCCAGGACATCACTGCAGGAGTTCCTCAGGGTAGTGTCCTAGGCCCAACCATCTTTAGCTGTTTCATTAATGACCTTACGTCCATTATAAGGTCAGAAGCGAGGATGTTCGCAGGTGATTGCACAATGTTCAGCACCATTCGTGACTCCTAAGATAATGAAGCAGTCTGTGTTATGTAGCTCAACCTGGACATCATTCAGGCTGGGGCTGATAAGTGGCAAGTTACATTCACGTCACACAAGTGTCAGGCAATGGCCACCTTCAACAAGAGAGAATCTAACCATTTTCCCTAGACGTTCAATGGCATTACCATCACTTAATTATCCCTCTATCAACATCCTGGGGGTTACCATTGATCAGAAACTGAACTGGACCAGCCATATAAATAATGTGGCTAAGGGAGCAGCTCAGAGGCTGAGCATTCAGTGGAGAGTAACTCACCTCCTGACTCCCCAAAGCTGTTCACCAACTACTAGGAACAAGTCAGGAGTATCATGGAATACTCTCCACTTGCCTGGTTGAGTGCAGCTCCAGCAACACTCAAGAAGCTGACACCATCCAGGACAGTTATGTGGAGAGATTGGATAGACTGGGGTTATTTTCCCTGGAGCAGAGGAGATTGAGGGGGGAACATGATTGAGGTGTATAAAATTATGAGGGGCATAGATAGGGTAGACAGGAAGGAGCTTTTCCCCTTGGTGGAGGGATCAATAACCAAGGGGCATAGGTTTAAGGTAAGGGGCAGGAGGTTTAGAGGGGATGTGAGGAAGAATTTTTTCACCCAGCGGGTGGTGGGAATCTGGAACTCACTGCCTGAAAGGGTGGTAGAGGCAGAAACCCTCATAACATTTAAGAAGTATTTGGATGTGCACTTGCAATGCCATGGCATACAAGGCTATGGGCCTAGTGCTGGAAAATGGGATTAGAATAGTTAGGTACTTGTTTGACTGGTGCAGACTCAATTGGCCGAAGGGCCTTTTTCTGTGCTGTAGACCTCTATGACTATGACTCTATGACAAAGCAGCCCATTTGACTGGCATACCATCCATCATCTTCAATATTCACTCCCTGCACCACTGAAGCACAGCGGCAGCAGTGGGTACCACCTACAAGATGTTCTGCAGCAAGGCTCCTTCAACAAGACGTTTTAAACCAGCGATCTCTACCACCTAGAAAGACAAGGGCAGCAGACACATGGGAAGCCACCACCTGGAAATTCCCCTCCAAGCCACTCACCATCCTGACTTGGAAATATATCGCCGTTCCTTCACTGTCATTGGGTCAAAATCCTGGAAGTCCCTCCTTAACAGCATGTTGGATGTACCTACATCACATGGACTGCAGCGGTTCAAAAAAGTGATTCACTACCACCTTCTCAAGGGCAATTAGAGATGGGCAACAAATGATGGCCTAACCAGCGACACCCAGATTCTGCGAATGAATTAAATAAAACACTATGCCCTTAAACCCTCCACGCTCGAAAATAACAGAATATCTGATCAATCCTGCCCGCTGTCAGTCACAATGACCTCCTCTAAGTGTCTCTGTACAGTTCCAGCACACATTTTTCCATAACACCCAGAGGCTGCAAGCTGTCAGGTAAAGACTCACCAATCAATTTCAGATCAATCCTTCCACTGCACACATCAGTCGATCGATAATTCTGTGAGTTCAACGAGACTGCGGCACAGAGAGAGAGAGAGATAGCAAATCAGCCTGCCAACTCGCGCAGCTCCGAGCTGTCACAGACCGAGAGGTCATCACAAAACCCTCTCATGCCCTGTGCTGCCTTTCGGATAAAGGGTTAACTCGGCTGCCCTCAAAAGGTGGATAAAAGATCCCGCAGCCAATATTGCGAAGAAGGGCAGGGGAGTGCTCTCCAGTGTCCTAGGCCAACATTTGTCCCTCAATCGACATCACTAAAAAAAAACCCGGATCATCTGGTCATTATGACAAGGTTGTTTGCAGGATCTTGCCCTGCACAAATTGGCTGCTGTGTTTCCCCTGCAAAGGTGAAGAAGCTTTAGCGAATTGCTCCAGTGCATCGTGTAGATGATGCTGTACATACGATTCACAAATCAGTTCGAGAGTCAGAGGACCGGAGCTTTCCTGATTACGGTGCATGTTTTATTGATTAAACTTGTGTCAGCTTGGCTCAGTGGGTGACGTTCTCCTCTCTGAGTCAGAAGGCCTACTCCAGATCTTCAAAATCTTGGCCCATGTTCCAAGTGCCATACTGAGGGAGAGCTTCATAGTGAGAGGGCTGAGGCAGTGCTGCACTGTTAGAGTGTCAGCACTGAGGGAGAGGGTCACAGTGGAATGATCAGTACTGAGGGAGTACTGCACTGTCAGAGGGTCAGTACTGAGGGAGTGCTGCACTGTTGGAGGGTCAGTACTGAGGGAGTGCTGCACTGACAGAGAGTCAGTACTGAGGGAGTGCTGCACTGTCAGAGGGTCAGTACTGAGGGAGTGCTGCACTGTCAGAGAGTCAGTACTGAGGGAGTGCTGCACTGTCAGAGAGTCAGTACTGAGGGAGTGCTGCACTGTCAGAGAGTCAGTACTGAGGGAGTGCTGCACTGTCAGAGAGTCAGTACTGAGGGAGTGCTGCACTGTCAGAGGGTCAGTACTGAGGGAGTGCTGCACTGTCAGAGAGTCAGTACTGAGCGAGTGCTGCACTGTCAGAGGGTCAGTACTGAGGGAGTGCTGCACTGTCAGAGAGTCAGTACTGAGGGAGTGCTGCACTGTCAGAGAGTCAGTACTGAGGGAGAGCCGCACTGTCGGAGGGTCAGTACTGAGGGAGTGCTGCACTGTTAGAGGGTCAGTACTGAGGGGGTGCTGCACTGTCAGAGGGTCAGTACTGAGGGAGTGCTGCACTGTCGGAGGGTCAGTACTGAGCGAGTGCTGCACTGTCGGAGGGTCAGTACTGAGGGAGTGCTGCACTGTCGGAGGGGCAGTACTGAGGGAGTGCTGCACTGTCAGAGGGTCAGTACTGAGCGAGTGCTGCACTGTCAGAGGGTCAGTACTGAGCGAGTGCTGCACTGTCAGAGGGTCAGTACTGAGCGAGTGCTGCACTGTTGCAGGGTCAGTACTGAGCGAGTGCTGCACTGTCGGAGGGGCAGTACTGAGGGAGTGCTGCACTGTCAGAGGGTCAGTACTGAGGGCGCTACACTGTTGAAGCATCAGGACAGAGAGAGTGCTGCACTGTTGGAAAGTCAGAAATGAGGGAGAGCTGCGCTGTCGGAGGGGCAGCACTGAGGGAGAGCTGCACCGTCGGAGGGGCAGTACTGAAGGAGTGCTGTACTGAGGGAGTGCTGCATTGACAGTGGGTTAGTAATGAGGGAGTGCTGCACTGTCGGAGGGTTAGAACTGAGGGGGCACTGCACTGTTGATGGGTTAGTACTGAAGGAGTGCTGCACTATTGCAGGGTCAATACTGAGCCAGTGATGCACTGTCAGAGTGTCAGTACTGAAGGAGTGCTGCACTGTCAGAGAGGCAATAATGAGGAAGCGCTGCACTTTCAGATGGTCAGTACTAAGGTTGCACTACACAGTTGAAGGGGCAGTACTGAGGGAGCATAACACGGTCGGAGGGGCAGTTCTGAGGAAGCCCTCCACTGTGAGGTGCTGCCTCTCAGATGAACATTAAGCTGGGCCTGACAGTCCTGTGTTTAAGATCCTCTGGCTCTCTGTGAAGGGCAGGGATTTCTCTGATGTCCTGGCCAACACATCTCCCTCAGCCATGATTGACTAACCACCTCACTTTGCTTATAGTGCAAATTTGTTTCTAAATGTGTGTGCGTAACACCAGTTACTGGACTCTAAATTCACTCCTTGTATGGAAAGCATTTTGAGGCATTTACAAAGGTGTCAAAACAAACTTTACATATGTGATTGTTATTGATTCCTCTAGCTTGTTTTTAAGAACAACCACCTTCAGTCTTGCTACTTACAAGGTTTCTCCTCGTTGTTATGAAGACAGTTGTTAATGGACTCCCAAAGGTCACATTCATCGAAATCAAGGGCGAATTCTTCAAAGTCTTCATTCCCGATGAGTTCAAAGGCACTGGTGCCTGCGTTCCTGTCCTCGCCAGCCTCCTCTGTGTCCATCGTCTTCAAACAGGATGGGGGCTCAGTACAGGCATCAATCATGGAAGTAACAATGCACCAAGGTACAAGTTCAACAGTGCTTAGCTGGTCCTCGGTGACTCACAGCCGGCTCGCGAATGGTGAAATGGAACCTGGTAGTAACATCATTGAACAAGCTGACGTGGGTACGAGGGGCGAATCCTCTCTGATAAAACAACTGTTTTGGACATATTTGTCCTCGAGGCTTTCAGGCCATTTCCATGACGTCAGGCTTCAATCCAATATTCTGTCTCTTGATCGAGGAAGAGCAATTTGGCAGTTTCAACTGATAACCCTTTCGTCACCGGCTCCACCAGAGTCTCTGCATCTCTCTGTCAATCTTTAACCCTCCCTTTCCCCACCTCCCCATGATAACCACGCTCCACATCCTGATTTCAAATGCCTCCTAGAACTTCTCTTTCTCTTGACTTTGCTTTCATACTCCCCTCCCCATCATCTATTGCTTCCCTTTCCCCTTTTTCTTGATACTCAGACTTAACTTCCTTTTTTGATATTCATTCACGGGATGTGGGCTTCGCAGGCTGGGCCAGCATTTATTGCCCATCCCTTGAGAAGGTGGGGGTGAGCTGCCTTCTTGAACCGCTGCAGTCCATGTGGTGTAGGTACACCCACAGTGCTGTTAGGGAGGGAGTTCCAGGATGTTGACCCAGCGACAGTGAAGGAGCGGCAATATATTTCCAAGTCAGGATGATGAGTGTCTTGGAGAGGAACTTCCAGGTGGTGGTGTTCCCATCTATCTGCTGCTCTTGTCCTTTTAGATGGTAGTGGTCATGTGTTTGGAAGGTGTTGTCTGAGGAGCCTTGGTGAATTCCTTGTAGATGGTACACATTGCTGCTACTGTGCGTTGGTGGTGGAGGGAGTGAATGCTTGTGGATGTGGTGCCAATCAAACGGGCTGCTTTGTCCTGGATGGTGTCAACCATCTTGAGTGTAGTGGGAGCTGCACTATTCCAGGCAAGTGGGGAGTATTCCATCATACTCCTGACATGTGCCTTTTAGATGATGGACAGGCTTTGGGGAGTCAGGAGGTGAGTTACTCGTCACACGATTCCTAGCCTCTGACCTGCTCTTGTAGCCACAGTATTTATATGGCTAGTCAAGTTCAGTTTTCGGCAATGGTAATCCCCAGGATGTTGATAGTGGGGGATTCAGTGATGGTAATGCCATAGAATGTCAAGGGGTGATGGTTAGATTCTCTCTTGTTGGAGGTGGTCATTGCCTGGCACTTGTGTGTCATGAATGTTACTTGCCACTTGTCAGCCCAAGCCTGGATATTGTCCAGGTCTTGCTGCATTTGGACATGGGCTGCTTCAATATTTGAGGAGTCACGAATGGTGCTGAATATTGTGCAAACATCAGTGACCATCCCCACTTCTGACCTTATGATGCAAGGGAGGTCATTGATGAAGCTGCTAAAGATGGTTAGGCCGAGGACACTACCCTGAGTAATTCCTGCAGTGATGTCCTGGAGCTGAGATGATTGGCCTCCAACAACCACAACTATCTTCTCCTGTGCTAGGTATGGCTCCAACCAGCAGAGAGTTTTCCCCCTGACTCCCATTGACACCAATTTTGCTAGGGCTCCTTGATGCCACACTCGGTCAAATGCGGCCTTGATGTCAAGGGCAGTCACACTCACCTCACCTCAGGAGTTCAGCCCTTTTGTCCATGTTTGAACCAAGACCGTAATGAGGTCAGGAGCTGAGTGGCCCTGGCGGAACCCAAACTGAGCATCAGTAAGTAGGTTATTGCTAAGGAAATGCCGCTTGATAGCACTGTTGAGGACCCCTTCCATTACTTTACTGATGATGCAGAGTAGACTGATGGGGCAGTAATTGGCCGGGTTGGATTTGTCTTGCTTTTTGTGTACGAGACATACCTGGGCAATTTCCCACATAGCCGGGAAATGGCTATTCCCGGCCATTAGGAATAGCCAGTGTTGTAGCTGTACTGGAACAACTTGGCTAAGGGCGCGGTAAGTTCTGGAACATAAATCTTCAGTGCTATTGCCAGAATGTTGTCAGGGCCCATAGCCTTTGTAGTATCCAGTGCCTTCAGCCCTTTCTTGATATGACATGGAGTGAATTGAATTGGCTGAAGACTGGCATCTGTGATGCTGGGGGCCTCCGGAGGAGGCTGAGATGGATCATCCACTCGGCACTTCTGGCTGAAGATTATTGCGAATGCTTCAGCCTTATCTTTTGCACTGATGTGCTGGGCTCCTCCATCATTGAGGATGGGGATATTTGTGGAGCCTCCTCCTCCAGTGAGTTAATTAATTGTCCACCACCACTTACGTCTGCATGTGACAGGGCTGCAGAGCTTAGTAGGTTGTGGGATCACTTAGCTCTGTCTATCACTTGCTGATTATGCTGTTTGTCAAGCAAGTAGTCCTGTGTTGTAGCTTCACCAGGTTGACACCTCATTTTTAGGTATGCCTGGTGCTGCTCCTGGCATGCCCTCATGCACTCTTCACTGAATCAGGGTTGATTCCCTGGCTTGATGGTAATGGTAGAATGGGGGATATGCCGGGCCATGAGGTTACAGATTGTGTTTGAGTACAATACTGCTGCTGCTGATGGCCCACAGCGCCTCATGCATGCCCAGTCTTGAATAGCTAGATCTGTTTGAAATCTATCCCACTTAGCACAGTAATAGTGGCACACAACACAATGGAGGGTATCCTCAATGTGAAGGCAGGACTTTGTCTCCACAATGACTGTGCGGTGGTCACTCCTACCGATACTGTCGTGGACAGATGCATCTGCAGCAGGCAGGTTGGTGAGGATGAGGTCAAGTATGTTTTTCCCTCTTGTTGGTTCCCGCACCACTTGCCGCGGACCCAGTCCAGCAGCTATGTTCTTTAGGACTCAGCAATTGAGCCACTCTTGGGATGGACATTGAAGTCCCCCACCCAGAGTACATTCTGCACCTTTGCCACCCTCAGTGCTTCCTCCAAGTGGTGTTCAACATGGAGGAGCACAGATTCATGAGCTGAGGGAGGGTGGTACATGGTAATCAGCAGGAGGTTTCCTTGCCCACGTTTGACCTAATGCCATGAGACTTCATGGGGTCCTGAGTCCATGTTGAGGACTCCCTGGGCAACTCCCTTCCAACTGTATACCACTGGGCCTCCACCTCTGCTGGTGATGGTGGTGTCTGGGGCATTATCTGTAAGGTATGATTCCGTGAGGATGACTATGTCAGGCTGTTACTCGACTAGTCTGTGAGACAGCTCTCTCAATTTTGGCACTAACCCCCCAGATGTTAGTGAGGAGGACTTTGCAGGGTCGACAGGGCTGAGTTTGCCGTTGTCGATTCCTAGGTCACTGCCGGGTGGTCCTTCTGGTTAATTCCTTTTTTGATACAATTGAGTGGCTTGCTAGGCCATTTCAGAGGGCAGTTAAGAGTCAATCACATTGCTGTGGGTCTGGAGTCACATGTAGGCCAGACCAGGTAAGGACAGCAGATTTCCTTCCCTAAACGACATTAGTGAACCACAGGGTTTTTACAACAATCAACAATGGTTTCATGGTCGTCATTAGACTTTTAGTTCCAGATTTTTATTGAATTCAAATTCTACCATCTGCCATGGATTTGAACCCAGGTCCCCAAAGCATTACCCTGGGTCTCTGGATTACTAGTCCAGCAACAATACCACTACACCATCGCCTCCCCCTGCTCTTTAAGTTACTCCGAGGCAACTCTCAAGTCACAAGAAGCAGCGTAGGAACTCAAATTGTATCTACTCCGTCATTTTGAACATCCAGTGCACAACAGGCCCCCACAACAACAACTTGCATTTACATAACACCTTTAGTGGTAAAACATGCCAAGGCATTTGACACTGAGCTAGATACAGAGATATTATGGTAAGTGGCCATCAGCTTGGTCATAGAGGTCAGTTTCAAAGAGTATCTTGAAGGACTGAGAGGCGGAGAGGTTTAGGGAGGGAATTCCAGAGCTTGGGACTCAGGCAGCTGAAGGCACTGCTGCCAATGATGGAGCGATTAAAATTGGGGATGCCCAAGAGGTAGAAATTGGAAGAGACAGAGAGTTGTAGGGCTCAGATACCTATTAGTATTTTTGCGCTCACCGAATTCTGGCCTCTCACACATCCCAGATTTCAATCACTCCGCCGCTTCCGGTCCTGCCTTCAGCTGACTAGGACTTAAGCTCTGGAATCACTCCCTAAACCCCGCACCTCTCTTATTACACTTCAGAGTTCTCCTTTTAACTGTGCCAGATAAAGTTGTAAGTGGAATCCATTCAGGAAGGATAACCAAGAAGATTTTGGATAAAGTTCTCCGTATTTCTGAATAGCATATTTCCAGTTTTAACCTATTCTAGGATACATATTAAAATGTTCCTGATTCTGTTGCACAGCACCACCAACATGCATCCTTTTATAGACCAACCTCATGTAGACAGGGAGAGGGAAGTCCACTTTATGTCTGGTCAATTGCTTGCCCACATTATCATTGTACATTATCCTTGTCTTTTCCCCCTCTGTGTGATCACTGTGTATTTTCACTAAGTGTCATTCTTGTGTGTCAATGCTATACGTTTGTTACTGCTGTGCTCTCACTGAACATTATCCTTGCATGTTATCTCTGTGTGCTATCCCTGCACGTTAATCCCCATATATCCCAGTACTGACTGTTCCTTACTTTTCATGTAGTCCAGGTCAGCGCTGGCCAGCATTTGTGCCTCTGCATCGTCTGTTGGCACTTTCTGATACACGGCGGCTCCTAGCGCAGTCATGCTCCCGATGCAGATTCGCTCCCGCAGATCGTAACGTGCTCTCTGGCCACTGGCGATCCGGTGCAGGGGCCTCCGTTTGTCAGGGCTTCTCACGAAGGAGTCTGGGGAGTCCAGGGAAGGTTTTGGAAAGCTGTGGAAGGGGGAAAAAAATAAAGATTAAAAACAGCTTTACTTCAGGAGTCAGCCTGGTGGAGTAGAAACACTATGACAATGCAGGTATCTTATATCAGGGATCAATGAGGAATGGAGACTGCCTGTGTCATCCTGTCTCTGGGCCAGATATTTTGGCAGAAGGACGGAGGACGAGAGAACACTGATTTAAGGTGATTGGCAAAGGAATCAGAGGCGAGGTGAGGGAAACATTTTTACGCAGTCAGTGGTTTGGGATCTGAAATGCACTGCCTGAGAGTGTGCTGGAGGCTGAATCAATCAATCATGGCTTTCAAAAGGGAATTGGATAATTATCTGAAAAAAAAAATATTTGTAGGGCTGTAGGGAAAAGGCAGGGAAGCAGGACTAGGTGAGTTGCTTTTGCAGAGAGCTAACACAGTTATGACGAGCTGAATGGCCTCTTTCTGTGCTGTGACCATTCTATGATTCTAATGGGAGAGACGGTTCCCAGGATGACCCCTGATGACAGTGTCATAGAATCAGGGAATGATACAGGAGGAGGCCATTCAGCCCATCCTGATTGTGCCGGCTCTTTGAGCTATCCAATTAGTCCTACTGCTACCAACCACTTCCCCATGGTCCTGCAAGCTAAGTGACCACTAGCAGGACATTTGAGGCTGATCCTGACCTATTGTCCTTTAGAGCAGTGGTGATTGGATGATGATCAGGAGTAGGAGCCCGAAGCTGATATTTGCTCTCCCCAGCGGGCTGGTGGGCAGACAGCCAAACCTCACCAACAGCGCAAACTGAGGGCAGTGAACCTGTTCCTGTAACATACACATGCTGACTTGGCCCTGGGGCTGTATCTAACCTTTCCGCCTTTCCTGAATAAAATTCCGATGGCTGCTGGGGAGAGTCTAGGATCTGCTGCTCAATCACGAGAGACTCGGTCGATTCAGGTGAAGCAAGATAGCACTGCGAAAAGATGGAGAGGAAATGTCAGTAAGCACTTCAAACAGGTGACGATGTGTCCCCTATCATCACAGCTATGCTGCTGCCCCTGCGTCTTGCTCCAATCTCTGCCATCTCTCTCTCTCCCCCACAATCTCTTGTCCCCATTCATTCAACAAGGATGAGGGATGATAGACTTCGAGAAGCTGCGTTTTTTATCCTCTGAGTAAAGTAGGAGAAGGGGGGATTGAATGTCGGCATACAAGATTATTTTTTGATGGAGCAAATAAGGAGAAAATTTTACTCTGGTCCCTCCAAACGTCTTGATTAGATTCCAGTCTGTAACTCACTCCCGGGATTCTGTCATTTTATATATAATCCCCCCGAACCTCTCGATTACATTCCAGTATGTAACTCACTCCCGGGATTCTGTCATTTTATATATAATCCCCCCGAACCTCTCGATTACATTCCAGTCTGTAACTCACTCCCGGGATTCTGTCATTTTATATATAATCCCCTCGAACCTCTCGATTAGATTCCAGTCTGTAACTCACTATAGGGTATCTGTTATTCTATATATAAAGACCAGAACCTCTTGATTAGGTTCCAGCCAATAACTCATGCCCAGGTATCTGTTATTCTATATAAACCACCCGAACCCCTTGATTACATTCCAACCTGTAACTCACCCTGGGAGTCTATCATTCTATATATAAATCCCTCAAACCCCTAGTTTAGATTCCAGTCTGTAACTCACTCCTGAGTATCTATTATTCTACATATAAACCATCCAAACCTGATTAGATTCCAGTCCGTAACTCACTCCCAGGTATCTGTTATTCTATATATAAACACCCCCGAATCTCTTGATTAGATTCCAGTCTGTAACTCACTCCTGAGTATCTATTATTCTACATATAAACCACCCAAACCCGAATAGATTCCAGTCCGTAACTCACTCCCAGGTATCTGTTACTCTATATATAAACCCCCCGAATCTCTTGATTAGATTCCAGTCTGTAACTCACTCCCGGGTATCTGTTACTCTATATATAAACCCCCCCAATCTCTTGATTAGATTCCAGTCTGTAACTCACTCCTGAGTATCTATTATTCTGCATATAAACCACCCAAACCCGAATAGATTCCAGTCCGTAACTCACTCCCAGGTATCTGTTACTCTATATATAAACCCCCCGAACCTCTCGATTAGATTCTGGCCTATAACTCAGACCCGAGCATCTGTCATTTTATATATAAACCTCCTGAACTCCCTACTGGACTCCAGTCTGTAACTCACTCCTGGGAATTTGTTATTCGACATATAAACCTTAGGTGGGTCACGCATCTCCTCGTACGCCGACAGATCTTTGTTCTGGGTCTCCACCTCCGAAGTCTCTTCCTCCTCCTCGTCCACTTCCTGGATGGTGGGCGTCACCTCAGAGGGAGGTACTGAAGTCTTTTTCTTTTTCCTCCTTCTCTTCTTCTTACGCTCCGGGCGAGGGACCTTCATCCTGAAGCGCATATGGTGTGGCAGGCGGGTTGAGAGTGGGTGGTGAATGTGGTGAGACGTGTGTCGATGATCTGGTGAGTACACAAAATGACATTGAATTTTACAGCACAGAAACAGGCCATTTGGCCCAACTGGTCCATGCTGGTGTCTATGCTCCAGGTAAACTTCCTCCCTCCCTACATCATATTTGCCTATCAGCATCTCCTTCTATTTCTTTCACCCTCGGGCGTTGAAAATTATGAATGGTTTTGATAGGGTCATTAAGTAGAATCTGTTTCTAATAGCAGAAAGTCAGTAAGCTAAAGTTACATAGATTTACGATAATGGACAAAATAGTAAGGGGGAGATGGAGAGGAATTTTTAAGATAGCGAGTTGCTGTGATCCGGAATGCGCTGTCTGAAAGGACGGCGGAAACAAGAATCAATAGTAATTTTCAAAAGGGACTCGGATAAATCTCGAAGGGGAAAAACTTACAGGGCTCTGGGGAAAGAACAGGAGAGTGAAATTAACTGGGTAGCTCTATCAAAGAGCCAGCACCCAGGCTCTTGATGGATTGAGTGGCCGCCTTCTGTGCTATACATGATAATGCTACCTCAGAAAATTAAAATCCTTCCGAGTGGATTCTACAATCTGGCTGTAGTTGAGAGTGCTATCCTTTGTGGATGTCTCTCCTGCTACTTTGTCTTAGGAAAGCAGACTCTTTAAGGGTACCGTGATTATTGAACCAGACAAGGAAGGGTTTTGATGAGCAGGTCTCTCTTGACAATATCAGCTCTCGAAGGATGTGACGAAAGTGAAGAGTGTCATGAACAACGAGAGAAACGCCCCCTGTCTCAGTTTTACTGTTGGATGTGCTCAGGGAAAAGGCTACAATCCCTCAGATGCAGGAAAAATCGGTTCCTGAACTCGTTTGTGTCCTTCTCTGTAAGAACTTTTAACAGGAGTTTGATGTATGGATAAGGATACGCAGCCAGGGTAGGACTCACTGACTGATTATTTTAATAGAACAAAGAACAAAGAAAAGTACAGCACAGGAACAGGCCCTTCAGCCCTCCAAGCCTGTGCCGATCAACTAAAGCCCGTCAACTAAAACATTTTGCACTTCCGGGGTCCGTATCCTTCTATTCCCATCCTATTCATGTATTTGTCAAGCTGCCTCTTAAACATCACTATCGTACCTGCTTCCACCACCTCCTCTGGCAGCGAATTCCAGACACTCACTACCCTCTGCGTAAAAAACTTGCCCCGCACATCTCCTCTAAAGTTTTCTCCTCTCACCTTAAATCTATGTCGCCTAGTAATTGACTCTTCCAATGTATTGGAATCGTTTTTAATACCTATTTTAATTAAAGTTCAATCCATGTGCTAGGGTAATCTTCTTTCTTTTGTTGTTACCATTCATCTGTGTATGGGTTTTTTTGGTGAACAAGCTATGCGCCCGAAATTAATTTCCGTATGGAGAGCAAAGGGAAATTGAATTGAAATAGTGTTTCACACTGTTCGAGCGTACCTTATATTCTATGCTTTGGTTAGTAAAGGAAATTATCCTGTATGTTTTCTCATCTACCTGTCTGACTATCTTTAGGGATCTGAGGACATGCACTTCAAGGTCCCTCTGTTCCTCCACACTTCTCATTATCTACCATTTATTGTGTATTCCCTTGTTTTGTTTGTCCTCCCCAAATGCATTATCTCACACTTCTCCGGTTTGAATTCAATTTGCCATGCTGTTGCCCATCTGACTAGTCCATTGGTATCATCCTGCAGTTTACAGCTGCCTTTTTTTCCTTTATTCTGTCATGGGATGTGGGAAAGGCCAGCATTGGCTGCCCATCCCTAATTGCCCTTGAACTGAGTGGCTTGCAAGGCCATTTCAGAGGGGCAGTTAAGAGTCAACCACGTTGCTGTGGGTCTGGAGTCACATGTAGGCCAGGCCAGGTAAGGACGGCAGATTTCCTCCCCTAAAGGACATTAGTGAACCAGATGGCTTTTTATGACAATCAGTGATAGTTTAATGGTCACCATTACTGAGCCTAGCTTTATATTCCAGATTTATTAATTGAATTTCAATTCCACCAGTTGCCATGGTGGGATTTGAACCCATGTCCCCCAGAGCATTAGACTGGGCCTCTGGATTACTAGTCCTGTGATATTGCCGCTACACCATCCGCCCCCCCGTTTCTTCCTCATTCACATGTGCGTGTTTGTTTGTATGTATGTGTCTCTCCTCCACGCCCTGGACGCTCCTCTCCCCAGAACAAATCTAATCATCTGCATAAGAGTGAATTGTGTGATGGTTAGCAGACATAGTGGACAGGTGCCTGTTCCACTCAGTCAGGTCCTGGCTGATCTGTATATCAGCTCCAATTTCCCACCTTCACCATATTCCTCGATATCCTTCTCCAACAAAAATTTCAGAAGGCAGTTAACAGTGAACCACATTGCTGTTGGGTCTGGAGTGACACATAAGCCAGGCTGGATAAGGGTAGCAGATTTCTGGTTAGAATTTGGCAGCCTGGTCAGAAAAGTGAAAGCCCATCATCAACCATACAGCCGATTTTTGCAGCATCTACAAGCTTCTTAATCATATCCCCTATACTTATGTCTAAATCCTCGATATATACCAGGTACAGCAAGGGACCAGTACTGAGCCCAGTGGAATCCCACTGGTAACAGCCTGCTGGGCACAGAAATACCTTTCCTTCCAGTCACTGATCCAACTTACCATTTTCCCTTATTTTCCATGGGCTTTTACTTTGGAGCTTTCAGAGCGGAGATGGGTAGATTTTTGTTAGATAAGGATATTGAGGGCTATGGCAAAGGTGGGAAATTGGAGCTGATATACAGGTCAGCCAAGATCTGACTGAGTGGAACAGGCTCCCATCCACTATGTCTGCTAACCACCACACAATTCACTCTTATGAAGATGATTAGATTTTTTTCTGGGGGGAGGAGGGTCCAGGGCGTGGAGGATAGGCATATACAAAGAAACAAACTCAAACACTCGCACACACTCCTGCACACTCTCACTCTCCTACACATGCACACACACATACACGTTCTCCCACACTCACACTCTCTCATACGAACACACATTCACAAACACACACTCTTTCACATTCTCACTCTCCCTCACAAACACACACTCTCGCACACTCACATTCTCCTACACACACATACTCACCCTCATACGCTGCCACACAAACACACATTCTTTTACATTCACACCCACACTCATTCACACACACTCTCTCATACTCACATCCTCCTACATACACACAATCACCCTCACACTCTGCCCCACGCACACACATTCTCTTACATTCACACCCACTCTCTCATACAAACTCTCACATACTCATGCCCTCCCATACACATTCTCTCACACATCCCCCCCACATATAAAACTCACACTTACATCCACACAAACGCACACACACACACACTCTGTCACATGCATTCACACATTCTTTCACCCTCACTCTCTCCCACAAACACACTCACTCTATCACATGCACACACAAACAACTCAAACACACACACTCATGTGTGCACACACTCAGACACATATACACCCACACACAAACACGCCCACACACATTCACACTTTCTCATATGCACACACCAACAATTCATACCCACACACACATACCCGCGTACACACTTACATTCAAAGTCCTTTTCATTGTAGGTTCTCTCAGGTTCCCGTGGAGGGCGTTCACTGATCAGATCGCTTAGTCGTTCGATGCCCAACAGTTTGTCCAGCTCTTCTTCTTCTTCTTCCTCTTCCTCTTCCACACTTGGCTTCTCGATCTCATCATCGGCCTGCAAACAGGAATGGTTGTGGCAGCTTACTGCAGTGATCGCAATTGCCTCAGGCACAAAGCATGTTACCCTATTCGCACTCTCTACAGTTAGAGCTGGTGACATGATCAGCACTTGCACATAGATGTTTGTGGGCCAATGCACATGTATGTGGGGGTAAGTGTGCATTCCAATCCACCCCCACTCCCCTGCGCCGCCCTCCCCCCACTCTCCCCCCACCCCCCACCTCCACACTGCTTTCCTGAAGTCTGGATCGAGGTAACCAGTTAACCCTCTCTAATACTTTGACCGATCTTCACAAGTGAGCATTGGGAGCTTACTTGACCAAGCAGGACATCACAAGCTGAGCATGATCTGGCTGTCGCTCAACAGCTAGCTCAACAGGATTCCCGGGATCCTGATCAGGAGGGGGTACTGCAGCTGATTCTTTTCCTCTTTCTATCCCAAAAAATGGCAAAGCCTTGTGGTACCCTCCTTAATCAAGACCAGCGAACTCTTCCTGGGATCTCCCGGGGTTTTCTAATTTACTCTTGGCTGGCATTGCATCTCGCAACTTTCATAAACTTGAGGTCATCCAAAACTCCGCTGCCCACATCCCGACTCACACCAACTCCTATTCACCCATCACCCTCCATGCTCGCTGACCTACACTGACTCCCAGTCCAACTATAACTCACTTATGAAATTAATTTCCTTGTTTTCAAATCCCTCCAGGCCTCACCACCCCCATCCTCTCTATCTCTGTAACCTCCTTCAGCCCCACAACCTTCCAAGATACCTGCGCTCCTCTAATTCTGGCCACTTGTTCCACAATTGGCAGCTGTGCCTTCAGGTGCGTGGACCCTAAACTCAGGAATTCCCTTCCTAACCCTCTCTGCATCTCCGTTGCTCCCCCTTTAAGACGATCCTTAAAATCTACCTCTCTTTGCCCAAGCTTTTGATCACCCATCTTAATATCATCTTATCCGACTCGGTGTCAAACGATCTTTGATAATTGACCCTGTGAAACGCCTTGGAATGATTTATTACATTTTTATAACACCTTTAAAGTAAGTTGTTGTCTAGATTACTGCCTTAAGCAATTTGGGGCAATGTAGGAATAAGTAATTTGCCAGAGTCACATGTAAGTAGCCTGCAGATCATCTGAGATAGATCATGAAACAGGTGTGTTAATAAGACAAAAAAATTAAACTATAATCAGAAGGGAAATTAAATTGTCAAATTGGATTCGGTAGATTCATGTATACTGGTGTTAAATGATCATTATGAGGCTCTCCGGATGTTTAATTCGGAAAGGAATTTCAAGTTGGTATTTTTGATCAGTTTTTAAAGTGCGACAGAATAACAAATCTCATGGGAAATAAATTAGTCTTTAGTTTTTGATGTCATATTTTGATGGGCACCATACTTCAGAAAGGATGTGAAGGCGTTGGAGAAGGTGCAGAAAAGATTCACAAGAATGGTTCCAGGGACGAGGAATTTCAGTTACTTAGAAAGATTGGAGAAGTTGGGACTGTTTTCCTTGGAGAAGAGATGGTTTTTGAAGTCTTTGGAACTCTCATCCTCAAAAGGTAGTGGAAGCAGAGTCTTTGATTATTTTTGAGGCAGAGCTAGATAGATTTGTGATAAGCAAGTGGGTGAAGAGTTATTGGGGGTAGGTGGGAATGTGGAGTTGGGGTCACAATAAGATCAGCCATGATCTTATTGAATGGCGGAGCAGGCTTGAGGGGCCGAGTGGCCTACTCCTGTTCCCAATTTGTATGTTTGAATGTATGTTTGTATGCAAGGTTGATAGAGGTGTTCAAAATCATGAGGGATCTAGACAGAGTAGATAGGGAGAAGCTATTCCCATTGGTGGAAGGGTTGAGAACCAGAGCGCACAGATTTAAAGTGATTGGCAAAAGAAACATGAGAAAAAACTTATTTCACACAAGTGGTTAGGATCTGGAATTCTCTGCCTGAGACTAAGGTGGAGGCGGGTTCGATTGAGGCATTCAAGGGGGAATTGGATTATTATCTGAAATGTATGAACATACGAATTAGGAGCAGGAGTAGGCCACTCAGCCCCTCGAGCCTGCTCTGCCATTCAATAAGATCATGGCTGATCTGATTGTAACCTCAACCCCACATTCCTGTCTACCCCCGATAACCTTTCACCCCCCCTTGTTAATCATGAATCTATCTAGCTCTGCCTTAAAAATATTCAATGACTCTGCTTCCACCGCCTTTTGAGGAGGAGAGTTCCAAAGACTCACAACCCTCTGAGAGAAAAAAATTCTCCTCCTCTCTGTTTTAAATGAGCGACCCCTTATTTTTAAACAGTGACCCCTAGTTCTAGATTCTCCCACAAGAGGAACCAGCCTCTGCACATCCACCCTGTCAAGACCCCTCAGGATCTTAAAGGTTTCAATTAAGTCACCTCTTACTCTTCTAAACTCCAGTGGATACAAGCTTAACCTGTCCAGCCTTTCCTCATAAGACAACCTGTCCTATCCTGGTATTCATCAAGTAAACCTTCTCTGAACTGCTTCAAATGCATTTATATCTTTCTTTAAATAAAGAGACCAGCACCGTACACTCCAGATGTGGTCTCACCAGTGCCCTGTACAACTGAAGCATAACCTCACTACTTTTGCAATCAAGTCCCTTCACAATAAATGATAACATTCTATTAGCTTTCCTAATTACCTGCTGTACCTGCATACTAACCTTTTGTGATTCATGCACTAGGACACCCAGATCCCTCTGAATCTCAGAGCTCTGCAATCTCTCACCATTTAGAGAATAAGCTTCTTTTTTATTCTTCCTGCCAAAATAAATGATTTCACATTTGCCCACATTATACTCCATTTGCCCACTCATTCAACCCATCTATGTCACTGTAGCCTTTGTAGGAAGAATGTGCAGGGTTACAGGAGGAAGGTGGGAGAGTGACTCTAGGTAATTTGCTCCATCGGACGGCCAGCACAGACAAGACGGGTGGAATGGCCTCCTTCTGTGCTATAACCTTTCTGTGATTCTGTTATTAAGTGTTGAAGGATTGCGTGCGGAATGGTGAAATGGTGGCAAAGTTGACAATATTTTAGTCTTGGCCATTTCTGTAGCTGGAAAGGGGTGAAGGATGAATGTGTAGGATAATGGGAATGATCACCATGTTGCAAATGCTTTTAATATTGACTATGTCAAACAAAAAATGTTAAAAATGGAAGACCGATGTTGGACTAGGAGTACAGAAAGTCCAAGGTTCAGTTTCTATCCTTTATTGAGTGACAATGATAATGATGATGAGAATGTGCCTGATTTGACCTCAGGATGTCTGAGTGAAAGAGGGGAAAGGCTAGCTGGAGCTCGGACCCCCCCAGTAGCCAATCACTGATACCTGCTAGCCACCGATGGAAAGAAATTACATGCCTATAGCACCTTTCATGGCCTCAGGGTGTCCTAGAGCACTTTACAGCCAATGAACAGCTTTTAAAGTGCAGTCAGTATTGTAATGTATGAAATGCGGCAAATAATTTGCACCCAGCAAGTTCCCACAAACAGCAATGTGACAATGACTAGGTAATCTGTTTTTCGTTATGTGATGTTGACTCAGGCACTGGCCAGGACCCCGAGGATAAACTCCCCTGTTATTCTTCAAAATAGTGGCCATGGGGTTTTTAAGGTCCACCCGAAATAGCAGACAGGGCCTCGGTTTAACGTCACATCTGAAAGACGGCGCCTCTGACAATGCAGTATTCCCTCAGTACTGCACTGGGAGCATCAGCCTCGGTTATGAAGAAAACAGGAGTGATTTTATTTTATTTCGGGCTCAGAAGGAGGCGTTCAATCAACTTGCTGTCTGGGACCATGACTATACTGGAAAACAATCTGTGCTAAAGATTGTTTGGGGAGCTCAAAGGTTAAGGAGATCTTTGATAACCCAGAGCCCTGACTCTCTCATAATCCTGGCTTGACATATTGACCCTCTTCATTCCTTCCATGCCCAGGAGAACCCCTGTGCTATTGCCCTCTCAGAAGGTTGATTCTAGAGGCAAGCGTGTAAACTGAGCACGGGTGGCACCTCATTACCTTTAGTTCACCTCAATCACCGTGAGCCCTGTGACTATAAAACCAGAGAAACAAACATTGATAAGGAGAAAGCAGTGTGTGTGACCACTCGATACCACAGCCCTGTCACTGTGTGACTGACTGACTCCTCAATAGTGCAGCCCTGTCACTCTGTGACTGACTGACCCCGCGATAGTGCAGCCCTGTCACTCTGTGAGTGACTGACCCCTCGATAGTGCAGCCCTGTCACTCTGTGTGATTGGCCCCTTGATAGTGCGGCCCTGTCACTCTGTGAGTGACTGACCCTCAATAGTGCAGCCCTGTTACTCTGCGAGTGACTGACCTCTCGATAGTGCGGCCCTGTCACTCTGTGAGTGACTGACCCTCCATAGTGCAGCCCTGTTACTCTGTGAGTGACTGACCTCTCGATAGTGCGGCCCTGTCACCCTGAGGGTGACTGACCTCTCGATAGTGCAGCCCTGTCACTCTGTGAGTGACTGACCTCTCGATAGTGCGGCCCTGTCACCCTGAGAGTGACTGACCCCTCTATTGTCACCTCTTGATATTTCCTTTCCCCATGTCACCAGCCATCACTCACCAGATGTAAACACGCAGGGACATCTGCTGGTTCCCTTGCCCCGCCGGCTGCCATGGTTCACTGTGACGGCACAGGGGGCTCAGAGTGCTGCCCAATCAGCCCTTCTCCTTCACTATCGTCTTCACCACAAACCTTAACGATGGCATAACCTGAAAGGAGAGACAGGTCAAGAGAGGGAGAACTGAGACACGGATATACAAGTGGTGAGAGAATGATAAAGAGAGAGAGTGACAGAACACTGAGACATGGATATAAGAGTAGAGGAAGAGAGAGAGAAAGAGAGAGGGAGCACTGAGTCCTGGATATACAACTGGAGAGAGAAAGATAGAGAGGGGGGGGAGGGAGAGAGAGAGAGAGAGAGAAAACACTGGGACACAGGCATACGAATGGAGAGAAAAAGATAAAGATAGAGAGAGCACTGAGACACAGATATATGAGTAGAGAAACATAGAGAGAGAAAGAAAGGGGGACAGAGAGAGAGAGCACTGAGACCCAGATATACAAGTGAAGAGAGGGAGAGAGAGCACTGAGACCCAGATATATAAGTGAAGAGAGGGAGAGAGAGCACTGAGACACAGATATATGAGGGGAGAGACAGAGAAAGATAGAGAGAGAAAAAGGGAGACTACACTGGGAAAAGGGTATATGAGGGGAGAGAGAGACACAGAGAGGGAGGGAGAGAGAGAGACAGAATGACAAATAGAATGATAGAGAGAGAGACAGAGACTAAGGGAGAAGGAGTGAGAATGAACAAAAAGACAGAGAGAGAGAGAATGAGAGGGACAGATATAGAGAAAGACAGACAGACAGTCAGACAGAATGACAAATAGAATGGCAGAGATAAAGAGGCAAAATAAAAGTGATAAAGAGACATAGAACACTGGGACACAGGCATATAAGGAGAGAGAGGCAGAGAGACAGAATGATACAGAGATAGACAGGGAGCCAGAAAGAGTGAGGATGACAGAGGGAATGAGAGAGAGATGGAAACAGAGAGAGAGAGAGAGAGACAGAGAGCGTATGAAATAAATTCTTCATTTCACTGATCTATGAGCGATAACACTGCTTCTTTCATTGTTCTAACCTGATTGTTGTAGTCTGGTGTGACTGCACCTTCTGAAGGTTTAACAGATGTCAACAAATAATTGCTCGGCTACCGATCATAACAAGGGCTTCTTGTTGCAGCCTGGCCAATTAACATGCTGACCCCTTGTCTGGGTAGCAACGCACCCTTAAACAACTGCACAGTAAAATATTACCTAGTGACTCACACTGGGGCTCGCCCATGAATTTACCACCCAAGTTAAGAACTTTTAAAGGGACACTGCTTTCATGGAATAAGTGTTCCTCACTGTTGCCTCTGAGACAGTGTCACAAGTGAGAAAACATGGTAAATGGCTTTCCAATAGTTCACTCAGTTCTCTTGTGGGCGACATAGCTGTGAAAATGACACCCAACTCATCACATTCCCTAGACAACAAAAATGTGCAAAAAGTGTTCCAACCACTCGAACATTCATACGAACATATGAAATAGCAGAAGTAGGCCATTCAGCCCCTCAAGCCTCCTCTGCTATTCAGTAAGATCATGGCTAATCTGTTTGTGTTTTGAATTCCATCTACCCCCGATAACCTTTGATTCCCTTGCCTAACAAGAATCTATCTACCTCTGCCCTAAAAATATTCAATGACCTCCATGGCATTGGGAGGCAGAGAGTTCCAAAGTTGTACGACCCTCAGAGAAAAAAATTCTCCTCATCTCTGCCCTAAAAGGGCAATCCCTAATTTTAAAACAGTGTCCCCTAGTTCTCGACTCACCCACAAGAGGAAACATCCTTTCCAGACTTGACATAGCTTGCTGAATAACTAAGGAGTCTAAGGATCGGTCACTGTGTAAATGTACAGAGTTTGGAGTTCCTCAGGATTGTATCCTAAGCCCAACCATATTCAGCTGCTTCATCAATGACTTTGCCTCCATCATAAGGTAAGAAGCGGGGATGTTCACTGATGTTTAGCACCATTTGCAACTCTTCAGATACTGAAGCAGTCTGTGCCAATACGCAGCAAGACCTGGACAGCATCCAGGCTTGGGCTGATAAGTGGCAAGTAACATTCACACCACACAAGTGCCAGGCAATGACCAGCTCCAACAAGAGAGAATCCAAATATCCCCCTTGATATTCAATACCATCTGGGAGAGACATGGCCTAGTGAGTTTTGACACAGCAGTCAATGATAACTTATTCCCCTCGGATCCTGATGAGCACTCAGGAGTTGTGCCAGAGCATCACTTTCGTACCATTACAGTCCTCCACATTGTCCATATCACAAGACACTGATCGCACAGTCATGTCACAAAATCAATACCAAATGGCGTTCTGTAACCCAACATAGTGAATCTGTCAGGCAGCAAAAGGCAGCCAGTCAGGAACAAAGCAACATCCTCAGAGGTCATTGGCCAGCATCTTCAGGATGAGCACACACCACTGACATCACACGCTCATTCCTGTCTAGCAGACATTTCAAATGTCAGTGACTAAAAACAACTTCCATCGTCTTGCATGGGGAGTGTGGGAACTAATAAAAGAGGACTGTTCAACCTCAAAAGTGTTAACAAAATAACAATACAGGGAAGGACGAAAGGCTATGGTGCTCGATGATGATTAATGCTTGAACCAAAACTCCACAGTAATAAAATGAAGGCCATTACAAAGTGCACCTGGGTGAAAAGACTGCGGTGTGCCTGGCAAAAAATACTTACTCGTACAAAAAAAGCCTTTAGTGTTACAGCACCAGGATAATAACTTCACAAGAACAATTATCATGGGGTCACACAATGTGATCCACAGATGCAAGGCTCACATGTGCATTGTCCATGTTGGAAGTGCCTTTGATCATGTCGCTGATGTGGAACTAAAGGTGATTGACTGAGATGAGATTGAGTGAGAGTACATGGAACTGAGGGACAAGATTGGCTTTGTGGACAGGATAAAATTGTTTCCCTTGATGAAGAATTCTAGATCCAGGGCACATAGATTCATTTAAGTGGCAGAAGGTGTACGGGGGACATGAGGAAGAACTTTGTTTACGCAGAGGGTAGTGAGTGTCTGGAATTCGCTGCCCAAGTTGGTGGTAGAGGCAGAAATTTTAAACTCTTTTAAAAAGTACCTGGGTCTGCACCTAAAGTGCTGTAAGCTGCAGGGCTATGGGCCGGGTGCAGGAAGGTGGGATTAGAAAGGGCACCTGGGTGTCCTCGGGCTGGCATGGACAAGATGGGCCGAATGGCCTTCTTCTGAGCTGTAACTTTTCTATGGTTCTATGATTGGGTTGGGGTGGGGGTTGAATCTGGTGCCCTTGAATGAACACGGGGCATTGCAATTACCTTGATGAGCCATTTAGTACCTGAGGCTTTGAGAGATAAAGGTGAAATATACTTACAAAGGTGAAAATTATATACAGTGAATGAACACCAATGCCACCATTGTGCTTTCAGAACTTCTTAATTTTTTCTTGCTCAACTGCTATGTCTTGGTGCAGCCCTGATATCTGCAACAGAGGCGGAAGCAACCTGCTGACTACTATCTGAGATGGCTTTGGTGGCCGCTCTCTGAAGGCACGAGGCCAGGAGGGCCCCAGCCTGCTAAGGGTATCCTGCTCCAGGTCTCCTGCTCTGGGGCATGTGCAACCTCCTCAGTCTGAACTGCTGGAGTTGATGGGGCCACAGGCAGAGGGGATTTGGAGTGGCAGGACAACCTTGGGGACTCCTGGGTGGAAGGCCCAGGGTGTCTGGCCGATGCTCCTCCTCTCTTTGGGTGCCTGAAGGCCCCTCTCTGACTCCTTGAGGAGAAGGGGCACCTGGTGGATCGAGATGCCCCATCCCCTCTTGCCCAGCCACTGCGGGAAAGCACCCATGGCTGGAGCAACATAGTGCAGGTCCGAACGCAAATCCGGCAGAAACTGTGCGTTCTGCTGGACCTGGGTCTCCAAGATGGCCAGTACCCTTCCAAAGGAGATTTCGATGTACTCGCATACCGGAGCCACGACACCCGACAGAACGTGGATGGACTCCTCCATGCTTTGTTCCTGTCTGGTGACGGCCTCTGACTACTCTGTCTGATGTTCTCCTGCCTATCTTTGCATCTCCAACATATCTCTGAAAGGCCGGTTGCAGAGGCTCATCAATGGACTCAGGCTCTGTGGGGGCCTGGTCTCCAGCAATCCTCTGAGTGTCAGAGACCTCAGTTGCCACTGCCTCCATGTAACCTGGACCTGTGTCCCTGAGGTGACCATCAGGTTGTGAACCCGAGCCTACTCTAGAACTAGAACCCACCCAGGCGTGTGTATCTGCACTGGTGGAGGGTGCAGATGAATGCAGTGATGGCTCTTCTACAAATGGGTCCTCAGCATCTTCATCAGAGGTGGTCTGGGGGCTGGACCGACCTGAACATTTTGACATCACCTGCATTCAATAGCATTCATTTGCACTCATTTGACATCAATTGTACTCGAAAGCAGTCATTTAGCTATCATTTGACATCAACTGTGCTCAAAAACAATCATTTAGCCATAATTTGACATCAATTGTGCTCAAAATAATCATTTAGCTATCGTTTAACATTGCAAATAACGTAACAGGCATCAATGTGATCAATTGCCCCAAATGGCAGCACCTAAACATTTGCCATTAGCAAGAGCACATAAGCATTTGGACACCAAAACCCATCATAGAGTTTATGTTCTGTATTTCTGAATTTCCATAGCTTCAAACATTCTAAAACTGAGCCAACTTTAGAGAAAGGAGACTCTGTTTTAATATATGTTTTGATAAGCTAGTTTTGTTTGTCTTCGTAGCCTTTAACTCCTGCATCACAACCCTGCCCACCCCACATGCCCCCTCTCCACGAAGATTGCAGTTTTCTCCCCCCCCACACCCCCTGAAGCAGTAATGCAGGGCATGGTATTAATCAGGAGATGAGAGAAGCATGTAGCATGGGCAATATAATAATCATGGGTGACTTCAATTTGCATATACACTGGGTAAACCATTGAGCACTAACGCGATGGAAGACGAGTTTCTGGCGTGTGTTAGGGATGGTTTTCTAGGGCAGTATGTTCAGAAGCCAACTAGAGGACAGGCTGTTTTAGATCTGGTATTATGTAATGAAAAAGGGCTAGTTAATAATCTTGTTGTAAAAGAACCTTTAGGGGTGATTGACCAAAACATGATAGAATTTTACATGATGTTTGAAAGTGAGGTAGTTCACTCTGAAGCAAGGGTGTTAAGTTGAATAAAGGCATGAGGGACAAATTGGCTGAGGTGGATTGAGAACATACATTAAAAGGTATGACTTCACATAGGCAATGGATAGTCTTCAAAGAACTATTACATAGTTTACAGCACCTATACATTCCTTAAAGGTGTAAAACCCAAAAAAGCCAGTCAACCGTGACTGACAAAGGAAGTTAAGAATTGTATAAGACTAAAACAAAAAGCTTATAAAGTTGTCAGAAGTAGTAGTAAGCCTGTGGATTTGGAGGTTTTTAAGAACACAGCAAAGGATGACCAAGAAACTGGTAAAGGGAGAATAGAATATGAATGCAATCTAGCAAAAAAACATAAAATTGGACTGTAAAAGCTTCTGCAGGTTGTAAAAAGAAAGCATTTAGCTAAGACAAATGTGGGTCCATTGCAGGCAGAGTCAGGAGAATTCATAATGGGGAATAGAGAAATGGGAGAGAAGCTAAATGATTATTTTGAATCTGTTTTCACTGAGGAAGATACAGGAAATCTTCCAGGTTTAGAGATCCAAGGGACTAAGGAGAGTGAGGAATTGAAGAAAATTTGTATAAGAAAGAAGGTTGTATTGGAGAAATTAATGGGACTGAAAATTGATAAGGGCTGATATTCTGTAACCCAGATTGTTGAAAGAGGTTGCTATAGAGCTAGTGGATGCATAGGTGATCATTTTCCAAAATTTCATAGATTCTGGAATGGTTCCTGAAGATTGGAAGGTAGCAAATGTCACCCCACTGTTTAAGGGAGGGAGAGAGAGAACAGGGAAATACAGACCTGTTAGCCTTAAATCAGTAGGTGATAAATAGATACTTGAATAATCATGTCTCATTGGGCATAGTCAGCGTGGATTTGCGAATGGGAAATCATGCTTGACAAACTTGTTGGAGTTTTTTGAGGGTGTTACTAACAAAAATTGATAAAGGAGAGTTGATGGATTTTCAGAAAGCTTTTGATAAAGTCACCAACAGGAGATTGATTAGCAAAATAAAAGCACAAGGGATTGTTTTTTTTATTCATTCACGGGATGTGGACTTCGCTGGCTGGGCCAGCACCTATTGCTCATCCCGAGTTGCCCTTGAGAAGGTGGTGGTGAGCTGCCTTCTTCAACCGCTGCAGTCCATGTGGTGTAGGTACACCCACAGTGCTGTTAGGGAGGGAGCTCCAGGATTTTGACACAGCGACAGTGAAGGAACGGCGATATATTTCCAAGTCAGGATGGTGAGTGACTTGGAGGGGAACTTCCGGGTGGTGGTGCTCCCATCTATCTGCTACCCTTGTCCTTATAGATGGTAGAGATCATGAGTTTCAAAGGTGCTGTCCAAGGAGCTTGGTGAATTCATCTTGTCGATGGTACACACTGCTGCTACTGTGCATCGGTGGTGGAGGGAGTGAATGTTTGTGGATGTGGTGCCAATCAAGCGGGCTGCTTTGTCCTGGACGGTGTCAAACTTCCTGAGTGCTTCATGAGCATTGTGGGAGCTGCGCACATCCAGGCAAGTGGAGAACATTCCATCACACTCCTGACTTGTGTCTTGTAGATGGTGGACAGGATTTGGGGAGTCAGGAGGTGAGTTACTCATCTCAGGATTCCTAGCCTCTGACCTGCTCTTGTAGTAACAGTATTTATATTGCTAGTCCAGTTCAGTTTCTGGTCAATGGTAACCCCTAGGATGTTGATAGTGGGGGATTCAGTGATGGCAATGCCATTGAATGCCAAGGGGTGATCGTTAGATTATCTCTTGTTGGCGATGGTCATTGCCTGGTACTAGTGTGGCACGAATGTTAATTGCCACTTGTCAGCCCAAGCCTGGATATTGTCCAGGTCTTGCTGCATTTGGACATGGACTGCTTCAGTATCTGAGGAGTCGCGAATGGTGCTGAGCATTGTGCAATCATCAGCGAACATCCCCACTTCTGACCTTATGATGGAAGGAAGGTCACTGATGAAGCTGCTAAAGATGGTTGGGCTGAGGACACTACCCCAAGGAACTCCTGCAGTGATGTCCTGCAGCTGAGATGACTGATCTCCAACAACTACAACCATCTTTCTTTGTGCTAGGTCTGACTCCAACCAGTGGAGAGTTTTCCCCCCGATTCCCATTGACTCCAGTTTTGCTAGGGCTCCTTGATGCCACACTCGGTCAAATGTGGCCTTGATGTCAAGGGCAGTCACTCTCACCTCACCTCAGGAGTTTAGCTATTTTGTCCATGTTTGAACCAAGGCTGTAATGAGGACAGGAGCTGAGTGGCCCTGGTGTAACCCAAACTGGGTATCAGTGAGCAGGTTATTGCTAAGCAAGTGCTATTTGATAGCATTGTTCATGACCCCTTCCATCACTTTACTGATGATGGAGAGTAGACTGATGGGGCGGTAATTGGCTGGGTTGGATTTGTCCTGCTTTGTGTGTACAGGATGTACCTGGGCAATTCTCCACATAGCTGGGTAGATGCCAGTGTTGTAGCTGCACTGGAACAGTTTGGCTAGGGGTGCGACAAATTCTGGAGCGCAAGTCTTCAGTACTATTGCTGGAATATTGTCAGGGCCCATAGTCTTTTCAGTATCCAGTGCCTTCAGCCATTTCTTGATATGACATGGAGTGAATCGAATTGGCTGAAGACTGGCATCTGTGATGCTGGAGACCTCCGGAGGAGGAGGAGATGGATCATCCACTTGGCACTGCTGGCTGAAGATTGTAGCAAATGCTTCAGCCTTATCTTTTGCACTGATGTGCTGGGCTCCTCCATCATTGAGGATGGGGATATTTGTGGTGCCTCCTCCTTCAGTGAGTTTTTTAATTGTCCACCACTATTCACGACTGGATGTGGCAGGACTGCAGAGCTTAGATCTGATCCGTTGATTGTGGGATCGCTTAGCTCTATCGCCTGCTGCTTATACTGTTTGGCACACAAGTAGTCCTGTGTTAAAGCTTTACCAGGTTGAGACCTCATTTTTAGGTATGCCTGGTTCTGCTCCTCTATAAAATGGGATTAGAATAGCTAGGTACTTGTTTGACTGGCGCTGACTCGATGAGCCGAAGGGCCTTTTTCGGTGCTGTAGACCTCTATGACTCTATCCTCCTACACTCTTCATTAAGCCAGGATTGATCCCCTGGCCTGATGGTAATGGTAGGGTGGGGGATATGCCGGGCCACAAGGTTACAGTTTGTGTTTGAGTACAATTCTACTGCTGCTGATGGCCCACAGTGCCTCATGGAGGCCCAGTCTTCAGTTGCTACATCTGTTCGAAATCGATCCCATTTAACACAATGGAGGGTATTCCAAGGACTGTACGGTGGTCACTCCTACCGATACCGTCATGAGCAGATGCATCTGCGGCAGGAAGGTTGGTGAGGATGAGGTCAAGTCTGTTTTCCCCTCTTGTTGGTTCCCTCACAACCTGCTGCAGACCCAGTCTAGCAGCTATGTCCTTTAGGACTCGGCCAGCTTGGTCAGTAGTGGTTCTACCGTGCCACTCTTGGTGATGGACATTGAAGTCCCCCACCCAGAGTACATTCTGTGCCCTTGCCACCCTCAGTGCTTCCTCTAAGGAGTGTTCAATATGGAGGAGCATTGATTCATCAGCTGAGGGAGGGGGGTATGTGGTAATCAGCAGGAGGTTTCCTTGCCCATGTTTGACCAGATGCAGTGAGACTTCGTGGGATCTGGAGTCGATGTTGAGGCAACTCCCTCCCGACTGTATAACACTGTGTCACCACCTCTTCTGGGTCTGTCCTGCCGGTGGTTTTTAGTTGTAGTTTTTAATGCAGATTGCTGAGCGCATTGGATGCCTTTGAGCACATTTTGCCATTTGATCACATTTGATGTCAAAATGCTGCTGGTAAGCGATCAAACTCAATCCAAATTAGAGCATTTCATGTCAAATAATCACTGATAGTTTTTGAGTGCACTGAATGCAAAAATGGTGTCAAAACGTTCGGGCTGGGATGGGGGGGGCGGGTGCTGAGGCACTGGCTGGGTGTCTTCCTCCGCCTTTTCTTGCTGGTGCCTGGAATAGAGAGACGAGACGATTAGTGATTGACTAGGCAGGCTCCTACGCTACAGGTCACTCACATTCAGTGTCCTCACGTGGCCGATGTATACCGGATGCATCCTTACTGAGTTGTTGGAGGGGGCCGATCTCGCTTTCCAGGCAGGAGCGATCTCTGTCCTCGCCAGCCCACTCAGCGGCCTCCTCTTTGAAAGTGGAGAGGTCATGCAACTCCGGGGTCTTGTCTCTCTCTCTCTCTATCCCTTTGGTTGCGGGATATCTTCTCCTGCAGACAGATGGGTTGACGAAGGATGAAAGAGCAGTTGAGAAGCATGCGTGCCCATTGTGTGTGCTGAACACTTCCCAGTTAGGGATGAAGACTCAGTTTGTGCAGGATCTTACATGAGATGGCGATCTTAGAGCGACTGGCAGACACTCAGTGCTGATGCCCCATCTGCTGGCAGTCTGCAACATCCCAGTGGACTCTAACCCATAGACTGCTTGATGCCCATATGAAAGTGAGAGTTTGGGGTCGGTAAAAGGTTCACTCACCCTGGCGGAGTGGATCAGGTCATTCATTTTCTTCCTGCGCTGCAGGGCGGTTCCTTTTTGTTTGGCATGGGTGCCAACCTCCCTGGCGACCTCCTCCCAGGCTGCCAGGGGAGCCTCCTGCCCCCATCTCTCAGAAAGAGGGCCCCTCGCCTTTCCTGGACAGCCTGGAGGAGAATGCGAGAGAAGACCCCGAGCCAGGCAGTCAGCAGCACCTAGAGGAGAGTGCGAGAGGAGGACCCCCAAGCTAGGCAGTCAGCAGCACCTAGAGGAGAGTGCGAGAGGAGGACCCACAAGCTAGGCAGTCAGCAGCACCTAGAGGAGAGTGCAAGAGGAGGACCCTGGGACAGGCAGTCAGCAGCACCTAGAGGAGAGTGCGAGAGGAGGACCCCCAAGCTAGGCAGTCAGCAGCACCTAGAGGAGAGTGCGAGAGGAGGACCCTGGGACAGGCAGTCAGCAGCACCTAGAGGAGAATGCGAGAGGAGGACCCTTGGACAGGCAGTCAGCAGCACCTAGAGGAGAGTGCGAGAGGAGGACCCCCAAGCTAGGCAGTCAGCAGCACCTAGAGAAGAGTGCGAGAGGAGGACCCCCAAGCTAGGCAGTCAGCAGCACCTAGAGGAGAGTGCGAGAGGAGGACCTTGGGACAGGCAGTCAGCAGCACCTAGAGGAGAGTGCGAGAGGAGGACCCTGGGACAGGCAGTCAGCAGCACCTAGAGGAGAGTGCGAGAGGAGGACCCCCAAGCGAGGCAGCCAGCAGCACCTAGAGGAGAGTGCGAGAGGAGGACCCCCAAGCGAGGCAGCCAGCAGCACCTAGAGGACAGTGCGAGAGGAGGACCCTGGGACAGGCAGTCAGCAGCACCTAGAGGAGAGTGCGAGAGGAGGACCATGGGACAGGCAGCCAGCAGCACCTAGCATCTAACATCACAGGAGAAACATAAGTCCATTGGTTGGTGAGAAACTGCTGTTAGGGAGTGTCATTAAGTAGCTGAGAATTAGAAAAACACATTGGCCAGAATTTTGCCTTTGACGGGCGGGTGGGCCCGACTGACTTGGCGGAGGGCGGGCAGCTGATTGCCGCTGCCGAAATGGGTGGCGCTGCTATTTTCCGCGTGCGGGCCAATTAAGACCCGCCCAGCGGGTTAGCGACTCCCGTGGAGAACGGGAAAATAGTCACGGAGGCGGGCGTGCTCAGACCGCCTGTTCCAATGGGGAATCGGCAATCTGTATAAAGAGTGGCCAGGCAGCCTGCTTGAGGGAGTGCACCATGGCCACTCGGGGAGAGAGAGAGGCAGCTGTCACAGGACAGGAGCGGGAGGAGGGGGGCAGGCTGCAGGAGAGGCCAGCGGGAGGCCAGTGTGCCCCTCGCTTCTCCGATGCCTGCCTTGCTGTCCTCCTCCAAGAGGTGTCCAGCCATCGGGATATATTGTATCCGGATGATGGGAGGAGGAGGGCCCCCCACGTCACCAGGCAGGCGTGGGAGGTGATGCTGTAAGTGCCCATGATGATGTGCAGCGCACAGGCACCCAGTGCTGCAGGAGATTCAATGATTTACTGCGTTCTGGAAGGGTGAGTACCATGTCGGCCTTGGCCATTTGACCCAGCAGGTAGCCTTAGCCTTTGAGCCCCACCCCCCCCATGTCTTGCTGTCATTACTGCATTGGGCATTTGGTGCACGCTGGGTGGGCAAACGGGTACTGACCATGCTTACATCAGCCTTAGTGGTTGAGGAGAAGATGGGTTCTCCCCGGAGCATATGTTGGTGTTTATCGCGTTTGAGTAGTCTGGGGGCAACCTGCAGGGGAGGCAGCTAGACACATACTCAGAACCCCAACACATGTCTTATTGATGGTGATGAGATGGTGAAAGGGAAGCCTCAGGATGTCGCGGCCAAGTGCCATCTGCTGGCCTTGGCGCTGCACCTAGTTGCACCTCCTTATCATGGGCGCTTAGACCCGTGTGATATTCAAAGTGATGGACGCCGAATGTGTCCAAGGTGTCCGTTGGGGGAGGGGGTTAGGAGCAGCCGTACTATCTTCTGGGGACTGATCACCAGTAGTGTGGACAGGAGCCGCTGGTGGCCTCAGATGGACCACTGTGGTTGGGGTGCGGCGTGCGCGTGCAGAGTACATGAGCAATCAGCCCCAATAAATCCTCTTCTCTGTTCTGCAGGCAAAAGGTGAGCACAATCAGCGGGAGCGCCAGAGGACTGGTGGTGGGCACGCCCTGCTCCAGCGCTTCACCACCTTTGAGGAGCAGGCCATGGTGCTGGGGAGGAGGCAGGCGGCCAGGTCGGCAGGTGGCGGCGAGGCTGCAGTCCAGCGGCCAGGTATTTGAGGTCCACAGTCCCATCCACTGTCTGCCCACCACTCAAACCACTGATGGCTGCTGCAACCGTTAATGCTGCAACTCTGCTCATTCACAGACTGAGACACTCTGACGTGTGGGTCAGACACAAAGGTCCCTCGTCCCCTTGAGGATTCGCGTCTCCACCACCTTCCAAAGTCACCTTATCCCATTTGTGACCACTATCCCCATGGCCTAACATGCCATGGCATCGCTGCTGCACAGCCAAAGACTTATTGCATCTTAGGGGGGTTGGAACCTCCACCTGTTGCCTTCTGCCCACCCGGTCTATGCCCTTCCTAACAGTATGAAGGTCAATAATGTGACCTGTCAATCTCCTGTGCTCCACGGCAAATGTCGCAAGTGTTTGCGATGTTTCCTCAGCCCCGCAACTCTCCAGGCCAGCATGCATCCAGGTCAGGTACCTCTGCACTATCCCCACTCCAATGGCACATAACATGCCATATGGCATTCCTGAGGCCATCTGACCAGCCTGTCTGTCTGCGCCTCTAATGTTTGGGCCTCTTCTTGACTCTTTTCCACCCCATCAATGTTCGTCTCCTTAGGGTCTTGAAGGGTGAGTGACTTATGAGGCTGGGGGGGGAAAGGGGTGAATGGTGTTACTGACTGAACGCTAACTGATATACTGTCCTAGTTGTTAATTTCAGCATCACCACCACATGGCCGCGCCCAACGACACTGGAGCCCCCTCTCCACACCTGAGGGCCAAGATGTGCAACTTGCGGCACATCATTTCAGCCAGCCAGGCACCAGCGCAGACACACACACCTCGGTGGGGACTTTACCGTCGGCTAGTGTCCCGGGTCACAGTGGAGAGGGCACTTCACAATCGCTGGAGGAGATGGTAGGGGCAGAGAGTGCTGATGGTGTCACCAATGCAGCAGCTGCAGGACAAGCGGCAGGAATCGCGTTTGCATCTGGTAGAGTTGTATGAGGGTGTGCTTCAGTTGGTCTCTGCGACGGAGGAGTCCAGACAGAGTGCACGTGAAGGCATGAACCTCAGGACAGAGCTTCAGGCTTCCTCCACTGAGAGATTGGTGACTCTCGTCGAGAGGGGGTTCGATCGGATGGAGAATCTTCTGATTGGGTTACGCTCTGACCTGCAAGCCCTCACAGTGGTACTGGCCACGGGTGGTCATTCCCAAAGTGGGAGATGTTGTGGGCACCTAGCGTTGGCGCTGGATGCCCATGCATCTGCGGTGAGCAGGGAGGTCCAATGGGACCTCACGTTGGCGCAGCAGCTGCCTGTCATCACTGCGAGCTCCTCTCAGGGCGCTCCAGATGAGGGCAGCAGCTCCTCCGCCACTCTGCCAGTCAACGTTGCTTCCGTTGAGGCTGCGACAACTGGGGAGGTGCCAGTTCTGGAACTGGCCACTCCCTCCCAGGCGGGGCCATCACAGGCTCCACGGGCCAGAGGATGCCCGCCAAGGTCATCGACACCAGCAAGACAGCAGAGTCAGCAGGCTGTCTCACAAGCCACTACAAGCAATGGGGCGGCACCTAGATGTAGCACCCGCAAACGAAAGCATAAGGCACGTTAGGCACTCCACGGGTATGTCACTGGTGATTTTGTGTTGGCCCTAAAATAGGGAAAATTATACTTATGTTTGCAATAAAGACGTTTCTGTTTTATGTTGGACATAATAAAGTTCACTTTTCTGACCATGGCTGAGGGTGTTTCCTTTGTGCTGTATTTGTCTTTTTTACAGACATCTCATGAGTGTTTGAGTAGACATTGATGTTTCTGTACTAAGCCCTTAGTTGCAGCTGATAAGGTGGAAGATGTGGCACCTAAGTGCCACGTGTGGAAGGGCCAGGCAATGCTAGTCCTGCTGATCCATGTGTGTGTGGAGCTAGCTGAAGGTTCGTTGGATTAAAGTGTCCCGGGTATCCCTGCCTCCTTGGTGTAATAGCGGGTCGGCGTGCTGCCCCTCATCATCACCCTGTGCTTCCTCATCCTCTGAGGCACTGCTGGATTCATCATGTGCAGCCTCATCCAGTGCGTCAAGGTCTTCATCATCAACTGCATCCCCCCCTTTCCAGCGCAAGATTGTGCAGAGCGCAGCATGCTACCACTATCAGAGAGACGTGATCTGGGGGGTACTGGAGTGCGCCCCCTGAGCGGTCCAGGCATCTTGAGAAGACCGATGGCTCTCTCCACCACAGCCCTTGTGGTTCCCTGGCTCCTATTGAACCGCTGCTCAGCTTCTGTTCTTGGATGGTGGAGAGGCGTCATGAACCACCTTCGGAGGGGATAGCCCTTGTCACCCAGCAGCCATCCATCCAGCCGGGCTGGAGCACTGAACAGCCCCAGCACCTGGGAGTGTCTGAGGATGTAGGCATCGTGGGATCTGCCTGGGTACCTTGCACAGACTTGCAGATTCTGCATCCTGTGATCACACACTATCTGCACGTTCATGGAGTGGAAGCCCTTCCTGTTGACAAAGGCACATGGCTCACCTGCTGGCGCCTTGATGGCCACATGTGTACAGTCTATAGCACCCTGGACACGGGGGAAGCCAGCAATGGCCGCGAAGCCTCTGGCTCGCTGTGCCTGACTTGCCTGGTCGCAGCGGAAGTGGATGAAGGTCAATACCCGTCTGAACAGAGCGTCTGTAACCTGCTTGACACAAGTGTGGACAGCTGATTGGGAGATACTGCAAAGATCACCCACTGAGCCCAGGAAGGAGCCAGAGGCATAGATGTGGAGGGCAACTGTGAGTTTCAGAGCCGCTGGCATGGGGTGTCCACCCACACAGTTAGGAGAGATCTCAGGGCCAATCATCTGACAGATAGAGTTGACTGTCTCCCTTGAGAGTCAGAGCCTCCTTCGGCACTGCACCTCAGTCATATTGCGGTAGCTGCTTCGCCGCCTGTAAACCCTGGCAGCAGGAAATCGATGTGAACTGCTAACAATCAAACAGGCAACTTTAAAACACTTTCTGCAATTAAAACTTTGTGGAAAACACGAACAGTCCCTCTGAGTCCACATATCCCGCCAGTGCATGACTTTTATTAAAAAAAATTCTCCTACCCGCCTGACCGTTGGGCCCGTGCGCCGACCTGAAGCTCGCACGGGCCCCTCAAAATCCTGGACAATTGGCAAGTTAAGGGCCTTAACGAGGCCTTTAATTAATGGCGGGCAAGCGTCCCGCTGCTGTGCGCGCCCGCCGACCGAAATATCGCGATGCCGCGCGCTGACGTCGGGACGCTCACGCAATGTCAGCGCGCGACATTTTAAGCACTGATGTGTGGGCTCTGCCACCCACACATCAGCCAGAAAATTCTGCCCGTTATTTTTAGAAGAAAAGGCTACTTACATTTCAGTAAGAAACACAAGCCAAAGGGAAATAAAGTTAAGTCGAAGCCAGGTAAAATAAAGTTGCATAAGTAAATCAAATTAAAATAAAGCTAATGCAAGGGAAGTAAGTTGAAGCCCTGGCAGGACAGCTCGGTCGTACGGAATGCGCGTCTTGTAATATGTGGGAAGTTGTGGACGCTACCAGTGGCCTAGACAACAATGTGCAGGAAGTGTCGCCAGCAGCAGAACCTTGAGCTCCAGGTTTTGGAGCTTGAGCAGTGGCTGGGGTGACTGTGGTGCATCTGTGAGGCTGAGAGCTACGTGGATAGCACATTCAGTGCGGTGGTCACACCGCAGCTTAGGAGCCTGGAGGCAGAAGGGGAAAGGGCGATCACCAGGCAGTCCAAGAAAATTAGGCAGGTAGTGCAGGAGTCCCCTGGGGTTCCGCTCACCAATCGCTTTTCCGTTTTGGATACTGGTGAGGGTGCTGGTTCCTCGGAGGAGTGCAGTCAGAGCCAAGTTTGTGGCAATGCAGGCAGCTTTGCTATACAGGAGGGGAGAAAGAAAAGAGCAGTAGTAATACGGGATTTCTTAGTTAGGGGGACAGACAGGCATTTCTGTGGCCGTAGACATGACTCCAGGATGGTATGTTGCCTCCCTGGTGCCAGGGCCAAGAATGTCATGGAGAGGCAGGGCATTGCTGTGGCGGAGGGTGATCAGCCACAGGTCGTGGTCCACGTTGGCACCAATGACTTGGGTAGGAAAGGGAATGAGGTCCTGAAAGCAGACTTCAGGGAGCTAGAAGGAGATTGAAAAGCAAAACCTCTAAAGCAGTAATCTCAGGATTACTCCCAGTCCCACGTGCAAGCGAGTAAAGGAGAATTGAGCAATTAATCATGTGGCTGGAAAGCTGGTGTAGGAGGGAGGGCATCAGATTCCTGGGGCATTGGGATCAGTTCTGGGGAAGGTGGGACCTGTACAAGCCGGACAGTCTACACCTGAACAGGAATGGGACGAGTATCCTCACAGGGAGATGTGCTAGTGCTGTTGGGGGCAGGGGGGATGGGGAGAGTTTAAACTAGGTTGGCAGGGGGATGAGAAACTGAGGGCAAGTTCAGAGCAGGGAATGGGAGATGGAGAATTAGTGACTCTGAAAGCAGTACAGGTTAAAAAGTGTACAGCACAGGAATTCGGAAGTGTTAAAAGGTATATATGTAAATACAAGGAGTATAGTAAATAGTAAATAATGTTCTGATGAAGAGTCATACGGACTCGAAACGTCAACTCTGTATTCCTCTCCTCAGATGTTGTCAGACCTGCTCAATTTTTCCAGCGATTTTTGTTTTTGTTGTAGTAAACAAAGCTGATGAGCTGAGGGCACAGATAGATATATGGAAACGTGATATTGTTGTTATAATGGAAACTTGGCTTAAGGAGGGGCAAAAATGGCAGCTCAACATCCCTGGATATAGAGTTTTCAGGCAGGATACAGAGGGGGATAAAAAGGTGGGGGTGTAGCATTACTGGTTAAAGAATCAATTACAGATGTGAACAGAGATGATATACCAAATGAAGCATCAAATGAGTCCATATGGGTTGAGCTCAGAAATAATAAAGGGGCAGCCACACTGCTCAGAGTGTACTATAGACCCCCAAATAGTGAGAGGAAGATTGAAGGGCAAATACGTAGGCAGATTTCTGAGTGCAAAAACAATAGGGCAGTAATCGTTGGGGACTTCAACTACCCTAATATCAGTTGGGATAGGAACAGTGTGAAGGGCACAGAGGGTGCAAAATTCTTGAACTGCATTCAAGAGAACTTTTTCAGCCAGTACATTACAAGCCCAACGAGAGGGGGTGCAACTCTCGATTTAGTCTCAGGAAATGAAGCTGGGCAGGTGGATGATGTAGCAGTGGGGGACCATTTTGGAGATAGCAACCATAATGTAGTTAGGTGTAACATCATTATGGAAAAGGACAAAGGTAGAGCAGGAGTAGAAGTTCTAAATTGGTGGAAGATAAATTTTACAAAGCGGAGAGGTGAGCCGGCGAGAATGGACTGGATACAGCTATTAGAAGGAAAAACTGTGTCAAATCAGTGGGTAGCATTCAAATGCAAGATTCTACGGGCACAATGTAGACATGTCCTCACAAAGGAAAAGGATTGTACTGCCAAATCTAGAGCCTCCTGGTTATCCAGAAGCATACAGGCCAAGATAAAGCAGAAAAAGAAATCTTATGACAGTCACAAAACACTGTAGAAAGCCTAGAGGAGTATAGAAAGTACAGAGGTGAAGTGAAAGTGGAAATTAGGAAAGGAAAGAGAGGATATGAAGAAATATTGGCAGGCAAAATCAAAGAAAATCCTAAGATGTTTTACCAGTACATTAAGAGCAAGAGAATAACTAAGGAAAAGGTAGGGCTTATCAGACATGTACATGGTAACTTGTGCATTGATGCTGATGTGGGCAGGGTTCTCAATGAGTACTTTGTCTCTCTCTTCACTAAGGAGAGGAGTGATGCAGAAATTCTAGTTATAAAGAGGAGGAGTGTGAAATATTGGATACAATAAGCATAGTGAGAGTGGAAGTACTGGAGGATCTGTTATCCTTGAGGTGGATGAATCACCAGGGCCGGATGGATTGTATCCCAGGCTGTTGATGGAAGCCAGGGAGGAAATAGTGGATGCTCCGAGGATCATTTTCCAATCCTCACTAGATACAGGTGAGGTCCCAGAGGATTGGAGGTCCACGAACGTTGTACCATTATTTAAAAATGGTGCAAGGGATAGGTCAGAAAATTATAGGCCAGTCAGTCTGACTTCAGTGGTGGGCAAATTATTAGAAACAATTCTGAGAGACAGGATAAACTGTCACCTAGAAAGGCACAGATTGATCAGGGACAGTCAGCATGGTTCTGTTAGGAGAAGAGTGTGTCTTACTAAATAGAGTTTTTTGAGGAAGCAACAAGGAGGATTGATGAGGGTAGTGCAGTAGACGTTGTCTACATGGATTTCAGTAAGGTATTTGACAAGGTCCCACATGGCAGACTGGTCAGGAAAATGAGATCTCATGGGATACAGAGAAAGGTGGCAGTTTGGATCCAAAATTGGCTCAGTGACAGGAAACAAAGGGTAATGATTGATGGATGTTTTTGTGCATGGAAAATGGTTTCCAGTGGTGTTCCACAGGGCTCAGTGTTGAAGCCCTTGCTGTTTGATGTATACATTAATAATTTAGGCTTATATTTGGGAGGTATGATTGGGAAATTTACAGATGACACAAAAATTAGCCGTGTAGTTGATAGTGAAGAGGATAGCTGTTGACTCCAGGATTATATCAATGGTTTGGTTAAGTGGGCGGAGAAGTAGCAAATGGAGTTCAATCCAGAAAAGAGCAAGGTAATGCATTTGGAGAGGGCAAGGGAGTACTCAATGAATGGGAAGTTATTGAAAGGGGTTGAGGAAGTGAGAGACCTTGGAGTGCATGACCACAGGTCCTTGAAGGTGGCAGGACAGGTGGACAAGGTGGTCAAGAAAGCATATGGAATGCTTTCCTTTATTGGATGAGGTATTGAATACAAAAGCAGGGATGTAATGATGGAACTGTATAAAATGCTGGTTAGGCCACAGCTGGAATTGTGTGTACAGTTCTGGTCACCACATTACAGGAAGGACATAACTGCTCTGGAGAGAGTAAGAGGAGATTTACAAGAATGTTGCCAGGGCTTGAAAATTGCAGCTATGAGGAGAGATTGGATAGGCTAGGGTTTTTTTTCCTTAGTACGGAGGAGGCTAAGGGTTGACCTAATTGAGGTGTAGAAAACTATGAGAGGCCTAGATAGGGTAGACAGGAAAGACTTGTTTCCCCTAGCTGAGGGCTCAGCTACCAGGTGGCATGGATTTAAGGTGATTGGTAGAAGGATTAGAGGGGGCATGAGGAAAAACCTTTTCACCCAGAGGGTGGTGGGCATCTGGAATTCACTGCCTAAGTTGGTGGTTGAGGCTGAAACGCTCAACTCATTTGAAAGGTACCTGGATCTGCATCTGCATCTGAAGTGCTGTAACCTGCAAGGCTATGGACCAGGTGCTGGAAAGTAAGATTAAAATGAGCGGCTAGCTTCTTTTTTACTCTTTTTGGCTGGCGAAGACACGATGGGCTGAATGGCCTCTTTCTGCACTGTAACTTGTCTATGGTTTTAATCTCCAGCGAGGCCTCGTTGACCCGTGGCGCAGAGGGTTTGGATCTTCTGGGTGTCATTGACAGTAAGCTCCCAGCATTCCTGGGCTGCAGTGAGCGAATGTGTGTGTGCGGGTGCCGTTTAAATACGACGCCAGGACCTTCGACCCCGTGAGGAAACGCGGAGGCTGACGGACCACTGCCTGTCCCGCCACGAGATGCACTGATGCACAGTTAATGAGCTGAAAAGGGGAAGATCGGGCACGTGATCCCGACCCACTGCCCGGCAGGAATCACGCACGCCAATCACACTTAAGTCTCCAAAGCTAAAAATTCCACTCCCTGTCTCTGTTGCAATGATTTGTGGTCGTTGACTCCACGGATCCCCTCTTAGCTTAGGAACATAGGAACACAGGGACAGGAGCAGGCCATTGAGCCCATCGAGCCTGCCCTGCCATTCAAACAGCTCGTGGCTGATCATCTACCTCTACGTCACTTTCCCCACTATCCCCATATTGCTGGATGCCCATAGTATCCAGAAATCTATCTGCTTCTGCACGTGCTTATTAGGCAGGAACTAAAGATCGAAATAAGATTGACAATTCTTCTACAACGTCCTGGTACTCGACAGGCAGACTTCATCGTTCAAAAATCAAAAAGATTCTCCAAAGTTCAGGATCTCACATACATCAAGGGCCCAAAGCAATGCTGAAGTTCGACGACAGTGAATTATCCTTTAATGGATTAGCTTACGAGGTTATGAATTTTTCCACTTCTCGTATACATTAGACATCTCAAAGGACATCAAGTAATCATCTAACACACAAGTAGCTTTTCAATACAGGCAACAGCATCAAATGAAGGAGGCCAGTAAGACCAGCTTCCCCAGGGAAATCTGGATATCTCTGGGCAGATTTGTGTATTGATTTACCGGAGGACACAGAGATAAAGAGCCATTGTGTCTCAGCTCCAGCTAACAAACATCCACTTAAATCCACATTATATATGTAAAGACACTTAAAAAGGCTTAAATGCAGCAATTACCCTGTTTGAGGTACAGAGCTGAGCTTTCATAAAAATCACGGGGCTGGATTTTCCAGTCCGTCCATCTGATGAGGAGACGGTAAACCGAGTTCCCGTTCGCCCTTTCGGTTTGATGTAAAAGTCCCCGTGAGACGACTGGAAGAAGAGCAGGGGGATTCTCCTGAGGCGTCATGACCAACGCTTACCCCTCAAAAAAAACCTCACAAAAAAAGAGAGATTATTTGACCACTATTCCAATATAGTCCGCAATTCAGTGGGAGGGGGGCCATCCTTCTCCCTCAAACCTTCTCCCCCCTCCCCCGCACCCGCACGGATGTAAATGCGACCGCGCTGACCTCAGGTCGGCAATGCAACATGGTCACGCCAGTCTAGGGATATTAGGGAGGGTGAGCAAGTGCAGAAATTGGAAGCCCGATCTGCGCGGAAATGGCAGGCGGGGCAGGCTTTCGATTTCTGCTCCCCTTCCGTCATAATGTTGTATTGCCGACCTGATGTCAGCACTTACGTCAGTGCGGGGTGTTGGGTGGGTGGGTTGGGGGTGTTGGGTGGGTGGGAAGGATGGCCCATCCAAACTGCGGACTATATTGGGATGGTGGTCAGATACTTGAGCTATTCAGCCTGTTAATGACCCCATCGTATGAAATCTTTCGTCGCCTGCTGTGTTTTTCGGACGCAGACGGGAAAAGGTTTGGGAGTGTTTTCCAGCGGGTTTGAGGAGGGGGGCGGTGGTGGGCACAAGGATGGAAGGCCTGCCGCTGGGGCCAGGGCTGCAGGGAGCAGCAGCTTCTGCCGGTGAAGGTGGCAGCGTCCGTATGATTTTGTGACTTCATTTCTTCCCAGTTTTCAGCCTGCCCGAAGAAATAAGGAGACGTTCAGAGAGCAGGGGGGGCCTTTAAATTTGCATCCTGTTTACAACCTAACCCCTCTGTCACACACCAGCCTGGCCTAGGCTCCCGATTGAGCGCTGAGGCCCCCCCACCTTTGCATCGCTGATTGACCACCTTCCTGCCAGGCGGCCACTAACTGGCCGTGTGACACTGGATTGGCCGGGCTGAGACTGCAGGGGGCGGGAGTGAGCTGACCGCTCACTTTCTGTTCCGTCTCCCTCACCTCACCGGAAACTGTTCAGTCCAGCCCATGGAATCATACAGCACAGAACGAGGCCCATCGAATCTGTGCTAGCTCACTGAAGAGCGGTCCAATTAGTCCCACTCCACCTACTCTTTCCCCATTTCTCAGGGGAGGTGGTGGTGTAGCGGTAATGTCACTGGACTAATAATAAAGGCCCAGACTAATGCTCTGGGGGAAACATGGGTTCAAATCCCACCACAGCAGCTGGTGGAATTTAAATTCAATCAATAAATCTGGAATATAAAACTAGTCTCAATAATGGTGACCCATTAAACTTTCACCAATCGTTCTAAAAACCCATCTGGTTCACTAATGCCCTTTAGGGAAGGAAATCTGCCATCCTTACCTGGTCTGGTCCACATATGACTCCAGATCCACAGCAATGTGGTTGGAACATAGGAGCAAGAGTAGGCCATTCAGCCCATTGAGCCTGCTCTGCCACCCACTCACTATGATCATGGCTGATCATCCACTTCAATGCTTTTCTCCCCACACTATCCCCATATCCCTTTATGTCATTGGCATTTAGAAATCTGTCAATCTCTGCTTTAAACATACTCAGTGACTGAGCTTCCACAGCTCTCTGGGGTAGAGAATTCCAAAATTCACAACCCTGAGTCAAACAATTTCTCCTCATCTCGGTCCTAAGTGGCTTCCCCCTTATTTTGAAATTGTGTCCCCTGGTTCTAGACTCCCCAAGCAGGGGAAACCTCTTACCTGCATCTACCATATCTATCCCTTTAAGTATTTTGTAGGTTTCAATGAGATCACCTCTCATTCCTTGGAACTCTAGAGAATACAGGCCAAGTTTGCCCAATCTCTCTTCATAGGACAGTCCTACCATCACAGAATCACAATCACAGAATCACAGAATCAGTGTAGAAGAGGCCCTTCGGCTCATCGAGTCTGCACCGACACGTGAGAAACACATCCCGGGAACAAGTCTGGTGAACCTTCGTTACACTCTCTCTATGGCAATAATATCCCTCCTAAAGTAAGGGGACCAAATGTGCACACAGTAATCCAGGTGTGGTCTAACCAATGCTCTATACAATTGAAACAAGACTTCGCCACTCCTATACTCAAACCCTCTTGCAATATAAGCCAACATACCATTAGCCTTCCTGATTGCCTGCTGTACCTGCCTGTTAGTCTTCAGTGACTTATTGAAGAGGACACTTCCTAATTCACCAAGGCTCCTAAGATAGCACCTTCTAAGCCCACAACCACTACCATCTAGAAGGACAAGGGCAACAGATAGATGGGAACACCACCACCTCGAAGTTCCCCTTCAAATCAATCACCATCCTGGCGTGGAACTATATCGCCGTTCCTTCGCTGTCACTGGGTCAAAATCCTGGAACTCCCTTCCTACCAGCACCGAGGGTGTACCTACACCACATGGACTGCAGCAGTTCAAGAAAGCTCACTTGATCAGTGCTCCCAACAGTTTCCATAAATTATCAAGCTGCTGATACATCTGATTTAGGATTTCACCAGCAATGAAGCAACATGTCGAGAACAGTCGCTCCCAAGGCTCCAAAGCAAAGTGACATTTACATACAAAGTGCCAGGCACTGATCATCTCCAACAAGAGAGAATCTAACCATCACCCCTTGACATTCAATGGCATTACCATCGCTGAATCCCCCACTATCAACATCCTGGGGGTTACCATTGACTAGAAACTGAACTGGACTAGCCATATAATTACTGTGGCTACAAGGGCAGGTCAGAGGCTGGGAATCCTGCGACGAGTAACTCACCTCCTGACTCCCCAAAGCCTGTCTACCATCTACAAGGCACAAGTCAGGAGTGTGATGGAATACTCCCCACTTGTCTGGATGAGTGCAGCTCCCACAACACTCAAGAAGCTTGACACCATCCAGGACAAAGCAGCCCACTTGATTGGCACCCCATCCACAAACATTCACTCCCTGCACCACCGATGCACAATAACAGCAGTGTGTGTACCATCTACAAGATGCACTGCTGCAACTCACCAAGGCTCCTTTGACAGCACCTTTCAAACTCGCAATCTCTACCACCTAGAAGGACAAGGACAGCAGATGAATGGGAACACCACCACCTGCAAGTTCCTCTCCAAGTCACTCACCATCCTGACTTGGAAATATATCACTGCTCCTTCACTGTCGCTGGGGCAAAATCCTAAAACCTTCTTCCTAACAGCACTGTGGGTATACCTACACCACATGGACTGCAGCAGTTCAAGAATGCAACTCACCACCACCTTCTGAAGGGCAATTAGATATGGAGAATAAATGCTGGCTGAGTCAACGACACCCACAACCAATGGATCAGATCTAAGCTCTGCAGTCCTGCCACATGCAGTTGTGAATGGTGGTGGACAATTAAACAACTCACTGGAGGAGACTCCACAAATATCACCATTCTCAATGATGGGGAAGCCCAGCATAACAGTGCAAAATGTAAGCCTGAAGCATTTGCTACAATCTTCAGCCAGAAGTGCCGAGTGGATGATCCATCTCGGCTTCTTCTGGAGGTCCCCAGCATCACAGATACCAGTCTTCAGCCAATTCGATTCACTCCACATGATATCAAGGAACGGCTGAAGGAACTGGATAGTACAAAGGCTATGGGCACTAACAATATTCCGGCAATAGTACTGAAGACTTATGCTCCAGGACTTGCTGTGCCCCTAGTCAAGCTGTTCCAGTACAGCTACAACACTGGCATCTACCCAGCTATGTGGAAAATTGCCCAGGTATGTTCCTGTACACAAGAAGCAGGACAAATCCAACCTGGCCAATTACTGCCCTATCAGTCTACTCTCGATCATCAGTAAAGTAATGGAAGGGATCATCAACAGTGCTATCAAGCGGCACTTGCTTAGCAACAACCTACTCACTGACGCTCAGTTTGGGTTCCGCCAGGGCCACTCAGCTCCAGACCTCATTACAGGCCTGGTTTAAACATGAACAAAACTCCAGAGGTGAGGTGAGAGTGACTGCCCTTGACATCTAGGCAGCATTTGACCAAGTGTGGCATCAAACTGGAGTGAATGGGAATCAGTGGGAAAACTCTCTACTGGTTGGAGTCATACCTAGTACAAAGGAAGACGGTTGTGGTTGTTGGAGGTCAATCATCTCAGCTCCAGGACATCACTGCAGGAGTTCCTCAGGGTAGTGTCCTCAATCCAACCATCTTCAGCTGCTTCATCAATGACATTCCTTCCATCCTAAGGTCAGAAGTGTGGACGTTCACTGATGATTGCACAATGTTCAGCACCATTCATGACTCCTCAGATACTGAAGCAGTCCATGTCCAAATACAGCAAGACCTGGACAATATCCAGGCTTGGGCTGAGAAGTGGCAAGAAACATTCGCGCCACACAAATGTCAGGCAATGACCATCTCCAACAAGAGATAATCTAACCATTGCCCATTGACATTCAATGGCATTACCATCACTGAATCCCCCACTATCAACATCCTGGGGGTTACCATCGACCAGAAACTGAACTGGACTAGCCATATAAATACTGTGGCTACAAGAGCAGGTCAGAGGCTAGGAATCCTGTGGCAAGTAACTCACCTCCTGACTCCCCAAAGCCTGTCAACAATCTATAAGGCACAAGCCAGGAGTGTGTTTTTTTAAATTCATTCATGGGATGTGGGCTTCGCTGGCTGGGCCAGCATTTATTGCCCATCCCTAGTTGCCCTGGAGAAGGTGGGGGTGAGCTGCCTTCTTGAACCATTGCAGTCCATGTGGTGTAGGTACACCCACAGTGCTGTTAGGGAGGGAGTTCCAGGATTTTGACCCAGTGACAGTGAAGGAACGGTGATATATTTCCAAGTCAGGATGGTGACTGGCTTGGAGGGGAACCTCCAGGTGGTGATGTTCCCATCTATCTGCTGCTCTTGTCCTTCTGGATGGTAGTGGTCATGGGTTTGGAAGGTGCTGTCGAAGGAGCGTTGGTGAATTCCTGCAGTGCATCTTGTACATGGTACACACTGCTGCTACTGTGTGTTGGTGGTGGAGGGAGTGAATGTTTGAGGGTGCGGTGCCAATCAAGCAGGTTGCTTTGTCCTGGATAGTGTCAAGCTTCCTGGCTGTTGTGGGAGCTGCACTCATCCAGGCAAGTGGGGAGTATTCCATCACACTCCTCACGCCTTATAGATGGTGGACAGGCTTTGGGGAGTCTGGAGGTAGGTTACTCGTCGCAGGATTCCTAGCCTCTGACCTGCTCTTGTAGCCACAGTATTTATATGGCTGGTCCAGTTCAGTTTCTGGTCAATGGTAACCCCCAGGATGTTGATAGTGGTGAATTCAGTGATGGTAATGCCATTGAACATCAAGGGACGATGGTTAGATTCTCCCTTGTTGGAGATGGTCATTGCCTGGCACTTGTGTGGCATGAATGTTACTTGACACTCATCAGCCCAAGTCTGGATATTGTCCAGGTCTTGCTTCATTTGGACATAGACTGCTTCATTATCTGAGGAGTCGCGAATGGTGCTGAACATTGTGCAATCATCAGTGAACATCCCCACTTCTGACCTTAGGATGGAAGGAAAGTCATTGATGAAGCAGCTGAAGATGGTTGGGCCCAGGACACTATCCTGAGGAACTCCTGCAGCGATGTCCTGGACCTGAGATGACTGACCTCCAACAACCACAACCATCTTCCTTTGTGCTAGGTTTGACTCCTACTGGAATACTCTCCACTTGCCTGGATGAGTGCAGCTTGAACAACACTCAAGAAGCTCAACACTGCCCAGGACAAAGCAGCCCGCTTGATTGACACGCCTCTCACAAACTGTCACTCCGTCCACCACTGATGCACAGTGGCAGCAGCAGTGTGTACCATCTACAAGATGCACTTGTAAGAAATTGGGGTCTTTAATAAGCGGATATCTTCTGCATTTTATAGGATTTTCTAAGCAGCTTTGAGCTCTAAGCAGCTCTTTCTAAATACTTTGACCTCTGAACAGTCTTCGGGAACAGCAAGGTCACTTAGTTCAGGCTGCCTTCTTCAGATTCCTGAGTTGTTAGATGGCGTCCTGTGCATCCCCTTATCTCCCAAGTGTTTAGAAACGACCAAGATATGACCTTCAGCAAATGTAAACTAAAACTGACCTCGAGCCGGGTGACGCACAAGGTTAGGGGAGTGGTTACCACCCTGACGTTTTGAGTACCTGTCCTGTATCCATTGGTCAGAATAGTTAGATGATTGACACTGGGTAAGCTACCAGCCCCCCAAAAAAAGGTATAGGGATTGATGTCATTCTGGTGGCAGTGGGCTGAGGTGCTGAGGCACTGGTGAGGTGGCAGTGCTGGTTGAGCAGCTGCCTTCTTCAGGTGGACGATGGACCAGAGGAGGAGGAGGAAAATCGAGAGATCGAGGGAAGAGCTTCCTAACACTTTGACAGAGACATGGAAATGTTATCACAAGCTGTTACAGGTCATGCACCTTTCTCTGTCTAATTAGGTAATGTATCATATCTAAACTGTAGCTTCCTAATAAACTCAGTAAGCTATCTTAAAATTACATACGAATAGTCAACTGCCTATTTAGGTATCTGTGGTCCTGAACCCAGAAATCTTATACGCTGCAGGAATTCACCAAGGCTCCTTAGACAGCAGTTTTCAAACCCACGACCACTACCATCTAGAAGGACAAGGGCAGCAGATAAGTGGGAACACCACCACCTGGAAGTTCCCCTCCAAGCCACTCACCATCCTGACTTGGAAATATATCACCGTTCCTTCACTGTCACTGGGTCAAAATCCTAGAACTCCCTTCCTAACAGCACTGTGGGTGTATCTACACCACATGGACTGCAGCGGTTCAAGAAGGCAGCTCACCATCACCTTCTCAAGAGCAATCGGGGGTGGGCAATAAATGCTGGCCCAGCCAGCGAAGCCCACATCCCATGAATGAATAAAAAACGTAAAAAGAGTTTAAAAACTGAAACAGCCCGAACTAGTCAACAAGAAATATCCATATAAGGAGGACAGGGTGGCTTGGATTTGGGGCTTACAACAGGACAACACACCCATGTCCTGCATACAGAGTCTTCACCCAATATTCAGAAACAGCCTGTTACCAGAATATTCTGATTCCTCGAAGTTCTCATGCGCGCCTTACTGGTTTCAGGTAGTGACACCACTATTCTCAGCTAAAATGGAGATGATTAGTTAAATCCCCCTGTCAATCACTTTTGTAAATGACTAGGATTGGTTATACACAGAATATTTGTACTATCCTCCACTCACTGCATCCAGCAACAACTGGGCCCCTCGGAGTTCCACAGGAGCATTATAAAACAAAGCATGACACCGAGGCGCATGAGATATTAGGTCAGGTGACCAAACATTTGGTCAAAGAGGCAGGTCTTAAGACGTGGCTTTAAGGAGGAGACGGAGGTGGAGAGGTGCAGGGAGGCAATTCCAGAGCTTGGGGCCCAGGCAGCTGAGCCACCAGCGGTTGACCACTAAAATTGTGGATGTACAAGTGGCTAGAATTAAAGGAGCACAGATATCTCGGAGGGTTGTGAGTTGGCGATTACAGAGATAGGGAGGGGTGAAGCCCTGAAGTCACTTGAAGACACAGATGAGAAGTTAAAAATTAAGACATTCCTTGAGTGGGAGCCAGTGTGGGTCAGCGAGCACAGTGGGTGATAGGTGAACAGGACTTGGTGCGAGTTAAGGCATGGGAAGCAGGGTTTTAGATGACCACAGGTTTACAGAGGGTAGAATGTAGGAGGCCAGCCAGGAGTGCGCTGGAATAGTTGAGTCTAGAGGTAATAGAGGCATGAATGAGGATTTCAGGAGCTGATGAGCTGAGACAGGGCTGAGGTCAGGTGATGTTATGGAGGTGGAAATAGGCAGTTTTGGTGATGGCACGGATATGTGGTCAGGAGCCCAACTCAGGGCCAAATATGACATGAACGTTGCAAAAACAGATTGACTTAATCTCAGGCTGTTGCCCGGGAGAGGGATGGAGTCGGTAGCCGGGGAATGGAGTTCGGAGCGGGATTGAAAACAATGGCTTCGGTCTTCCTGATGGTTAACTGGAGGGAATTTCTGCTCATCCAGTCCCGGGCGTTGGATAAGCAGCCTGATAATTTAGCAACAATGGAGGAGTTGAGAGAGGTGGGGGTGAGGTAGAGCTGGGTGTCGGTGGTGTACATGTGAAAACTAACACTGTGTTTTCAGATGATGTTGCTGAGGGGCAGCATGTAGATGAGAAATAGGGAGGGGGGGGACAAGGATAGATCCTTGTGGGGGGGGACCCAGAGGGAACAGTGAGGGAGCAGGAAGAGAAACCATTGTAAGTGATTCTCTGGCTACGATGAGATCGATAAGAAAGGAAGCAGGTGAGAGCAGGTCCCACCCAGCTGGACGACAGTGGAGAGGCGTTGGGAGGAGGATGGTGTGGTCAAACCGTGTCAGAGGCTGCAGACAGGACGAGGAGGGTGAGGAGGGAAAGTTATCCTTTGTCACAGTCACATAGGATGTCACTTGTGGTTTCTAGCGGGGGCTGTGTCCTTCCCCTGGTGTCTGTTGTGTGGAGGTAGCCATGGAATAGGGACTGCAAATTGTACCACTGGCTCTGGATTGGCAGCTGAGCTCCGAAACCCCCACCCACCTCTATCCACCCCTCCCACACCTCCCTAGCCTCGGTTTTATGGAGGAGGCGGAAACAAGGGTAGGTCAGCGGGGTTTACTTCCCACACCTGATAACCATTGCCTGCGAAGGCACAACGGGAATAATGGCCTCCTGGGCTGTAACAGTTCTGGGATCCTGTGAGTTTCCTGCTGGAAGGTGTGCACGAGGCCCCAATGTCCAGCTCAAGCTGCGAAGCCCTTTGTAGCCAAACAACCTGGGAACACAACAAGAGGCTTCAGCAATAAACACAGCACCATCTGGAGCAGGGCTGGTTCATCCCCACATTCCCTCGGGATCAGGGCTGGTTCATCCCCACATTCCCTCGGGATCAGGGCTGGTTCATCCCCACATTCCCTCGGGATCAGGGCTGGTTCATCCCCACATTCCCTCGGGATCAGGGCTGGTTCATCCCCACATTCCCTCGGGATCAGGGCTGGTTCATCCCCACATTCCCTCGGGATCAGGGCTGTTTCATCCCAACATTCCCTCGGGTTCAGGGCTGGTTCATCCCCACATTCCCTCGGGATCAGGGCTGGTTCATCCCCACATTCCCTCGGGATCAGGGCTGGTTCATCCCCACATTCCCTCGGGATCAGGGCTGGTTCATCCCCACATTTCCTCGGGATCAGGGCTGGTTTATTCCCACATTCCCTCTGGATCAGGGCTGGTTCATCCCCACATTCCCTCAGGATCAGGGCTGGTTTATTCCCACATTCCCTCGGGATCAGGGCTGGTTCATCCCCACATTCCCTCGGGATCAGGGTTGGTTCATCCCCACATTCCCTCGGGATCAGGGCTGGTTTATTCCCACATTCCCTCTGGTCAATATCTTTAATAAAATCAGTCCCTCCTCCACCCACCCCACCTCCCCACATTCCCTTTATTCAGTCCTGGGTATCAGACGGGCAGAAGAAACAAAACAAAGGAAAATTGCGGCAATTTGATGGGATTGTAAGAATCCTGTCTGATCAGAAAGCCCCACTCCAGGATTCTGACAGTCTGTCCCTGTTGACTTCTGCCCTCAACCTTCAGATAAACAGCGTGACATGAGTGCTTCAAACACCAAAACGGCTCCAAGAACTAATTGTTACAGTAAGGAATTAAAATCCTCTCTCTCTGAAGAAACAAGCCCAATTACACTGCGGCACCCAGCTCCCCTACAGTCAGCTCATTGCCTCATGTTCCAGTGAATTATACAGGCTCAGGCGCCAGTATGAGAGGTGGCAGCCATGCCTCAATAGGTAGCACCTATCAGGTAGTCAGAAGGTCGTGGGTTCAAGTCCCGTTCCAGAGATTTGAACACAAAATCTAAATGAACGATTCAGAGCCAAGCGCAGTCAGGGGTCTGGAACTTCAGTATCAGCGCGATGAGCGGGTCACGTGATATTAGCTGGGTTGGGTTGGGTTGGGGCAGGTAGGTGGTGCTGGGCATTTCAAGGTGTTTCCAGTGGTCTTTGATGCCTGTCTCACACAGCGTTGCTGGTCAAACCCTGACTGGAAAATTGGGAGAGCAGTTGAGGTGTGAGAGCCCAGCCCACCCCCCCCTAACCCAACCCGCCCACCTCCCCCAAAATCACCCGGGAACCTGCCTGCCAGGTTCGGGAAGCTGGGACTCCTCACTCAGTTAATCCTGTTGGAAATGTGACAGTTGGCGACCTGATTGGCTTGAGCTGTGACGCCTCCACAGTTGAATAGCCGGCTGACACTCCCTGCCTGATCAATCGGATGCTGGTGAAACTTTAGCAGCAGCAAAGAGTGGGGAAGGAATGAGAATGCATAAGCAGGCAGTGGAAAAAAGCTTGGCCACCTGATTTCTCCAGCCATTCGCCATTCTACCCGCAGTCTTCCCCTGTTTGCTCCCTGCTGCCCACACTGGTTAACGACGGGATACTGGGGAGCTCTTTCAAAGAGCCGGCATAGACATGACGGGCTGAATGGCCTCCTCGTAGCCTGTAACATTCAATAATTTATTGGCCAGTCAATAAAAAAAAATGTGAATGCGTGAACAAAACCAGGCAAAAGGCTTGTGACAGCATTGGCAGGTTTCAGAAATGCCGAAACGCAAAAAGGGAGGTTGGAAATTAAAGAAATCTCAATTAATTTATTGCCCATAACATAATCGATTGCAATAAATGATACGATGATAACAGGTAGCTGGAAGACAGCAGTGATTTAAGGAGTTAGGAGTCAGAGAAATAGAATATTAAATAATAATTAACACACTGCCCTTAGCCAGTGAAGTCTCCCGGTGAGGCCCTGTGTTCAAATGTTGCTTCCCTTCAGTACACAAAGCGAAAGCTAGCAGCGGAGAGAGACACACAGAATCCTCAATGTCCCTCCCTGCCCACTCACCATGGAATTTTACAGCACAGAAGGAGGCCATTCAGCCCATCATGCCTGTGCCGACGCTTGGAAATTTGTCCCACTCTCCTCCCCCACCCCCACCCCCACCACCCCCCTGCCCTTTCCCCTATAGCCCTGCAATATTTTCATGATCCAGCATTTATCCGAATCCCCTTTCGAAAGTTACTATTGAATCTGCTTCCACCGCCCCTTTCAAGCAGCGCGTTCCACATCACAACAACTCAAAACAAATTCTCTTCATCTCCTCTCTGGGGTTTTTTTTTTGGTCAATTATCTCCGATCTGTGTCCACACATTAAACCATCTGTTCTCCTTGTTCAAACCACGCCCTCATTAATCAGGCAAACAAAGAAAACATTAAGAAATGCTCTTTGTGTGTAAAAAAAAAATGCTCCTTTCTCAATCAGAAGGGAGGTTGGTTTAATAGCAAATTAATTATTTTAATCCAGGTAGTTTGGGGTCATTCTGCCTTTACATACCTGGCAGCAGCGAGCGTTTCCAGCAGCCAGCTAGTACAAGGCTTGTTTTTTTTTTGTCTCAGTAAGAACAGGCAGCCTCGTCCACAATTCCCCGGTTCACATTCTATTCAGCCCAGTTGCACATGACATCATCAATCTCTGGTAATTAAACCCCACAGACTCAGAGCAGCTAGTTTACAACAACAACATCTTGCATTTCTATAGCGCCCTCCAGGCAGCAAAGCTCCTCATCCCAAAACAGTCGCGGGCGAGTTAAATTTTACTAGCAGAGCGCAGCAGGGGATGTCAGGGCTGCAAACATATTCTTCCCCTCTGCTCTCCCCTGCCCAGCTTGTCCCAGTGCCTGCAGGTGCTTCTCCCCACTGATCCCCCTGGTACCTGGTGCCTCTGCACCTATCTGTCACTGAGCCAAACTGCTGCCGACTGCCAGGGGACTCTGGCTGGCGGGACAGCAGGCTGGGCAGCCCACACAGAGAGTCACCGGACGCAGTGTCTCATCCATCTCTGCGTCTGTGTCCCGCTCGTCCCCAATTACTGAAAAATCAGGAATAGGGTCTGGTGAATGACCCACTCAGCCTTGGGAACCGCTGTCCAATCAGGGATAAATCCTGGGAATAATTCCCTCAGTCCTCATAATTACAGGAAAATCGGGGATAAATCCTGAGAATAATTAACTCAGCCCTGGTAATTACAGGACAATGAGGGATACCTCCTGGGGATAATTCCCTCAGCCCTTGGAATTTCAGTAAAACTTGGGATAAATCCCAGGAATAATTCACTCAGAATTACAGGAAAATCAGAGATAAATCCTGAGAATAATTTCTTCAGACTCAGAAACCAGGGTAAATCCTGGGAATAATTCCCTAATCCCTCAGAATTACAGGAAAATCAGTGATAAATCCTGGGAATAACCTGGAAATAACTCACTCTGTCCTGGAATATGTTGTAGAATCAAGGATAAATTCTGGGAATAACGTTGCACATTCCTGTGAATTTTGGTAAAATTGGGAATAGAGTCTGGGAATAATCTATTCTGTCCTGGGATTCTCAGTAAAATCAGGGATAATATCTCAGAATATCTAATTTGTCCTGAGAATTTCATTAAAATTAAGGATTAAATCTGAAATTAATCTACTGTTTACCAGGAAAACAGGATTTGTTTAAAAATCTAGAATAATACACCCCCTCCTTTCCAGGAAGACTGAGAATTGTTGTAAAGAAATTTGAATCAAGCCACTGTTTGTAATCTGTTTGACTAGCCGATGATTACTCTGCTTACAGGGAGGGCAGCAAGTGGGCTAACAACAGATTGCATTTAACGTCATAAAATGTCCCAAGGCATTTCACAGGAGCAATTATCAAGCAAAATTTGACACCAAGCCTAGGTAAGAGGCTAATTAGGACAGATGACCAAAAGCTTGGTCAACGAGTTCGATTTAAAGGAGCATCTAAAGGAAGGAATGGGAAGAAGAGATAGTTAGATCTGAAGAAGAGTCATATGGACTGGAAACGTTAATTCTGTTCCTCCCTCCACAGATGCTACCAGAATAGCTGAGTTTTACCAGCATTTTCTGTTTTTATTATAGAAGAGAGATAGTGATGTTTAGGGAAGGATTCCTGAGCAGCTGAGGGTACGGCCGCCAATGGTGGCGTGATTAAAATCGGGAGGCTCAAGAAATCAGAAATAGAGGAGCATAGAGATCTCGGACAATTGTTGGGCGAGAGGAGGTTACAGAGGTAGGGAACTGGGAGGCCACCGAGGGATTTGTAAACTAGGATGAGAATTTGTTTTTAAAGAAAGTGGGATAAGAACAACCCCATTTTTTTACATAGCACAATGAATGCGACACTTCACAAGAGCAATATAAAACAAAGTGTGACACCACGCCACATAAGGAGATATTAGGTCAGATGACCAAAAGTTTGGTTTTAAAAAGTGTCTTAAAGGAAAATATTATAACTAAATGTTATGGAAGCAGAGACAACGCATGATTTCAAAAGGAAATTCCTGATGGACACTTGAGGGAAATGAGCTCAGAGCGGGGGAATGGGACTGACTGACTGGATTGTTCTACAGAGAGCCAGCATGGACTTGATGGGCCGAATGCCCTCCTTCTGTGCTGTAATGATTACGTCTACTGAAATCCAATGGAATGTGATAACGTTCCCTGGCCAATATTTACCTGGGCACCACCAGGTGAGGTGAAGCTGTGTTGATGGGAGTGTAATGGGTCCTCTCGGCCGGAGGGTGGCGGTATAAGAGGAGGAGTCCGGCTGCGGCTGGTAGAGAAGGGCTGCTCTTGTTTACGGTCTGAATTACCCCCACTGTCGAGGGAGGAATCTCCTCGGAAATTTAACCGATAAAATATAAGTTTCGCGGTTCTTCATCGCGTCGGGAAGACGGGACGGAAGTTCGCCCGACCGTTTTTTTCCGTCTGTGTTTCATAGCGGGAGAGAAAAAAATAAGAGCTTTAGAAAAAGCGGCCGCGACGCGATGACGCAGTTGGCGTAAACGTCAAGACGCGATGACGTACAGGAGCTGCCGTTAGGACGTGATTACGTATGGAAGCGCTGACGTGGCAACGGGATGATGTCGGACGCGGTGACGTTGAACGTGGCAGGGTCGTGACCTCCAGACCAATGTTTAGGGAAGCAGTGTCAGGTGATGGAGAAGGAGAGACTGAGTGAGTAAGAGGGAAGGGGGTCGTGGGGGGGGAAGGGGGTCGTGGGGGGGGAAGGGGGTCGTGGGGGGGGAATGAATGGGGAGAGTGGGGGGGGGGGGAAGGGGGTCGTGGGGGGGGAATGAATGGGGAGAGTGGGGGGGGGAATGAATGGGGAGAGTGGGGGGGGGAATGAATGGGGAGAGTGGGGGGGGGAATGAATGGGGAGAGTGGGGGGGGAATGAATGGGGAGAGTGGGGGGGGGAATGAATGGGGAGAGTGGGGGGGGGGGAATGAATGGGGAGAGTGGGGGGGGGGGGAATGAATGGGGAGAGTGGGGGGGGTGGAATGAATGGGGAGAGTGGGGGGGGTGGAATGAATGGGGAGAGTGGGGGGGGTGGAATGAATGGGGAGAGTGGGGGGGGTGGAATGAATGGGGAGAGTGGGGGGGGGGAATGAATGGGGAGAGTGGGGGGGGGGGAATGAATGGGGAGAGTGGGGGGGGGGGAATGAATGGGGAGAGTGGGGGGGGGGGAATGAATGGGGAGAGTGGGGGGGGGGGAATGAATGGGGAGAGTGGGGGGGGGGGAATGAATGGGGAGAGTGGGGGGGGGGAATGAATGGGGAGAGTGGGGGGGGGGAATGAATGGGGAGAGTGGGGGGGGGGAATGAATGGGGAGAGTGGGGGGGGGGAATGAATGGGGAGAGTGGGGGGGGGGGAATGAATGGGGAGAGTGGGGGGGGGGGAATGAATGGGGAGAGTGGGGGGGGGGAATGAATGGGGAGAGTGGGGGGGGGGAATGAATGGGGAGAGTGGGGGGGAATAAGTTGGGGGCAGAATGGGGAGGGGGGCTGAATGGGAAGGGGAGGGGGCAGAGTGGGAAGTGGTGGGGGGAAAGGAGAGAATATGGAGGGGGGAAGGAGGATGTGGGGTGGGGAGAATGGGGGAGGGGGGAAGGGGATCGGGGAATGGGGAGAATGGGGAGAGGGATGGGGAGAGGGAAGGGGGATGGGGAGGGGGAAAGGATGGGATGGGGGGAAGGGGGTTGGGGCAGAAGGGGTATTTGGGGGAGGGGAGATGGGGGAATGGAGAAGGGTGGAATGGGGAGGGGAGTGAGGGTAATGGGTAAGGGTTATGGGGAGATGGGGAGGGGTGGGGAGGGGGAGGGAGGAGAAACCAAGGAAGGGGTGAGAGTGGGAGGAGAAACGGGGGTGCGGAGAAGCGGGGGGAGAGGGGGAGGAGAAACGGGGTGGAGGGGGAGGAGTAACGGGGGATGGAGGGAGAGAGGGAGAGGAAACGGGGGAGAGAGGGGGAGGGGGTTGGAATATGGGGCAACAGGTGAAGATGGGGGAATGGGGGAGGTGAGGAGGGTTTTGAAGAAGGTAGATGGGAAGAGGCGGGAATGGCAGTGGGTAAGTGGAATGGGGGGAGTTGGGAATGGGAGGGGGTTTAGGGGGATAATAGGAGGAATGTGTGGGAAATAGAGGAGTGGGGGAAAGGAGGGGTTAAAGGGCGGAATGGGGAGAGGAAGGGTTAACTGTCCAGAGACGAACAGATGTACCTGTGCTGGCTGCAATGTTCCTTTCCTCTCTAGTCCTTCAGTCAACCCCAACCCTGTGTCCCTATCCCCCCCATCACATTCTGCTCTATTCAGTTTATAGGGGGGAGGTTGTGGCATAGCGGGTATTGTCACTGAAGTAGCATTCCAGAGACCCAGGATAATGCCCTGGGGAGCTGTGTTCGAATCCCATCATGGCTGGTGGTGAAACTTGAATTCAGTGAAAATCTCGAGTTAAAAGCCTGATGGTGACCATGAAACCATTGCCGATTGTTGTAAAAGCCCATCTGGTTCACTAATGTCCTTTAGGGAAGGGAAATCTGCCATCCTCACCTGGTCTGACCTACATGTTGAGTCTAGACCCACAGCAAAGCGGTTGACTCTTAAATGCCCTCTGAATAAGGGTAATTAGGGATGGGCAATAAGTGCTGGCCTAGCCAGCGACACCCACACCCCACAAACGAATATATAAAAAAAAAGTTCCCTTCTGCCTGCCCAGGAGCATTGTAAACACTGCATTGTCACACAGAACCAGGGTGGCCGTCTGCCCCGTATTTTAAGGGACAGTCCCTAATTTGACTTTGTGCCGTGAAGGGGCACCTTTTGCCCCTTAATTTCTAGAACAGCCCGAGGGAGACTGATTCTGGGTGTCTCCGGGGTGAGTTTCAGTGATTCAAGCGGGACTGAAAGTGAGTGAGCTGGCCAGCAGAGAGATGATGTGTTTGTGACTCAATGCTTTATCAGTTTTAATTCACCTCGATCCCCTCCCCCTTTCACACTCACAGTGAAACTCCGCCCACGCCATGGTCACCGCCCCCACCCCCCCCCCCACCATCCAAAGTGACCCTTAGTTTATTTCGTAAGAGTTGCTCACCCTGAGTGAAACTGTGCCGTTAAGAGGAGACCTTCATTTGAACCGTCCAATTATCACCCAACACTTCACTGACTGTAGGATTACAAAACAATCAAAACTTGCGTTTCTATAGCACCTTCCAGCACCTCAGGACTTCAGTGAAACAGCACGGCTGTTTGTGAAACTGTCCCGTCTCAATGAGGGCGCCCCAGGGACGAGCAGGAAAGTAAATTTCGCATGCGGGTGTACATTCAAAGGAAACAGAAAAGTCTGAAACTAAGTGTGAGGAGCTATAAATGGAGCAGTCTCTAGGGTATAACTCATTGCTAGCAGGTGCTGTTTCTCAGCTGTTTATTGCCTGTACTGTCAAGAAACTGGATTCATTTATTTGGATAACCTTTTCCTTTCTCCCAGAAGACTCTGTGTGCGCGTTCCCTACCTCATCTGGTACTCCACTCAAGTGGCTGTTCTTTACGCGAGTTCTTACAGCTGAAACAGCTTCCATTAATATCGCACCTTTAATGTAAGGCACCCTAAGTCGTTCACAGGAGTGTTAGCGAACAACATTTTGTCACCAAGCTACGTAAGGAGATATTAGGACAGGCAACTGAAAGCTTGGTCAGAGGTTTTAAGGAGCATCTTCAAGGAGAGAGCGAGGCAGAGAGGTTTAGGGAGGGAATGCCAGCGCTTGGACCTTCAGTCACCAATGGTGCTGCAGTGAAAATCATGGATGTGCAAGAGGCCAGATTTCGAGGAGTGCAAAGGTCTCAGAGGATTGTAGGGGTTTGAGGAGGCGACAGGAAATTTTATCAGGCTGATTGGCAGCAAGAAGTATCCATTTGAATCCAATCACATTCATGTGCATTCCGGACCGGAGCCATTGGATAAGAACACGGAATCCGGGTTGCATCACCTCCCCAATCCAGGTAATTTGTGGTTAATTGGCATTCCAGCCTGGAACTGTTTCATAAAATTAACCACGTTTTTTTAAAATTCATTCTTGGGATGTGGGGCTTCGCTGGCTGGGCAAGTATTTATTGCCCATCCCTAATTGCCCTTGAGAAGGTGGTGGGTGAGCTGCCTTCTTGAACCGCTGCAGTCCATGTGGTGTAGGTACACCCACAGTGCTGTTAGGGAGGGAGATCCAGGATTTTGACCCAGTGACAGTAAGGGAACGGTGATATATTTCCAAGTCAGGATGGTGAGTGACTTGGAGGGGAATTTGGAGGTGGTGGTGTTCCCATCTATCTGCCGCCCTTGTCCTTCTAGATGGTAACGGTCGTGGGTTTGGAAGGTGCTGTCGAAGGAGCCTTGGTGAGTTACTGCAGCGCATCTTGTGGATGGTACATACTACTGCCACTGTGGGTTGGTGGTGGAGGGAGTGACTCAAGTGGGCTGCTTTGTCTTGGATGGTGTTGAGTTTCTTGAGTGTGGTTGGAGCTGCACTCATCCAGGCAAGTGGAACGTATCCCATCACACTCCTGAGCTGTGCTCTCTAGATGGTGGATAGGTTCTGGAGAATCAGGAGGTGAGTTATTTGCTCAGAATTCCTAGTCTCTGACCTGTTCTTGTAGCTACAGTATTTATATGACTGGTCCAGTTCAGTCTCTGGTCAATGGTAACCTGCGTGTTGTTTATATTGGAGGATTCAGCGATGGCGATGCCATTGAATGTCGAGGGATGATGGTTAGATTCTCTCATGTTGGAGATGGTCATTACCTGGCACTGTGTGGTGCGAATGTTACTTGCCACTTAACAGTCCAAGCATGAATAATTGTCTAAATCTTCCTGCATACGGACAGTATCTGAGGAGTTGTGAATGGAACTGAATGTGCAATCATCAGCAAACATCCCCACTTCTGACCTTGTGATGGAGGGAAGGTCCATAAGACATAGGAGCAGAAATTAGGCCATTCGGCCCATCGAGTCTGCTCCGCCATTCAATCATGGCTGATAAGTTTCTTAACCCCATTCTCCCGCCTTCTCCCCGTAATCTTTGTCCTGGAACTGAAGTGACTGATCTCCAACAACCACAACCATCTTCCGTTCTGCCAAGCATAACTCCAACCAGCGGAGAGTTTTCCCCCCGATTCCCATTGACTCTAGTTTTGCTAGGGAGTGCTGTGTCATTTGAGTATTGTCAGTGTTGTGGGGATCGGGTTACATCTCTGGTAAATATAGACATGGCAGAGCTTGTGAATGGTTAACGAGACCTGGTTTGGCCTATGTTAAAGGTTAACTTTGCTGTTTTTGCAAGGAGTTAAGCCTTTTCCTCCGAAGCTAAGAGAAGAGAGATTAGCCTGGCTGGAGATGCCCTTTGCCAAAGTGTGGGTTCCAGCCCAGTGTGATGAGATGATGGTGAGATTGTGGCTGAAAGGTGGGGATCTGGCTCTTTTTAGTCTGCTTCAGAGGTTGTGCAGTGGAATCCATTCAAGTCCTTGAATGAGGACTTGGAAGTGAAGCAAATAAAAGCAGCCAGTCAATTTTCTCTCTCTCGTCCCATAGTGGGAGCAGTTCTGTAACATTACTGTGATTCCTTGCATCTCCCCAGCTCACTTATACCTGAGAGTGTAATTTGCAGGTACAGTTTGTGAAAATTCTGCACAGTGTCAGAAGCCAGTAATAATTTAGGACAATAGTCTCACCTGAGCAGTTGAAATTGTTATTCTGAGGGGGCCAGTACCCAGGTTTTTTTACATTCCTACCTCTGATTCCCTTATCCTGTGCAAAAACAACTCTGAATTATGCTCAAAAATTGACATTTTCTCCTCCTCTGTTTTGTTTTAATTGGAAAACTGTGACATTTGGCTGGCAAATCGCAATGCACGAGGTCAATGTGGTTTTGCCAAGAGATGTCATCAGGTGTGAGGTTGCCAGTGGCAGAATTGATCTGACATGCTGCACCCGAGTGGCCAGCTTGGGTAGCAGGACATTCAGCTGTGCAGGGCATCACATCTGAGCTCAGCCCCATGCTCCCTCAATGACTTGTGTTGAAAATCATGAAGGGTTTTGATAAAGTGAGGAGAAACTTTTACAGTAGGAGAGACACAGATTTAAGGTGACTGGCAAATGACCCAGAGGTGACGAGGGGAATGGAATATAATAGTGGGGAAGTTTTGCTACAGTTGTAGTGAGACCACATCTAGAGTTTGGGTCCCCTTATTTAAGAAAGGATATAATAGCATTAGAAGCAGTTCAGAGAAGGTTCACTCAACTGATTCCTAGGATAAGGGGGTTAATCCTATGAGGAAAGGTTGGTCAGATTGGGTCTGTATCCATTGGAGTTTAGAAGAATGAGAGGTGATATTGAAACATGTAAGATTCTGAGGGGACTTGACAGGGTGGGTGCTGAGAGGATGCTTCCTCTGTGGAAGAGACTAGAACTCGGGGAACACTGCTTAAAAATAAGGGGTCTCTCATTTAAGATAGATGAGGAGAAATTTTTTCTCTGAGGGTCGTGAATCTTTGGAACTATCTTCCCCAGGGAGCGGTAGAAGCAGAGCTAGACTGACTCTCTCGTTAGTCGAGAATCTAAGGGGTTTGGGGGTAGGTGGGGGAAAATGGAGTTGAGGCCACAATCAGATCAGCCATGATCTTATTGAATGGCGGAGCAGGCTCAAGGGGCCGAATGGCCTACTCCTAATTCGTCTGGTCATGACACGAGGGGGAAAAAATGTAAACAGTGTGTTGTTGTGATCCAGAACGTGCTGCCTGAAAGGACGGTGAAAGCAGATTTCAATTGCAGACTTCAAAAGGGAATTGGATAAGGACTTGAAAAATTACTGGGAAATCGGGATGGAGTAGAACTAATTGGAATGGTTCCACCGAATGGCCACCACCTATGCTGTATCATTCTCTGTGGCCTTTCCAGGAGAGGCCTGGATGGCAGTGATACTGGTGCTGGCTGGTTTCCTTTCTTAACCTTCCACCCCCACGTTTCCCCACCAAGCCCTTCCAAACCCTTTCTGCAGTCTCAAGCTGATGTTCAACTGGATGGGGCAGTTGGAGGTGTGAGTTCACACGATTAAAACCTCCAGGAACATGTCCAACCGGATTGACAGCTGTAAACTCGGACCAGGGGTTACACCAGAATGAAAGAAAGACTTGCATTTATATAGAGCCTTTCAGGACCTGGTTGCTGCCTAAAAATCTAGGCTGCTGCCCCAGTGCAATACTGGGTCATGGATTGTGTGAATTCACATGGGGCATCGGCCCACCATCCCTTCAGAGCTGCTGCTGTTTCTTTAAAAAAAAGTTTGCATTTATTTGGCACCTTTTATGAGCTCAGTACATCCCAAAGCACTTTACAACCAATGACGTAGTTTTCAGACAAATACAAAATCCTGCAGATGTTGGAAATCTGAAATGGAAAGATAAAATGCTAGAAATACTCGGGTCAGGCAGTATCTGTGGAGAGAGAAACGGAGTTAACATTCAGGTTAATGACTTTTCAGCACGTGTACCTTTCAGTGTAGTCGCTGAACACAGCAGCCAATTTGTACAAAGCAGGATCCTACAAACAGCAATGACCAGATGATCGGGGGTTTTTTTTCCCTGTGGTATTGGTTGAGGGATAAGTGTTGCCCAGCATGTGGGGAGAACATCTGCTGCTGCTCCTCTTCGAAACTGTGGCTGTGAAACCCTATGTCCAGCCGAAAGGCCTCTCTTTAACATCTCATCGGAAAGACGGCATCCCCGACAGTGCAGCGCTCCCTCAGTCCCACGCTGCAGCTAAAACAAAGGGCAACAAATCATTCCCTCACATGATGTGAAGCACGTGTTGTTAACCTATCTGCAAACAATGGTTGATTAGACTGTCCTATGCTAAGGTGGACTGTGATAGTTCTGATAGGAGGGGCCTTTGAGCGGAGATTGGAGTTTACAATGTAAGGAAAACCCTCTGTGCTTCCTGCAAGTGCACAGGTTCCAGCCTGGAGTAGGACCATGACTCTGCTTTGTCGTCTTTTGACCAGCACACCCCACTCGTGGAAGTGAGGATCTGCCTTGATTAGGCAGGTTAATTACATTAGCAGTCATGCCGGAGCCTCAGTTTTGTACAATGGTGCCATTAACACCTGATAAAGCAGTGGCTGCAGCCTCATTGTGAATGGAGATACGCGGGTCTGCGTACACACAAAAGCAGACTTGAAACTCTTGAGGAAACATCTGAGCATGCATCCGGAGAAGATGTACAGCCACTATTTCAAACTGACCTGGCTCCTGTTCACCCAAAAACCCCGGAAAGTGGCTTGGTTAGAAGAGACGGAAAGTGTCGGAAGGTACCCCAGTCAAAAGATTCGCCCTCACAGAGCAGCTTACCCTGGCAGCCAGTACGCAGTTGTAAGTGTCTTTAGCTTGTTTGTGCTTGCTTGTTATCCTCTCCAGAGTTTCGTTGGCTGGTGTAGAGGTATCGACTGAGCAAAACAGGTCTTTGGGGAGGGTCATTGGACCGTGAATTCCTGTTTGTCTTGTCCCTTCCCCCAACTTTTGCTTTTATTTTAAAAGATCAGCTCTCCGATGTTTTGTTTCAAGCCTGTTGGATGGTGTTGAGTTAAAATGAATTCTCTGCCATTTCCCCTCCCCCAACTTCCCAGTGTCTGTTGCATCGAGATGTCATATGACCCTCTGTATCTCTGTAAATTCCTTCAGCCCTACGATCCTCTGACCTCTGAGCACCTCCGATTCTGGCTACTTGAGCATCCCCAATTTTAATCATTGCACCATTGATGGCCATGGCTTCAGCTGCCTGGGCCCTGAGCTCTGGAATTTCCTTCCTAATCTCTCTACCTCTCCCCTTCCTCCTCTTCAAGTTGCTCTTTAAAAACCTACCTCTTTGACCAAGCTTTTGTTCACCTGTCCTAATATCTCCTTGCATGTCAAATTTTGTTTGTGTTCCTGTGAAGTGCCTTGGGCCATTTTGCTAACTTTCAAGACGTTATGTGGATGAAAATAGTTTTGTGTGGATGTAGCCATTGTTTACTGTAGCCTGCATTCTGTACGTATACACTGGCTCAGTTCATAGCACCCTCGCCTTTGAATCAGAGGGTTGTGGGTTCATGTCCCACTCCCGGAAACCAAGAACTGTGAATGTACTCGAAAGAGTTACATGCGATCTGTTGATAACTCGAAAGAGTTACACTGCCACTTTTTATTCTTTCATGGGATGTGGGTGTCACTGGCAAGGCCAGTGTTTGTTGCCCATCCCTAATTGCCCTTGTACTGAGTGGCTTGCAAGGCCATTTCAGGGGGCAGTTAAGAGTCAACCACGTTGCTGTGGGCCTGGAGTCACGTGTAGGCCAGACCAGGTAAGGTTGGCAGATTTCCTTCCCTAAAGAACGTTAGTGGACCAGATGGGTTTTTGCAACAATCAACGATAGTTTCATGGTCACCAATTACTGCGGCTGTCTTTATTATCCAGATTTATTAATTGAATTCAAGTTCCACCAGCTGCCGTGATTTGAACCCATGTCTCCAAAGCATCTCCTGAATTGCTAGTCCAGTGACATTACCACTCTGCCACCATCATCCCAAGTACACTCATGCAGACCAAAACCGACCCAAGTTCGCTTTATCTTTTCTTCTTCACCGTCTCAGCTGGGATCAGGCACCAGCCTCTCAACCTTCCCAGCCTGTATGACTGAGCCACACAGTCAATTGGAAAAGCTGCTTCAGATGGTCCGGCTTAGGAAAAACAAGGGAGCGATAGTGAGCCTGTACAAAACACTCGCTCGGCCTCAACTAGAGTCTTGCATCCAGTTCTGGGCACCTCACTTTAGGAAAGATGTGCAGGTTTCAAGAGGGGGTGCAGAAAAGATTCACCACGGATGAGGATCTTCAACGTGGATAGATTGGAGAAGTTGGGACTGTCCTCCTTGGAGGAGAGAAGGTTGAGAAGAGATTTGATAGAGGTAATCAAAATTATGAGGGGCCTGGACAGAGTAGATAGAAACTTCCCATTGGTGGAAGTGTTGAGAAGCAGATGGTACAGATTTAAGGTGATCGGCAAAAGAAGCAACAGCAACATGAGGCCAAACTTAATGCAGCGAGTGATTAGAATCTGGAATGCACTGCCTGAGTGTAGTGGATGCAGGGTTAATTGAGGCATTCTAAAGGAGACTGGATAGTTATCTGAAGAGGATAAGACTATAAGACGTAGGAGCAGAAGTAGGCCATTCAGCCCATCCAGTCTGCTCCGCCATTCAATGAGATCATGGCTGATCTGATAATCCTCAACTCTGCTTTTCCGCCTTTTTCTCATAACCCTTCACTCCCTGACTGATTAAAAATCTGTCTATCTCAGCCTTGTATATGCTTAACGACCCAGCCTCTACAGCCCTCTGCGATAAAGAATTCCACAGATTCACTACCTTCTGAGAGAAGAAATTCCTCCTCATGCCAAAGTGCATAACCTCACATTTTCCCACATGATATTGTCAAGATTTTGTCCACTCATTTGACCCCTGTATATCCCTTCTGTAGACTCTGTGTCATCCTCACCACTTGCCTTCCCACCTATTTTTGTGTCATCCGCAAACTTGGTGATAGTACATTCATTTTCCTCATCTAAGTCATTAATATATATTGTAAATAATTGTGGCCCCAGCACTGATCCCTGTGGCACTCCACTAGTTACAGGCTGCCAACCTGAAAAAGCCATCCTTATCCCAACTCTCTTCTATTAGTTAGCCAATCCTCTATCCATGCTAATATAGATACATATAAACAAATGTGAGGGTCTACGGTTGGGGTGGGGCACTAGATGAGTTACTCTTGCAGAGAGCTGGCATGGCACGAAGGGCTGAATCTTCTCCTCCTGGGCTGGAGAATGGGACATAGGCTTGGCACGGCAAAGAGCTGGCATGGACATAATGGGCTGAATGGCTGCCTTTGTTGAGAGATTCTGATTCTTTCCTGGAGTCTGTAATGAGTTTGGATGAAATTCTTTGGTACTCCAAAGTAAGACTGTGCATTTGCATGTTTGTGTGGTATCTGTCCTTTGCGCAGTTGTGTCCACCTGTCTCACGTTTAATCTGCTGAACCCAGAGTGTGTGTTCTTTCTGTTCCTATCCCCAAAGCATCACCTACAACACCCCACCTTCCTCATCCACATGCTGGCCCTGAGCGACATCATTCATCAATACACCATCAGTTTCTGCATGTGCATCACTGATCCCAACTCCAGCTCACTCAACCCTGCCTGTACTCTTGCACTGTTATGCCCAATGCCCATTCATGGGTGATCCATAACTTCCTGCAGTTAACTGCTAGGCACAGCGATGTCATCTTCAGCGCTTGCTGCAAAGCCCATTCTCGCCCTCCCCACTGGCTCCACAACACCTCCCAGCTCACTCTCTCAGGCTGAGCCAGTACCTGTCCGGCTTCAAAATCCCGTCCAATCTCAAGCTTGGTTTCGGAAATTTCCAATTCAAACTTCAGCAAAAAAATAAACTTGTATTTATCCAGTCGGTTACATGAGCTCAGGGCGTGCCAAAGTGCCTTCCAGCCAGTGAAGCACTTTTCAGAGCGCTGCAACTGTAGTCGTGTAGGGAAGGTAGTGGCAGTCAATTTATGCACAGCAAGCTCCCACAAGCCCCAATGTGATTACAGCCAGTTAACCTGTTTTTAAGAATTGGTTAAGGGATATCAGCCAGGACACTGGGGGATAACCCCCTTGCTGTTCTTTGAAACGGTGTTTAAGGGATCATCTGAGAAAGCAGTTTAACGGCCTCAGTCGGAAAACCGGCAGCTCTGGTACTGCAGCATTCCCTTAGTACTGCGCTGGGAGCGTCGGTCTAGGGTTTGTGCTCAAGTGCACACATTGGGCCTTGAAGCTACAACGTTCTGACTCAGCTGGAGTGCAATCCACTGAGGCACGGCTGACAAGATGCGAACACTCAAATTCCATTTGTCGATCGATGTCATCAAACGTCAAACTGGTTCTATTGATTGGAAACGCTGAGACTGGGGGAAATGCTGGTGCTCACTTTATGCTCGATGCTTAGAATTTACAAGCAGTCAGTGCTTTGTGATTCCGGTCATCCTGTGCCTGTGGACTTTGATTTGGAGAAACAATTTTTAATATGTTCAGCAACTAAGATGTGGTAGTGTTCCAACCTGATTCCTCCTTTTTGTCTCCTAGACGATGGCGTCCAGAGCAGAGGAGGATGAGTTTGTGAGAAGCTTGACTAAACTCCTCCGGAGCTATGGTAAGTCAGATTCAATAGGGTAGTTAAACTACTTCCTTTGTTTGGGGCGGGGGGGGAGTCCAGAATAATGGGGCAGAACCTTAAAATCAGAGCCAGGCCATTCTGGAGTGAAATCAGAAAACACTTCACCACACAAAAGGCAGTGAAAATCGTTCTTCCTTTCCCCAAACCCAATTGAAATTTATTAGACCCAGATTGACAGGTTTTTGAGTGAAGGAGTCAAGGGATGTGGCACTAAAGTGTATAAATGGAGCTGAGGTAATTCATTCACGGGATGTGGGTGTCGCTGGCTAGGCCGGCATTTGTTATCCATCCCTAATTGCCCTTGAGAAGGTGGTGGTGAACCGCTGCAGTCCATGAGGTGTAGGCACACCCACAGTGCTGTTAGGGAGAGAGTTCCAGGATTTTGACTCGTTATCTAATAAAATGGCAAAATTCCTAAGGAGACACTGGTTTAGAAACTAAGACATTAAACGGGAAGCAGACCAGTTTTATTTCTAACCCAAAGGGTAATGAACCTGTGTAATGTGTTACTCGGTTTGCAGCAGATAATTAATGCATTTCCTGGAGAGGACCTTAGCGAGATGCTAGGTAGGTGGGAATTGATCTTTCAAAAAGCTTGTTGGGGTTTAAAGGTCGTCTTCCTGTTCCCTTGAATAGCTTGTGTTCTTGTTGTGAACTGTTAACACACTGTGCAGCCCCCAGTGCCTGAACTTCTTCATTGCCAGAAAGGATAGGAACAGTAGCTGGTGCACTTAAAAGTCTGTCTCTGGGACTCCTGCACTGGCTTGTTGTGGGCAATGTGGCTGCCATGTTTCCTACACTCCAACAGTGACTATACTTCAAAAGTATTTCATTAAGTGCTGTAAAGTGTTTTGCGAGGTCCTTCGTTGTGAAAGGTGCTACATAAATGCAAGTCTCTCTTGGGTCACAGTTTCATGAGGTGCTTGAATAAAGGTGGTGCTTACTTCAATCGATGAGAATGTATCTTGGTTATTGGAAGACTGACTTGCATTCATATAGCACTGGGAGCATTGTGATCAGTGAAGAAGATAGCGTAGAACTTCAAAAGGACATAGACAAGTTGGAATGGGTGGACAGGTGGCAGATGAAGTTCCATGTGGAGAAATGTAAAGTGATTCGTTTTGGTGGGAAGAACATGGAGAGACAATATAAAATAAAGGGTACAACTCTATAAAGGGGGTGCAGGACCTGGGTGTATATGTGCACTAGTCATTGAAAGTGGCTGGACAGGTTGAGAGCGTGGTTAATATAGCCATGCAGTATCCTGGGCTATATTAATAGGGGCATAGAGTACAAAAGCAAGGAGTTTATGTTGAATTTGTATCCGTCACTAGTTTAGGCTCCGATGGAGTATTTGGTCCAGTTCTGGGTGCCGCACTTTAGAAAGAATGTGAAGGCATTAGAGAGAGTACAGAAAAGATTCACAAAGGTTCTAGGGATGAGGAACTTCAGTTATGAAGATAGATGAGAGGACTGTTTTCCTTGGAGTAAAGAAGACTGTGAGGAGATTTTATGGAGGTGTTCAAGGTCATGAGGGGCCTGGAAAGAGTAGACAGGGAGAAATTATCCCCACTTACAAAAGGGTCGAGAACGAGCGGGCACAAATTTAACGTAATTGGCAAAAGCAGCAAGAGTAGCATGAATGTTTTTTTTCACGCAGCGAGTGGTTAAGGCCTGGAATGCACTGCCTGAGAGTGTGGCGGAGACAGGGTCAATTGAGACATTCATAAGGGAATTAGATTGTTTCTGAAAGCAGGAATGTGCAGGATTACAGAGTGAAGGCAGGTGCATGAGCAATTCACTTAGTGCCACACAGAGAGCCAGTACAGATACGATGGGCCGAATGGCCTCCACTATAACATTTGTGATTCTAGTGTCCCAAAGGCTTAACAGCCAATGAAGTGCTTTTAAAATGTAATCGCTGTTGTAACATTGGAAACACAGCAGCCAGTTTTAACACCACAAGCTGTCATCAACAACACTGTGATGAGCAGATCCCCTCTTTTTAGTGATGTTGGTCGAGGGATAAATATTGACCCAGGACAATGGGAAAAAGCCCCTCTGCTCTTTTATGAAATAGAAGGCCATTTGGTCCATTGTGTCAGTGCTAGTCCTTTAGAAAAGCTATCCAATTAGTCAGTTTTATATATTAAAAAAAATAGCCCTAATGTCTTCCATGATACTTTCCCCAATTATTGTAAATCTGTGTTGCTTGGAGAGTTTTGGAAATGGGCAAGCGGAGTGCAATTGATGGAACTAGGAGGCACACTTTCAGAAGAAGGGGCCGGCCAATTAAGACTGAAATGAGAAATTTCTTCACTCAAAGGGCTGTGAATCTTTGGAATTCTCCATCCAGAAGAGCTGTGGATGCTCAGACATTGGGTATATTCAAGACAATAGATTTTTGAGCACCAAGGGAATTAAGAGATATGGGGATAGTGCAGGAAGATGGAAATCAGTCATGGCCTTATTGGATGGTGGAGGAGGCACGAGGGGCTCTATGACCATCTCCTCCATTTTCTTATGTTCCTACATTATGAATCAGAAACATTTGTCTGTCCCTCTTAACGAGACATGGTATTGTTTCTCAGGAGAACTGGGAGCACTTTTTAAAAATTCTTTTGTGGGATGTGGGCATCGCTGGCAAGGCCAGCATTTATTGCCCATCCCTAATTTCCCTTGAGAAAGTGGTGGTGAGCTGCCACCTTGGATTGCTGCAGTCCAAGCGGTCCCGGTACTGTTAGGGAGGGAGTTCCAGGATTTCGACCCAGCGACAGTGAAGGAACGGCGATATACTTCCAAGTCAGGATGGTGAGTGACTTGGAGGGGAACTTCCAGGCGGTGGTGTTCCCATGCACCTGTTGACCTTGTCCTAGTTGGTAGAGGCTGCAGGTTTGGAAGGTGCTGTTGAAGAAGTCCTGGTGAATTGCTGCAGTGCATCTTGTAGTTGGTACACACACTGCTGCTACTATGCATTGGTGGTAGAGGGAGTGAATATTGAAGGTGGTGGATGGGGGTGCCTATCAAGTCGGCTGCTTTGTCCTGGATGGTATTGAGCTTCTTGAGTTGTTGGAGCTGCACTCATCCAGGCAAGTGGAGAGTATTTCTATACTGTGTTGTTTAACGGGAATGACCCACTTACAGGAGGTTTAGTTACACGTGTGAATGCATTTCTGGCACCCTTTGTGCAGGTGACTCTGTACTGAGTGGGACAAGTACTCTGTCGCTGTTAACTGTCGGCCTCCAGCTCCTCCACAATCTCTTTGAGCAACACCTCCTGCCGCGCAAGTACCAGCATGGATTCATCGCATTGCCCTCCCACCCTTCTGATACTGCCTCAGTCCTTGAGGTGCAGTTCCTCTTCGATGTTCTACAGAAAACCGTCTCCCTGAAGGTTGGTGAAACTTTGCTTATTTTATTTTGTGTATTCATGGCATTTAAAACTGTGGGTTGAATTTCCATAGATAATGTCAGTCACCATGTTTTCTTCACTGGGGGATGTACTCATCAGGACACTTTGCAAGAATACAAGGGGGAAACAATTTATACTGTCTGTGAAGAGAGTGTTAATTTGTTGGCAATTGGACAACAATTGCTCAATAATCCTCAGTGCGATAAGAATTACGCTGACAGTTTAAGATTGTCAGTTAGGCTTGCAGTGTGGCTCATTTGCGTGTTCTGGAAGCTACATATATTAATACACAAATGCTTTTGTTATACATATGTAGTGTTTTTTCTAGATACAGAGTAAAGCTCCCTCTACACTCTCCCCATCAAACACTCCCAGGGCAGCTACAGCACAGGGTTAGATACAGAGTAAAACTCCCTCTACACTCTCCCCATCAAACACTCCCAGGACAGGTACAGCACGGGGTTAGATACAGAGTAAAGCTCCCTCTACACCGTCCCCTTCAAACACTCCCAGGACAGGTACAGCACGGGGTTAGATACAGAGTAAAGCTCCCTCTACACCGTCCCCTTCAAACACTCCCAGGACAGGTACAGCACGGGGTTAGATACAGAGTAAAGCTCCCTCTACACCGTCCCCATCAAACACTCCCAGGACAGGTACAGCACGGGGTTAGATACAGAGTAAAGCTCCCTCTACACCGTCCCCTTCAAACACTCCCAGGACAGGTACAGCACGGGGTTAGATACAGAGTAAAGCTCCCTCTACACCGTCCCCTTCAAACACTCCCAGGACAGGTACAGCACGGGGTTAGATACAGAGTAAAGCTCCCTCTACACTGTCCCCATCAAACACTCCCAGGACAGGTGCAGCACGGGGTTAGATACAGAGTAAAGCTCCCTCTACACTGTCCCCTTCAAACACTCCCAGGACAGGTACAGCACGGGGTTAGATACAGAGTAAAGCTCCCTTTACAGTATAAGATAATTACCACGTAACCTGTCTTGTTTTAATGATTTTGGTTGGGGGTTAAATATTAGCCAGTACATTGGGAATGATTCATCACCACCTCCTGGAATAGTGGTATGGGCTCTTTTATATCCACTCTGATCTGAAAGCCAGGTCGCTGGGGGCAGCTCCCCATCTCTTCAGAAAGGTAGCACGTCCGATCCTGTCTGATTCTGTTCAGGTTTAACTGCAAGTGGTGCTTCAGTGAGGGAGTGTGTAAAACTGGATCGGCTGTTGTAAGGATCCTTCCAGTTGAAAACATAATGAAAAACATCCTCAGAAATGAAGATTGATCACTCTCAGAATCCAGTGTGAAATCTATAACACAATCCAGGTATCAGCTGGGGTTAAGTTGTAAAATATGTGAGATTGTAACACTTCTGTCTCCTGGCAACCATTTCCCTGTGTCAAACAATCTGATGGTGTTCTTTAGACTTTTCTCAGGAATTGTAATTTTCCTGGGTCGGTGGGGAGCATTATAGTGACTTCAGTTTTATTCAGTCTTGCCCCTGGGACTGGTAGATGAACTTAAGGCAGACACGTGCTTGGAGAAGAAAATTCAGAAACTAAATCTCTGAAAGGAGACTGGATCGAATTGAATGGGGCTGTAGAGTTCTTGAAGAGGGAAAACAGAAATTGAATGATATCAATCCGAAGGTGTCCGAGATGATGGAACGTATTAGAGGGGAGATCAGACTGAGATGAGAAAGAATGTTTTCTTTTGGAGGGTTGTGGATCTTTAGAATTCTCGTCCCCAGGGAGCATTGGAGATTGGGCCATTGAATATATTCAAGGCTGAGTTGGACAGATTTTTGATGGACAAGGGAGTCGAGGGGGCAGAAAGAAAAGTGAAAGAAGAAGCATAGAATTGTACAAAGATGGGTGGCAGGTCAGAATATTGGGCAGAATAGAAATAAACAGTAAGAATGACTAAAAGATTACCAAGGAAGGAAAAATTAGAGTACGAGAGAAAACCAGCTAGGAATATAAAAACAGATAGTGTTTCTATAGATATTTAATTAAAAAGTTAACAATGTGAGCATTGTCCCTATAGAAAATGAATCTGGGGAATTAATAATGGAAAATAAGGAGATGGCAGGTGAATTGAGCAGGTATTTTGCGTTGGTCTTCGTTGTAGAGGATACAAGGAACATCCCAGAAATAGCTGTAAATCAGTAATTGAAAGGGAGGGAGGAACTGAAGAAAATTACAATCACCAGGGAAGTGGGACACCAAATTGTTGGGGCTGTGGGCTGACAAGTCCCTAGGTCCTGATGGACTTCATCCTAGGGTCTTGAACGAAGTCGCTTGTGAGATAGTTGGTGCGGTGGTTTTAATTTCCCAAAATTCCCTAGATTCGGAGAAGGTTCCATTCGATTGGAGAGTAGCAAATGAGACATCTAGAGCACTATGCACAGCATTGGCCTCTTTATTTAAGGAAGGATGTAAATGCATCGGTAGCAGTTCAGAAAAAGTTTATTGGACTAAGACCTGGAATGAGAGGGTTGTCTTATGAGGAAAGGTCGGACAGCCGAGGCTTGTACCCGCTGGAGTTTAGATAAGTAAAAGGTGACTTGATTGAGAACATAAGAAATAGAAGCAGGAGTAGGCCATTCGGCCCCTCGGGTCTGTTCCGCCATTCATTAAGATCATGGCTGATCTGTTTGTGTTTCGAATTCCACATTCTCATCTACCCCTGGTAACCTTTGATTCCGTTGCCTTACAAGAATCTATCTACCTTTGCCTTAGAAATATTCAATGAACCCACATCCACTGCCTTCAGAGGCAGGAAATTCCAAAGTCGCACAACCCTCTGAGAGAAAATTTCCCCTCCATCTCTGACCTAAAGGGGCGACCCCTAATTTTAAAACAGTGCCATCTCGTTCTGGACTCATCCACAAGAGGAAACATCCTTGAAACACAAGGCCCTGAGGGGACTTGACAGGGTGGATGTACAGAGGATGTTTCCTCTTGTGGGAGAATCTAGAAATAGGGGTCACTGTTTAAAAATAAGGGGTCACCCATTTAAGACCAAGACGAGGAGAAATTTTTGTGAGGGCCGTGAATCTCTGGAACTCTGTTCCTCAAAAGGTGGTGGAAGCAGAGCCTTTGAATATTTTAAGGCAGCGGTAGATACATTCTTGATAAGCAAGGGGGTGAAAGGTTATGGGGAGTAGATGGGAATGTGAAGGTTACAGTCAGATCAGCCATGATCTTTTTGAAAGGCTTGAGGGGCCAAGTGGCCTGCTGCTCCTAATTCGTATGATTAATATAGAGTTAAGGCCACAATCGGTTCAGCCATGATCTTATTGAACGGCAGCACAGGTTTGAGGGGCTGAATGGCCTATTCCTCCTATTTCATATGATCTTGCTTGCTACACCTCTGTGCCCCTGGCTTTGTGTAATACCATTTCTTTTGTTCCAGTTGGTGCATCCCCTGGGCCCCAAGCTCCAGACACCTGTGAAGATCATGGCTTTTAAGTCTCTCCGATTCTTAGAGGTACGTTTATTGCGATGTTCCCGTCCAATCCGGGTCAGTGGGTGAGCAGCCCTCCTCGTCTCAGCTGCTGAAAGCAAGTGTTCGCCGCTTTCTGGGCAGACACGCGGGTTCCCAATCTCGGCTGGAAGTCAGAATGCGATTGGTCTCGCCCTAGCCCAGCCAGGCTGAAACTGAGGGTGGGTTGGGGCAGGGGGAAGCTGTGTTAGTGATCGGGATTTGTGGTTCCTGTGGGATGTGTATCCCTGCTGGGAAACCTGCGCGCGAGAGTGTGGAGTGTGGACTGGATTGCGTTCAGCTGCAATACCCTTGGATAAACTGGAGCAACAATCTAACGTTTTTACGGCACCTTTAACGAAGTAAAACATCTCAAAATGCTTCACAGGAGAGGAAACTTGACACCGAACAAAAAAAAAACAATATTGGGACAGGCGGCAGAAAGCTTGGTTAAAGGGGTAGATTTTATAAACCATTCTGTATGATTGCACTCTCATATCTGGGACCTGATCTTGTGCTCGCACTTTCTCTCTCGCTGTCTGGTTCCCATGCAGGCGCTCTGGTTCTGTCGATAGGATCTGTCGATAGGATCTGATTTCTGAATTGGCAGCGGCTCATAGGACAACAACAACTTATAATTATATAGCGCCTTTGAAAAGAATGAAAATTTTAAAACCAAGACATTGCTGGTAAAAAAAAAAGTAACAAGTAAAAAAAAAAGTCTAAATGAGGGTTAATGTGGTTGTATGTGAATGCATGGAGTGTGGCTAATAAGGTTGTTGAACTACAGGGCACAGGTTGACAAATGGAATTATGATATTATTGCTATAACAGACCTGGCTCAAGGAAGGGCAGGACTGGGAGTTAAATATTCCTGGGTACAAGGTGTTTTGGAGAGACAGGAAAGGAAGAAAACTGGGGAGGGGGTGCAGGGGTTGGGGGAAGTGGCAATATTGATTGAAGGTGGCATTACGGTACTAGAGAGAGAGAGAGGATGTTCCAGAGGAGTTGGGGACGGAAGCTCTCTGGCTGGATGTAAGGAATGAAAAAGGTGCAATAACATTAATTGGTGTAATTTATAGACCACAACTAGCGGAAGGGATGTAGAGAACCAAATTTGCAAAGAAATTACAGAGAGGTGCAGAATTTTAGAGTAATTATAATGGGGGACTTCAATAATCCAAATATAAACTGGGATAGGGGAAGTGCAAAGGGACAAGAGAAACGAGAGTTCCTGGAATGTGTTCAAGATAATTTTCTGCAGCAGTATGTTTCCGGTCCAATGAGAGGGCAGGTACTGTTGGACCTGATTCTGGGGAATGAGTTGGCTCAAGTGGATCAAATGTCAGTGGGAGAGCATTTAGGGGACAGTGACCATTGTATCATAAGGTTTAGGTTGACCTTGGAAAAGGACATGGAACAATCCAGAGCAGAGATAATTAATTGGGGGAAAACCAACTTCAATGGGACGCGAATGCATCTGAGTCCAGTGAGCTGTAATCAAATGTTGGCAGAAAAGACGGTGGCTGAGCAATGGACCACCTTCAAAGTAAAAGGATCGCAGGCAATGTCAGGGCATATCTCCTTGAAGAGGAAGGGTCGGACAAATAAATCCAGAGCGCCCTCAATGACGAGAGAGATAGAGGTGAAACTGAAAAGGAAGAAGTGCGTGTCCTATAGGTGCCAAATAGAAAATACAATGGAGAATCAGGCTGAATATAGAAGGACCAGAGGGGAAGATACTACCCAGGCTGAGGTGAGAGAGGAGGTAACTGATCCACTAGAAGAATTTACAATTGAGAAGGAGGTGGTGAGGCACATTGTTTCAGCAATATATTGTCAATGTGCAAGGTGCACTGCCAGGCAGCCTGTTTGACATTGATCAGATCTAGAGCTATCGGTGATGGGAGTTTTGAATAGACTGTTGTGTTACTCTGGCTTGGCAGGTGAAGCCCTCACCTCTTTCTGCTGTTGTCTTTTTCAGTTGAAGCGGATCCCCCCTCACTGTCTGGAAGGGCTACGGGGGGTCTACACACGGCTAGAGATCCTCACCTGTTCGAACTGCATCAACACTATCGAGGTGAGTCCAATCCTCTATCAAACACAACCCAGGCAAGGTTGTATCCATCAGTCTCAAATGGACCATGTTTAATATCTTACAAAAAGAAAGGACTCGCATTTATATAGCCCGTTTCCCATCCTCCGCAAGCCCCAAAGCACTTTACAGCCGGTTAAGTACTTGGTTTTTGAAGTGCAGTCACTGTTGTAGTGTTGGAGACTGGGAGGCCGATTTGTGCACAGCAAGATCCCACAAACAGCAGATCTAATAATGACCAAATAATCTGTTTCAATGATACTGGTTGAGGGGTAAATTTTCACCAGGGCGCATTTAATTCCGCTGTTCCTGGGAAATAAGTTAGCCATAATCGTATTGAATAACAGAGCCAGGCTCAAAATGCTGGGTGGCCTCATTGCGCTCATATTTCTCCTGAAATTGTGCCACGGAATCTTTTATAAGCACCTCGAGAGGGCAGACCGGGACCTCGTTCCAACGCTTCCTCCAAAAGCTGACACCTAGAACAGTGCAGCACCCCCTCAGCACTGCACTGTGTTGTTATGTCATTATATGGATCTCTGGAGTGGGACTTGAACCCCTGGCCTGCCGACACCTATAAACAGCTTATACCCAGCCAACAGAGGGAATGCACTGGTGTGGTAGTGAGTGAATCAATTGGGGAAGACCCATTCTTGATACAGGAATCTTAGAGTTAATTAATCAGTCAGAGTGGCATTGGGATTGCTGCAGTTGACCTCGGTATCACTGAGTCACACGACGGAGAGGGTGTGTGGAGCATGGAAATCGTGGAGTGTTTGTGCTCCCCATCAGTCTTGAGGGGTATGAAACAAAATCAGGCAGACATATTCAGATGAAGATCAGCCCTGACCTGAATGGTGGAGCAGCATTGATGGCTGAATTGCCTCCTCCAGCTCCAAAGGAGGTTAATTTATGAGGGCAGATTGTAGAGTGTTGGTTTTTATTCCCATGAGTTTAGAAGACTGAGGAGTGATTTTAATCAAGGCATTCTAATTGATAAAGGGATTCAGTTATGTAGGTAGAGAGGAAGTATTTCCTCTGATGGTGGGGAGAGTCCAGAATACGTGGGCAGAACCTTAAAATTAGCGCTAGGTGGTTCAGGGCTGGTGTCAGGAAGCACTTCTTCACAGAAAGGTCGTGAAAATCTGGAACTCTGTCTCCCAAAAAGGCTGTGGATGCTGAGGGTCAGTTGGAGCTTTTAAGATTGAGGTTGTTAGATTTTTGCTGGGTAAGGATTTCAAGGGATACGGGGTAAAATGGGTACACCCCGACCATGATCTAATTAATTAGCGGAGCAGGCTCAAGGGGCTGAATGGCCACTTGCTGTGTGTGTGTGTGTGTATGTGTGTGTGTGTGTGTGTGTGTGTGTGTGTGTATGTGTACGAGTGTCCAGGCTTCACATGAAGACTAGATCAGACACTGCTCTGATTCTCACCTCGCCACTCTGGCAATGTTGACCACCCAGGAGCGCACATGAGCGATGGTTATTTTGGCTGAGTTGCCTGCAGAACATTTCCTTCCACTGAGTGAGTACCAATAGGAGGGAGTAACAACGCTTGAATGAACAGCTAGAACCTAAATGTGTATGGTCGGTTCCTCTCTCTCACCTCTCTCTCTCTCTCTTTCCTCCCCCGGGCAGGAGATTATCTCGGTCTGCGGTGGGGATCTAAGCTCTGCACTCCCGTGGCTCGATTTGCATACTCTTAACTTCAGCAACAACTTCATCACATCACTGGACAGCTCGCTGGTAAGGCCATTCACCAGAGTTTCCTACTGAGAGTCTGTCCTGGCATTACCTATTTAAAGGGTAAAGTGATAGCCCATATCCAGTTTTGAGCTTTGGTGTCTATGGAGTTAGCTGATTTCAGCTGTCCAGCACTGCTAATAAAGACATCAGGATTTTTCTTCATGCCCTCCATTCAATCACTTTTGCAACTTTAAATACTGGCGAGCAAAACATGTTTCACTCCAGCCAGTCTCAGCTTTAGAAACAACATGGGTTAGATACAGAGTAAAGCTCCCTCTACACTGTCCCCATCAAACACTCCCAGGACAGGTACCGCACGAGGTTAGATACAGAGTTAAGCTGCCTCTACACTGTCCCCATCAAACACTCCCAGGACAGGTACAGCACTGGGTTAGAAACAGATTAAAGTTCCTTCTACACTGTCCCCATCAAACACTCCCAGGACAGGTACAGCACAGGGTTAGATAGAGAGTAAAGCTTCCTCTACACTGTCCCCATCAAACACTCCCAGGGCAGGTACAGCACGGGGTTAGATACAGAGTAAAGCTCCCTCCACACTGTCCCCATCAAACACTCCCAGGGCTACTTATATGATGGAATAAACTTTAGGCCTACTCCTGTTCCTAAGAATGAAATACCAGTCTACACGTTCGTTATGATGCCTGCACTGTGCTGCTGAGGGTAATTTTAATTTAATTTGTTTAAGGGATGTAGACGACACTGACAAGTCAGCGTTTATCGTCCACCCCTAATTGAGAATTGAATTCATGTTTCGTATTTTCCGTAGTGGGATTTGAACTCGTGTCTCAAGACTGTTTACCCAGGCTCCTGATGGTTAGCCCGGTAACATAAGCACTCTGCTGTTGTATTGACTGCTCCTGGGGAACCCACGATGATCTCTGTCCTGTACCAGTTCTCGGGGCTGAGTGCTGTTTTTGCTTTTCCCCCCTCTCCGTTTCCCACAGGCCCTGCTTAGCGTGCTACGGATCCTGGACCTGAGTCATAATCGAATCCGGGACTGTGCAGAGAACCTGAAGGTGAGAAGCACCAGCAGTCACCGGGCTGGATGCCACGTGAGCAGCCCTGGGACGTGGGGTTTTGGTGTGAGGGGAGGGCTGTGTTTGAGGTATAAAGTGAAATGAAATGTGGGTATATCCTGACAGTTAGGCCAGTGTGTCATGGTTCAAGCTGCATCAGACAGTAATGGGTGGGTGGGCGGGGGGAGGGGTGTAGGATGAGGGGGGGGCCATTAGAAATGGGATGGGGGTTGCAGGGTTAAGTGGGCATGAGCCAGTAATTGTGGGGGGTGCAGGGGTGAGGGGGCATCATTGGATGATGATGGGGTCCTGGTTGCTGGGAGGTGGATTTTTGGTGAAGATATGATCAAACCTGTCCACGGTGCCACACTTGGCAAATTAACCTGTGCTCACAACTGAAGTTTCTCTCTCTTTTTCTAACTCTCCTCATGCCCCCAGCCCCTTTCCGAACTGGAATATGTCAACTTGAGCTACAATCTTCTGGAGAAAGTGCCCGTCTTCAGTTCCTGCTCCAGAGTTCAGCTGACCACTCTGCTCCTGCGCAACAATGAATTGGAAAATATCAATGGTAAGACTGACGCTATAGAGGGAGGAGCTTTTAGGGTGCGGGGGTTAAGAGGGTTCAGTTTCTGCACTAACGTGGCAGGATCGAGCAGACCCAATTTTTACATAACGAACGTGTAGACTGGTATTTCATTCTGAGGAACAGGAGTAGGTCTAAAGCTCATTCCATCATTCAAGTAGCCCTGGGAATGTTTGATGGGGACAGTGTAGAGGAAGCTTTACTCTGTATCTAACCCCGCGCTGTACCTGTCCTGGGAGTGTTTGATGGGGAGAGTGTAGAGGGAGGTTTACTCTGTATCTAACCCCGTGCTGTAGCTGTCCTGGGAATGTTTGATGGGGACAGTGTAGAGGGAGCTTTACTCTGTATCTAACCCCTTGCTGTACATGTCCTGGGAGTGTTTGATTGGGACAGTGTAGAGGGAGCTTTACTCTGTATCTAACCCCGTGCTGTACCTGTCCTTGGAATGTTTGATGGGGACAGTGTAGAGGGAGCTTTACTCTGTATCTAACCCCATGCTGTACCTGTCCTGGGAGTGTTTAATGGGGACAGTGTAGAGGGAGCTTTACTCTGTATCTAACCCCGTGCTGTACCTGTCCTGGGAGTGTTTGATGGGGACAGTGTAGAGGGAGCTTTACTCTGTATCTAACCCCGTGCTGTGCCTGTCCTGGGAGAGTTTGATGGGGAAGTAGAGGGGGAACTTTACTCTGTATCTTGTCTGGGATACAGTAGCATAGTGGTAATGTCACTGGTTTTGTAATCCAGAGGCTTAGGCCAATGGGTGGGGAGGGATGGTGGGCCAATGCTTGGGGCTGTGGGGGTGGTGGGTGGGTTTAAATCCCACCACGGCAGGTCTCGGTAATGGAGACCATGAAACCATTGTCGATTGTCGTAAAAGTCCATCTGTTTCACTTAATGTTCTGGCCTACGTGTGACTCCAGACCCACAGCAATATGGTTGACACTTAACTGCCCCTTGAAATAGCCTGGCAAGCCACCCAGTTGTACCGCACTGCTACAGAATGGATTGTAGCGGCTCACCACCACCTTCTCAAGGGCAATTAGGGATGTGTAATAAATGCTGGTATGGGCAGTGACGCCCACATCCCATGAAAGAATTTTAAAAAAACAATGGCACCCCCCCTGCTAGCAGCCAGGATACTACAGGAAGATATGATGCAACAGAGGGGGAGGAGGCCATTCAGCCCATTGTGCCTGTGCTTGCTCTTTGAAAGAGCTATCCAATTAGCCCCACCCCCCTTACCCTTTCCCATAGCCCTGTAATTTTTTTCTTCTTCAAATATTTATCCAATTCCCTTTTGAAAGTTTAATATTGAATCTGATTCCCAGCATCTTTTCAGGCAGCGCATTCCAGATCACAACAGATGAATGTTTGTTTAAAATAAAAGGCTGTCTCATCTCCCCCCAGAAGAACGTAAGGAATAGGAGCAGGCGGAGAATATTGCAACAGTAACTTTACATCATTGGTGGGGTCTGGATGTCGTGAAAGGTGCTATATAAATGCAAGTTTGTTCTTTCTTTTGGCCTTCCGATAACTTATTGCCTTTCTAGGAGTGGAGCACCTGTCGCACCTGAAACACCTGGACCTGGCGTATAATATGATCTCGGAGCATGCACAGCTTTCTCCTCTGTCCCAGCTACACAGCCTCAAAGAGGTGGGTGCGGGGCAGGGTCAGGGTGCAGCAAGGGTTGGTGGGTGGATTGAGGGGTGTTTGGGGATTGGTGAACTTGCATAGCCGTACATATCTGCACAGTGCTGGGGAAGGAGCTTTTAATACACAAACTGTTGCAAATAACACCGGGTGATAGGATTCGGTATTTCAATGGGCATTTTAGCTGAATGCCCATGTAGCTGAGTTGGGAGGTGTCTGGTTAGGGATGGGTGGATGTTTGATTGAACCCATGGAATCCAGGGTTGGCCTGGATTTCCTGGGATAATAGGTTTCCTTCTGCGATGTGAAATGAGCACAATTAAATTTAATCTGCATGAAACGGCCCCACCTTGCAGGGAATAATCTGTCCTGAATTGCTCCAGGAAAAGCAAAAGAAATGACAATGTACCTAAAGTACAACTGGTGGCGCTCTTCTGAGGATGAGGTCCTAATCCATTGGGACAGTGTAGAGGGAGCTTTACTCTGTATCTAACCCCGTGCTGTACCTGCCCTGGGAGTGTTTGATGGGGACGGTGTAGAGGGAGCTTTTATTCTGTATCTAACCCCATGCTGTACCTGCCCTGGGAGTGTTTGATGGGGACAGTGTAGAGGGAGCTTTACTCTGTATCTAACCCCATGCTGTACCTGTCCTGGGAGTGTTTGATGGGGACAGTGTAGAGGGAGCTTTACTCTGTATCTAACCCCGTGCCATACCTGTCCTGGGAGTGTTTGATGGGGACAGTGTAGAGGGAGCTTTACTTTGTATCTAACCCCGTGCTGTACCTGTCCTGGGAGTGTTTGATGGGGACAGTGTAGAGGGAGCTTTACTCTGTATCTAACCTCGTGCTGTACCTGTCCTGGGAGTGTTTGATGGGGACAGTGTAGAGGGAGCTTTACTCTGTATCTAACCCCATGCAGTACCTGTCCTGGGAGCGTTTGATGGGGACAGTGTAGAGGGAGCTTTACTCTGTATCTAACCCCGTGCAGTACCTGTCCTGGGAGCGTTTGATGGGGGTAGTGTAGGGGGAGATTTACCTATCTGTTTCATTCCCCAGTTTGAATATTACCCAATTTGAGCTTTGCAAGTTGTGAAATTAATTTGCCTTTTTTTTGACACCTCCCACCTCCACAAAGCCACAGAGCAGGTGTTTAACAGGTTTGGTGTCTTATCTTTGCAGCTCTTCCTTGAAGGGAACCCGGTATGTTACCAGAAAGGCCACAGGCCTTGCACCATCCACCACCTTTCCCCCAAAGCTGCCTTCATGCGTGTGAGTATCTGTCTGAGCTGGTATAGTCAGGACTCTGTCAAAGCTGCTCACTGGCCTTCACCCCACCGCCCCAGGAACAGCATCGTGCTGAGATGCTGCTGGGAACTGGAGTCAGGATTGGTACTGCTGTGATCCTTTTCTGTGCTGGTGAAATGATTAATATGTTGCAGAGTTTCACACTTCACACTCCCCGCCTGCCTATTGCCACCTCCATAACGTTGCCCGATTCTACCCCTGCCTCAGCTCATCTGCTGCTGAAACCCTCATCCATTCCTTTACCTCTAGACTTGAATATTGCAACTGGCTGACTGCCCTGGGGCTACCCCTCTGTAAACTAGAGATTATCCAAACACTTGTGTCATAATCCACACCAAGTCCTGTTCCCCTATCACTCTCCTGCCCGCTGATCCACATTGAGTCATCATCAAGAAATGCCTCAATTTAAAAATTCTCACCCTTTTAAATCCCTCCGCATGCTCATGCCTCCCTTTCTCAGTAACCTCCTCCAGTTACTGCAATCCTCCCAGATCTCTGCACTCCTTCAATTCTGGCCTCTTGCGCACCTCCGATTTTAATTGCTGCACCGCTGGAAGACATGCCTTCGCTGCCTAGACCATAAGCTCTGGAATTCCCTTGCTGAACCTCTCCGCCCCTCTCTCCTCCTTTAAGACACCCCTTGACGCTCACCTCTGAGGAAGCTTTAGCCGCCTATCCTAACATCTCCCTGTGGAGCTCGATGACAAATTTTGTTTGATAATGCTCCTGTGGAGCGCCTTGGGACATTTTGCCAGGTTAGCAGTGCTACATAAATGTATGTGGTTGTTGCACTAAGTTAGGAAGCACAGGAATCTGCGGGAATGTCACAAGTGACAGAGAATAAGTGACTGGGTGATAAACTGTGGCAGATGGTGTTTAATGAGAGGAAGTGTGACCTGAGAAAGTCAAACTGGATTGTTTCCTTTAAGCTGAGTGAATAGTAGTTGTGAAGAAACAAGGGGATTTGAGTGTCGGCAGGTTTAGAATTGCCTAGCCACACTTCCTGATTTTTACCTTGTTCTCTTGTCTGCACCGTGCTCTCCGCTGTGACCACAGCTGGTGTCTAGCAACAAGGCCACCGACAACTTGCACTTATATTGCGCTTTTAAACAGTGAAGCATCCCGAGGTGCTTCACAGGAGCGTTCATGTTGGCGCCAACCTGCGTAAATCGAAATCTGGGCAGGTGACCAAAAGCTCGGTCAGAGGGAGGTTGTAAGAGTATCGTAAAGGGCGAGAGAGAGAGAGAGAGAACCGAGATGTTTAGGGAGGAAATTGCAGAGCTGAAGGCACGACCACCAATGGCGGAGCACAGATGGAGGCGGGGTTGGGGTGTGGGGGAGACAGTGGCGTAGTGGTATTGTCGCTGGACTAGTAATCCAGAGGCCCAGGCTAATGCCCTGGGGACATGGGTTCAAATCCCACCATGGCAGCTGGTGGAATTTAAATTCAGTTAATAAATCTGGAATTATAAAGCTAGTCTTGGTAATGGTGACCATGACAACCATCACTGTCACAAAAACCCATCTGGTTCACTAATTTCCTTTAGGGAAGGAAATCTGCCGTCCTTACCCAGTCTGGCCTACATGTGACTCCAGATCCACAGCGATGTGGCTGACTCTTAACTGCTCTCTGATCAATTCAGGACAATTGGGGGTGGGCAACGACACCCACATCCCATGAAAGAATTAAAAAAAGCTCCCGACTCCCAACAACTAACCAGTGTTTCAATCTGACTAGTGCTATTCGGTCTTGTCAAGAAGTTTGGAATTGATGCCCTGAGAGTTTGACTTGTCACACCGCGTACCCCCCAACCCCTCCCCACCCTCCAACCCCACCTCATCATCTCTTGAATTTTTTACTCACGCTTACCTGTTCCGGGTAAAAACTCTTCACAGTCGAAGTCAGTGTCTTGGGGCAGTGGGTAAAGCTGAGAATTTGTGCATTAAAACTGACCCATCCTGATTGCATCATTGCACTGATAGTAACTCTGATCTGTTTGTCCCTCTGCAGCTGGTTTTAGATGGAGATCCGCTGACAATGGCAGAACTCACGGTAATTAGACCCTCACAGTAAAACTTTTCTAATTGATCCGTTACTCAGTCACTGGATACATTACGCATGTTGTACAGTTAAATTCAGAGTAAAGGTCTCTCTTCACTATCCCCAACACTCCCAGGACGCGTACAGCACGGGGTTAGATACAGAGTAAAGCCCCCTCTACACTGTCCCCATCAAACACTCCCAGGACAGGTACAGCTTGTGGTCTCACCCCCTCCCTGGCCCTGATGCCTGGTATAGAATGGTTGCACTACAGAAGGAGGCCATTCAGGCCATTGTGTCCATGCCAGCTCTCTGCAAGAGCACCTCAGTTTGTCCCATTCCCCCCACCCATTCCTCATAGCCCTGCAAATGTTTTCTCTTCAGGTGCTTATCCAGTTCCTTTTTGAATGCCTCAATTGACCCTGCCTCCACCACACACTCAGGCAGTACATTCCAGATCCCAACCATAAGACATAGGAGCAGAAATTAGGCCATTCGGCCCATCGAGTCTGTTCCGCCGTTCAATCATGGCTGATAAGTTTCTCAACCCCATTCTCCCGCCTTTTACACTTGCTGTGTAAAAAGATTTTCTTGTGTTGCCTCTGGTTCTTTTTGCCATTCACCTTAAATCATTGTCCTCGATCCTTCTGCCAATGGGAACAGTTTCTCTCTGTCTATACCCTCTCATGATTTTGAACATCTCTATCAAATCTCCTCTCAACCTTCTCTAAGGAGAATAACTCCAATAACTGAAGTCTCTCATCCTTCTAACCATTCTCAGAAATTTTTTTCTGCAGCCTCTCTAAAACCTTGTACGGTTCTGAGGACCCCTAGAAGCTCACGTGTAATGTCCACATGAAGGTCCCACAGTGACCCATGAGGTTCGACAGTGGAAGTTATGACAAGAACTCAAGAAATTGAAGCGAGAGTAGACCATTCGGCCTATTGAGCTGTTCAGTACGATCATGGCTGACCTTGGGCTTTTGCTCCGCTCTCCTGCCTGCTCCCCATGTCCCACAATTCCCTGAGACCAAAAACCTGTCCATCCCAGCCTTAAATTTAATCAACGATGGAGCATCCACAGCCCTCTGGGGTAGAGAATTCCAAAGATTCACAACCCTTGGAGTGAAGAAACTCCTCCTCATCTCGGCCCTAAATGATCGGCCCCTTATCCTGAAACTGCGGAGGGTGGGGTAGACCTGGCCAAGTACATATTGGTCTGTGGGGGTTGGGGCAGTGACCCGCTACAATGATGGAGGGGGTGGTATTGGTGGGGTTTGGAGCCAGTTATCTGCGAGGAGACATGGTGGGATGGTGTAGGGGACATTGAGGGTGCAGTAGGTTTGCGCGGGACACTGTAGCAGCCGTGGTACTCTCACGCACTGTGTCCAAATGTTCAAAAGTTGGAGTCCATGCAACCTCTGTGCCGCAAATCCTGAAACAACATCATAACTTTCGCCCTTGCAGTACCTGCCGAAGACTGGCCGGCTGATTGGACAGTCCGTGCGCCGCTCTCCTCGGAACAGCACGCTCCGGAATGTTCTGGAATCCTCGCTGGCTGCTGACCACAGTGACTCTGTGTATCCGTCGGACAGCAATGCTGGACCGATCACCCGCAAAAAGGTAAAACTGTTCAAACGAGTACACAAGGAACCACCTTGCATTTATAAAGCAGCTTGGGCCATGCCTCAACCAGCACCGTTAGGATTATGCAATCGTTCCGATAAGCTGGCCAAGATAAGAGAAAACGCTTCTGCTTGTGAGGACTCCAAAACGCAAGGTCATAAGTACGACAGTTGTAAATAGGACCATACGACAGTCACTAATAAATCCAATAGGGAATTCAATAAAAACCTCTTTACCCAGAAAAACAGTGAAAATATGGAGCTGGCTACCACAGAGAGTAGTTTAAGTGAATGGTATATATTTAAGGGGAATCTAGGTAAACACACGAGGGAGAAAGGATAGAGGGATATTTTGGTAGGGTGGGAGGAGGCTCATGTAGAGTATAAACGCCAGCATGGACCCATTGGCCTGTTTCAATGCTTTAGATGGAATGCCTGAAGTTCTACATAATCAAACTGACAAAAGTTTTATTTCTTATTTTGTTTTTGAATATTGACCCCCCCCGCCATCCCAATTGCAGAGCAAGATCAAGGTGCGCACTGCCAGCATCTCCGAGCCAAGCGACAGCGACAAGGACACTCTAAGCACGCCAGCCTCGCCACGTGAGTGTTCTTCGGACCTGGGGAGGCACAAGCTGATAGAGGGGGAGCGGAAATGTGCGAGATTAGAATTGTTCCACCGATTGCTCGAATGACAAAATGGGTGGGTCAGGGGGGACAGTGCAGCTCACTAGCAGACTGGAGTGGGGAGTGTATCGTATTGCACAAAGTATCACAATTGCGTGATAGGCTGGATAGCATAGAGGGTCTTTACAAACAAGCATATGAACATATGAATTAGCAGGAGTAGGCCTTTCGGCCCCTCAAACCTGCTCTTCCATTTGATAAGGTTATGGCTGATCTGATTGTGGCCTCAACTCTACTTTCCTGTCTACCCCTTATACTCTTTGACTCCCTTGTTAGTCGAGAATCTATTTAACTCGGCCTTAAACAATATTCCGTGGCCCAACCTCCATTGCTCTCTGGGGAAGAGAATTCCACAGGCCAATGACCCTCAGAAAAATTCTCCTTATCTCTGTCTTAAATGGGAAACCACTTATTTTTAAACTGTTGACCCTAGTTCTAGTCTCTCCCCCATCCTTTCAGCATCCACCCTGTCAAACACCTTCAAGATCTTATATTTTTCAATAAGATCACCTCCCATCTTCTAAACTTCAATGGATACAGACCCAGCCTGCCAAACCTTTCCTCCTAAGATAACCCCTTCATCCCAGAATCAGTCAAGTGAACTTTCTCTGAACTACTAATGCAATTATATCTTCTCTTAAATAAGGAGACCAAGACGGTGCACACTATTCCAGATGTGGTCTCAATTCCTATACAGCTGCAGCAAAATATCTCTACTTTTACACCTGTTATATTTGTTTGTATCAACCATGATCATCTTGATTGGCAGAATAGGTTCAAGGGGCTGAATGTCCCTCTTTGTCCTCAAGAGTGTCTGGTTTTGGAATAAATGACAGGGAAAGAGGGAGAAATTATTCACTGGGTAGGCGAGTTTGGTCAATTTTCCTGTTTGTAAAACCGCTTCGCATTCCTGATTTTTCAAATCCGTATCTTCGCTCCGCAGACATCGTCTTGCAACATCAGGAGGACATCAAGAGGATGGATGAGCTCCGCGGTCAGATTGGAGATGATTGGCTGCGATACCAGCATCACCTGAACAGCCCCAAGGAGGAGGAAGCGGAGGACTCCGAGATGGCCAAGGCTTCTGCCAAGGACGAGGCTGACAGCTCCACTAGCATTTTCCTGCGCAGCAACAGCCTGGATGCCACCTCTGAGAATTCGGGAGACCCCGCCCGAGGGGATGAGGCTACGCTCCTCGCCCCGCTCAACGCCAGCCAGGACGAGTGCGCCTCCTCCAGCTACCTCGCTCCCGAAGAAGGAGCGTACTTGGACGCCTCTGTGTCACTCGTGGAGACGCAGGAGGCGGAAGAGACCGTGCGAGGTACAGGGAACACTGTCAGGGACAAAGCTGTTTTAGATCGAGTATTGTGCAATAAGGCGCGGTTAATTAGTAAACTCATAGTAAAAAACCCGCTGGGGTATACTGATCAGTTATTTACAATCCATATTAATGACTTGGATGAAGGAACCGAATGTTTGGTTGCTAAATTTGCTGATGACACAAAGATAAGTAGGAGAGTAAGTTGTGAAGAGGGCACATAGAGGCTGCGAAGGGATGGAGATAGGTTGAGTGGGCAGAAACTTGGAAAATGAAGTAAATTGTGGGAAAATGTGAGCTTGTTCACCTTGGCAGGAAGAGTAGAAAAGCAATGTATTATTTAAATGGAGAGAAACTACAGAAATCTGTGGTACAAAGGGATCTGGGTGTCCTGGTGAATGAATCTCAAAAAGCTAGCTTGTAGGTACAGCAAGTGATTAGGAAGGCAAACAGAATGGCCTTTATTGTAAGCGGAATGGAGTATAAAAGTTGGAAAATGTTGCTACAGCTGTACAGGGCATTAGTGAGACCGCATCTGGGGCACGGTGCACAGTTTTGGTCTCTTTCCTTCAGGGGGGGCTGTAATTGTATTAGAAGCAGTTCAAAGAAGATTCACTCGGCTAATTCCTAGGATGAAGATATTATCTTATGAGGCCAGGTTGAGCAGGTTAGGCCTATACCCATTGGAGTTTAGAAGAATGAGAAGATCCAATGTTACAACAGTGACTACACTGCAAAAGCACTTTTTTTATTCTTTGGGATGTGGATATCACTAGCAAGGCCAGCATTTGTTGCCCATCCCTAATTGCCCTTGAATTGAGTGGCTTGCTAGGCCATTTCGGAGGGCAGTTAAGAGTCAATCACATTTGCTGTGGGTCTGGAGCCACATGTAGGCCAGACCAGGTGAGGATGGCAGATTTCCTTCCCTAAAGGACATTAGTGAATTAGATGGCTTCATGGTCATCATTACTGGGGTGAGCTTTCAATTCCAGATTTTAGTAATTTAATTTATGTTTCCACCAGCTGCTGTGTTGGGATTTGAACTTGTTTTTCCCGGAGCATCAGTCACTGTATCACTAGCCCAGTGATACCGCTATGCCACCATCTCCCCAATATTCATATTTCATTGGCTGTAAAGCACTTTCAGACATTCTGAGGTTGTGAAAGTTACCATGGATGTGCAAGTCTGTCTTTCTGTCTGTACCGTAGACATCTGCCAGCCCTTCATCGTTGGGCGTTTGGTGGAGGAGGAGCCTGAGCTGGAAAGCAGCTGGATATTCCTGCGAGTAACGGAGGACAAGCTCTTGGAGGTGGACCTGATGAACGCGGACATCCTGGAGAAACTGGAGCTGAGCAGCCTGACTGCCGTCCATACATCTGAAGAGTTCTGGGAGGTAAGTCGAGTTTTGGAATGGCCGCCAGGTTTACCCGTGGTCTTGGCTCTTGAGCGTCACCCTCAGGATCTTGGTTTCGATTCTGGTGTAGCACGCGGAATGGTGCACCATTTGGCCTGTTGTCTCCGTACTAACTTTTGCAAGAGCTATTCAGTTAGTCCCACTCCCCCTGCTCTTTTCCTGTACCCCTGCAATGTTTCCTTTTCAAGTATTTATCCAGTTCACTTTGGAAAAGTTACTAGTGAATCTGCTTCCACTGCCCTTGCCCCTTTTGGGTAGTGCTTTCCAGATCATCACCCAGGCTGTGTAAATAATAAAAAAAAAATCAAAAACAAATCCTGGCTCTCTGGGCTTCAGGGAATGTGCCCTGCACCCCCTTCAATAGTTTCCCCAAGAGTCACTGTTATAACTAACGTGCTCTTTCTCCTCCTCATTGTCCGATGAGTCTAACATCGTTCAAGTAAATCGCAGGGCTTTCATTCCCAATTGAAATGATCCTGATGGTCTGGTCCTCTTGCTTACAATAACAGTGTATCCCAAAGTCTTTTCACAGGATCTGCCTGTCGTGCATGTATATGTTTTTGCTTTGTGGGAGTAGGTGAGAGGGGGGGGCCTGTGTCACTGCGCACACTGTTTAAAGCAACACCTCACTTCCAGGAAGTTGAATGTTTCCCATTCCTCGGACATTGGCTTTCGGTGAATTACACCCTGGGCCTTGTCCACTTTGTCATTTTGCAGCAGACTTGAGGCAGGAAGTGACTTGCGTTCATTAACTTGCCTGCATAAGAAGATAAGAAACAAGTTGATGTATTTTAATAAAACACTGGTGGATCTGCTGATGGTGAGACCAGGATTGCTGTATCCGGTTGCACGTTGAGTTCCCTTTAGGTGTGCGGCTGAGAATCGACAGCAGTGCCATGTGCAGACTTGCAGGTACTCACTTCTCGCCGAGAGTGACTGTGAAGAACAGCCAGTGCGCATTGGGTACAAAAAGATCCTCACTGTCATTGTCACAAGTAGGTATGCATGCACTGGCACAGATGCTACCTCTGGTATGATGCGCTGGGAAAAGGCGATCTCTCACTCACACCCTCCCTTATATGTCCAGCACTAAAGCACCATGTCTAAGCCGGGCATGCTGTCCTTGTGGAGGGGAGGATCTCTATGTCGACACTCAGCTTGGGCTTATTTTTTATGTGCCCATTGCAGCAGCAGATCTTTTTTTTTTCATTCACGGGATGTGGGCGTCGCTGGCTAGGGCAGCATTTGTTGCCCCATCCCTAATTGTCCTTGAGAAGGTGGGGGTCAGCCACCTTGAATGGTTGCAGTCCATGTGATATAGTTACACTCACAATGCTGTTGGGGAGGGAGTTCCAGGATTCTTGGTCAGTGACAGTGAAGGAAGGGTTGATATATTTTGAAGTCAAGATGGTGAGTGGCTTGGAAGTGAACTTGCAGATGGCAGTGTTCCCCAGATGCTAGAATCTATTATAAAGGGAAATCAGGACACTTAAATAAAAAAAGGTAGGCTTGAGCAGAGTCAACATGGATTTATGAAAGGAAAATCATGTTTGACAAACTTGTTAGAGTTTTTTGAGGATGTTACTAGCTGACTAGATATTGGGGAACCAGTGGATGTGGCTTGTATTTGGATTTTCAATGCTTTCAATAAGGTCCTACATAGGAAGTTAGTAAACAAAATTCAAGCTCATGGGATTGGGAGAAATATACTGGCATGGATCGAGAATCGGTTAACGGACAGAAAACAGAGAGTAGGAACAAACAGGTCGTTCTCAGGTTGGCAGGCGGTGACTAGTGGGGTACCGCATGGATCAGTAGTTGGACCCCAGCTATTCGTAATCTAGATCAGTGATTTGGATGTGGGGACAAAATGTGCTATTTCCAAGTTTGCTGATGCCACAAAACTAAGTGGGAATGTGAGTTGTGAGGAGGATGCAAAGAGGCTTCAAGGGGAGTTAGGCAGGCTTAGTGAGTGGGCAAGAATATGGCAGATGGAATATAAAGTGAAAAAATGTGAAGTTATCCCCTTTGGTAGGAAAAACAGAAATGCAGAGTATTTCTTGAATGGGGAGAGATTGGGAAGTTTTGATGTCCAAAGAGACCTGGGTGCCCTTGGACATGAGTCGCTGAAAGTTGACATGCAGGTGTAACAAGCAAAGGTAAATTGTCGTTGGCCTTTATTGCAAGAGGACTTATGTACAGGAGTAAAGATGTCTTACTGCATTTGTATAGAGCCTTTTCATAGGTGAGACCGCACCTGGAGTATTGTGTAGAGTTTTGATCTTCTTACCTAAGGAAGGATATACTTGCCAAAGAGGGAGTGCAATGAAAGTTCACTAGACTGATTCTGGAATAGCAGGATTGTCCTGTGAGGAGAGATTGGGGAAACTGAGCCTGTATTCTATAGAATTTAGAAGAATGAGAGGCGATCTCATTAAACGTACAGAAATCTTACAGGGTTCAGCAAAGTAGTTGCAGGAAGGATGTTTCCACCTGGCTGGTGAGTATAGGACCAGGGGACACAGTCTCAGAACAAGGGGTAGGCCATTTAGGACTGCGATGAAGAGGAATTTCTTCACTCAGAGGGTGGTAAATCTTGGGAATTCTCTAATCCAGAGAGCTGTGGAGACACAGTCATTAAGTATGTCCATGACACAGATCGATAAATTTCTAGATAGCAAAGACATTGAGGGAAATGTGTTTTGCGGGAAAATGGCATCGAGGTAGATCATCAGCCATGATCTAGTTGAATGGTGAGTAGGCTCGAGAGTCCAAATGGCCTACCCCGTTCCTATGTTCCCATGCATCTGCTGCCCTTGTCCTTCTAGGTGATAGAGGATGGTGCACACTGCTGCCACTGCATTGATGGTTGAGAGAGTCTTTTGGTAGTGAGGAGCCTGGATACATAGGTGGGCATGGGGGTGTAGAGGGGTTGGGTAGTGGTTGCTGTGTGTTTATTTTTTTGTTAGTTTCACCTCCCTTCCTCTTCTGATGCTGCTGTTGGGTTCTCTGTCTTAATTCCCTGACAACTTGCTCATTCTTCATTCTACACTAAGCTGGTGAACCCTGCTGATCAAAACACTGGCAGGTAAATTAAAGGAAATTCCAAAGTTATTTTACAAGCACATTAAGAGTAAGAGGATAACTAGGGAAAGAGTAGGGCCCATTAAGGATCATAGTGGCAATTTGTGTGTGGAGCCGGAAGGTGTAGGTAGGGTTCTAAATGAATACTTTGTGTCGGTGTTCACAAGTGAGAGGGACGACATGGGTATGGAAATCGGGCAGAAGGACTGTGATATAATTAAAGAAATTAGCATAGAAAGGGAGGAGGTTTTAAGTGGTCTGACGGGCTTAAAAGTAGATAAATCTCCAGGCCCCGATGAAATGTATCCCAGGCTGTTGAGTGAGACAAGTGAGGAGATAGCAGGGGCACTGGCAATAATTTTCAATACCTCTCTGGCCACAGGAGAGGTGCCAGAGGACTGGAGGACAGTCAATGTGGTACCATTATTCAAGAAGGGAGGAAGGGATAAACCAGGGCCAGTCAGTCTAACCTCAGTGGTGGGGAAACTATTGGAAGCAATTCTGAAGGACAGAATTAATCTACATTTGGAGAGGCAGGGATTAATCAAGGACAGTCAGCATGGGTTTTGTTAAGGAGAAGTCATGTCTGACCAATTTGATTGAATTTTTCGAAGAGGTGACCAGGTGTGTAGATGAGGGCAATGCATTTGACGTAGTCTACTTGGACTTCAGCAAGGCTTTTGATTAAAGTCCCTCATAGGAGACTGATAATGAAGGTAAGAGCCCATGGGATCCAAGGCAGTTTGGCAAATTGGCTGAGTGGCAGGAAGCAGAGGGTGATGGTTGAGGGGTGTTTTTGTGACTGGATGCCTGTATCCAGTGGGGTTCCACAGGGATCGGTGTTGGGCCCCTTGCTGTTTGTGGTGTATATATATATATATATATATATATATATATATATATATTTAGACTTGAATGTAGGAGGGTTGATCGGTAAGTTCACGGATGACACGAAAATTGGTGGGGTGGTAAATAGTGAGGAGGATAGCGTTAGATTACAGGAGGATATAGACGAGCTGGCCAGATGGCCTGATCAGTGCCAAATGGAATTTAATCCAGATAAGTGTGAGGTGATGCACTTGGGCAGGACAAACAAGGCACGGGAATACACGGTGAATGGTAGGACCCTGGGAAGTACCGAGGATCAGAGGGACCAGTGTGCATGTTCACAGGTCCCTTAAGGTAGTGGGACAGGTAGATAAAGTGGTTAAGATAATATATGGGATACTTGCCTTTATTAGCCGAGGCATAGAATATAAGAGCAGAGAGGTTATGCTTTAACTGTATAAAACGCTGGTTAGCCCACAGCTAGAGAATTGCGTGTAGTTCTGGAATCGGCATTATAGGAAGGATGTGATTGCGCTAGAGAGAGTGCAGAGGAGATTTACCAGGATGTTTCCTGAGCTGGAGAGTTTGAGGAGAGATTGGATAGACTGAGGTTATTTTCCCTGGAGCAGAGGAGATTGAGGGGGGGGACATGATTGAGGTGTATAAAATTATGAGGGGCATAGGTAGGGTAGACAGGAAGGAACTTTTCCCCTTGCTGGAGGGATCCAGGGGGCATAGATTTAAGGTAAGGGGCTGGAGGTTTAGAGGGGATGTGACGAAGAATTTTTTCACCGAGAGGGTAGTGGGAATCTGGAACTCACTGCCTGAAAGGGTAGTAGAGGCAGAAACCCTCATAATATTTAACAAGTATTTGGATGTGCACTTGCAATGCCGTGGTATACAAGGCTATGGGCCTAGTGCTGGAAAATGGGATTAGAATAGTTAGGTACTTGTTTGATCGGCACAGACTCAATGGGCCGAAGGGCCTTTTTCTGTGCTGTAGACCTCTATGACTCTCATGACTGTATGACTCTAACTGTGGATGGAATCATCAAGCCGAACCTTCATTCTACCCTTTGGGTATTGGCTTTTTCTTCCTTGCCTAACTCAAGGCCACATCCCACTGCTGCTCTGAAGGAACTCAACGCAGACCAGGAATCAACCCTCGAGTGCCTCCTGGTCTACAAAACACATTATCCCCTCACCAGAGCTCATTGTAGCTTCTCCCACTAAGAGACCTGCTGACATGGTATGTTGATGACTTTCCATGACTAATTATGGGGCTTGTGTGGTGTGAGGTCCCAGATTCTTCACAGGTGGCTGGCAACTAGCTTCACTAAGTGTCGTGACAGTGCTCCGGGTGTGTCACACACCTTGCTGGTCCCCGCCTTCTGAGTCACTGCTCTACTAACTTGTTAGGATCTTCTGTCTCTTCTGCCATTTCCAGTCTTCGTGCCCATTAGAATGGGTGACATTCTCACGCCACACCAGCCAGAGCTGATGGGTCCCTCACTTAGTTTTGCATGATTGTTGACTTATGATCCCTGGGTATGGATGTTGGTGTTCTCAACCAGTTATCTGGAGAGAGTTGTATGATAGTTTCTGTCCTGTACGTTTCCTGGGAAAGGGGTGGTTGGGCAGTGGGGTGGAATCTTTTTTTTACCATAAGTGGTTGCAATCTCCCCAGCCTTTCCTCTACCTGACGTCGGCTTTTGTGAGGTGCGCGTTGTGCTTCCCCACCAATCTCTCCCAGCCGCAGCCAAGACCCTGCCGTAACATTCCAGGAAAATAATTCTGAGTCTTGCCTTTCTCGGCAGAGCAGAGGACAGGTTCTCCCCGCAGTGGAGTGTCGCTTCAGTTACATCCGCAGGGACAAACGCAGGAGGAAGTATGTGATCCTAGACAAGAACCCCCAGGAGGCTTCTGAGGTGAGTGTGGAAAAGAAACTTTCTGGGCCCCACAACTTAGGGTGGATGTATTGGCCTTGAAAGGAGCGCAGCGTAGATTGACGAGGGTATCGCTGCAAAGAGCGACATGTTGTTGAAGCTTTTCATCTTGCACTTATCAGGACAAGTGCAAGAATTCCAAATGATCAAAACAACGTATACCACAGGAGAAGGGGTGCTAATCGGTTGGCAAGGCGACTCTGGCCGAGGTGTTCCTGTGAAGAAAGTGACGGGGAACTAGCCCTGGTTAATTCAAAACTATCACGATTCCGTGATTGGATAGCACTTGCTAAGCAATCCTGAGTGCGCTAATAGCTATACTAACAACCAATTTAAGATAATCAGTCACGCTCCTGACATGGATCAATTACGCTTGCCGTTCATATGCAGGGAACCGTTCTCTGCAAACAAAATGAATATGTTCTGGCCTTGCAGCTTTTTTGAATTACCCTAGCCAAATCTTTCAGGATTGAAATTAGGAAACATTTTTGCGCGCACAGGGTGGTAGAGGATTGGGGCTTTCTTCAGCAAGTGGGTCAGTACTTTGTCAATTGTTAATTTTAAATCTGCGATTGATGGATTTTATTAACCAATGGTATTAAGGGATATAGGGTAAAGTGGGGGACATATGGAGGTAGGTCGCAGATCAACCATGATCTCATAAAAATAGGAGCAGGAGCAGGCCATTCGACCTATCGAGTCTGCTCCACCATTCAATACGATCATAACATAAGAATTAGGAACACAAGTGTACCTTCCAGTTCCTCGAGCTGGTCCGCCATTAAATAAAATGGCTGACCTCCTTGCGTTTCAATTTCCACATTCCCATCTAGCCCTGATAACCTTAGATTCTTGTTAGGCAAGGGAATCAATCTACCTCTGCCTTAAAAATATTCATTAACCCCGCCTCCACCACCTTTTGAGGCAGAGAGTTCCAAAATCGCACAGCCCTCTGAGAGAAAAAAATTCTCCTCAGCTCTGTCCTAAAAGGGCGACCCCTAACTTTAAAACAGTGCCCCCCTAGTTCTGGATTCACCCACCAAGTGGAAACATCCTTTTGATGTCCACCTTGTCGAGGCCGTTTTGAATCTTATATACTTCAATCAAATCACCCCTCACTCTTCTAAACTCCAGTGGAAACAAGTCCAGTCTGTCCAACTTTTCCTCATAAGACAACCCGCTCATTCCAGGTATCAGTCTAGTAAACCCCCTCTGAACCACCTCCAATGCATTTACATCCTTCCTTAAATAAGGAGACCAAAACTGCACACAGTATTCGAGATGCAGTCTCATCAATGCCCTGTATAACTGAAGCATAACATCCTTTACTTTTATGTTCAATCCCCCTCGTAATAAAGGATAGCATTCCATTAGCCTTCTTAATTACTTGCTGTACCTGCATACTAACTTTTTGTGACTCCTGCTAGAACATCTAGATCCCTCTGCACCTCAGAATTATGCAGCCGTTCTCCATTTAAGTAATACTTTGCTTTTTTTGTTCTTCCTGCCAAAGTGAACAACTTCACATTTTCCCACATTAAACTCCATTTGCCAGATCTTTGCCCATTCACTCACTCAACCTATCTATATCCATCTGCAGCCTCCTCATGTCCTCTTCACAACATACTTTTCTACCTATCTTTGTGTCATCTGCAAATTTAGCTACCATGCCTTCACTCCCCTCATCTATGTCATTGATGTAAATTGTAAGAAGTTGAGGCCCCAGTACAGAGCCATGAGGGACTCCACTCACCACATCCTGCCAATCAGAAAAAGACCCATTTATGCATACTCTCTGCTTTCTGCCAGCCAGCCAATCTTCTATCTGTGCTAATACGTTACCCCCTACACCATGCGCTTTTATTTTCTGTAATCTTTGATGTGGCACCTTATCAAATACCTTCTGGAAATCCAAGTACAGCACGTCTACAGGGTCCCCTTTATCCATTGCACATGTTACTCCTTCAAAAAACTCCGATGGATTGATTAAACATGATTTTTCTTCCACAAAACCATGCTGACTCCTCCCACTTGCCTTGAGCTCTTCTAAGTTCCCAGCTATAACCTTCTTAATGATCGATTCTAATAACTAAGGGTTTCCAACTCTCCACAAATGGCCTGGAGTCTCCAGGAATTGAAGATCAATCTCCAGAACACTGTTGTGTGCAACCCTGGGGAAAATTTTTTTTAAAATGACTTGTTTTATTTTCTTTGAACATTTCTCTTTACTATATGTATAGCATTGACATTGGAGGGGGAGAAAAGGCTTGTTTGGCCTACAGTCAAGCATAATCCAATTGGGTACGGAGTCTTTTTGCTTTCCAATTGGTGTAGGAAGGCCGTACGTCACAAGGATAGATGTGTTAGACGACTAATGGCGGGAGCGTTGGGCAAGTCACGTGATAAAACCTCCAGGAATACATTCAATCACAGTTGGCAACCCTAATCATAGCTGATCTGATTGTGGCCTTAACTCCACTTTCCGGCCCGCCCCCCTGGCCCTTGACACTCTTGTCAATCAAAAATCTGTCCAGTTTAGCCTTGAATATATTCCATGCCCAAACCTCCACTATTCACTGTTATTTTTTATTCATTCATGAGAGGTGGGTGCCGCTGGCTAGGCCAGCATTTATTGCCCATTCCTAATTGCCCTTGAGAAGGTGGTGGTGAGCTGCATTCTTGAACCGCTGCAGTTCATGTGGTGTAGGTACACCCACAGTGCTGTTAGGGAGGGAGTTCCAGGGTTTTTCCTAGCAACAGTGAAGGAACGACGATATATTTCCAAGTCAAGATGGTGAGCGGCTTGGAGGGGAACTTCCAGGTGGCGGTGTTCCCATGTGTCTGCTGCCCTTGATCTTCTAGATGGCAGCAGTCGTGAGTTTGGAAAGTGATGTCTAAGGAGCCTTGGTGAGTTGCTGCAGTGCATCTTCTAGATGGTACACACTGCTGTCACTGTTTGTCATTGGTGGAGGGAGTGAATGTTGAAGGTGATGGATGGGGTGCTAATCAAGTGGGCTGCTTTGTCCTGGATGGTGTCGAGCTTCTTGAATGCTGTTGGAGTTGCACTCATCCAGGCAAATGGAGAGTATTCCATCACATTCCTGACTTGTGCCTTGTAGATGGTGGACAGGCTTTGAGGAGTCAGGAGGTGAGTTACTTGCTGCAGAATTCCTAGTCTCTGACCTCTTGCAGCTGCAGTATTTATATGGCAAGTCCAGTTCAGTTTCTGGTCAATGGTAACCCTCAGGATGTTGAAAGTGGGCAATTCAGTAATGGTAATGCCATTGAATGTCAAGGGGCAATGGTTGCATTCTCCCTTGTTGGAGATGGTGAATGCCTGGCATTTGTGTGGCATGAATGTTATTTGTCACTTGTCACCCCAAGCCTGGCTATTGTCCAGGTCTTGCTGCGTTTGGGCACAGACTGCTTCAGTATCTGAGGAGCCACGAATGGTGCTGAACGTTGTGAGATCATCAGCGAACATCCCCACTTCTGACCTTATGATATGAGGAAGGTAATTGAAGCAGCTGAAGATGGTTGAGCCTAGGATAACTGGGGAAGAGAATCCCAAACACTGATCTCCCTCTGAAAAGAGATTTCTCCTCATCATCATAAGTGGGAGACCACTTATTTTTAAACTGTACTCCCTAGTTGTGGATTCTCCCACAAGAGGAAACATCCCTCTCAGCATCCACCCTGTCAAGTCCCCTCAGGATCTGATATGTTTCAATAAGATCACCCCTCATTTTTCTAAACTCCAATAGGTATAGGCGCAAACTGCTCATTAGACAACCCCTTCATCCTTGCCATGAGGCTAGTGAATCTTCTCTGAACTATTTCCAATGCAGGAATATCCCTCTTTAAGTAAGGAGACTAAAACCGTACACAATTCTAACATATCACTGAAGTTGTCGATTCAGAACCATGCAGTCAAGGAGGAAAACTTTTGGTCCATCATGTCTGTGTCAACTCTTTGAAGGAGCTGGCCAATTAGTCCCAAACCTCACTCTCTTTCCCAATGACCCTGCACACTGTTCCTTGTTCAGTATTTCTCCAATTTCCTTTTGAAAGTTAGTATTGAATCTGCTCCCACTGCCCTTTTTGAGGCTGGTGGGGAGTGGGGTGGTTTCACTAACATACCAGTTATGTGATTGGTTTACTAATCTGGAGACATGAATGCAGATTCCAACACGGCAGCTGGGAAATTTAAATTGAATTCATTAAAACCTGGAATAAAAAGCTAGGATCGAGAATTGTGATCATGAGGCTTCTGAATTGTTGTAAAAACCCATCTGGTTCACTGACGGCCCTTAGGGAAAGAAATCTGCTGTCCTTACCCAGTCCTGGCCTACATGTGACTCCTGACCCACAGTAACATGGATGGCTCTTAGAAACATAGAAAATAGGAGCAGGAATATGTCGTTTGACCCTTCCAGCCTTTTCCACCATTCAGTATGATCATGGCTGATCCTTTATCTCAATGCCGTACTCCCACTCTCTCCCCATACCCCTTAGCACCTTGAGTCCAGAAATCTATCTCTTTCTGTCTTAAATATATTCAGTGACTTGGCCTCCACACCTTTCTGTGGTAGAGAATTCCACAGGTTCACCATCCACTGAGTGAAGAAGTTTCTCCTCATCTTAGTCCTAAATGGTCTACCCAGTATCCTGAGACTGTGACCCCTTGTTCTAAACTCCCAGCCAGAGGAAATATTATCGCTGCATCCAGTCTGCCCATCCCAGTCAGAATTTTTATAGGTTTCAGTGAGATCTCCTCTCATTCTTCCACATTCCAGTGATTACAGGCCTAGTCGGCCCAATCTCTTCACATACAACAATCCTGCCATCCCAGGAATCAATCTGGTCAGCCCGAGCTGCACTCCCTCAATGGCAAGTATATCCTTTTTTAGGTAAGGAGACCAAAACTGCTCACAATACTCCAGGTGCAGTCTCACCAAGGCCCGAACAGATGCAGTAATACATCCTTGCTCCTGTATTCAAGTCCTCTCACAATGAAGGCCAACATACCATTTGCCGCCTTAACTGCTTGCTGCACCTGCGTGCTTGCTTTCAGTGATTGGTGTACAAGGACACCCAGGTCCCTTTGTACATCAACATTTCCCAATCTATCACCATTTAAACAATACTCTGCCATTCTGTTTTCCCTACCTAAGTGGATAACTTCACACTCATCCACAGTATACTGCACCTGCCATGTATTTGCCCACTCAATCTGTCTAAATCATCTTGGAGCCTCTTGACACCATCCTCATGGCTCACATTCCCACCAAGTTCCGTGTCATCGGCAAACTTAGAAACATTACATTTGGTTCCATCATCCAAATCATTGATATATATTGTGAATAGTTGGAGCCCAAGCACTGATCCCTGTGGTACCCCACTAGTCAGCGCCTGCCATTCCAAAAAAGACCCATTTATTCCTACTCCCTGTCTCCTGTCTGCTAACCCAAGTCACAATCCATGCCAACATATTACCCCCAATCCCGTGTGCTTTAATTTTACACACTAACCTCTTATGTGGGACTTTATCAAAAGCTTTCTGAAAATCCAAATACACCACATCCACTGCTTCTCCCTTATCGATTCTACTAGTTACATCCTCAAAAAACTCCAGCAGGTTTGTCGAACATGATTTCCCTTTCATAAATCCATGTTGAATTTGTCTAATCCCGTTGATATTTTCTAAGTGTCCTGTTATCACATCCTTTATAAGAGACTCTAGCATTTTCTATAACAGTGAGGTTAAGTTAACCGGTCTGTAATTCTCTCTTTCCTCCCTCCCTCCTTTTTTAAATAGTGGAGTTACATTTGCCACCCTCCGATCTGCCGGGACTGTCCCAGAATCTACAGAATTTTGGAAGATGACAACCAACACATCCACTATTTCCACAGCCACCTCCTTTAGTGCCCTGGGGTGTAGATTATCAGGCCCTGGGGATTTATCGGCTTTCAGTCCCATTAATTTCTCCAGCACTTTTTTTTAGTAATACTAATTTCCTTCAACTCCTCCTTCTCACTAGACCTTTGGTTCCCTAGTATTTAGTATTTCTGGGAAGTTATTTTGTGTCTTCCTCTGTGAAGACAGAACTGAAGTAGTTGCTTAATTGCTCTGCCATTTCCTGCTTCTCTATTATACATTCTCCCGTTGCAGACTGTAAGGGACCTACACCATTTCTTTTAGAGGCTTTTACAGTCTGCTTTTATGTTCCTTGCAAGTTTCCTCTCATACTCTATTTTTCCCCCTCTTGATCAATCTCTGTTGGCCCGCCTTTGCTCTGCGAAGTGGCCTGGCGAGGCATTCAGCTGTCAAAAGGACAACTCAGAACCACCTTCTCGGGCAATTAGTGACGGGCAACAGATAACAGGCTTGCCAGTGATGCCTCTCAAGGAAGGAATTTTAAACATCCCCTTCAGGCAGCTGCATTCCAGATCATAAAAGCTCACTGTGGCTTAAAAAAAAATCTCACCTCCCCCCGCACCCCCGGTTTGATTGTGTCAATTAGTTTAAATCAATGTGCACCCCACCCACCCCGTTCGACCTCTCCACAGGAAGCAGCTTCTCCTCATTTACTCAATCTAAACCTTTCGCAATTTTGAGTAACTATTAAATCTCCTCTAAACCTCCTCCTGCTATGAGGAGAACTCTTTGCCTCAAAGGTCGATTTATTGTTTTATACTGATGGAGGACCTTGGCCACCTTGCCTCGGCCACTGCCCCTGGTCCCCACGCCCTAAGACTCCAGGTGTTTTCTCTCCTTCCAGATGTTGGTTAAGATCCTGAATGAAGCACTTGAAGCCAATCAGCGAGCAACGCATGAGGGTTTCCCCAAACTCCAGTGTCTGAAGTGCCATCATGAGTTCATCGGGACCGAGCAGGAGAGCCAGACTGGTCAGCTGCTCCCAGAAGGTTCAAGCATCGGGCAAATGGATGACCCAGATGATCTGCAGAGTAAGTGACTCATACACATGCTGCCCCATTGCCCCCTCTGAGGGCTGCGGCCATTCCATCGGGCAGATCACTAACATTGCATGCTGAGCGCTTCCAATTGTTCTGATCGTGTCTGCAGAGAGGGGTGAGAATGTGAGTGACTTCCCTCTCCCTCCCGCCCTCCCTCTCTCTCTCTCCCTCCCGCCCTCTCTCTCTCTCCCCCTCACGCCCTCTCTCTCTCTCCCTCCCGCCCTCTCTCTCTCCCTCCCTCTCTCTCTCTCTCCCTCCCGCCCTCTCTCTCTCTCTCCCTCCCGCCCTCTCTCTCTCTCTCCCTCCCGCCCTCTCTCTCTCTCTCTCCCTCCCGCCCTCTCTCTCTCTCTCTCTCCCTCCCGCCCTCTCTCTCTCTCCTTCCCTCCCGGCCTCTCTCTCTCCCCTTCCCTCCCGGCCTCTCTCTCTCCCTCCCTCCCGGCCTCTCTCTCTCCCTCCCTCCCGGCCTCTCTCTCTCCCTCGCTCCCGGCCTCTCTCTCTCCCTCCCTCCCGGCCTCTCTCTCTCCCTCCCTCCCGGCCTCTCTCTCTCCCTCCCTCCCGGCCTCTCTCTCTCTCCCTCCCTCCCGGCCTCTCTCTCTCCCTCCCTCCCGGCCTCTCTCTCTCCCTCCCTCCCGGCCTCTCTCTCTCTCTCCCTCCCTCCCGACCTCTCTCTCTCCCTCCCGACCTCTCTCTCTCTCTCCCTCCCTCCCTCCCTCCCTCCCGACCTCTCTCTCTCTCTCTCCCTCCCTCCCTCCCAGCCTCTCTCTCTCCCTCCCTCCCTCCCTCCCGGCCTCTCTCTCTCCCTCCCTCCCGGCCTCTCTCTCTCCCTCCCTCCCGGCCTCTCTCTCTCCCTCCCTCCCGGCCTCTCTCTCTCCCTCCCTCCCGGCCTCTCTCTCTCTCTCTCCCTCCCTCCCGACCTCTCTCTCTCTCTCTCCCTCCCTCCCGACCTCTCTCTCTCCCTCCCTCCCTCCCGACCTCTCTCTCTCCCTCCCTCCCTCCCGACCTCTCTCTCTCTCTCCCTCCCTCCCTCCCTCCCTCCCTCCCGACCTCTCTCTCTCTCTCTCCCTCCCTCCCTCCCGGCCTCTCTCTCTCCCTCCCTCCCTCCCTCCCGGCCTCTCTCTCTCCCTCCCTCCCCACCTCCCTCCCGACCTCTCTCTCTCTCTATCTCTCTCCCTCCCTCCCTCCCGACCTCTCTCTCTCCCTCCCTCCCTCCCGACCTCTCTCTCTCTCTCCCTCCCTCCCTCCCTCCATCCCGACCTCTCTCTCTCCCTCCCTCCCTCCCTCCCGGCCTCTCTCTCCCCCTCCCTCCCCACCTCCCTCCCTCCCTCCCTCCCTCCCGGCCTCTCTCTCTCCCTCCCCACCTCCCTCCCGACCTCTCTCTCTCTCTCTCTCTCCCTCCCGACCTCTCTCTCTCTCTCTCCCTCCCTCCCTCCCTCCCGGCCTCTCTCTCTCCCTCCCTCCCGGCCTCTCTCTCTCCCTCCCTCCCGGCCTCTCTCTCTCCCTCCCTCCCGGCCTCTCTCTCTCCCTCCCTCCCGGCCTCTCTCTCTCTCTCTCTCCCTCCCTCCCGACCTCTCTCTCTCCCTCCCTCCCTCCCGACCTCTCTCTCTCTCTCCCTCCCGACCTCTCTCTCTCTCTCCCTCCCTCCCTCCCTCCCGGCCTCTCTCTCTCCCTCCCTCCCTCCCTCCCGGCCTCTCTCTCTCCCTCCCTCCCCACCTCCCTCCCGACCTCTCTCTCTCTATCTCCCTCCCTCCCTCCCTCCCGACCTCTCTCTCTCCCTCCCTCCCTCCCGACCTCTCTCTCTCTCTCTCCCTCCCTCCCTCCCTCCATCCCGCCCTCTCTCTCGCCCTCCCGCCCTCTCTCTCGCCCTCCCGCCCTCTCTCTCGCCCTCCCGCCCTCTCTCTCGCCCTCCCGCCCTCTCTCTCGCCCTCCCGCCCTCTCTCTCGCCCTCCCGCCCTCTCTCTCGCCCTCCCGCCCTCTCTCTCGCCCTCCCGCCCTCTCTCTCGCCCTCCCGCCCTCTCTCTCGCCCTCCCGCCCTCTCTCTCGCCCTCCCGCCCTCTCTCTCGCCCTCCCGCCCTCTCTCTCGCCCTCCCGCCCTCTCTCTCGCCCTCCCGCCCTCTCTCTCGCCCTCCCGCCCTCTCTCTCGCCCTCCCGCCCTCTCTCTCGCCCTCCCGCCCTCTCTCTCGCCCTCCCGCCCTCTCTCTCGCCCTCCCGCCCTCTCTCTCGCCCTCCCGCCCTCTCTCTCGCCCTCCCGCCCTCTCTCTCGCCCTCCCGCCCTCTCTCTCGCCCTCCCGCCCTCTCTCTCGCCCTCCCGCCCTCTCTCTCGCCCTCCCGCCCTCTCTC